>NC_134359.1:300226530-300826530 GCF_048569485.1 Anomaloglossus baeobatrachus
ACACACAGCGCCCCCTGCAGCCCCCCGCCACACACACCACACACACACACAGCGCCCCCTGCAGCCCCGCCACACAACACACACACAGCGCCCCCTGCAGCCCCCGCCACATACAGCGCCCCCTGCAGCCCCGCCACACACACACAGCGCCCCCTGCAGCCCCCGCCACCACACACACACACAGCGCCCCCTGCAGCCCCCGCCCACACACACACCACAGCGCCCCCTGCAGCCCCCCACACACACACACAGCGCCCCCTGCAGCCCCCGCCACACACACACACACACAGCGCCCCCTGCAGCCCCCGCCACACACACACACAGCGCCCCCTGCAGCCCCGCCCCACACACACACACACACACAGCGCCCCCTGCAGCCCCCGCCACACACACACACAGCGCCCCCTGCAGCCCCCGCCACACACACACACACAGCGCCCCCTGCAGCCCCGCCACACACACACACACACACACAGCCCCCCTGCAGCCCCCGCCACACACACACACAGCGCCCCCTGCAGCCCCAGCCACACACACACACACACAGCGCCCCCTGCAGCCCCCGCCACACACACACACAGCGCCCCCTGCAGCCCCGCCACACACACACACAGCGCCCCCTGCAGCCCCGCCACACACACACACAACACACACACACAGCGCCCCCTGCAGCCCGCCCCCAGGCCCCGCCACACACACACACAGCGCCCCCTGCAGCCCTGCCACACACACACACACACACAGCGCCCCCTGCAGCCCCCGCCACACACACACACAGCGCCCCTGCAGCCCGCACACACACACACACAGCGCCCCCTGCAGCCCCCGCCACACACACACAGCGCCCCTGCAGCCCCCGCCACACACACACACACACACACACAGCGCCCCCTGCAGCCCCCGCCCACACACACCACAGCGCCCCCTGCAGCCCCCGCCACACACACACAGCGCCCCCTGCAGCCCCCGCCACACACACACACACAGCACCCCCTGCAGCCCCCGCCACACACACACACACACAGCGCCCCCTGCAGCCCCCGCCACACACACACACACACACCGCCCCCTGCAGCCCCCCGCCACACACACACACACAGCGCCCCTGCAGCCCCCGCCACACACACACACACACGCCCCCTGCAGCCCCCCGCCACACACACACACACAGCGCCCCCTGCAGCCCCCGCCACACCACACACACACACACACACACACACACACACACACACACAGCGCCCCCCTGCAGCCCCCGCCACACACACACACACAGCGCCCCCTGCAGCCCCCGCCACACACACACACACAGCGCCCCCTGCAGCCCCCGCCACACACACACACACAGCGCCCCCTGCAGCCCCCGCCACACACACACACACACAGCGCCCCCTGCAGCCCCGCCACACACACACACACACAGCGCCCCCTGCAGCCCCCGCCACACACACACACAGCGCCCCCTGCAGCCCCCCGCCACACACACACACACACAGCGCCCCCTGCAGCCCCCGCGCTCAGTGCCCCCCGCTATCATCCTCTCACCCTCCTCCTGGCTCCGGGGTCTCCGCATCTCGCGAGACTTCGTTCCGCGTCTCTCGCTACCATGGGGATGAGTCTGCGGCTGAGCTGTACGGCGGCCACAAGAGGACAATCTTCCTCCGGCGAAGTCCCCCGTGTTGTGGAGGCTGCAGGCAGAGCGCGCTATTGGGTGGCGGAGGGTGACGTGCAGAGACTCGTGAGTGGGAATGTCACTAGTGGGTCACTGCGGGGGGGGGGGTGAGAATAAGGCACAGAGGGGGTGTGAGAAGAGCGCCCCACTTGGCCCCCTTTCCTGAGTGTTTTGTGCTGTTCCTCTGTTGCTCCTCCTGGAAATGTTCACATGGTATAGATGAGGCAGGAGACGTGTTCTGGATTCCGCAATTCACACATTACCAGGAGGAACGACAGAGGAACCGCACCAGCCGCTGTGGAGACCCGGCAGAAACACGCAGCGTTAACCCCTTCACCCCCCGCACCCTCTATGAGGGACTATACAGAGAACCGTGCGGGGACCGGAGAAAAGTCAGACAAAACTCCCTCATATTCAGAGCCGCCATGCTCAGCGATCACCTCCTCCTCCACCAGCGATCACCTCCTCCTCCACCAGCGATCACCTCCTCCACCACCAGCGATCACCTCCTCCACCACCAGCGATCACCTCCTCCACCACCAGCGATCACCTCCCTCCACCACCCACCAGCGATCACCTCCTCCTCCACCAGCGATCACCTCCTCCACCACCAGCGATCACCTCCTCCACCACCAGCGATCACCTCCTCCTCCACCAGAGGGCGCCATGCTCACAGCGATCACCTCCTCCACCACCAGCGATCACCTCCTCCACCACCAGAGGGCGCCGTGCTCACAGCGATCACCTCCTCCACCAGAGGGCGCCGTGCTCACAGCGATCACCTCCTCCTCCACCAGAGGGCGCCGTGCTCACAGCGATCACCTCCTCCACCACCAGAGGGCGCCGTGCTCACAGCAATCACCTCCTCCCTCCACCAGAGGGCGCCGTGCTCACAGCGATCACCTCCTCCACCACCAGAGGGCGCCGTGCTCACAGCGATCACCTCCTCCACCACCAGAGGGGCGCCGTGCTCACAGCAATCACCTCCTCCTCCACCAGAGGGCGCCGTGCTCACAGCGATCACCTCCTCCTCCACCAGAGGGCGCCGTGCTCACAGCGATCACCTCCTCCTCCACCAGAGGGCGCCGTGCTCACAGCGATCACCTCCTCCACCAGAGGGCGCCGTGCTCACAGCGATCACCTCCTCCTCCACCAGAGGGCGCCGTGCTCACAGCGATCACCTCCTCCACCAGAGGGCGCCGTGCTCACAGCGATCACCTCCTCCACCACCAGAGGGTGCCGTGCTCACAGCGATCACCTCCTCCACTAGAGGGCGCCGTGCTCACAGCGATCACCTCCCTCCACCAGAGGGCGCCCGTGCTCACAGCGATCACCTCCTCCACCAGAGGACGCCGTGCTCACAGCGATCACCTCCTCCACCAGAGGGCGCCGTGCTCACAGCGATCACCTCCTCCACCAGAGGGCGCCGTGCTCACAGCGATCACCTCCTCCACCAGAGGGGCACCGTGCTCACAGCGATCACCTCCTCCACCAGAGGGCGCCGTGCTCACAGCGATCACCTCCTCCACCAGAGGGCGCCGTGCTCACAGCGATCACCTCCTCCACCAGAGGGCGCCGTGCTCACAGCGATCACCTCCTCCACCAGAGGACGCCGTGCTCACAGCGATCACCTCCTCCACCACCAGAGGGCGCCGTGCTCACAGCGATCACCTCCTCCACCAGAGGGCGCCGTGCTCACAGCGATCACCTCCTCCTCCACCAGAGGGGCGCCGTGCTCACAGCAATCACCTCCTCCACCACCAGAGGGCGCCGTGCTCACAGCGATCACCTCCTCCTCCACCAGAGGGCGCCGTGCTCACAGCGATCACCTCCTCCACCAGAGGGCGCCGTGCTCACAGCGATCACCTCCTCCACCAGAGGGCGCCGTGCTCACAGCGATCACCTCCTCCACCAGAGGGCGCCGTGCTCACAGCGATCACCTCCTCCACCAGAGGGCGCCGTGCTCACAGCGATCACCTCCTCCACCACCAGAGGGCGCCGTGCTCACAGCGATCACCTCCTCCTCCACCAGAGGGCGCCGTGCTCACAGCGATCACCTCCTCCACCAGAGGGCGCCGTGCTCACAGCGATCACCTCCTCCACCACCAGAGGGCGCCGTGCTCACAGCGATCACCTCCTCCACCAGAGGGCGCCGTGCTCACAGCGATCACCTCCTCCACCAGAGGGCGCCGTGCTCACAGCGATCACCTCCTCCACCAGAGGGCGCCGTGCTCACAGCGATCACCTCCTCCACCAGAGGGCGCCGTGCTCACAGCGATCACCTCCTCCACCACCAGAGGGCGCCGTGCTCACAGCGATCACCCTCCTCCTCCACCAGAGGGCGCCGTGCTCACAGCGATCACCTCCTCCACCACCAGAGGGCGCCGTGCTCACAGCAATCACCTCCTCCACCAGAGGGCGCCGTGCTCACAGCGATCACCTCCTCCTCCTCCAGAGGGCGCCGTGCTCACAGCGATCACCTCCTCCACCAGAGGGCGCCGTGCTCACAGCGATCACCTCCTCCACCAGAGGGCGCCGTGCTCACAGCGATCACCTCCTCCACCAGAGGGCGCCGTGCTCACAGCGATCACCTCCTCCACCAGAGGGCGCCGTGCTCACAGCGATCACCTCCTCCTCCACCAGAGGGCGCCGTGCTCACAGCGATCACCTCCTCCACCACCAGAGGGCGCCGTGCTCACAGGCAATCACCTCCTCGCTCCACCAGAAGGGCGCCGTGCTCACAGCGATCACCTCCTCCACCAGAGGGCGCCGTGCTCACAGCGATCACCTCCTCCACCAGAGGGCGCCGTGCTCACAGCGATCACCTCCTCCACCACCAGAGGGGCACCGTGCTCACAGCGATCACCTCCTCCACCACCAGAGGGCGCCGTGCTCACAGCAATCACCTCCTCCTCCACCAGAGGGCGCCGTGCTCACAGCGATCACCTCCTCCTCCACCAGAGGGGCGCCGTGCTCACAGCGATCACCTCCTCCTCCACCAGAGGGCGCCGTGCTCACAGCGATCACCTCCTCCACCAGAGGGCGCCGTGCTCACAGCGATCACCTCCTCCACCAGAGGGCGCCGTGCTCACAGCGATCACCTCCTCCACCACCAGAGGGCGCCGTGCTCACAGCGATCACCTCCTCCACCAGAGGGCGCCGTGCTCACAGCGATCACCTCCTCCACCAGAGGGCGCCATGCTCACAAGCGATCACCTCCTCCTACCACCAGAGGGCGCCGTGCTCACAGCGATCACCTCCTCCACCACCAGAGGGCGCCGTGCTCACAGCGATCACCTCCTCCACCAGAGGGCGCCATGCTCACAGCGATCACCTCCTCCTCCACCAGAGGGTGCCGTGCTCACAGCGATCACCTCCTCCACCACCAGAGGGCGCCGTGCTCACAGCGATCACCTCCTCCTCCACCAGAGGGCGCCGTGCTCACAGCAATCACCTCCTCCACCAGAGGGCGCCGTGCTCACAGCGATCACCTCCTCCACCAGAGGGCGCCGTGCTCACAGCGATCACCTCCCTCCTCCACCAGAGGGCGCCGTGCTCACAGCAATCACCTCCTCCACCAGAGGGGCGCCATGCTCACAAGCGATCACCTCCTCCTCCTCCAGAGGACGCCGTGCTCACAGCGATCACCTCCTCCACCACCAGAGGGCGCCGTGCTCACAGCGATCACCTCCTCCACCAGAGGGTGCCGTGCTCACAGCGATCACCTCCCTCCACCAGAGGGCGCCGTGCTCACAGCGATCACCTCCTCCACCAGAGGGCGCCAGTGCTCACAGCGATCACCTCCTCCACCAGAGGGTGCCGTGCTCACAGCGATCACCTCCTCCTCCACCAGAGGGCGCCGTGCTCACAGCAATCACCTCCTCCTCCACCAGAGGGCGCCGTGCTCACAGCAATCACCTCCTCCACCAGAGGGGCGCCGTGCTCACAGCGATCACCTCCTCCACCAGAGGGCACCGGTGCTCACAGCGATCACCTCCTCCACCACCAGAGGGCGCCGTGCTCACAGCGATCACCTCCTCCACCACCAGAGGGCGCCGTGCTCACAGCGATCACCTCCTCCACCAGAGGGGGCGCCGTGCTCACAGCGATCACCTCCTCCACCAGAGGGCGCCGTGCTCACAGCGATCACCTCCTCCACCAGAGGGCGCCGTGCTCACAGCAATCACCTCCTCCACCAGAGGGCGCCGTGCTCACAGCGATCACCCTCCTCCACCAGAGGGCTCCCCCATTCTTCTGCCCCCCAGTCCCCCCCTATTCCTCTGTCCCCCCCCCAGTCCCCCCTATTCTTCTGCCTCCCCAATTCTTCTGCCCCCCTAGTCCCCCCCCATTCTTCGGGCCCCTCAGTCCCCCCCCTCCTATTCTTCTGTTCCCCCATTCCCCCTTTATTCTTCTACCCCCCCTCCACAGTCCCCCCTATTCCTCTGACCCCCCAGTCCCCCCCCCCCCTATTTTTCTGCCCCCCCCCCCCCGTTCCTCCCCTATTCTTCTGCCCTTCTGCCCCCCCCCCCCCAGTTCCCCCCTTGAGTTCCCCCCTATTCTTCTCCCCCCCTATTCTTCTCCCCCCTATTCTTCTCCCCCCCCCTATTCTTCTCCCCCCTATTCTTCTCCCCCCCCTATTCTTCTCCCCCCCCTATTCTTCTCCCCCCTATTCTTCTCCCCCCCCCCCCCTATTTCCCCCCCCCCATTCCTCCGCTTTCTTCCCATTTTGCAAATCAAAACTCCTGTAGGCAAAAAAGTTCGTTTTGCATAAATCCTCGCTCCGGCGGATTAACCCCTTCCTTTCCCTGGTGCCGTCACCCGCCGCCCGAGGGATAGTCATTTATTTTGCTCCTTCAGCCGTAATCAGTGGAGGAATCAGAGCAAATAGTTTTTGCTTTTCCTGCAGCGCCCCCGGAGGTGATACGGAATATTGCATGATGCCTATTGTAATCAGTGATCCGGGTCCTCCGGAGGAATATTCAAGGCATCCCCCATCATGTGCTCAGGAGGAGGAGGAGACGCCCCCTGTGGTCGGGAGGAGGAGGAGACGCCCCCTGTGGTCGGGGGGAGGAGGAGACGCCCCCTGTGGTCGGGGGGAGGAGGAGACGCCCCCTGTGGTCGGGGGGAGGAGGAGACGCCCCCTGTGGTCGGGAGGAGGAGGGGGGCGCCCCCTGTGGTCGGGGGGAGGAGGAGGCCCCCTGTGGTCGGGGGGAGGAGGGAGACGCCCCCCTGTGGTCGGGGGGAGGAGGAGACGCCCCCTGTGGTCGGGAGGAGGAGGAGGAGACGCCCCCTGTGGTCGGGAGGAGGAGGAGGAGACGCCCCCTGTGGTCGGGAGAAGGAGGGGACGCCCCCTGTGGTCGGAGGAGGAGGGGACGCCCCCTGTGGTCGGGGAGGAGGAGGGGACGCCCCCTGTGGTCGGGAGGAGGAGGAGGGCGCCCCCTGTGGTCGGGGAGGAGGGCGCCCCCTGTGGTCTGGAGGAGGAGGAGGAGACGCCCCCTGTGGTCAGGAGGAGGAGGGCGCCCCCTGTGGTCGGGAGGAGGAGGGGACGCCCCCTGTGGTCGGGAGGAGGAGGAGGGCGCCCCCTGTGGTCGGGAGGAGGAGGAGGACGCCCCCTGTGGTCGGGAGGAGGAGGAGGAGACGCCCCCTGTGGTCGGGAGGAGGAGGGCGCCCCCTGTGGTCGGGAGGAGGAGGAGGAGGGCGCCCCCTGTGGTCGGGAGGAGGAGGAGGACGCCCCCTGTGGTCGGGAGGAGGAGGAGGACGCCCCCTGTGGTCGGGAGGAGGAGGACGCCCCCCTGTGGTCGGGAGGAGGAGGAGGACGCCCCCTGTGGTCGGGGGTGAGGAGGAGGTCGCCCCCTGTGGTCGGGAGGAGGAGGAGGACGCCCCCTGTGGTCGGGGTGAGGAGGAGGACGCCCCCCTGTGGTCGGGAGGAGGAGGAGACGCCCCCTGTGGTCGGGGTGAGGAGGAGGACGCCCCCTGTGGTCGGGAGGAGGAAGAGTCGCCCCCTGTGGTCGGGGTGAGGAGGAGGGTGCCCCCTGTGGTCGGGGTGAGGAGGAGGACGCCCCCTGTGGTCGGGGGTGAGGAGGAGGGGGGGCGCCCCCTGTGGTCGGGAGGAGGAGGGGGGCGCCCCCTGTGGTCGGGAGGAGGAGGGGGGCGCCCCCTGTGGTCGGAGAAGGAAGAGACGCCCCCTGTGGTCGGGAGGAGGAGGGCGCCCCCTGTGGTCGGGGTGAGGAGGAGGAGACGCCCCCTGTGGTCGGGGAGGAGGAGGAGACGCCCCCTGTGGTCGGGAGGAGGAGGAGACGCCCCCTGTGGTCGGGGTGAGGAGGAGGACGCCCCCTGTGGTCGGGGTGAGGAGGAGGACGCCCCCTGTGGTCGGGAGGAGGAGGGGGGCGCCCCCTGTGGTCGGGAGGAGGAGGGGGGCGCCCCCTGTGGTCGGGAGGAGGAGGGGGGCGCCCCCTGTGGTCGGGGGGAGGAGGGGGGCGCCCCCTGTGGTCGGGGGGAGGAGGAGGGAGGAGGCCCCCTGTGGTCGGGAGGAGGAGGAAGGCCCCTGTGGTCGGGGGGAGGGGGCGCTGGGGGAGGGGCACATTAGGTGAGGGGGCGCTCCCGTGGTCGGGGTGAGGGGGTGCTGGGGGAGGGGCACATTAGGTGAGGGGGTGCTCCCTGTGGTCGGGGTGAGGGGGGTGCTGGGGGAGGGGCACATTAGGTGAGGGGGCGCTCCCTGTGGTCGGGGGGGAGGAGGAGGCCCCCTGTGGTCGGGGGGGAGGGGGCACATTAGGTGAGGGGGGCGCCCCCTGTGGTCGGGGTGAGGGGGGTGCTGGGGGAGGGGCACATTAGGTGAGGGGGGCGCTCCCTGTGGTCGGGGTGAGGGGGGTGCTGGGGGAGGGGCACATTAGGTGAGGGGGCGCTCCCTGTGGTCGGGGTGAGGGGGGTGCTGGGGGAGGGGCACATTAGGTGAGGGGGGCGCTCCCTGTGGTCGGGGTGAGGGGGGGCGCTGGGGGGAGGGGCACATTAGGTGAGGGGGCGCCCCCTGTGGTCGGGGTGAGGGGGGCGCTCGGTGAGGGCACATTAGGTGAGGGGGGCGCCCCCTGTGGTCGTAGTGAGGGGGGCGCTGGGGGAGGGGCACATTAGGTGAGGGGGGGCGCTCCCTGTGGTCGGGGTGAGGGGGGCGCTGGGGGAGGGGCACATTAGGTGAGGGGGGCGCCCCCTGTGGTCGTAGTGAGGGGGGGCGCTCGGTGAGGGCACATTAGGTGAGGGGGGCGCCCCCTGTGGTCGTAGTGAGGGGGGCGCTGGGGGAGGGGCACATTAGGTGAGGGGGGCGCTCCCTGTGGTCGGGGTGAGGAGGGCGCCCCCTGTGGTCGGGGTGAGGGGGGCGCTCGGTGAGGGCACATTAGGTGAGGGGGTGCGCCCCCTGTGGTCGGGGTGAGGGGCTTCCTGCAGACAGTTGCGGCCATTCCCAGCGCTGAGCGGTGACTGCGGAGTAAGCACAATCCGGGGCCTCCTGCATCAGCACAAGCTGCGGATCAATGTCTGCCCCAGGAAAATCAATCCACAGCAAAACTGCAGAGGGGGTGGGTACACCGGGGGTCTGCAAAGCTGGGGGGGTACACCGGGGGTCTGCACAGCTGGGGGGGTAACCGAGGGCCGGGGGTCTGCACAGCTGGGGGGGTACACCGGGGGTCTGCACAGCTGGGGGGGTAACCGGGGGCCGGGGGGTCTGCACAGCTGGGGGGGTAACCGGGGGCCGGGGGTCCGCACAGCTGGGGGGTACACGGGGGGCCGGGGGTCCGCACAGCTGGGCAGGGTACATGGGGGTCTGCACAGCTGGGGGGGTACATGGGGGGGTCGGGGGTCTGCACAGCTGGGGGGGTACATGGGGGGCCGGGGGTCTGCACAGCTGGGGGGGCAATGGGTCTGCACAGCTGGGGGGGTACACCGGGGGGCAGGGGGTGCACAGAGCTGGGGGGTACACCGGGGGCCGGGGGTCTGCACAGCTGGGGGTTTACGACCGGGTGCAGGGGGTGCACAGAGCTGGGGGAGGCTACACGGAACAGGGGGTCCTCAGAGCAGAGCTCTGGGAGAGCAGGGGGCGAGGCCACTACTCTAAAAAGGTGTAAATACACAACGACTCCAGCAACCAGTGAGTGCAGGCACTGAAATATACGTAATGTATGTACACAGCGACTGCACCAGCAGAATAGTGAGTGCAGCTCTGGGGTATAATACAGGAGGTAACTCAGGATCAGTAATGTAATGTATGTACACAGTGACTGCACAAGTAGAATAGTGAGTGCAGCTCTGGAGTATAATACAGGAGGTAACTCCGGATCAGTAATGTATGTACACAGTGACTGCACCAGCAGAACAGTGAGTGCAGCTCTGGAGTATAATACAGGAGGTAACTCAGGATCAGTAATGTAATGTATGTACACAGTGACTGCACCAGCAGAATAGTGAGTGCAGCTCTGGGGTATAATACAGGAGGTAACTCAGGATCAGTAATGTAATGTATGTACACAGTGACTGCACAAGTAGAATAGTGAGTGCAGCTCTGGAGTATAATACAGGAGGTAACTCCGATCAGTAATGTATGTACACAGTGACTGCACCAGCAGAACAGTGAGTGCAGCTCTGGAGTATAATACAGGAGGTAACTCAGGATCAGTAATGTAATGTATGTACACAGTGACTGCACCAGCAGAATAGTGAGTGCAGCTGTGGAGTATATACAGGAGGTAACTCAGGATCAGTAATGTATGTACACAGTGACTGCACCAGCAGAATAGTGAGTGCAGCTCTGGAGTATAATACAGGAGGTAACTCAGGATCAGTAATGTAATGTATGTACACAGTGACTGCACCAGCAGAATAGTGAGTGCAGCTCTGGAGTATAATACAGGAGGTAACTCAGGATCAGTAATGTATGTACACAGTGACTGCACCAGCAGAACAGTGAGTGTAGCTCTGGAGTATAATACAGGAGGTAACTCAGGATCAGTAATGTATGTACACAGTGACTGCACCAGCAGAACAGTGAGTGCAGCTCTGGAGTATAATACAGGGGGTAACTCAGGATCAGTAATGTATGTACACAGTGACTGCACCAGCAGAATAGTGAGTGCAGCTCTGGAGTATAATATAGGATTAGTAATGTAATGTATGTACACAGTGATTGCAGCAGCAGAATAGTGAGTGCAGCTCTGGAGGATAATACTGGAGGTAACTCAGGATCAGTAATGTATGTACACAGTGACTGCACCAGCAGAATAGTGAGTGCAGCTCTGGAGTATAATATAGGATTAGTAATGTAATGTATGTACACAGTGATTGCAGCAACAGAATAGTGAGTGCAGCTCTGGAGTATAATATAGGATTAGTAATGTAATGTATGTACACAGTGACTGTAGCAGCAGAATAGTGAGTGCAGCTCTGGAATATAATACAGGATGTAGCTCAGGATCAGTAATGTATATACACAGTGACTGCACCAGCAGAATAGTGAGTGCAGCTCTGGAGTATAATATAGGATTAGTAATGTAATGTATGTACACAGTGATTGCAGCAACAGAATAGTGAGTGCAGCTCTGGAGTATAATATAGGATTAGTAATGTAATGTATGTACACAGTGACTGTAGCAGCAGAATAGTGAGTGCAGCTCTGGAATATAATACAGGATGTAGCTCAGGATCAGTAATGTATATACACAGTGACTGCACCAGCAGAATAGTGAGTGCAGCTCTGGAGTATAATATAGGATTAGTAATGTAATGTATGTACACAGTGACTGCACCAGCAGAATAGTGAGTGCAGCTCTGGAGTATAATATAGGATTAGTAATGTAATGTATGTACACAGTGATTGCACCAGCAGAATAGTGAGTGCAGCTCTGGAGAATATTTTGCTGGTTTCACAGTGAATCCTCTTTTCTTTTGTCATTCTTGCAGATCGGGTCCATCCATAGATAACGTGGAGGGAGCGGTGAGCGCAGCTGCTGAGTGTCAGCTCTTCAGACGAGCCGCGTGCTGTCGGCGAGGCATGGCGTGGCGGTGGGCAGCCGCTGTGACGTGGCCCCCGGCAGCTGTCAGGAGATGAGGGGCGGTGTGGCTTATAATAAGGATTACACTGAAGACATGTGAACCCGGATTATGACAGCCGGAGCAGCGTGCTGCAGACTCCAAATCCACGCTGTGCCTTTAAATCCCTCCTCCTGGCGGTGCCGTCCTCCTGTCGCTGTCACTGACAGCCTCTGTGACTGTCTATGCGCTGCCGGGGAGAGCGGCAGCATCCAGCCTCATCCCTGATCAGCAGGGTACCACTCATCATCCCCTCCCCCGCCGCTCCATGCCCCCCTCCCCACTGTCTCTTTGTCTTTTCCTAGGACTCTGCCCCCTTTTGTCCGTCTGTCTGTGTGCCCCCCTCTCCGGCGTGTGTGTGTGAAGCGTGTCCCCCCCTGTGCGGTGTCTCTCTGTCTCCCCCTCCCCCACCCCAACCCCCCATCCCCGTCTCTCGTCTCCATCCTCTCCTCTGCCGCAATGGTACATGTCCTGGCCGCTGGCAGCCTCTTCTTCCCGGGTCTCTTCCTCCCTCTCCAAGGCCGGACTGCGGAGGCTGCGGCTATTCCGAGGGGAGGAATCCAACACCGTCATAGTGTCCGCCAGGTACCGGGGGGCCCGGGGCGCTATATCCACAACTGCGGGCGAGCCGTGCCCGGGAGATGCCCCCGTATGTGTGTCACTGCCAGATCACAGATACACAGGGAGCAGAGCCGGCTAGTGTTACATAGGACTGCCGGTGACTGCACCACCTGTACTCAGATGGCACTGTGTGATCTGTGCTGTTACATGGGACTGCAGGTGACCGAGACTGCACCACCTGTACTCAGAGATTGCACTGTGTGATCTGTGCTGTTACATGGGACTGCACCACCTGTACTCAGAGATTGCACTGTGTGATCTGTGCTGTTACATGGGACTGCACCACCTGTACTCAGATAGCACTGTGTGATCTGTGCTGTTACATAGGACTGCCGGTGACTGCACCACCTGTACTCAGAGATAGCACTGTGTGATCTGTGCTGTTACATGGGACTGCAGGTGACATGTACTACATTATCTGTGCTGTTACATAGGACTGCAGGTGACCGAGACTGCACCACCTGTACTCAGAGATAGCACTGTGTGATCTGTGCTGTTACATGGGACTGCACCACCTGTACTCAGAGATAGCACTGTGTGATCTCTGCTGTTACATGGGACTGCAGGTGACCGAGACTGCACCACCTGTACTCAGAGATAGCACTGTGTGATCTGTGCTGTTACATGGGACTGCAGGTGAAATGTACTACATTATCTGTGCTGTTACATAGGACTGCAGGTGACTGCACCACCTGTACTCAGAGATAGCACTGTGTGATCTGTGGTGTTACATAGGACTGCAGGTGACATCTACTACATTATCTGTACTCAGAGATATCACTGTGCTATCTGTGGTGTTACATAGGACTGCAGGTGACATCTACTACATTATCTGTGCTGTTACATAGGACTGCAGGTGACCGGGACTGCACCACCTGTACTCAGAGAGATAGCACTGTGTTATCTGTGGTGTTACATAGGACTGCAGGTGACATCTACTACATTATCTGTACTCCGAGAAATATCACTGTGTTATCTGTGGTGTTACATAGGACTGCAGGTGACATCTACTACATTATCTGTACTCAGAGAGATATCACTGTGTTATCTGTGGTGTTACATAGGACTGCAGGTGACATCTACTACATTATCTGTACTCAGATATATCACTGTGTTATCTGTGGTGTTACATAGGACTGCAGGTGACATCTACTACATTATCTGTACTCAGAGATATCACTGTGTTATCTGTGGTGTTACATAGGACTGCAGGTGACATCTACTACATTATCTGTACTCAGATATCACTGTGTTATCTGTGGTGTTACATAGGACTGCAGGTGACATCTACTACATTATCTGTACTCAGAGATATCACTGTGTTATCTGTGGTGTTACATAGGACTGCAGGTGACATCTACTGCATTATCTGTACTCAGAGATATCACTGTGTTATCTGTGGTGTTACATAGGACTGCAGGAGACATCTACTACATTATCTGTACTCAGAGATATCACTGTGTTATCTGTGGTGTTACATGGGACTGCAGGTGACATCTACTACATTATCTATACTCAGAGATATCACTGTTATCTGTGGTGTTACATAGGACTGCAGGTGACATCTACTACATTATCTGTACTGAGAAATATCACTGTTATCTGTGGTGTTACATAGGACTGCAGGTGACATCTACTACATTATCTGTACTCAGAGAGATCTCACTGTGTTATCTGTGGTGTTACATAGGACTGCAGGTGACATCTACTACATTATCTGTACTCAGAGATATCACTGTGTTATCTGTGGTGTTACATAGGACTGCAGGTGACATCTACTACATTATCTGTACTCATAGAGATATCACTGTGTTATCTGTGGTGTTACATAGGACTGCAGGTGACATCTACTACATTATCTGTACCCAGAGATATCACTGTATTATCTGTGGTGTTACATGGGACTGCAGGTGACATCTACTACATTATCTGTACTCAGAGAGATATCACTGTGTTATCTGTGGTGTTACATAGGACTGCAGGTGACATCTACTACATTATCTGTGCTGTTACATAGGACTGCAGGTGACCGGGACTGCACCACCTGTACTCAGAGAGATAGCACTGTGTTATCTGTGGTGTTACATAGGACTGCAGGTGACATCTACTACATTATCTGTGCTCTTACATAGGACTGCAGGTGACTGCACCACCTGTACTCAGAGATAGCACTGTGTGATCTGTGGTGTTACATAGGACTGCAGGTGACATCTACTACATTATCTGTACTCAGAGATATCACTGTGCTATCTGTGGTGTTACATAGGACTGCAGGTGACATCTACTACATTATCTGTGCTGTTACATAGGACTGCAGGTGACCGGGACTGCACCACCTGTACTCAGAGAGATAGCACTGTGTTATCTGTGGTGTTACATAGGACTGCAGGTGACATCTACTACATTATCTGTACTCCGAGAAATATCACTGTGTTATCTGTGGTGTTACATAGGACTGCAGGTGACATCTACTACATTATCTGTACTCAGAGAGATATCACTGTGTTATCTGTGGTGTTACATAGGACTGCAGGTGACATCTACTACATTATCTGTACTCAGAGAGATATCACTGTGTTATCTGTGGTGTTACATAGGACTGCAGGTGACATCTACTACATTATCTGTACTCAGAGATATCACTGTGTTATCTGTGGTGTTACATAGGACTGCAGGTGACATCTACTACATTATCTGTACTCAGATATCACTGTGTTATCTGTGGTGTTACATAGGACTGCAGGTGACATCTACTACATTATCTGTACTCAGAGATATCACTGTGTTATCTGTGGTGTTACATAGGACTGCAGGTGACATCTACTGCATTATCTGTACTCAGAGATATCACTGTGTTATCTGTGGTGTTACATAGGACTGCAGGAGACATCTACTACATTATCTGTACTCAGAGATATCACTGTGTTATCTGTGGTGTTACATGGGACTGCAGGTGACATCTACTACATTATCTATACTCAGAGATATCACTGTTATCTGTGGTGTTACATAGGACTGCAGGTGACATCTACTACATTATCTGTACTGAGAAATATCACTGTTATCTGTGGTGTTACATAGGACTGCAGGTGACATCTACTACATTATCTGTACTCAGAGAGATCTCACTGTGTTATCTGTGGTGTTACATAGGACTGCAGGTGACATCTACTACATTATCTGTACTCAGAGATATCACTGTGTTATCTGTGGTGTTACATAGGACTGCAGGTGACATCTACTACATTATCTGTACTCATAGAGATATCACTGTGTTATCTGTGGTGTTACATAGGACTGCAGGTGACATCTACTACATTATCTGTACCCAGAGATATCACTGTATTATCTGTGGTGTTACATGGGACTGCAGGTGACATCTACTACATTATCTATACTCAGAGATATCACTGTTATCTGTGGTGTTACATAGGACTGCAGGTGACATCTACTACATTATCTGTACTGAGAAATATCACTGTTATCTGTGGTGTTACATAGGACTGCAGGTGACATCTACTACATTATCTGTACTCAGAGAGATCTCACTGTGTTATCTGTGGTGTTACATAGGACTGCAGGTGACATCTACTACATTATCTGTACTCAGAGATATCACTGTGTTATCTGTGGTGTTACATAGGACTGCAGGTGACATCTACTACATTATCTGTACTCATAGAGATATCACTGTGTTATCTGTGGTGTTACATAGGACTGCAGGTGACATCTACTACATTATCTGTACCCAGAGATATCACTGTATTATCTGTGGTGTTACATGGGACTGCAGGTGACATCTACTACATTATCTGTACTCAGAGAGATATCACTGTGTTATCTGTGGTGTTACATAGGACTGCAGGTGACATCTACTACATTATCTGTGCTGTTACATAGGACTGCAGGTGACCGGGACTGCACCACCTGTACTCAGAGAGATAGCACTGTGTTATCTGTGGTGTTACATAGGACTGCAGGTGACATCTACTACATTATCTGTGCTCTTACATAGGACTGCAGGTGACTGCACCACCTGTACTCAGAGATAGCACTGTGTGATCTGTGGTGTTACATAGGACTGCAGGTGACATCTACTACATTATCTGTACTCAGAGATATCACTGTGCTATCTGTGGTGTTACATAGGACTGCAGGTGACATCTACTACATTATCTGTGCTGTTACATAGGACTGCAGGTGACCGGGACTGCACCACCTGTACTCAGAGAGATAGCACTGTGTTATCTGTGGTGTTACATAGGACTGCAGGTGACATCTACTACATTATCTGTACTCCGAGAAATATCACTGTGTTATCTGTGGTGTTACATAGGACTGCAGGTGACATCTACTACATTATCTGTACTCAGAGAGATATCACTGTGTTATCTGTGGTGTTACATAGGACTGCAGGTGACATCTACTACATTATCTGTACTCAGAGAGATATCACTGTGTTATCTGTGGTGTTACATAGGACTGCAGGTGACATCTACTACATTATCTGTACTCAGAGATATCACTGTGTTATCTGTGGTGTTACATAGGACTGCAGGTGACATCTACTACATTATCTGTACTCAGATATCACTGTGTTATCTGTGGTGTTACATAGGACTGCAGGAGACATCTACTACATTATCTGTACTCAGAGATATCACTGTGTTATCTGTGGTGTTACATGGGACTGCAGGTGACATCTACTACATTATCTATACTCAGAGATATCACTGTTATCTGTGGTGTTACATAGGACTGCAGGTGACATCTACTACATTATCTGTACTGAGAAATATCACTGTTATCTGTGGTGTTACATAGGACTGCAGGTGACATCTACTACATTATCTGTACTCAGAGAGATCTCACTGTGTTATCTGTGGTGTTACATAGGACTGCAGGTGACATCTACTACATTATCTGTACTCAGAGATATCACTGTGTTATCTGTGGTGTTACATAGGACTGCAGGTGACATCTACTACATTATCTGTACTCATAGAGATATCACTGTGTTATCTGTGGTGTTACATAGGACTGCAGGTGACATCTACTACATTATCTGTACCCAGAGATATCACTGTATTATCTGTGGTGTTACATAGGACTGCAGGTGACATCTACTACATTATCTGTACTCAGAGATATCACTGTGTTATCTGTGGTGTTACATAGGACTGCAGGTGACATCTACTACATTATCTGTACTCAGAGATATCACTGTGTTATCTGTGGTGTTACATAGGACTGCAGGTGACATCTACTACATTATCTGTACTCAGAGATATCACTGTGTTATCTGTGGTGTTACATAGGACTGCAGGTGACCTCTACTACATTATCTGTACTCGGAGATATCACTGTGTTATCTGTGGTGTTACATAGGACTGCAGGTGACATCTACTACATTATCTGTACTCAGAGATATCACTGTGTTATCTGTGGTGTTACATAGGACTGCAGGTGACATCTACTACATTATCTGTACTCAGAGATATCACTGTGTTATCTGTGGTGTTACATAGGACTGCAGGTGACATCTACTACATTATCTGTACTCAGAGATATCACTGTGTTATCTGTGGTGTTACATGGGACTGCAGGTGACATCTACTATATTATCTGTACTCAGAGATATCACTGTGCTATCTGTGGTGTTACATAGGACTGCAGGTGACATCTACTACATTATCTGTACTCAGAGAGATATCACTGTGTTATCTGTGGTGTTACATAGGACTGCAGGTGACATCTACTACATTATCTGTACTCAGAGATATCACTGTGTTATCTGTGGTGTTACATAGGACTGCAGGTGACATCTACTACATTATCTGTACTCAGAGATATCTCTGTGTTATCTGTGGTGTTACATAGGACTGCAGGTGACATCTACTACATTATCTGTACTCAGAGATACCACTGTGTTATCTGTGGTGTTACATAGGACTGCAGGTGACATCTGCTACATTATCTGTACTCAGAGATATCACTGTGCTATCTGTGGTGTTACATAGGACTGCAGGTGACATTTACTACATTATCTGTACTCAGAGATATCACTGTGTTATCTGTGGTGTTACATAGGACTGCAGGTGACATCTACTCCATTATCTGTACTCAGAGATATCACTGTGTTATCTGTGGTGTTACATAGGACTGCAGGTGACATCTACTACATTATCTGTACTCAGAGATATCACTGTGTTATCTGTGGTGTTACATAGGACTGCAGGTGATATCTACTACATTATCTGTACTCAGAGAGATATCACTGTGTTATCTGTGGTGTTACATAGGACTGCAGGTGACATCTACTACATTATCTGTACTCAGAGAGATATCACTGTGTTATCTGTGGTGTTACATAGGACTGCAGGTGACATCTACTACATTATCTGTATTCAGAGATATCACTGTGTTATCTGTGGTGTTACATAGGACTGCAGGTGATATCTACTACATTATCTGTACTCAGAGAGATATCACTGTTATCTGTGGTGTTACATAGGACTGCAGGTGACATCTACTACATTATCTGTACTCAGAGATATCACTGTGTTATCTGTGGTGTTACATAGGACTGCAGGTGACATCTACTACATTATCTGTACTCAGAGATATCACTGTGCTATCTGTGGTGTTACATAGGACTGCAGGTGACATCTACTACATTATCTGTACTCAGAGATATCACTGTGTTATCTGTGGTGTTACATAGGACTGCAGGTGACATCTACTACATTATCTGTACTCAGAGATATCACTGTGTTATCTGTGGTGTTACATAGGACTGCAGGTGACATCTATTCTGCACCAGCAGAATAGTGAGTGCAGCTCTGGAGTATAATACAGGAGGTAACTCAGGATCAGTAATGTAATGTACACAGCGACTCCAACAGCAGAATAGGGAGTACAGCTCTGGAGTATAATACAGGGGGTAACTCAGGATCAGTAATGTAATGTATGTACACAGTGACTGCACCAGCAGAATAGTGAGTGCAGCTCTGGAGTATAATACAGGGGGTAACTCAGGATCAGTAATGTAATGTATGTACACAGTGACTGCACCAGCAGAATAGTGAGTGCAGCTCTGGAGTATAATACAGGGGGTAACTCAGGATCAGTAATATAATGTATGTACACAGTGACTGCACCAGCAGAATAGTGAGTGCAGCTCTGGAGTATAATACAGGGGGTAACTCAGGATCAGTAATGTAATGTATGTACACAGTGACTGCCCCAGCAGAATAGTGAGTGCAGCTCTGGAGTATAATACAGGAGGTAACTCAGGATCAGTAATGTAATGTATGTACACAGTGACTGCCCCAGCAGAATAGTGAGTGCAGCTATGGAGTATAATACAGGAGGTAACTCAGGATCAGTAATGTAATGTATGTACACAGTGATTGCACCAGCAGAATAGTGAGTGCAGCTCTGGAGTATAATACAGGAGGTAACTCAGGATCAGTAATGTAATGTATGTACACAGTGACTGCCCCAGCAGAATAGTGAGTGCAGCTCTGGAGTATAATACAGGAGGTAACTCAGGATCAGTAATGTATGTACACAGTGACTGCCCCAGCAGAATAGTGAGTGCAGCTCTGGAGTATAATACAGGAGGTAACTCAGGATCAGTAATGTAATGTATGTACACAGTGACTGCACCAGCAGAATAGTGAGTGCAGCTCTGGAGTATAATACAGGAGGAGTTGTGCTGTGCAGCACTGTCGCCTCTACATGTTTAGAGCCAGTAGAGATATCCCCAGAAGACTGACGCAGTAATTGCAGAAAGTTGGTCGTACAAAGTAGTGACCCAGGGGGCTGAATACTAATGCACATCACAATTTTAAGATTCATATTTTTACAATATTTAGCAGAGGTCACTTCTTTACAGATTTTTGCTACTTTCTGTTGGTTTCAAATAAAATCACCAAAAAATACAAACATTTGTAGGTGTAATGTGAAAACGTGGAAAAGTCCAATGGGTATGAATACTTTTTCAAGGCGCTATACATCCCAAAGGAGGCACTAAACTGCTGTATTTACATAATATAGGATGCTGTGACTGCTATATATATATATATATATATATATATATATAGATAGATATATATATATAGATATATATAGATATATATATATAGATATATATATATATATATAGATATATAGATATATAGATATATAGATAGATATACATCGGGGGATATAAGTATTGAACACGTCACCAATTTTCTAAGTAAATCTATTTCTAAAGCTGCTATCGACATGAATATCTCCCTAGATGTCTGTAACAACTCATCCGATCCACACAGCAAGGACATTAAATCACAGGTGTCCGGACATTTAGTGATGTGTAATACTGAGAAATGAAACGGGGAAGAAGTATTGAACACATGAAGAAAGAGGGGTGCAAAAAGCCCTGGAAAGTCCTGACACCCGCTGACATCTATCAGTAATTAGAAAATAATATCAGCTAATTCGACTGACGGCCACTAAAAAGGTGTCTCGTTACCAAGGAGCCACACAAGAAACACCTCATGATGGGTAAAACCAGTGAGCTGTGTCAAGACCTTCCAAACTTTATTGTTGCAAAACATTCGGATGTCATTGGTTACAGAAGAATTTCTAAATTCCTGAATGTTCCAGTGACTGTTGGGACCATAATCCGGAAGTGGAAAGAGCAGAATTTCACCGTAAACCGGCCACAACCAGGTGCTCCCCGCAGGATTCCAGACAGCGGAGGGAAAAGAATCATCAGAAGAGTTGTCCAAGACCCAAGGAAACCAGTGGAGGCTACAGAAGGCCTGGAGTCAGCAGATACAATTGTTTCTAAGAAAACAATAAGTAATGCACTCCCCCTCCATGGCCTGTATGCACGCCCCTGTATGCACGCCCCTGTATGCACGCTCCTGTATGCACGCCCCTGTATGCACGCCCGTGTATGCACGCCCCTGTATGCACGCCCCTGTATGCACGCCCCTGTATGCACGCCCCTGTATGCACGCCCCTGTATGCACGCTCCTGTATGCACGCTTCTGTATGCACGCTCCTGTATGCACGCTCCTGTATGCACGCTCCTGTATGCACGCTCCTGTACGCACGCTCCTGTACGCACGCTCCTGTACGCACGCTCCTGTACGCACGCTCCTGTACGCACGCTCCTGTACGCACGCTCCTGTACGCACGCTCCTGTACGCACTTTCCCTGTATGCACTTTCCCTGTACGCACGTTCCTGTACGCACAATCCTGTACGCACGCCCCTGTACGCACGCCCCTGTACGCACGCCCCTGTACGCACGCCCCTGTACGCACGCCCCTGTACGCACGCTCCTCTATGCACGCCCCTGTATGCACGCCCCTGTATGCACGCCCCTGTATGCAAGCCCCTGTATGCACTCTCTTGTATGCACGCTCACCACAAAGGACTTTATTGCTGAACACAAAGCAGGTTCAAGCGCACATAAAATTTGCTCAATAACATTAAGACAAGACTGGGAAATACTGGAGAATATAGTCTGGTCAGATGAGACCAAAATCAAACTCTTTGGAGGCCATAATACACCATGTTTGGAGGCCAAAAGGCAAATCACCAACAGTGAAGTGTGGAGGTGGGGACATCGTGGTGTGGGACTAGTGTACAGAGACATTATGGATGAAAATCTTCTGCCATCTCAGTTGGTTTCAGAGAAAGAATTTAAAGCTGCTAGGATGGCCGAGCCACTCACCGAGCCTGCATCATGTCTCCATATTACACACAATTTATGGATATCTATGGTTTGATTTCTTTCCTTGTGTGGATTGGATGGGTTGTTATTGACATCTGGTTAGTAGTTCATGTGACTAGCATCTTTAGAAATTTATTTACTTAGAAATTGTGTGTTCAATATTTATTTCACCTGCTGTACATTGTATAGGAGACACTGCGCCTGTTTTATATATCACATAGGAGACACTTCGACTGCTGTATATACATCATATAAGAAACAGTGCAACTTCTGTACATACAACACATAGGAGACAAAGACTGCTGTCTGTACATTGCATAGGATACACTGAGACTGCTGATTATACATCATATAGGAAATACTGCTACTACTGTATATACATCTTATTGGAGACACTGTTACTGGTGTGTATACTTATATACATTATATAGAAGACACAGACTGCTGTCTATACATCACAAAGGATAAAATGGGACTGCAGTATATAGATCATATAGGAAACACTGCTATTGGTGTATATACATCTTAAAGGAGACACAGACTGCTGTATATACATAACATAGCATACACTAGGACTACAGTATATACATCATATAGGAGACTCTTCAACTGTCGTTTATGCATCGAATAAGAAACACTGAGACTGCTGTATATATTTATCACATAGGATACAATGGGACTGAGATAGAAAACACAGACTGCTGTATATACATCACATAGGAGACACTGACTGCTGTATATACATCATATAGGAGACACTGACTGCTGTATATTCATCAGATAGGAGACACTGTGACTGTTGCATATTCATCAGATAGGAGACACTGTGACTGCTGTATATACTGTACATCACATAGAAGACACTGAGACTACTGTATATACACTACTCACAAAAAGTTAGGGATATTTGGCTTTCCCCCCAATTTTTCAGTGTTTCAATAATTTGTCCGGTGGCCTTGAGCATCAATTACGGCTGACAACAACACCTGCCGGTCACAAGTTGAGTTATATCTGCGGAGGCTGGCATCCCACTCTTCTTAAAGGGCAGCCCTCAGGTCACTGAGGTTCTGGGGTACAGAGTTGCGGTCTCTACACGGTGACTCAGCTGATCCCATAGGTTTTCCATGGGATTTAGGTCAGGAGAAAGTGTAGGCCGCTCCATTTGAGGTTCCCAGTCTCCAGCGGCCATTCCCTAATGATGCCACCTCAATGAGCTGGAGCAATGTCCTCCATGAAGATGACATTAGGCCAGTGTTGTTCATGCAGAGGCACAATGACTGGACTAATGATGTTATTTCAGTAGTAGGGGTGGTCACTGTACCAGTCACACAGTGTAGAACCGTTCTCTATTGACGAGACACACCGGCCCACCCTGTAAGACCACCACCAGAGGCTCTTCTGGTGACAGTGGCTAATAGACAGCTCTCTCATTGACATTTCCAGCATCGTTGGTGGCCATAATTTCTGCTCAATGTGAATCGACTTTTATCAGTGAACAGCGCTGAGGCCACTGGTCCCTCATCCAGCGTAGATGATGCCTGGGCCTGATGTTCTGGTCAAGTACGTAGATGACGCCTGTGCCTGGTGGTGTGGTCAGGTACGTAGATGACTCTTTTGCCTGGTGGTGTGGTTAGGTACGTAAATGACGCCTGTGCCTGGTGGCGTGGTCAGGTACCTAGATGACTCTTTTGCCTGGTGGTGTGGTCAGATACGTAGATGATGTCTGTGCCTGGTGGTGTGGACTGGTCAAGTACGTAGATGATGCCTGTGCCTGGTGGTGTGGTCAGGTACGTAGATGACTCCTGTGTCTGGTGGTGTGGTCAGGTACGTAGATGACGTCTGTGCCTGGTGGTGTGGTCAGGTACGTAGATGACACCTGTGCCTGGTGGTGTGGTCAGGTACATAGATGACACCTGTGCCTGGTGGTGTGGTCAGGTACCTAGATGACTCTTTTGCCTGGTGGTGTGGTCAGATACGTAGATGATGTCTGTGCCTGTTGGTGTGGACTGGTCAAGTACGTAGATGACGCCTGTGCCTGGTGGTGTGGTCAGGTACGTAGATGACTCCTGTGTCTGGTGGTGTGGTCAGGTACGTAGATGACGTCTGTGCCTGGTGGTGTGGTCAGGTACGTAGATGACACCTGTGCCTGGTGGTGTGGTCAAGTACGTAGATGATGCCTGTGCCTGGTGGTGTGGTAAGGTACGTAGATGACAACTGTGCCTGGTGGTGTGGTCAGGTACGTAGATGACACCTGTGCCTGGTGGTGTGGTCAGGTACGTAGATGACACCTGTGCCTGGTGGTGTGGTCAGGTACGTAGATGATGCCTGTGCCTGGTGGTGTGGTCAGGTATGTAGATGACACCTGTGCCTGGTGGTGTGGTCAGGTACGTAGATGACACCTGTGCCTGGTGGTGTGGTCAAGTACGTAGATGACGCCTGTGCCTGGTGGTGTGGTCAGGTATGTAGATGACGCCTGTGCCTGGTGGTGTGGTCAGGTACGTAGATGACACCTGTGCCTGGTGGTGTGGTCAGGTACGTAGATGACACCTGTGCCTGGTGGTGTGGTCAGGTACATAGATGACACCTGTGCCTGGTGGTGGGTTAGGTACGTAAATGACACCTGGGCCTGGTGGTGTGGTCAGATACGTAGATGATGCTTGTTGGTGTGGCCAGGTACCTTACAAGTCATCTAGCACGCAGACCACGCTGATGTAAATGGTTTGATGGTCTGATGTGACACTTGGGTGCCTCTAACCTCCCTTAATTGTGCCTGGGCATTGTTCACAAGGAAGCGGTCATCAGTCTGGGATGTGGCCAGAGGACATCTACTTCTCTGCCTTTCTCTGACTCTTCCTGTCTCTCTGTACAACCTACTGGTGACACTCTGTGACACTCTAAGCTCGGTGGTCACTTCTGTCTGGTAACATCCTGCTTGAAGAATCGTGAAGGCGCGGTGCTGCTGATCAGTTGTTAGGTGTCGTCTTCATCTCATAATAACCAAAATGTGACCAGCCTGATGAGGAGGACGGTTTAATACCAATTCTAATTTGATGCCAAAATTTTTTAGGCGATTCATAGATAAAACTCCTGTTGTGAATTTTGCCATTAGGCTCCTTGTTAGAGAACAGCAAGTTGTACAAAAAGTGCTGAAACATTGAACAGTTGGACATGAGCATCTAGAAGTTTAGAGAAGGTCATATTAGGTTCACCTGAAAAGGTCAGAGGGCATTGTAGGATCTTCCTGAAATTTCACCTGATAGCCAAATAGTCCTAATTGATTTGAGTAGTCTGTATATCACATAGGAGACACTATGACTGCTGTGTATACATCACTTAGAAGATACTGCGACTGCTGTATATACATCACATAGGAGACACTATGACTGCTGTGTATATATCACTTAGAAGATACTGCGACTGCTGTATATACATCACATAGGAGACACTATGACTGCTGTGTATACATCACTTAGAAGATACTGCGACTGCTGTATATACATCACATAGGAGACACTATGACTGCTGTGTATACATCACTTAGAAAATACTGCGACTGCTGTATATACATCACATAGGAGACACTATGACTGCTGTGTATACATCACTTAGAAGATACTGCGACTGCTGTATATACATCACATAGGAGACACTATGACTGCTGTGTATACATCACTTAGAAGATACTGCGACTGCTGTATACATCACAGAGAAGACACTGGGGCTGCTGTATATACATCATATAGGCGACACAGACTATTTATATACATCACATAGGAGACACTGTGGCTGCTGCATATATATGACATGGGAGACATTGGGACTGTTGTATATACATCACATAAGAGACACTGGGGCTGGCTGCTGTATATATATATCACTTTGGAGACACAGACTGTTGTGTATGTATATATATATATATATATATATATACAAATTATATATACAAATCACATAGGAGACACTGGACCTGCTGTGTATATATATATATATATATATATATATATATATATATATATATCTCACAGACACAGGCTGCTGTATATATATATATATCACATAGGAGACACTGGGTCTGCTGTATGTGTATATATATATATATATATAATAAATATCACAGACACTGAGGTTGCTGTATATATATATATATATATATATCACATAGGAGACACTGGGTCTGCTGTGTATATATATATATATATATATATATATAGATATAATATATCTATATATATATCACAGACACTGAGGTTGCTATATATACATCACAAAGTAGACACTGAGACTGCTGTATATGCATCACATAGGACACACACAGACTGTTTATGCATTACATATCCGACATTGAGACTGCTATATATACATAACACGGGAATCACTGGGGCTGCTGTGTATACAGTATAGACCAAAAGTTTGGACACACCTTCTCATTCAAAGCGTTTTCTTTATTTTCAGGACTCTGAAAATTGTAGACTCACATTGAAGGTATCAAAACTATGAATTAAAACATGTGGAATGAAATGCTTACAGTGTGAAACAACTGAAAGTATGTCTTATATTCTAGGTTCTTCACAGTCGCCACCTTTTGCTTTGATTACTGCTTTGCACACTCTTGGCATTCTCTTGATGAGCTTCAAGAGGTAGTCACCGGAAATGGTCTTCCAACAGTCTTGAAGGAGTTCCCAGAGATGCTTAGCACTTGTTGGCCCTTTTGCCTTCACTCTGCGGTCCAGCTCACCCCAAACCATCTCGATTGGGTTCAGGTCTGGTGGCTGTGGAGGCCAGGTGATCTGGCGTAGCACCCCATCACTCTCCTTCTCAGTCACATAGCCCTTACACAGCCTGGAGGTGTGTTTGGGGTCATTGTCCTGTTGACAAATAAATGATGGTCCAACTAAACGCAAACCGGATGGAATAGCACGCCGCTGCAAGATGCTGTGGTAGCCATGCTGGTTCTGTATGCCTTCAATTTTGAATAAATCCCCAACAGTGTCACCAGCAAAGCCCCCCCCCACACCATCACACCTCCTCCACCATGCTTCACGGTGGGAACCAGCCATGTAGAGTCCATCCGTTCACCTTTTCTACAAAGACACGGTGGTTGGATCCAAAGATCTCAAATGTGGACTCATCAGACCCAAGCACAGATTTCCACTGGTCTAATGTCCATTCCTTGTGTTCTCTTCTGCTTGTTGCCTGTCCTTAGCAGTGGTTTCCTAGCAGCTATGTTACCATGAAGGCTGCTGCACAAAGTCTCCTCTTAACAGTTGTTCTAGAGCTGTGTCTGCTGCTAGAACTCTGTGTGGCATTGACCTGGTCTCTAATCTGAGCTGCTGTTAACCTGCGATTTCTGAGGCTGGTGACTCGGATAAACTTATCCTCCGCAGCAGAGGTGACTCTTGGTCTTCCTTTCCTGGGGCGATCCTCATGTGAGCCAGTTTCTTTGTAGCGTTTGATGGTTTTTGCCACTGCACTTGGGGACACTTCAAAGATTTCCAAATTTTCCGGACTGACCGACCTTCATTTCTTAAAGTAATGATGGCCACTCGTTTTTCTTTACTTAGCTGCTTTTTTCTTGCCATAATACAAATTCTAACAGTCTATTCAGTAGGACTATCAGCTGTGTATCCACCAGACACAACACAACTGATGGTCCCAACCCCATTAATAAGGCAAGAAATCCCACTTATTAACCCTGACAGGGCGCACCTGTGAAGTGAGGACCATTTCTGGTGACAAGAGAATGCCAAGAGTGTGCAAAGCAGTAATCACAGCAAAAGAAGAACCTAGAATATAAGACATATTTTCACTTGTTTCACACTTTTTTGTTAAGTATTTCATTCCACATGTTTTAATTCATAATTTTGATGCCTTCAATGTGAATCTACAATTTTCAGAGTCATGAAAATAAAGAAAACTCTTTGAACGAGGTGTGTCCAAACTTTTGGTCTGTACTGTACATGACATAGGAGACACTGGGACTGCTGTATATACATGACAAAGACAATGCAATATTGTATATACCTTACTTAGGAGACACGGGGGCTGCTGTATATGCATGGCATAAGAGACAATGCAACTGCTGTATATACATCACATGGAAGACACGGGCTGCTGTATATACATTACATAACAGACACTGGAGCTGCTGTATATACATCACATAGGCGACACTGAGGCTTTTCTATATAAATCACATAGGAGACAATGCAACTGATGTAAATACATTACATAGGAGACACTGGGACTGTTGTATATACATTACATAGTAGACACTGCAGCTATTGTGTATATATATCACATAGTAGTCGATGAGACTGCTGCATATACATCACATGGGACACACCTTGACTGATGTATGTGATATGCATCACATAAAGACACTGCGACTCCTTTATATACATCACATAGACAGTACAAAGACTGCTGTATATAAATCACATAAGAGACACTGGGGCTGCTGTATATACATCACACAGGAGACACAGACTGTTATATATAATTCACATAGTAGACACTGAGACTGGTATATATTCATCATATAGGAGACACTGGGCCTGCTGTGTATACATCATGTAGGACACAATAAGACTGCTATATATATCACATGGGAGTCACTGAGACTGCTGTATATACATCACATAGAGTGATCACTCTGCCCCAGAGAAAGATCAGAATATGAACATCACAACCAGGAGATATGGGCAACCAAGGAAAGCAAGAATAGGATTATACATGATTGGATTAGATACAGTATCTCAACAAACAGTAATTACTGAGCAGACAGTATCACACAGGGGAGAATTAGATACACGGCTCAGCAGACAGTATCACACTGGAGAGGATTAGATACACGGCTCAGCAGACAGTATCACACAGGATAGGATTAGATACACGGCTCAGCAGACAGTATCACACAGGAGAGGATTAGATACACGGCTTAGCAGACAGTATCACACAGGGGAGAATTAGATACACGGCTTAGCAGACAGTATCACACAGGATAGGATTAGATACACAGCTCAGCAGACAGTATCACACAGGAGAGGATTAGATACACGGCTCAGCAGACAGTATCACACAGGGGAGAATTAGATACACAGCTCTGCAGACAGTATCACACTGGAGAGGATTAGATACACGGCTCAGCAGACAGTATCACACAGGAGAGGAGTAGATACATATCAGTAGACAGAAGTACACAGCATAGCCATTAGATACACGGCTCAGCAGACAGTATCACACAGGATATGTTTAGATACAGTATCTCATCAGCCAGTATCACATATTATAGGATTAGATACATAGCTCAGTAGCCCAGTCTCTGAAGGAGGGGTATCTCAGCCCCTGCTCAGGATATCATTTTGTCTATGTAGATGCGGTGCTGTATCTGAGCCTGGCTTGGCTGCAGCGATGCTCCGTCCCGGGGTTTCTCAGGCCTCGGCACCTGGACTGTATATTTAGCTCGGTCAGAGGAGATATTATGGGAACCGGATCTCGTAGATTCATCGCTCGTGACCTTTGTGGCGAACGGCAGAACTGCAGATATAACAGCGAGGGAAGGGCGCTGCGGATCACAGCACTACAACCCCCAACCTGCACAGCACACCGCCCGGCTGTACATATAGAATTATATACAGGAGAGGCCCAGGTTATACCGGCTGTACATATATAATTATATACAGGAGATGCCCAGGTTATACCGGCTGTACATATATAATTATATACAGGAGATGTCCAGGTTATACCAGCTGTACATATATAATTATATACAGGAGATGCCCAGGTTATACCAGCTGTACATATATAATTATATACAGGAGATGCCCAGGTTATACCAGCTGTACATATATAATTATATACAGGAGATGCCCGGGTTATACCAGCTGTACATATATAATTATATACAGGAGATGCCCAGGTTATACCGGCTGTACATATATAATTATATACAGGAGATACCCAGGTTATACCAGCTGTACATATATAATTATATACAGGAGATGCCCAGGTTATACCAGCTGTACATATATAATTATATACAGGAGATGCCCAGGTTATACCAGCTGTACATATATAATTATATACAGGAGATGCCCGGGTTATACCAGCTGTACATATATAATTATATACAGGAGATGCCCAGGTTATACCGGCTGTACATATAGAATTATATACAGGAGAGGCCCAGGTTATACCGGCTGTACATATATAATTATATACAGGAGATGCCCAGGTTATACCAGCTGTACATATATAATTATATACAGGAGATGTCCAGGTTATACCGGCTGTACATATATAATTATATACAGGAGATGCCCGGGTTATATCAGCTGTACATATATAATTATATACAGGAGATGTCCAGGTTATACCAGCTGTACATATATAATTATATACAGGAGATGCCCAGGTTATACCAGCTGTACATATATAATTATATACAGGAGATGTCCAGGTTATACCAGCTGTACATATATAATTATATACAGGAGATGCCCAGGTTATACCGGCTGTACATATATAATTATATACAGGAGATGTCCAGGTTATACCGGCTGTACATATATAATTATATACAGGAGATGCCCAGGTTATACCGGCTGTACATATATAATTATATACAGGAGATGCCCAGGTTATACCGGCTGTACATATATAATTATATACAGGAGATGTCCAGGTTATACCGGCTGTACATATATAATTATATACAGGAGATGCCCAGGTTATACCAGCTGTACATATATAATTATATACAGGAGATGCCCAGGTTATACCAGCTGTACATATATAATTATATACAGGAGATGCCCGGGTTATACCAGCTGTACATATATAATTATATACAGGAGAGGCCCAGGTTATACCGGCTGTACATATATAATTATATACAGGAGATGTCCAGGTTATACCGGCTGTACATATATAATTATATACAGGAGATGCCCAGGTTATACCGGCTGTACATATATAATTATATACAGGAGATGTCCAGGTTATACCGGCTGTACATATATAATTATATACAGGAGATGCCCAGGTTATACCGGCTGTACATATATAATTATATACAGGAGATGCCCAGGTTATACCGGCTGTACATATATAATTATATACAGGAGATGTCCAGGTTACACCAGCTGTACATATATAATTATATACAGGAGATGTCCAAGTTATACCGGCTGTACATATATAATTATATACAGGAGATGTCCAGGTTATACCGGCTGTACATATATAATTATATACAGGAGATGTCCAGGTTATACCGGCTGTACATATATAATTATATACAGGAGAGGCCCAGGTTATACCGGCTGTACATATATAATTATATACAGGAGATGTCCAGGTTATACCGGCTGTACATATATAATTATATACAGGAGATGCCCGGGTTATACCAGCTGTACATATATAATTATATACAGGAGATGCCCAGGTTATACCGGCTGTACATATATAATTATATACAGGAGATGTCCAGGTTATACCGGCTGTACATATATAATTATATACAGGAGAGGCCCAGGTTATACCGGCTGTACATATATAATTATATACAGGAGATGTCCAGGTTATACCGGCTGTACATATATAATTATATACAGGAGATGCCCGGGTTATACCAGCTGTACATATATAATTATATACAGGAGATGCCCAGGTTATACCGGCTGTACATATATAATTATATACAGGAGAGGCCCAGGTTATACCAGCTGTACATATATAATTATATACAGGAGATGCCCAGGTTATACTGGCTGCTCATACATAATTATATACAGGAGATGCCCAGGTTATATCAGCTGTACATATATAATTATATACAGGAGATACCCAGGTTATACCGGCTGTACATATATAATTATATACAGGAGATGCCCGGGTTATACCAGCTGTACATATATAATTATATACAGGAGATGCCCAGGTTATACTGGCTGCTCATACATAATTATATACAGGAGATGCCCAGGTTATATCAGCTGTACATATATAATTATATACAGGAGATACCCAGGTTATACCGGCTGTACATATATAATTATATACAGGAGATGCCCAGGTTATATCAGCTGTACATATATAATTATATACAGGAGATACCCAGGTTATACCGGCTGTACATATATAATTATATACAGGAGATGCCTGGGTTATACCGGCTGTACATATATAATTATATACAGGAGAGGCCCAGGTTATACCAGCTGTACATATATAATTATATACAGGAGATACCCAGGTTATACCGGCTGTACATATATAATTATATACAGGAGATGTCCAGGTTATACCGGCTGTACATATATAATTATATACAGGAGATGTCCAGGTTATACCGGCTGTACATATATAATTATATACAGGAGATGCCCAGGTTATATCAGCTGTACATATATAATTATATACAGGAGATACCCAGGTTATACCGGCTGTACATATATAATTATATACAGGAGATGTCCAGGTTATACCGGCTGTACATATATAATTATATACAGGAGATGCCCAGGTTATACCGGCTGTACATATATAATTATATACAGGAGATGTCCAGGTTATACCGGCTGTACATATATAATTATATACAGGAGAGGCCCAGGTTATACCGGCTGTACATATATAATTATATACAGGAGATGTCCAGGTTATACCGGCTGTACATATATAATTATATACAGGAGAGGCCCAGGTTATACCGGCTGTACATATATAATTATATACAGGAGATGCCCAGGTTATACCAGCTGTACATATATAATTATATACAGGAGATACCCAAGTTATACCGGCTGTACATATATAATTATATACAGGAGATGCCCGGGTTATACCGGCTGTACATATATAATTATATACAGGAGATACCCAGGTTATACCGGCTGTACATATGTAATTATATACAGGAGACGCACGGGTTATACCGGCTGTACATATATAATTATATACAGGAGAGGCCCATATTATACCGGCTGTACATATATAATTATATACAGGAGACGCCCGGGTTATACCGGCTGTACATATATAATTATATACAGGAGAGGCCCATATTATACCAGCTGTACATATATAATTATATACAGGAGATGCCCAGGTTATACCGGCTGTACATATATAATTATATACAGAAGATACCCAGGTTATACCGGCTGTACATATATAATTATATACAGGAGAGGCCCAGGTTATACCGGCTGTACATATATAATTATATACAGGAGAGGCCCAGGTTATACCGGCTGTACATATATAATTATATACAGGAGATGCCCATGTTATACCAGCTGTACATATATAATTATATACAGGAGATGCCCGGGTTATACCAGCTGTACATATATAATTATATACAGGAGATGCCCAGGTTATACCGGCTGTACATATATAATTATATACAGGAGATGCCCAGGTTATACCGGCTGTACATATATAATTATATACAGGAGATACCCAGGTTATACCGGCTGTACATATATAATTATATACAGGCGATGCCCAGGTTATACCGGCTGTACATATATAATTATATACAGGAGATACCCAGGTTATACCGGCTGTACATATATAATTATATACAGGAGATGCCCAGGTTATACCGGCTGTACATATATAATTATATACAGGAGATACCCAGGTTATACCAGCTGTACATATATAATTATATACAGGAGATGCCCAGGTTATACCGGCTGTACATATATAATTATATACAGGAGATGCCCAGGTTATACCAGCTGTACATATATAATTATATACAGGCGATGCCCAGGTTATACCAGCTGTACATATATAATTATATACAGGAGATGCTCAGGTGATACCGGCTGTACATATATAATTATATACAGGAGATGTCCAGGTTATACCAGCTGTACATATATAATTATATATAGGAGAGGCCCAGGTTATGCCAGCTGTACATATATAATTATATACAGGAGATTCCCAGGTTATACCGGCTGTACATATATAATTATATACAGGAGATGCCCAGGTTATACCGGCTGTACATATATAATTATATACAGGAGATGCCCAGGTTATACCGGCTGTACATATATAATTATATACAGGAGATGCCCAGGTTATACCGGCTGTACATATATAATTATATACAGGAGATGCCCGGATTATACCGGCTGTACATATATAATTATATACAGGAGATGCCCAGGTTATACCGGCTGTACATATATAATTATATACAGAAGATACCCAGGTTATACCGGCTGTACATATATAATTATATACAGGAGAGGCCCAGGTTATACCGGCTGTACATATATAATTATATACAGGCGATGCCCAGGTTATACCGGCTGTACATATATAATTATATACAGGAGATACCCAGGTTATACCGGCTGTACATATATAATTATATACAGGAGATGCCCAGGTTATACCGGCTGTACATATATAATTATATACAGGAGATACCCAGGTTATACCAGCTGTACATATATAATTATTTACAGGAGATGCCCAGGTTATACCAGCTGTACATATATAATTATATACAGGAGATGCCCAGGTTATACCGGCTGTACATATATAATTATATACAGGAGATGCCCAGGTTATACCAGCTGTACATATATAATTATATACAGGCGATGCCCAGGTTATACCGGCTGTACATATATAATTATATACAGGAGATGCTCAGGTGATACCGGCTGTACATATATAATTATATACAGGAGATGTCCAGGTTATACCAGCTGTACATATATAATTATATATAGGAGAGGCCCAGGTTATGCCAGCTGTACATATATAATTATATACAGGAGATTCCCAGGTTATACCGGCTGTACATATATAATTATATACAGGAGATGCCCAGGTTATACCGGCTGTACATATATAATTATATACAGGAGATGCCCAGGTTATACCGGCTGTACATATATAATTATATACAGGAGATGCCCAGGTTATACCGGCTGTACATATATAATTATATACAGGAGATGCCCGGATTATACCGGCTGTACATATATAATTATATACAGGAGATGCCCAGGTTATACCGGCTGTACATATATTATTATATACAGGAGATGCCCGGATTATACCGGCTGTACATATATAATTATATACAGGAGATGCCCGGATTATACCGGCTGTACATATATAATTATATACAGGAGATACCCAGGTTATACCGGCTGTACATATATAATTATATACAGGAGATGCCCGGGTTATACCGGCTGTACATATATAATTATATACAGGAGATGCCCCCAGGTTATATCAGCTGTACATATATAATTATATACAGGAGATACCCAGGTTATACCGGCTGTACATATATAATTATATACAGGAGATGCCTGGGTTATACCGGCTGTACATATATAATTATATACAGGAGAGGCCCAGGTTATACCAGCTGTACATATATAATTATATACAGGAGATACCCAGGTTATACCGGCTGTACATATATAATTATATACAGGAGATGTCCAGGTTATACCGGCTGTACATATATAATTATATACAGGAGATGTCCAGGTTATACCGGCTGTACATATATAATTATATACAGGAGATGCCCAGGTTATATCAGCTGTACATATATAATTATATACAGGAGATACCCAGGTTATACCGGCTGTACATATATAATTATATACAGGAGATGTCCAGGTTATACCGGCTGTACATATATAATTATATACAGGAGATGCCCAGGTTATACCGGCTGTACATATATAATTATATACAGGAGATGTCCAGGTTATACCGGCTGTACATATATAATTATATACAGGAGAGGCCCAGGTTATACCGGCTGTACATATATAATTATATACAGGAGATGTCCAGGTTATACCGGCTGTACATATATAATTATATACAGGAGAGGCCCAGGTTATACCGGCTGTACATATATAATTATATACAGGAGATGCCCAGGTTATACCAGCTGTACATATATAATTATATACAGGAGATACCCAAGTTATACCGGCTGTACATATATAATTATATACAGGAGATGCCCGGGTTATACCAGCTGTACATATATAATTATATACAGGAGATACCCAGGTTATACCGGCTGTACATATGTAATTATATACAGGAGACGCACGGGTTATACCGGCTGTACATATATAATTATATACAGGAGAGGCCCATATTATACCGGCTGTACATATATAATTATATACAGGAGACGCCCGGGTTATACCGGCTGTACATATATAATTATATACAGGAGAGGCCCATATTATACCAGCTGTACATATATAATTATATACAGGAGATGCCCAGGTTATACCGGCTGTACATATATAATTATATACAGAAGATACCCAGGTTATACCGGCTGTACATATATAATTATATACAGGAGAGGCCCAGGTTATACCGGCTGTACATATATAATTATATACAGGAGAGGCCCAGGTTATACCGGCTGTACATATATAATTATATACAGGAGATGCCCATGTTATACCAGCTGTACATATATAATTATATACAGGAGATGCCCGGGTTATACCAGCTGTACATATATAATTATATACAGGAGATGCCCAGGTTATACCGGCTGTACATATATAATTATATACAGGAGATGCCCAGGTTATACCGGCTGTACATATATAATTATATACAGGAGATACCCAGGTTATACCGGCTGTACATATATAATTATATACAGGCGATGCCCAGGTTATACCGGCTGTACATATATAATTATATACAGGAGATACCCAGGTTATACCGGCTGTACATATATAATTATATACAGGAGATGCCCAGGTTATACCGGCTGTACATATATAATTATATACAGGAGATACCCAGGTTATACCAGCTGTACATATATAATTATATACAGGAGATGCCCAGGTTATACCAGCTGTACATATATAATTATATACAGGAGATGCCCAGGTTATACCGGCTGTACATATATAATTATATACAGGAGATGCCCAGGTTATACCAGCTGTACATATATAATTATATACAGGCGATGCCCAGGTTATACCGGCTGTACATATATAATTATATACAGGAGATGCTCAGGTGATACCGGCTGTACATATATAATTATATACAGGAGATGTCCAGGTTATACCAGCTGTACATATATAATTATATATAGGAGAGGCCCAGGTTATGCCAGCTGTACATATATAATTATATACAGGAGATTCCCAGGTTATACCGGCTGTACATATATAATTATATACAGGAGATGCCCAGGTTATACCGGCTGTACATATATAATTATATACAGGAGATGCCCAGGTTATACCGGCTGTACATATATAATTATATACAGGAGATGCCCAGGTTATACCGGCTGTACATATATAATTATATACAGGAGATGCCCGGATTATACCGGCTGTACATATATAATTATATACAGGAGATGCCCAGGTTATACCGGCTGTACATATATAATTATATACAGAAGATACCCAGGTTATACCGGCTGTACATATATAATTATATACAGGAGAGGCCCAGGTTATACCGGCTGTACATATATAATTATATACAGGAGAGGCCCAGGTTATACCGGCTGTACATATATAATTATATACAGGAGATGCCCATGTTATACCAGCTGTACATATATAATTATATACAGGAGATGCCCGGGTTATACCAGCTGTACATATATAATTATATACAGGAGATGCCCAGGTTATACCGGCTGTACATATATAATTATATACAGGAGATGCCCAGGTTATACCGGCTGTACATATATAATTATATACAGGAGATACCCAGGTTATACCGGCTGTACATATATAATTATATACAGGCGATGCCCAGGTTATACCGGCTGTACATATATAATTATATACAGGAGATACCCAGGTTATACCGGCTGTACATATATAATTATATACAGGAGATGCCCAGGTTATACCGGCTGTACATATATAATTATATACAGGAGATACCCAGGTTATACCAGCTGTACATATATAATTATATACAGGAGATGCCCAGGTTATACCAGCTGTACATATATAATTATATACAGGAGATGCCCAGGTTATACCGGCTGTACATATATAATTATATACAGGAGATGCCCAGGTTATACCAGCTGTACATATATAATTATATACAGGCGATGCCCAGGTTATACCGGCTGTACATATATAATTATATACAGGAGATGCTCAGGTGATACCGGCTGTACATATATAATTATATACAGGAGATGTCCAGGTTATACCAGCTGTACATATATAATTATATATAGGAGAGGCCCAGGTTATGCCAGCTGTACATATATAATTATATACAGGAGATTCCCAGGTTATACCGGCTGTACATATATAATTATATACAGGAGATGCCCAGGTTATACCGGCTGTACATATATAATTATATACAGGAGATGCCCAGGTTATACCGGCTGTACATATATAATTATATACAGGAGATGCCCAGGTTATACCGGCTGTACATATATAATTATATACAGGAGATGCCCGGATTATACCGGCTGTACATATATAATTATGTACAGGAGATGCCCAGGTTATACCGGCTGTACATATATTATTATATACAGGAGATGCCCGGATTATACCGGCTGTACATATATAATTATATACAGGAGATGCCCGGATTATACCGGCTGTACATATATAATTATATACAGGAGATACCCAGGTTATACCGGCTGTACATATATAATTATATACAGGAGATGCCCGGGTTATACCGGCTGTACATATATAATTATATACAGGAGATGCCCCCAGGTTATACCAGCTGTACATATATAATTATATACAGGAGATGCCCAGGTTATACCAGCTGTACATATATAATTATATACAGGAGATGCCCAGGTTATACCAGCTGTACATATATAATTATATACAGGAGATGCCCAGGTTATACCAGCTGTACATAAATAATTATATACAGGCGATGCTCAGGTGATACCGGCTGTACATATATAATTATATACAGGAGATGCCCGGGTTATACCGGCTGTACATATATAATTATATACAGGAGATGCCCCCAGGTTATACCAGCTGTACATATATAATTATATACAGGAGATGCCCAGGTTATACCGGCTGTACATATATAATTATATACAGGAGATGCCCGGGTTATACCGGCTGTACATATATAATTATATACAGGAGATGCCCCCAGGTTATACCAGCTGTACATATATAATTATATACAGGAGATGCCCAGGTTATACCAGCTGTACATATATAATTATATACAGGAGATGCCCAGGTTATACCAGCTGTACATATATAATTATATACAGGAGATGCCCAGGTTATACCAGCTGTACATATATAATTATATACAGGCGATGCTCAGGTGATACCGGCTGTACATATATAATTATATACAGGAGATGTCCAGGTTATACCGGCTGTACATATATAATTATATACAGGAGATGCCCGGGTTATACCAGCTGTACATATATAATTATATACAGGAGATGCTCAGGTGATACCGGCTGTACATATATAATTATATACAGGAGATGTCCAGGTTATACCGGCTGTACATATATAATTATATACAGGAGATGTCCAGGTTATACCAGCTGTACATATATAATTATATATAGGAGAGGCCCAGGTTATGCCAGCTGTACATATATAATTATATAAAGGAGATGCCCAGGTTATACCGGCTGTACATATATAATTATATACAGGAGATGCCCAGGTTATACCGGCTGTACATATATAATTATATACAGGAGATACCCAGGTTATACCGGCTGTACATATATAATTATATACAGGAGATGTCCAGGTTATAGCAGCTGTACATATATAATTATATACAGGAGATGCCCGGATTATACCGGCTGTACATATATAATTATATACAGGAGATGCCCGGATTATACCGGCTTTACATATATAATTATATACAGGAGATGCCCGGATTATACCGGCTTTACATATATAATTATATACAGGAGATGCCCGGGTTATACCGGCTGTACATATATAATTATATACAGGAGATGCCCGGATTATACCGGCTGTACATATATAATTATATACAGGAGATGCCCGGATTATACCGGCTGTACATATATAATTATATACAGGAGATGCCCGGATTATACCGGCTGTACATATATAATTATATACAGGAGATCCCCGGATTATACCGGCTGTACATATATAATTATATACAGGAGATGCCCAGATTATACCGGCTGTACATATATAATTATATACAGGAGATGTCCAGGTTATACCAGCTGTACATATATAATTATATATAGGAGAGGCCCAGGTTATGCCAGCTGTACATATATAATTATATACAGGAGATGCCCAGGTTATACCGGCTGTACATATATAATTATATACAGGAGATGCCCAGGTTATACCGGCTGTACATATATAATTATATACAGGAGATGCCCAGGTTATACCGGCTGTACATATATAATTATATACAGGAGATACCCAGGTTATACCGGCTGTACATATATAATTATATACAGGAGATGCCCAGGTTATACCGGCTGTACATATATAATTATATACAGGAGATGCCCGGATTATACCGGCTTTACATATATAATTATATACAGGAGATGCCCGGGTTATACCGGCTGTACATATATAATTATATACAGGAGATGCCCGGATTATACCGGCTGTACATATATAATTATATACAGGAGATGCCCGGATTATACCGGCTGTACATATATAATTATATACAGGAGATGCCCGGATTATACCGGCTGTACATATATAATTATATACAGGAGATCCCCGGATTATACCGGCTGTACATATATAATTATATACAGGAGATGCCCAGATTATACCGGCTGTACATATATAACTATATACAGGAGATGCCCAGGTTATACCGGCTATACATATATAATTATATACAGGAGATGCCCGGGTTATATCAGCGGTACATATATAATTATATACAGGAGATGCCCAGGTTATACCGGCTGTACATATATAATTATATACAGGAGATACCCAGGTTATACCGGCTGTACATATATAATTATATACAGGAGATACCCAGGTTATACCGGCTGTACATATATAATTATATACAGGAGATGTCCAGGTTATACCGGCTGTACATATATAATTATATACAGGAGATGCCCAGGCTCTACCGGCTGTACATATATAATTATATACAGGCGATGTCCAGGTTATACCGGCTGTACATATATAATTATATACAGGAGATGCCCAGGTTATACCGGCTGTACATATATAATTATATACAGGAGATGCCCAGGTTATACCGGCTGTACATAGATAATTGTATACAGGAGATGTCCAGGTTATACCGGCTGTACATATATAATTACATACAGGAGATGCCCAGGTTATACCGGCTATACATATATAATTATATACAGGAGATACCCAGGTTATACCGGCTGTACATATATAATTATATACAGGAGATGCCCGGATTATACCGGCTGTACATATATAATTATATACAGGAGATGCCCGGATTATACCGGCTGTACATATATAATTATATACAGGAGATGCCCGGATTATACCGGCTGTACATATATAATTATATACAGGAGATGCCCAGGTTATACCAGCTGTACATATATAATTATATACAGGTGAGGCCCAGGTTATACCGGCTGTACATATAGAATTATATACAGGAGATGTCCAGGTTATACCGGCTGTACATATATAATTATATACAGGAGATGCCCAGGTTATACCGGCTGTACATATATAATTATATACAGGAGATGCCCAGGTTATACCGGCTGTACATATATAATTATATACAGGAGATGCCCAGGTTATACCAGCTGTACATATATAATTATATACAGGAGATGCCCAGGTTATACCGGCTGTACATATATAATTATATACAGGAGAGGCCCAGGTTATACCAGCTGTACATATATAATTATATACAGGAGATGTCCAGGTTATACCGGCTGTATGTATATAATTATATACAGGAGATGTCCAGGTTATACCAGCTGTACATATTTAATTATATACAGGAGAGGCCCAGGTTATACCGGCTGTACATATAGAATTATATACAGGAGATGTCCAGGTTATACCGGCTGTACATATATAATTATATACAGGAGAGGCCCAGGTTATACCAGCTGTACATATATAATTATATACAGGAGATGTCCAGGTTATACCGGCTGTATGTATATAATTATATACAGGAGATGCCTGGGTTATACCGGCTGTACATATATAATTATATACAGGAGATGCCCAGGTTATACCGGCTGTACATATATAATTATATACAGGAGATACCCAGGTTATACAGGCTGTACATATATAATTATATACAGGAGATGCCCGGGTTATACCGGCTGTACATATATAATTATATACAGGAGATGTCCAGGTTATACCAGCTGTACATATATAATTATATACAGGAGATGTCCAGGTTATACCGGCTGTACATATATAATTATATACAGGAGATGCCCAGGTTATACCAGATGTACATATATAATTATATACAGGAGATGCCCAGGTTATACCGGCTGTACATATATAATTATATACAGGAGATGCCCAGGTTATACCAGCTGTACATATATAATTATATACAGGAGAGGCCCAGGTTATACCGGCTGTACATATAGAATTATATACAGGAGATGTCCAGGTTATACCGGCTGTACATATATAATTATATACAGGAGATGCCCAGGTTATACCGGCTGTACATATATAATTATATACAGGAGATGCCCAGGTTATACCGGCTGTACATATATAATTATATACAGGAGATGCCCAGGTTATACCAGCTGTACATATATAATTATATACAGGAGATGCCCAGGTTATACCGGCTGTACATATATAATTATATACAGGAGAGGCCCAGGTTATACCAGCTGTACATATATAATTATATACAGGAGATGTCCAGGTTATACCGGCTGTATGTATATAATTATATACAGGAGATGTCCAGGTTATACTGGCTGTATATATATAATTATATACAGAGATGCCCAGGTTATACCGGCTGTACATATATAATTATATACAGGAGATGCCCAGGTTATACCAGCTGTACATATATAATTATATACAGGAGATGCCCAGGTTATACCGGCTGTACATATATAATTATATACAGGAGATGCCCAGGTTATACCGGCTGTATATATATATAATTATATACAGGAGATGCCCAGGTTATACCGGCTGTACATATATAATTATATACAGGAGATGCCCAGGTTATACCGGATGTACATATATAATTATATACAGGAGATGCCCGGGTTATACCGGCTGTATATATATATAATTATATACAGGAGATGCCCAGGTTATATCAGCATATCACTATATATTCTGGGCAATGTTTCGGTCCAGTAATAACTTCAGCTCTCAGTCAGTCTGGTTAATCTTTATATACAGAGATACATGATAAGATCCTGTCTGCAGCCACCACTAGGGGGAGCTCCCTGTATACAGAGATACATGATAAGATCCTGTCTGCAGCCACCACTAGGTGGAGCTCCCTGTATACAGAGATACATGATAATATCCTGTCTGCAGCCACCATTAGGGGGAGCTCCCTGTATACAGAGATACATGATAAGATCCTGTCTGCAGCCACCACTAGGGGGAGCTCCCTGTATACAGAGATACATGATAAGATCCTGTCTGCAGCCACCACTAGGTGGAGCTCCCTGTATACAGAGATACATGATAAGATCCTGTCTGCAGTCACCACTAGAGGGAGCTCCCTGTATACAGAGATACATGATAAGATCCTGTCTGCAGCCACCACTAGGGGGAGCTCCCTGTATACAGAGATACATTATAAGATCCTGTCTGCAGCCACCACTAGAGGGAGCTCCCTGTATACAGAGATACATGATAAGATCCTGTCTGCAGTCACCACTAGGGGGAGCTCCCTGTATACAGAGATACAGGATAAGATCCTGTCTGCAGCCACCACTAGGGGGCACCCCCTGTATACAGAGATACATGATAAGATCCTGTCTGCAGCCACCACTAGGGGGAGCTCCCTGTATACAGAGATACAGGATAAGATCCTGTCTGCAGCCACCACTAGGGGGAGCTCCCTGTATACAGAGATACAGGATAAGATCCTGTCTGCAGCCACCACTAGGGGGAGCTCCCTGTATACAGAGATACATGATAAGATCCTGTCTGCAGCCACCACTAGGGGGAGCTCCCTGTATACAGAGATACATGATAAGATTCTGTCTGCAGCCACCACTAGGGGGAGCTCCCTGTATACAGAGATACATGATAAGATCCTGTCTGCAGCCACCACTAGGGGGAGCTCCCTGTATACAGAGATACGTGATAAGATCCTGTCTGCAGCCACCACTAGGGGGAGCTCCCTGTATACAGAGATACATGATAAGATCCTGTCTGCAGCCACCACTAGAGGGAACTCCCTGTATACAGAGATACATGATAAGATCCTGTCTGCAGCCACCACTAGGGGGAGCTCCCTGTATACAGAGAGACATGATAAGATCCTGTCTGCAGCCACCACTAGGGGGAGCTCCCTGTATACAGAGATACATGATAAGATCCTGTCTGCAGCCACCACTAGGGGGAGCTCCCTGTATACAGAGATACATGATAAGACCCTGTCTGCAGCCTCCACTAGGGGGAGCTCCCTGTATACAGAGATACATGATAAGACCCTGTCTGCAGTCACCACTAGGGGGAGCTCCCTGTATACAGAGATACATGATAAGATCCTGTCTGCAGCCACCACTAGGGGGAGCTCCCTGTATACAGAGATACATGATAAGATCCTGTCTGCAGCCTCCACTAGGGGGAGCTCCCTGTATACAGAGATACATGATAAGACCCTGTCTGCAGCCTCCACTAGGGGGAGCTCCCTGTATACAGAGATACATGATAAGACCCTGTCTGCAGCCTCCACTAGGGGGAGCTCCCTGTATACAGAGATACATGATAAGACCCTGTCTGCAGCCTCCACTAGGGGGAGCTCCCTGTATACAGAGATACATGATAAGACCCTGTCTGCAGTCACCACTAGGGAGAGCTCCCTGTATACAGAGATACATGATAAGATCCTGTCTGCAGCCACCACTAGGGGGAGCTCCCTGTATACAGAGATACATGATAAGATCCTGTCTGCAGCCACCACTAGGGGGAGCTCCCTGTATACAGAGATACATGATAAGATCCTGTCTGCAGCCTCCACTAGGGGGAGCTCCCTGTATACAGAGATACATGATAATATCCTGTCTGCAGCCTCCACTAGGGGGAGCTCCCTGTATACAGAGATACATGATAAGACCCTGTCTGCAGCCTCCACTAGGGGGAGCTCCCTGTATACAGAGATACATGATAATATCCTGTCTGCAGCCACCACTAGGGGGAGCTCCCTGTATACAGAGATACATGATAAGATCCTGTCTGCAGCCTCCACTAGGGGGAGCTCCCTGTATACAGAGATACATGATAAGACCCTGTCTGCAGCCTCCACTAGGGGGAGCTCCCTGTATACAGAGATACATGATAATATCCTGTCTGCAGCCACCACTAGGGGGAGCTCCCTGTATACAGAGATACATGATAAGATCCTGTCTGCAGCCACCACTAGGGGGAGCTCCCTGTATACAGAGATACATGATAAGACCCTGTCTGCAGCCTCCACTAGGGGGAGCTCCCTGTATACAGAGATACATGATAATATCCTGTCTGCAGCCACCACTAGGGGGAGCTCCCTGTATACAGAGATACATGATAAGATCCTGTCTGCAGCCACCACTAGGGGGAGCTACCTGTATACAGAGATACATAAGATCCTGTCTGCAGCCACCACTAGGGTGAGCTCCCTGTATAGAGATACATGATAATATCCTGTCTGCAGCCACCACTAGAGGGCGCTCCCTGTATACAGAGACACATGATAAGATCCTGTCTGCAGCCACCACTAGGGGGAGCTCCCTGTATACAGAGATACATGATAAGATCCTGTCTGCAGTCACCACTAGGGGGAGATCCCTGTATACAGAGATACATGATAAGATCCTGTCTGCAGTCACCACTAGGGGGAGCTCCCTGTATACAGAGATACAGGATAAGATCATGTCTGCAGCCACCACTAGGGGGAGCTCCCTGTATACAGAGATACATGATAAGATCCTGTCTGCAGCCACCACTAGGGGGAGCTCCCTGTATACAGAGATACATGATAAGATCCTGTCTGCAGTCACCACTAGGGGGAGCTCCCTGTATACAGAGATACATGATAAGATCCTGTCTGCAGCCACCACTAGGGGGAGCTCCCGGTATACAGAGATACAGGATAAGATCCTGTCTGCAGCCACCACTAGGGGGAGCTCCCTGTATACAGAGATACATGATAAGATCCTGTCTGCAGTCACTACTAGGGGGAGCTCCCTGTATACAGAGATACATGATAATATCCTGTCTGCAGCCACCACTAGAGGGAGCTCCCTGTATACAGAGATACATGATAAGATCCTGTCTGCAGCCACCACTAGGGGGAGCTCCCTGTATACAGAGATACATGATAAGATCCTGTCTGCAGCCACCACTAGGGGGAGCTCCCTGTATACAGAGATACATGATAAGATCCTGTCTGCAGTCACCACTAGGGGGAGCTCCCAGTATACAGAGATACATGATAAGATCCTGTCTGCAGCCACCACTAGGGGGAGCTCCCTGTATACAGAGATACATGATAAGAGCCTGTCTGCAGCCACCACTAGGGGGAGCTCCCTGTATACAGTGATACATGATAAGATCCTGTCTGCAGCCACCACTAGGGGGAGCTCCCTGTATACAGAGATACATGATAAGATCCTGTCTGCAGCCACCACTAGGGGGAGCTCCCTGTATACAGAGATACATGATAAGATCCTGTCTGCAGCCACCACTAGGGGGAGCTCCCGGTATACAGAGATACAGGATAAGATCCTGTCTGCAGCCACCACTAGGGGGAGCTCCCAGTATACAGAGATACATGATAAGATCCTGTCTGCAGTCACCACTAGGGGGAGCTCCCTGTATACAGAGATACATGATAATATCCTGTCTGCAGCCACCACTAGAGGGAGCTCCCTGTATACAGAGATACATGATAAGATCCTGTCTGCAGCCACCACTAGGGGGAGCTCCCTGTATACAGAGATACATGATAAGATCCTGTCTGCAGCCACCACTAGGGGGAGCTCCCTGTATACAGTGATACATGATAAGATTCTGTCTGCAGTCACCACTAGGGAGAGCTCCCTGTATACAGAGTTACATGATAAGATCCTGTCTGCAGCCACCACTAGGGGGAGCTCCCTGTATACAGAGATACATGATAAGATTCTGTCTGCAGCCACCACTAGGAGGAGCTCCCTGTATACAGAGATACATGATAAGATCCTGTCTGCAGCCACCACTAGGGGGAGCTCCCTGTATACAGAGATACATGATAACATCCTGTCTGCAGCCACCACTAGGGGGAGCTCCCTGCATACAGAGATACATGATAAGGTCCTGTCTGCAGTCACCACTAGGGGGAGCTCCCTGTATACAGAGATACATGATAAGATCCTGTCTGCAGCCACCACTAGGGGGAGCTCCCTGTATACAGAGATACATGATAAGATCCTGTCTGCAGCCACCACTAGGGGGAGCTCCCTGTATACAGAGATACATGATAAGGTCCTGTCTGCAGCCACCACTAGGGGGAGCTCACTATATACAGAGATACATGATAAGACCCTGTCTGCAGCCACCACTAGGGGGAGCTCCCTGCATACAGAGATACATGATAAGGTCCTGTCTGCATCCACCACTAGAGGGAGCTCCCTGTATACAGAGATACATGATAAGATCCTGTCTGCATCCACCACTAGAGGGAGCTCCCTGTATACAGAGATACATGATAAGATCCTGTCTGCAGCCACCACTAGGGGGAGCTCCCTGTATACAGAGATACATGATAAGATCCTGTCTGCAGCCACCACTAGGGGGAGCTCCCTGTATACAGAGACACATGATAAGGTCCTGTCTGCAGCCACCACTAGGGGGAGCTCCCTGTATACAGAGACACATGATAAGGTCCTGTCTGCAGCCACCACTAGGGGGAGCTCCCTGTATACAGAGGTACATGATAAGATCCTATCTGCAGTCACCACTAGGGGGAGCTCCCTGTATTCAGAGATACATGATAAGATTATAGGCCAGTGATTGGGGACGCTCCTGTTTACTACCCTATTCCCTGTATTTTCTGGCTGGACGTTGTGTGGCTGTTTGCAGCTTGTGGTGTGTGCGGTGCATGTGCTGTATGTATAGATGGTGGGGGGTGTCTGGCCCCGGGGTGGGCTTAGCGATGGCTTCTGCCGTGCCCCTTATACCATGTCTATACTGCTGCTGTGTTGTGGGGTATTGCCTCCTCCGCTGAGCTCTTCTCTCCTGTCTTCTCAGGCTGGTCTCCTCCATACAAGCCGTCTTGGCCTCCACCGCCGGATACATTGTTGCCTCCAGCTGTAAAGATGTCATCGAGGACCGGTGAGTGTCACCGCAGGGGTCACATATGGGGGGCAGAGAGTAGCGGCGCCCGGGAGCCAGAGAACAGAAGGCGCCATTAAATATGTATATAATCTGATGTGCGGAGGAGAGGAGCGCTCAGAGCCACCGCGTCTGGAGAGCCACCGTATCACATGTAACAGAGCCGCCACGGGGGCCGATCCACGGAGGAAAACTGGGGGAGGGCGGGAACGCCCCAAAACTGAGACCCCCCACCCCCAAACACAATGTCACTACAGGATATGAATTGCAATTTATTACTCCCTGTTATCAGCCATTACTAGGAGAGGAGATTGTAGGACAGGTGATTGCAATCTATTACTCTCTGTTATCAGCCATTATTGGGGAGGAGTCTGTAGGACAGGTGATGACAATCTATTACTCTCTGTTATCAACTATTATTGGGGAGGACACTAGGCAGGTGAGTACAATCTATTACTCCCTGTTTTCAGCCATTACTGGGGTAGGAGACTACAGTACAGGTGAGTACAATCTATTACTCCCTGTTATCAGCCATTACTAGGAGAGGAGACTGCAGCCCCTTCACTCCTTGTCATTGTCTGCGGTGCGGATATCAGCCGTTTCGGCTATATTATCAGGGTGCATATACCTTTAAGCTGCTGCACTCCTCTGGAGGCTATAGCAGTATTATCAGGGTGAATGTCCCTTTAAGATGTTGCGCTCCTTCTCTGTGGCTCCGACTGTATTATCAGGGTGCATGTCCTTTTAAGCTGCTGCACTCTTTCTTTGGAGGCTCCGGGTCTATTATCAGGGTGCATGTCCCTTTAAGCTGCTGCGCTCCTCCTCTGGGGGCTGTGGCTGTATTATGAGGGTGTGTGCCCCTTTAAGTTTCTGTGCTCCTCCTCTGGGGGCTCCGGCTGTATTATGAGGGAGCGTGTCCCTTTAAGCTGCTGCGCTGTCCCTCTTAAGGCTCCCAATAATAACGAATAACGTTTGGAACTCCATTCTAAGTCTGAACTGGGTGCAAAAACCTAAAAAAACATCACTATGGGGAGATAAGGTATGCACACCAGTGACTATGGGGAGATAAGGTATGCACACCAGTGACTATGTAAGGGGAATACATGTACTAGCAGAAACTGCTGTGTGAATACTGACATGAAAAATTCAATAGCTATATGTAAGAGTGAAATGTGAAAAATGGAATCTGCATTACTGCCATGAACATATGAATCAAGAGAAATTTAGCTACTGAATTGATCAATGCAATAGACCCCAACACTACGCCAAAGTATTTCTCTACGTTGGGGTCCCGAGCTTGTGTGTGTCCTCTCATGCAGTTAAAAAACTTACCGTGTATGGGGAAGCTGAGACCCAGGCTATATATACGATGTGGATTGGCAATAGGTGTGGTATTCACACAGCAGTTTCTGCTATTGCATGTATTCCCCTTCCATAGTCACTGGTGTGCATACCTTATCTCCCCATAGGGATGGTTTTTTTTAGGATTTTGCACCCAGTTCAGACATAGAATGGAGTTCCAAACGTTATTCCTTAATGTTAGTAGTTTTTCGTTTGTGAACCCTCCCCACACACACCTATTGCCAATCCATATCATACGCATATATAGCCTGGGTCTCAGCGTCCCATACACGGTAAGTTTTGTAACTGCATGAGAGGACACACACAAGCTCGGGACCCCAACGTAGAGAAATACTTTGGCGTAGTGTTGGGGTCTATTGCATTGATCAATTCAGTAGCTAAATTTCTCTTAATTCATATGTTCATGGCAGTAATGCAGATTCCATTTTTCACATTTTCACTCTTCATATAGCTATTGGATTTTTCAGGTCAGTATTCACACAGCAGTTTCTGCTATTCCATGTATTCCCCTTCCATAGTCACTGGTGTGCATACCTTATCTCCCCATAGTGATGTCTCTTAAGGCTCCAGCTGTATTATCTGGGTGCATGTCCCTTTAAGCGGCTGCGCTCTCCTTCTGGGGGTTCCGACTATATTATCAGGGTGCGTGCCCCTTTAAACTGCTGCGCTCCACCTCTGTTTGCTCCAGCTGTATTATCAGTGTGGGTGCCCCTTTAAGCTGCTGTTCTTCTCCTCTGGGCCATCTGGCTGTATTATGAGGGTACGTGCCCCTTTAAGCTGCTGCACTCCTCCTCTGGGGGCTCCGGCTGTATTATGAGGGTGCGTGTCCCTTTAAGCTGCTGCGCTCCTCCTCTGGGGGCTCCGGCTGTATTATGAGGGTGCGTGTCCCTTTAAGCTGCTGCGCTCCTCCTCTGGGGGCTCTGGCTGTATTATGAGGGTGCGTGTCCCTTTAAGCTTTTGTGCTCCTCCTCTGGGGGCTCCGGCTGTATTATGAGGGTGCGTGTCCCTTTAAGCTGCTGCGCTCCTCCTCTGGGGGCTCCGGCTGTATTATGAGGGTGCGTGTCCCTTTAAGCTGCTGCGCTCCTCCTCTGGGGGTCCGGCGGTGCAGCTTTGTTCTCTGCGGTGTTTCCTCTGTAGATATATGGGCGGCACGGTGGCTCAGTGGTTAGCACTGCAGTCTTGCAGCGCTGGGGTCCTGGGTTCAAATCCCACCAAGGACACTATCTGCAAGGAGTTTGTATGTTCTCCCCGTGTTTGCGTGGGTTTCCTCCGGGTACTCCGGTTTCCTCCCACACTCCAAAGACATACAGATAGGGACTCTAGATTGTGAGCCCCAATGGGGACAGTGTTGCCAATGTATGTAAAGTGCTATGGAATTAATAGCGCTATATAAATGAATAAAATTATTATTATTATTATTATTATTATATATTTCTCTACTGAGGGAGCGCTCGCGGAGGACGGGTCCGTTGTTCCGGGCTCCGGTGCTGCCGGGCTTTCTCCACTGCTCTACGTCTCTCTGGGCCGGTGCTGCTGGGGTTTCTCCGCTGCTTTGCGTCTCTCTGGGCCGGTGCTGCCGGGCTTTCTCTGCTGCTCTGCGTCTCTCTGGGCCGGTGCTGCCGGGCTTTCTCCACTGCTCTGCGTCTCTCTGGGCCGGTGCTGCTGGGCTTTCTCCGCTGCTCTGCGTCTCTCTGGGCCGGTGCTGCTGGGCTTTCTCCGCTGCTCTGCGTCTCTTTGGGCCGGTGCTGCCGGGTTTTCTCCGCTGCTCTGCGTCTCTCTGGGCCGGTGCTGCCGGGCTTTCTCCGCTGCTCTGCATCTCTCTGGGCCGGTGCTGCCGGGCTTTCTCCACTGCTCTACGTCTCTCTGGGCCGGTGCTGCCGGGTTTTCTCCACTGCTCTGCGTCTCTCTGGGCCGGTGCTGCCGGGCTTTCTCCACTGCTCTGCGTCTCTCTGGGCCGGTGCTGCCGGGCTTTCTCCACTGCTCTGCGTCTCTCTGGGCCGGTGCTGCCGGGCTTTCTCCACTGCTCTACGTCTCTCTGGGCCGGTGCTGCCGGGTTTTCTCCACTGCTCTGCGTCTCTCTGGGCCGGTGCTGCCGGGCTTTCTCCACTGCTCTGCGTCTCTCTGGGCCGGTGCTGCCGGGATTTCTCCACTGCTCTGCGTCTCTCTGGGCCGGTGCTGCCGGGGTTTCTCCGCTGCTCTGCGTCTCTCTGGGCCGGTGCTGCCGGGCTTTCTCCACTGCTCTGCGTCTCTCTGGGCCGGTGCTGCCGGGCTTTCTCCACTGCTCTGCGTCTCTCTGGGCCGGTGCTGCCGGGCTTTCTCCACTGCTCTGCGTCTCTCTGGGCCGGTGCTGCCGGGCTTTCTCCACTGCTCTGCGTCTCTCTGGGCCGGTGCTGCCGGGGTTTCTCCGCTGCTCTGCGTCTCTCTGGGTCGGTGCTGCTGGGCTTTCTCCACTGCTCTGCGTCTCTCTGGGCCGGTGCTGCCGGGCTTTCTCCACTGCTCTGCGTCTCTCTGGGCCGGTGCTGCCGGGCTTTCTCCGCTGCTCTGCGTCTCTCTGGGCCGGTGCTGCCGGGCTTTCTCCACTGCTCTACGTCTCTCTGGGCCGGTGCTGACGGGCTTTCTCCACTGCTCTGCGTCTCTCTGGGCCGGTGCTGACGGGCTTTCTCCACTGCTCTGCGTCTCTCTGGGCCGGTGCTGCTGGGCTTTCTCCGCTGCTCTGCGTCTCTCTGGGCCGGTGCTGCCGGGCTTTCTCTACTGCTCTACGTCTCTCTGGGCCGGTGCTGACGGGCTTTCTCCACTGCTCTGCGTCTCTCTGGTCCGGTGCTGCCGGGCTTTCTCCACTGCTCTGCGTCTCTCTGGGCCGGTGCTGCCGGGCTTTCTCCACTGCTCTGCGTCTCTCTGGGCCGGTGCTGCCGGGCTTTCTCCACTGCTCTGCGTCTCTCTGGGCCGGTGCTGCCGGGCTTTCTCCGCTGCTCTGCGTCTCTCTGGGCCGGTGCTGCTGGGCTTTCTCCGCTGCTCTGCGTCTCTCTGGGCCGGTGCTGCCGGGTTTTCTCCGCTGCTCTGCGTCTCTCTGGGCCGGTGCTGCCGGGCTTTCTCCACTGCTCTGCGTCTCTCTGGGCCGGTGCTGCCGGGCTTTCTCCACTGCTCTACGTCTCTCTGGGCCGGTGCTGCCGGGTTTTCTCCACTGCTCTGCGTCTCTCTGGGCCGGTGCTGCCGGGCTTTCTCCACTGCTCTGTGTCTCTCTGGGCCGGTGCTGCCGGGCTTTCTCCACTGCTCTGCGTCTCTCTGGGCCGGTGCTGCCGGGCTTTCTCCACTGCTCTACGTCTCTCTGGGCCGGTGCTGCCGGGCTTTCTCCACTGCTCTACGTCTCTCTGGGCCGGTGCTGCCGGGTTTTCTCCACTGCTCTGCGTCTCTCTGGGCCGGTGCTGCCGGGCTTTCTCCACTGCTCTGCGTCTCTCTGGGCCGGTGCTGCCGGGCTTTCTCCACTGCTCTGCGTCTCTCTGGGCCGGTGCTGCCGGGGTTTCTCCGCTGCTCTGCGTCTCTCTGGGCCGGTGCTGCCGGGCTTTCTCCACTGCTCTGCGTCTCTCTGGGCCGGTGCTGCCGGGCTTTCTCCGCTGCTCTGCGTCTCTCTGGGCCGGTGCTGCCGGGCTTTCTCCACTGCTCTGCGTCTCTCTGGGCCGGTGCTGCCGGGGTTTCTCCACTGCTCTGCGTCTCTCTGGGCCGGTGCTGCCGGGGTTTCTCCACTGCTCTGCGTCTCTCTGGGCCGGTGCTGCTGGGGTTTCTCCGCTGCTCTGCGTCTCTCTGGGCCGGTGCTGCCGGGCTTTCTCCACTGCTCTGCGTCTCTCTGGGCCGGTGCTGCCGGGCTTTCTCCGCTGCTCTGCGTCTCTCTGGGCCGGTGCTGCCGGGCTTTCTCCGCTGCTCTACGTCTCTCTGGGCCGGTGCTGACGGGCTTTCTCCACTGCTCTGCGTCTCTCTGGGCCGGTGCTGACGGGCTTTCTCCACTGCTCTGCGTCTCTCTGGGCCGGTGCTGCCGGGCTTTCTCCGCTGCTCTGCGTCTCTCTGGGCCGGTGCTGCCGGGCTTTCTCCGCTGCTCTACGTCTCTCTGGGCCGGTGCTGACGGGCTTTCTCCACTGCTCTGCGTCTCTCTGGGCCGGTGCTGACGGGCTTTCTCCACTGCTCTGCGTCTCTCTGGGCCGGTGCTGCTGGGCTTTCTCCGCTGCTCTGCGTCTCTCTGGGCCGGTGCTGCCGGGCTTTCTCCGCTGCTCTACGTCTCTCTGGACCGGTGCTGACGGGCTTTCTCCACTGCTCTGCGTCTCTCTGGGCCGGTGCTGACGGGCTTTCTCCACTGCTCTGCGTCTCTCTGGGCCGGTGCTGCTGGGCTTTCTCCGCTGCTCTGCGTCTCTCTGGGCCGGTGCTGCCGGGCTTTCTCCACTGCTCTGCGTCTCTCTGGGCCGGTGCTGCCGGGCTTTCTCCGCTGCTCTACGTCTCTCTGGGCCGGTGCTGACGGGCTTTCTCCACTGCTCTGCGTCTCTCTGGGCCGGTGCTGACGGGCTTTCTCCACTGCTCTGCGTCTCTCTGGGCCGGTGCTGCCGGGCTTTCTCCACTGCTCTGCGTCTCTCTGGGCCGGTGCTGCCGGGCTTTCTCCACTGCTCTGCGTCTCTCTGGGCCGGTGCTGCCGGGGTTTCTCCACTGCTCTGCGTCTCTCTGGGCCGGTGCTGACGGGCTTTCTCCACTGCTCTGCGTCTCTCTGGGCCGGTGCTGCCGGGCTTTCTCCACTGCTCTGCGTCTCTCTGGGCCGGTGCTGACGGGCTTTCTCCACTGCTCTGCGTCTCTCTGGGCCGGTGCCCGCAGCCTCCTCTGCGCTGCCGCGTTACATCAGTGCATGTGGCGCCATCTTCTGGCCGGACCCGGAATGTCGCTGCACTTGTCACCGATTTTACTAACAAATTGCAGAAAAGTCCCAGAATGGTCTTTTTTGCAGAAGAGGTGACGCAATGTGCACAGAGGAGCCGCGCGCCACCGGCCAATCAGACGCCAGCCGGCCACCGAACGGTTAAACAGAGGTCGCGCGGCTCAAGGTTAACCCCTCCCGTCCTGTAATCTGTGTTATTTGTAAGAATTAATAAGTTTAACGGAGATTACCACTCCCATCCTCCAGCCCCGCACCGGCCAGCCCGGCAGATGGGGATTAGAGCAGACTCCAGCAGGGATTACCCCTCCTGACATCTGTCTAATTGGCACCGTTATTAGGGTCCCACCTCCCGCACCCGCAGCAATACGGGGGACACTCTGCAGGTAACCGTGCGATAGTCTGCGGATAATCACTAATAAGCGCCTCTTCTATTCTCAGGCACTGGTTGGCGGCCACCTACACGCGCTTCGCCGTCCCATACTTTATTTATGACATCTACGCCATGTACCTCTGCTACTGGCACAAGCACAAGTTGAAAGGTCACCCAGGAGGCTGGCAACTCACCAGGGCCTACCTGTACAAGGAGTTCCTCATGGTCCTGCACCACGTCTTCATGGTGGCCGTCTGCTTCCCTGTGTCAGTGGTGAGTAGTGGTGGAAAAATAGAATATAATACCGCCAATATGTGCAGGAATATAACTACTATAATACTGCCCCCTATGTACCAGAATATAACTACTATAATACTGCCCCTATGTACAAGAATATATCTACTATAATACTGCCCCTATGTACAAGAATATAACTACTATAATACTGCCCCTATGTACAAGAATATAACCACTATAATACTGCCCCCTATGTACAGGAATATAACTACTATAATACTGCCCCCTATGTACAAGAATATAACTACTATAATACTGCCCACTATGTACAAGAATATAACTACTATAATACTGCTCCCTATGTACAAGAATATAACTACTATAATACTGCCCCTATGTACAAGAATATAACTACTATAATACTGCCCCTATGTACAAGAATATGACCACTATAATACTGCCCCCTATATACAAGAATATAACTACTATAATACTGCCCCCTATGTACAAGAATATAACTACTATAATACTGCCCCCTATGTACAAGAATATAACCACTATAATACTGCCCCCTATATACAAGAATATAACTGCTATAATACTGCCCCCTATGTACAAGAATATAACTACTATAATACTGCCCCCTATGTACAAGAATCTAACCACTATAATACTGCCCCCTATATACAAGAATATAACTACTATAATACTGTCCCCTATGTACAAGAATATAACTGCTATAATACTGCCCCTATGTACAAGAATATAACTACTATAATACTGCCCCTATATACAAGAATATAACTACTATAATACTGTCCCCTATGTACAAGAATATAACTACTCTAATACTGCCCCTATATACAAGAATATAACTACTATAATACTGCCCCTATGTACAAGAATATAACTACTATAATACTGCCCCTATGTACAAGAATATAACCACTATAATACTGCCCCCTATATACAAGAATATAACTACTATAATACTGCCCCCTATGTACAAGAATATAACTACTATAATACTGCCCCCTATGTACAAGAATATAACCACTATAATACTGCCCCCTATATACAAGAATATAACTACTATAATACTGCCCCCTATGTACAAGACTATAACTACTATAATACTGCCCCCTATGTACAAGAATATAACTACTATAATACTGCCCCCTATGTACAAGAATATAACTACTATAATACTGCCCCCTATGTACAAGAATATAACTACTATAATACTGCCTCTATGTACAAGAATATAACTACTATAATACTGCTCCCTATGTACAAGAATATAACTACTATAATACTGCCCCTATGTACAAGAATATAACTACTATAATACTGCCCCTATGTACAAGAATATAACTACTATAATACTGCTCCTATATACAAGAATATAACTGCTATAATACTGCCCCCTATGTACAAGAAAATAACTACTATAATACTTCCCCCTATGTACAAGAATATAACTACTATAATACTGCCCCTATATACAAGAATATAACTACTATAATACTGCCCCCTATGTAAAAGAATATAACTACTATAATACTGCCCCTATGTACAAGAATATAACTACTATAATACTGCCCCCTATATACAAGAATATAACTACTATAATACTGCCCCGTATGTACAAGAATATAACTACTATAATACTGCCCCTATGTACAAGAATATAACTACTATAATACTGCCCCCTATATACAAGAATATAACTACTATAATACTGCCCCTATGTACAAGATATAACTACTATTATACTGCCCCTATGTACAAGAATATAACTACTATAATACTGTCCCAATGTGCAAGAATATAACTACTATAATACTGCCCCTATGTACAAGATTATAACTGCTATAATACTGCCCCTATGTACAAGAATATAACTGCTATAATACTGCCCCTATGTACAAGAATATAACTACTATAATACTGCTCCTATGTACAAGATTATAACTGCTATAATACTGCTCCTATGTACAAGAATATAACTGCTATAATACTGCCCCCTATGTACAAGAATATAACTACTATAATACTGCCCCTATGTACAAGAATATAACTACTATAATACTGCCCCTATGTACAAGAATATAACTACTATTATACTGCCCCTATGTACAAGAATATAACTACTATAATACTGTCCCAATGTACAAGAATATAACTACTATAATACTGCCCCTATGTACAAGATTATAACTGCTATAATACTGCCCCTATGTACAAGAATATAACTGCTATAATACTGCCCACTATGTACATGAATATAACTACTATAATACTGCCCCCTATGTACAAGAATATAACTACTATAATACTGCCCCTATATACAAAAATATAACTACTATAATACTGTCCCAATGTGCAAGAATATAACTACTATAATACTGCCCCCTATGTACAAGAATATAACTACTATAATACTGCCCCTATGTACAAGAATATAACTGCTATAATACTGCCCACTATGTACATGAATATAACTACTATAATACTGCCCCCTATGTACAAGAATATAACTACTATAATACTGCCCCTATATACAAGAATATAACTACTATAATACTGTCCCAATGTGCAAGAATATAACTACTATAATACTGCCCCCTATGTACAAGAATATAACTACTATAATACTGCCCCTATGTACAAGAATATAACTACTATAATACTGCCCCCTATATACAAGAATATAACTACTATAATACTGCCCCTATGTACAAGAATATAACTACTATTATACTGCCCCTATGTACAAGAATATAACTACTATAATGCTGTCCCAATGTGCAAGAATATAACTACTATAATACTGCCCCCTATGTACAAGAATATAACTACTATAATACTGCCCCTATGTACAAGATTATAACTGCTATAATACTGCTCCTATGTACAAGAATATAACTGCTATAATACTGCCCCCTATGTACAAGAATATAACTACTATAATACTGCTCCTATGTACAAGATTATAACTGCTATAATACTGCTCCTATGTACAAGAATATAACTGCTATAATACTGCCCCCTATGTACAAGAATATAACTGCTATAATACTGCCCCCTATGTACAAGAATATAACTACTATAATACTGCCCCTATGTACAAGAATATAACTACTATAATACTGCCCCTATGTACAAGAATATAACTACTATTATACTGCCCCTATGTACAAGAATATAACTACTATAATACTGCCCCCTATATACAAGAATATAACTACTATAATACTGCCCCTATGTACAAGAATATAACTACTATAATACTGCCCCTATGTACAAGAATATAACTACTATTATACTGCCCCTATGTACAAGAATATAACTACTATTATACTGTCCCAATGTACAAGAATATAACTACTATAATACTGCCCCTATATACAAGATTATAACTGCTATAATACTGCTCCTATGTACAAGAATATAACTACTATAATACTGCCCCTATGTACAAGAATATAACTGCTATAATACTGCCCCCTATGTACAAGAATATAACTACTATAATACTGCCCCCTATGTACAAGAATATAAATACTATAATACTGCCCCCTATGTACAAGAATATAACTACTATAATACTGCCCCCTATGTACAAGAATATAAATACTATAATACTGCCCCCTATATACAAGAATATAACTACTATAATACTGCCCCTATATACAAGAATATAACTACTCTAATACTGCCCCTATATACAAGAATATAACTACTATAATACTGCCCCTATGTACAAGAATATAACTACTATTATACTGCCCCTATGTACAAGAATATAACTACTATAATACTGCCCCCTATGTACAAGAATATAACTACTATAATATTGCCCCCTATGTACAAGAATATAACTACTATAATACTGCCCCTATGTACAAGAATATAACTACTATAATACTGCCCCCTATGTACAAGAATATAACTACTATAATACTGCCCCCTATATACAAGAATATAACTACTATAATACTGCCCCTATATACAAGAATATAACTACTCTAATACTGCCCCTATATACAAGAATATAACTACTATAATACTGCTCCTATGTACAAGAATATAACTACTATTATACTGCCCCTATGTACAAGAATATAACTACTATTATACTGCCCCTATGTACAAGAATATAACTACTATAATACTGTCCCAATGTACAAGAATATAACTACTATAATACTGCTCCTATGTACAAGAATATAACTACTATTATACTGCCCCTATGTACAAGAATATAACTACTATAATACTGCCCCTATATACAAGAATATAACTACTCTAATACTGCCCCTATGTACAAGATTATAACTGCTATAATACTGCTCCTATGTACAAGAATATAACTACTATAATACTGCCCCCTATGTACAAGAATATAACTACTATAATACTGCCCCCTATGTAAAAGAATATAACTACTATAATACTGCCCCCTATGTACAAGAATATAACTACTATAATACTGCCCCCTATGTACAGGAATATAACTACTATAATACTGCCCCCTATGTACAAGAATATAACTACTATAATACTGCCCCTATGTACAAGAATATAACTACTATAATACTGCCCCCTATATACAAGAATATATCTACTATAATACTGCCCCTATGTACAAGAATATAACTACTATAATACTGCCCCTATGTACAAGAATATAACTACTATAATACTGCTCCTATGTACAGGAATATAACTACTATAATACTACCCCTATATACAAGAATATATCTACTATAATACTGCCCCCTATGTACAAGAATATAACTACTATAATACTGCCCCCTATGTACAAGAATATAACTACTATAATACTGCCCCCTATATACAAGAATATAACTACTATAATTCTGCCCCCTATGTACAAGAATATAACTACTATAATACTGCTTCCTATATACAAGAATATATCTACTATAATACTGCCCCTATGTACAAGAATATAACTACTATAATACTGCCCCTATGTACAGGAAAATAACTACTATAATACTGCCCCCTATGTACAAGAATATAACTACTATAATACTGCCCCTATATACAAGAATATAACTACTATAATACTGCCCCCTATGTAAAAGAATATAACTACTATAATACTGCCCCTATGTACAAGAATATAACTACTATAATACTGCCCCCTATATACAAGAATATAACTACTATAATACTGCCCCGTATGTACAAGAATATAACTACTATAATACTGCCCCTATGTACAAGAATATAACTACTATAATACTGCCCCTTATATACAAGAATATAACTACTATAATACTGCCCCTATGTACAAGATATAACTACTATTATACTGCCCCTATGTACAAGAATATAACTACTATAATACTGTCCCAATGTGCAAGAATATAACTACTATAATACTGCCCCTATGTACAAGATTATAACTGCTATAATACTGCCCCTATGTACAAGAATATAACTACTATAATACTGCTCCTATGTACAAGATTATAACTGCTATAATACTGCTCCTATGTACAAGAATATAACTGCTATAATACTGCCCCCTATGTACAAGAATATAACTACTATAATACTGCCCCTATGTACAAGAATATAACTACTATAATACTGCCCCTATGTACAAGAATATAACTACTATTATACTGCCCCTATGTACAAGAATATAACTACTATAATACTGTCCCAATGTACAAGAATATAACTACTATAATACTGCCCCTATGTACAAGATTATAACTGCTATAATACTGCTCCTATGTACAAGAATATAACTACTATAATACTGCCCCTATGTACAAGAATATAACTGCTATAATACTGCCCACTATGTACATGAATATAACTACTATAATACTGCCCCTATGTACAAGATATAACTACTATTATACTGCCCCTATGTACAAGAATATAACTACTATAATACTGTCCCAATGTGCAAGAATATAACTACTATAATACTGCCCCTATGTACAAGATTATAACTGCTATAATACTGCCCCTATGTACAAGAATATAACTGCTATAATACTGCCCCTATGTACAAGAATATAACTACTATAATACTGCTCCTATGTACAAGATTATAACTGCTATAATACTGCTCCTATGTACAAGAATATAACTGCTATAATACTGCCCCCTATGTACAAGAATATAACTACTATAATACTGCCCCTATGTACAAGAATATAACTACTATAATACTGCCCCTATGTACAAGAATATAACTACTATTATACTGCCCCTATGTACAAGAATATAACTACTATAATACTGTCCCAATGTACAAGAATATAACTACTATAATACTGCCCCTATGTACAAGATTATAACTGCTATAATACTGCTCCTATGTACAAGAATATAACTACTATAATACTGCCCCTATGTACAAGAATATAACTGCTATAATACTGCCCACTATGTACATGAATATAACTACTATAATACTGCCCCCTATGTACAAGAATATAACTACTATAATACTGCCCCTATATACAAGAATATAACTACTATAATACTGTCCCAATGTGCAAGAATCTAACTACTATAATACTGCCCCCTATGTACAAGAATATAACTACTATAATACTGCCCCTATGTACAAGAATATAACTGCTATAATACTGCCCACTATGTACATGAATATAACTACTATAATACTGCCCCTATGTACAAGAAGATAACTACTATAATACTGCCCCTATATACAAGAATATAACTACTATAATACTGTCCCAATGTGCAAGAATATAACTACTATAATACTGCCCCCTATGTACAAGAATATAACTACTATAATACTGCCCCTATGTACAAGAATATAACTACTATAATACTGCCCCCTATATACAAGAATATAACTACTATAATACTGCCCCTATGTACAAGAATATAACTACTATTATACTGCCCCTATGTACAAGAATATAACTACTATAATGCTGTCCCAATGTGCAAGAATATAACTACTATAATACTGCCCCTATGTACAAGAATATAACTACTATAATACTGCCCCCTATATACAAGAATATAACTACTATAATACTGCCCCTATGTACAAGAATATAACTACTATAATACTGCCCCTATGTACAAGATTATAACTGCTATAATACTGCTCCTATGTACAAGAATATAACTACTATAATACTGCCCCCTATATACAAGAATATAACTACTATAATACTGCCCCCTATGTACAAGAATATAACTACTATAATACTGCCCCTATGTACAAGATTATAACTGCTATAATACTGCTCCTATGTACAAGAATATAACTGCTATAATACTGCCCCCTATGTACAAGAATATAACTACTATAATACTGCTCCTATGTACAAGATTATAACTGCTATAATACTGCTCCTATGTACAAGAATATAACTGCTATAATACTGCCCCCTATGTACAAGAATATAACTACTATTATACTGCCCCTATGTACAAGAATATAACTACTATAATGCTGTCCCAATGTGCAAGAATATAACTACTATAATACTGCCCCTATGTACAAGAATATAACTACTATAATACTGCCCCCTATGTACAAGAATATAACTACTATAATACTGCCCCTATGTACAAGATTATAACTGCTATAATACTGCTCCTATGTACAAGAATATAACTGCTATAATACTGCCCCCTATGTACAAGAATATAACTACTATAATACTGCTCCTATGTACAAGATTATAACTGCTATAATACTGCTCCTATGTACAAGAATATAACTGCTATAATACTGCCCCCTATGTACAAGAATATAACTACTATAATACTGCCCCTATGTACAAGAATATAACTACTATAATACTGCCCCTATGTACAAGAATATAACTACTATTATACTGCCCCTATGTACAAGAATATAACTACTATAATACTGCCCCTATGTACAAGAATATAACTACTATTATACTGCCCCTATGTACAAGAATATAACTACTATAATACTGCCCCCTATATACAAGAATATAACTACTATAATACTGCCCCTATGTACAAGAATATAACTACTATAATACTGCCCCCTATATACAAGAATATAACTACTATAATACTGCTCCCTATATACAAGAATATAACTACTATAATACTGCTCCTATATACAAGAATATAACTACTATAATACTGCCCCCTATGTACAAGAATATAACTACTATAATACTGCCCCCTATGTACAGGAATATAACTACTATAATACTGCCCCCTATGTACAAGAATATAACTACTATAATACTGCCCCTATGTACAAGATTATAACTACTATAATACTGCCCCTATATACAAGAATATAACTACTATAATACTGCTCCTATGTACAGGAATATAACTACTATAATACTACCCCTATATACAAGAATATATCTACTATAATACTGCCCCCTATGTACAAGAATATAACTACTATAATACTGCCCCCTATGTACAAGAATATAACTACTATAATACTGCCCCCTATATACAAGAATATAACTACTATAATTCTTCCCCCTATGTACAAGAATATAACTACTATAATACTGCTTCCTATATACAAGAATATATCTACTATAATACTGCCCCTATGTACAAGAATATAACTACTATAATACTGCCCCTATGTACAGGAAAATAACTACTATAATACTGCCCCCTATGTACAAGAATATAACTACTATAATACTGCCCCTATATACAAGAATATAACTACTATAATACTGCCCCCTATGTAAAAGAATATAACTACTATAATACTGCCCCTATGTACAAGAATATAACTACTATAATACTGCCCCCTATATACAAGAATATAACTACTATAATACTGCCCCTATGTACAAGATATAACTACTATTATACTGCCCCTATGTACAAGAATATAACTACTATAATACTGTCCCAATGTGCAAGAATATAACTACTATAATACTGCCCCTATGTACAAGATTATAACTGCTATAATACTGCCCCTATGTACAAGAATATAACTGCTATAATACTGCCCCTATGTACAAGAATATAACTACTATAATACTGCTCCTATGTACAAGATTATAACTGCTATAATACTGCTCCTATGTACAAGAATATAACTGCTATAATACTGCCCCCTATGTACAAGAATATAACTACTATAATACTGCCCCTATGTACAAGAATATAACTACTATAATACTGCCCCTATGTACAAGAATATAACTACTATTATACTGCCCCTATGTACAAGAATATAACTACTATAATACTGTCCCAATGTACAAGAATATAACTACTATAATACTGCCCCTATGTACAAGATTATAACTGCTATAATACTGCTCCTATGTACAAGAATATAACTACTATAATACTGCCCCTATGTACAAGAATATAACTGCTATAATACTGCCCACTATGTACATGAATATAACTACTATAATACTGCCCCTATGTACAAGATATAACTACTATTATACTGCCCCTATGTACAAGAATATAACTACTATAATACTGTCCCAATGTGCAAGAATATAACTACTATAATACTGCCCCTATGTACAAGATTATAACTGCTATAATACTGCCCCTATGTACAAGAATATAACTGCTATAATACTGCCCCTATGTACAAGAATATAACTACTATAATACTGCTCCTATGTACAAGATTATAACTGCTATAATACTGCTCCTATGTACAAGAATATAACTGCTATAATACTGCCCCCTATGTACAAGAATATAACTACTATAATACTGCCCCTATGTACAAGAATATAACTACTATAATACTGCCCCTATGTACAAGAATATAACTACTATTATACTGCCCCTATGTACAAGAATATAACTACTATAATACTGTCCCAATGTACAAGAATATAACTACTATAATACTGCCCCTATGTACAAGATTATAACTGCTATAATACTGCTCCTATGTACAAGAATATAACTACTATAATACTGCCCCTATGTACAAGAATATAACTGCTATAATACTGCCCACTATGTACATGAATATAACTACTATAATACTGCCCCCTATGTACAAGAATATAACTACTATAATACTGCCCCTATATACAAGAATATAACTACTATAATACTGTCCCAATGTGCAAGAATATAACTACTATAATACTGCCCCCTATGTACAAGAATATAACTACTATAATACTGCCCCTATGTACAAGAATATAACTGCTATAATACTGCCCACTATGTACATGAATTCAACTACTATAATACTGCCCCTATGTACAAGAATATAACTGCTATAATACTGCCCACTATGTACATGAATATAACTACTATAATACTGCCCCCTATGTACAAGAATATAACTACTATAATACTGCCCCTATATACAAGAATATAACTACTATAATACTGTCCCAATGTGCAAGAATATAACTACTATAATACTGCCCCCTATGTACAAGAATATAACTACTATAATACTGCCCCTATGTACAAGAATATAACTGCTATAATACTGCCCACTATGTACATGAATTCAACTACTATAATACTGCCCCTATGTACAAGAAGATAACTACTATAATACTGCCCCTATATACAAGAATATAACTACTATAATACTGTCCCAATGTGCAAGAATATAACTACTATAATACTGCCCCCTATGTACAAGAATATAACTACTATAATACTGCCCCTATGTACAAGAATATAACTACTATAATACTGCCCCCTATATACAAGAATATAACTACTATAATACTGCCCCTATGTACAAGAATATAACTACTATTATACTGCCCCTATGTACAAGAATATAACTACTATAATGCTGTCCCAATGTGCAAGAATATAACTACTATAATACTGCCCCTATGTACAAGAATATAACTACTATAATACTGCCCCCTATATACAAGAATATAACTACTATAATACTGCCCCTATGTACAAGAATATAACTACTATAATACTGCCCCTATGTACAAGATTATAACTGCTATAATACTGCTCCTATGTACAAGAATATAACTACTATAATACTGCCCCCTATATACAAGAATATAACTACTATAATACTGCCCCCTATGTACAAGAATATAACTACTATAATACTGCCCCTATGTACAAGATTATAACTGCTATAATACTGCTCCTATGTACAAGAATATAACTGCTATAATACTGCCCCCTATGTACAAGAATATAACTACTATAATACTGCTCCTATGTACAAGATTATAACTGCTATAATACTGCTCCTATGTACAAGAATATAACTGCTATAATACTGCCCCCTATGTACAAGAATATAACTACTATTATACTGCCCCTATGTACAAGAATATAACTACTATAATGCTGTCCCAATGTGCAAGAATATAACTACTATAATACTGCCCCTATGTACAAGAATATAACTACTATAATACTGCCCCCTATATACAAGAATATAACTACTATAATACTGCCCCCTATATACAAGAATATAACTACTATAATACTGCCCCCTATGTACAAGAATATAACTACTATAATACTGCCCCTATGTACAAGATTATAACTGCTATAATACTGCTCCTATGTACAAGAATATAACTGCTATAATACTGCCCCCTATGTACAAGAATATAACTACTATAATACTGCTCCTATGTACAAGATTATAACTGCTATAATACTGCTCCTATGTACAAGAATATAACTGCTATAATACTGCCCCCTATGTACAAGAATATAACTACTATAATACTGCCCCTATGTACAAGAATATAACTACTATAATACTGCCCCTATGTACAAGAATATAACTACTATTATACTGCCCCTATGTACAAGAATATAACTACTATAATACTGCCCCCTATATACAAGAATATAACTACTATAATACTGCCCCTATGTACAAGAATATAACTACTATTATACTGCCCCTATGTACAAGAATATAACTACTATTATACTGTCCCAATGTACAAGAATATAACTACTATAATACTGCCCCTATATACAAGATTATAACTGCTATAATACTGCTCCTATGTACAAGAATATAACTACTATAATACTGCCCCTATGTACAAGAATATAACTGCTATAATACTGCCCCCTATGTACAAGAATATAACTGCTATAATACTGCCCCCTATGTACAAGAATATAACTACTATAATACTGCCCCCTATATACAAGAATATAACTACTATAATACTGCCCCTATGTACAAGAATATAACTACTATTATACTGCCCCTATGTACAAGAATATAACTACTATTATACTGTCCCAATGTACAAGAATATAACTACTATAATACTGCCCCTATATACAAGATTATAACTGCTATAATACTGCTCCTATGTACAAGAATATAACTACTATAATACTGCCCCTATGTACAAGAATATAACTGCTATAATACTGCCCCCTATGTACAAGAATATAACTACTATAATACTGCCCCCTATGTACAAGAATATAAATACTATAATACTGCCCCCTATATACAAGAATATAACTACTATAATACTGCCCCTATATACAAGAATATAACTACTCTAATACTGCCCCTATATACAAGAATATAACTACTATAATACTGCCCCTATGTACAAGAATATAACTACTATTATACTGCCCCTATGTACAAGAATATAACTACTATAATACTGCTCCTATGTACAAGAATATAACTACTATAATACTGCCCCCTATGTACAAGAATATAACTACTATAATACTGCCCCTATGTACAAGAATATAACTACTATAATACTGCCCCCTATGTACAAGAATATAATTACTATAATACTGCCCCTATATTCAAGAATATAACTACTATAATACTGCTCCTATGTACAAGAATATAACTACTATAATACTGCCCCCTATGTACAAGAATATAACTACTATAATACTGCCCCCTATGTACAAGAATATAACTACTATAATACTGCCCCCTATGTACAAGAATATAACTACTATAATACTGCCCCCTATGTACAAGAATATAACTACTATAATACCGCCCCTATATACAAGAATATAACTACTATAATACCGCCCCTATGTACAGGAATATAACTGCTATAATACCGCCCCTATGTACAGGAATATAACTGCTATAATACCGCCCCTATGTACAGGAATATGACTGCTATAATACCGCCTGCTTGTACGTGTAATATATGGTGTCATTTCTCTTCCTCAGCTGTGGAGAGAAGGGAAGGGAGACTTTTTCTTGGGGTGCATGCTGATGGCTGAAGTCAGCACCCCATTTGTTTGTCTGGGTAAAGTCCTGATCCAGGTGAGTGCGGTATTATGTGCGGGTGTGGTCGGTCTGGCGGGTTGTTTATACACTGACGTTTCTCGCTCTCTTCGCAGTATAAGAAGCAGGACACGCTTCTGCACCGTGTGAATGGCGTCATCATGCTAGTGACTTTCTTCTGCTGCCGGCTGCTGCTGTTCCCCTACATGTACTGGGTGTACGGGCAGCGGGTGGGCCTGCCCCTCTACAGAGTCCCCTTCAACCTCTCCCCGGAGTACAACGTTGGTGCGGCCGTCCTCATGGCTCCCCAGGTTTACTGGTTTTACCTAATCTGCCGAAGAGCTTACAGCTTGTTCCAGCAGTGTAGGATGAGCCAGCGGCCCCGGAACGGACACCCGGCCCCCGACAGCCCCCCAGCCAAAGACCAGGACTGCTCACAGTGACCCCTCATAGACGCTCCCACCCACATCCGAGGCTCGGTGTCACCCCCTGCGGCATAATGGACTGTGCCTTGCTGGATGCATACACGGCGCGGTGTCATGTACTGCTATAGAGGTCACCGGGGGTCTCCGGAGAGGAGAGGGGGCGCTAGGGAGACACCAAGACCCCTCTCTGAAGGCTCTCACCCACAGTATTAATGGATTCTTCTACCGATTCCTCCTCCGCAATCCTCCCAATGACCACCAGGTGGCACTCATCCTTCCCACGACCGTGCAATATCCTCCGTGTCCACCAGGGGGCAGAACACAGCATGTCCGACATCTCTGTGTCATCTGACGCACACCGCGGTGGTAGCCCACGGAGCCCATCAAGTAGCCACACCGGATAGAATACGCCTCACCTGCAGCGGATGAGAGCAAATGCATCCCGCAGTACTCACCGCGACCACTAGGGGGGGGGGGGGGGAGGGGTTAGGGTACAGCTCTGCGCTATGAAAACCCCACCATGGAGGAGGGGGGGGGGCGATACCGGCCGAAATATATAGTAACCTCCACACCCCTCCCCTGTAACTGTGTGGGTGAGGGGTCCGCGCTTTCCGCATCCCTCCCTGTAGATATGGGAGAGTATTGGGCAGCAGCATGTTAGGGGTTAAGTCTAACTGCCCGGACAATTAGGGAATGGCTGCAATGAAATAAGCAAAAAAAAAAAAAAAAATTTGCTCAAAGCTGCACATTTAAGGGTTAAGCATGGCGAGATATTAGCCAATCAGCCAGCTGTGTTTGCCTTGATCAGAACCCGTCGATCGCTGAGCGCGCCGCCATTTTTAGTTCCGTCACCGCTAATAATTTTCCATATATTATGTTTTATTTTTTAGCAATTATCCGTCCCATAAAAAAAATGTAAAAAAAAAATTCCCCCCCGCCTCCCCAACAATGGAACAGTCCATAAATGGCCGCCCCAGTGATGTCACCAGATCCCCAGTATACTGATAGGCCACATAACGGCGGAATGGAACAGTCAGATCCTCACCCCCGCGTGTAGCAATGGTATAGACCAGGGTTAAGCAGGGGAGGGACTTCCTGATGGAGTGGGAGGGGCTTGGGATCCAGGTGCGCTGTAATGTGTCTGTTCTCCACCGGGGGGCGACCTCTCGTACAGAAATGATATCTATTTTTATAGGTTGCTGCTATTCCAGGGTTTGTGAGCGGTTCTGACGGATCGGCTCCGCGCTCTCACACACAGACGTCTCCGCTCTCCCCGCCCCCGCGGAACCAGTTTTTTTGTGTTTTTTATTTCCGTCCTTATTTATTTATTTATTATTAATTTATTCCTCATCTTCTGGTTATTTTTGATGAATGTAAATATTTCAGCCGAGCGACGTTAGTAAATGTAACGCAATTTATAAACCGTGTACAAAGGTATTAGCGGGATTAAACGCAAATCCAAAGAGCCGCGGCGGGGAGTGCCTCATTGTGTGGGGGGAGCGGTGCATGATGGGAGGAGGGTCCATGCCGGCGGAGACCCCCCAGCCTCCACACAGGAGGGTCCATACCGGCAGAGACCCCCAGCCTCCACACAGGAGGGTCCATACCGGCAGAGACCCCCCAGCCTCCACACAGGAGGGTCCATACCGGCGGAGACCCCCAGCCTCCACACAGGAGGGTCCATACCGGCAGAGACCCCCCAGCCTCCACACAGGAGGGTCCATACCGGCAGAGACCCCCCAGCCTCCACACAGGAGGGTCCATACCGGCAGAGACCCCCAGCCTCCACACAGGAGGGTCCATACCGGCAGAGACCCCCAGCCTCCACACAGGAGGGTCCATACCAGCGGAGACCCCCAGCCTCCACACAGGAGGGTCCATACCGGCGGAGACCCCTCAGCCTCCACACAGGAGGGTCCATACCGGCGGAGACCCCCCAGCCTCCACACAGGAGGGTCCATACCGATGGAGACCCCTCAGCCTCCACACAGGAGGGTCCATACCGGCGGAGACCCCCCAGCCTCCGCACAGGAGGGTCCACACCGGCGGCCCCAGAGAGGAGACCCCCAGCCTCCGCACAGGAGGGTCCATACCGGCGGCCCCGGAGAGGAGACCCCCAGCCTCCACACAGGAGGGTCCATACCGGCAGAGACCCCCAGCCTCCACACAGGAGGGTCCATACCGGCAGAGACCCCCAGCCTCCACACAGGAGGGTCCATACCAGCGGAGACCCCCAGCCTCCACACAGGAGGGTCCATACCGGCAGAGACCCCTCAGCCTCCACACAGGAGGGTCCATACCGGCGGAGACCCCCCAGCCTCCACACAGGAGGGTCCATACCGATGGAGACCCCTCAGCCTCCACACAGGAGGGTCCATACCGGCGGAGACCCCCCCAGCCTCCGCACAGGAGGGTCCACACCGGCGGCCCCGGAGAGGAGACCCCCAGCCTCCGCACAGGAGGGTCCATACCGGCGGAGACCCCCAGCCTCCACACAGGAGGGTCCATACCGGCGGAGACCCCCAGCCTCCACACAGGAGGGTCCATACCGGTGGAGACCCCACAGCCTCCGCACAGGAGGGTCCATACCGGCGGCCCCGGAGAGGAGACCCCCAGCCTCCGCACAGGAGGGGCCATACCAGCGGAGACCCACAGCCTCCGCACAGGAGGGTCCATACCGGCGGAGACCCCCAGCCTCCACACAGGAGGGTCCATACCGGCGGAGACCCCCAGCCTCCACACAGGAGGGTCCATACCGGCGGCCCCGGAGAGGAGACCCCCAGCCTCCGCACAGGAGGGTCCATACCGGCGGCCCCGGAGAGGAGACCCCCAGCCTCCGCACAGGAGGGTCCATACCGGCGGCCCCAGAGAGGAGACCCCCAGCCTCCGCACAGGAGGGTCCATACCGGCGGCCCCGGAGAGGAGACCCCCAGCCTCCGCACAGGAGGGTCCATACTGGCGGCCCCAGAGAGGAGACCCCCAGCCTCCGCACAGGAGGGTCCATACTGGCGGCCCCAGAGAGGAGACCCCCAGCCTCCGCACAGGAGGGTCCATACTGGCGGCCCCAGAGAGGAGACCCCCAGCCTCCGCACAGGAGGGTCCATACCGGCGGTCCTGGAATAATGTAATATAGAGAGACGTGACCGGACGTTTACTCTGCAGAATATGACCGGACGGAGATAAGCGGCGCCGGATCACAAAGGACGAAACCGGAGAGAGAAGATCACGTCACAATCCAAAGGCACAAAATCTGCAGAAATAAAGAGACGTCTGAGGAGAGAGGAAGAGACAGCAGAGGACGGGGGAAGGGTAATCCACCATTAACTAGCCTTATCCTCCAGTCCCCTCCAGAGCTGCACTCACTATTCTTCTGTTACATCATGTCTTATCCTCCAGTCACCTCCAGAGCTGCACTCACTATTCTGCTGTTACATCATGCCTTATCCTCCAGTCACCTCCAGAGCTGCAGTCACTATTCTGCTGTTATATGATGTCTTATCCTCCAGAGCTGCACTCAGTATTCTGCTGTTATATGATGTCTTATCCTCCAGAGCTGTACTCACTATTCTGCTGTTATATGATGTCTTATCCTCCAGTCATCTCCAGAGCTGCAGTCACTATTCTGCTGTTACATCATGTCTTATCCTCCAGTCACCTCCAGAGCTGCAGTCACTATTCTGCTGTTACATCATGTCTTATCCTCCAGTCACCTCCAGAGCTGCAGTCACTATTCTGCTGTTACATCATGTCTTATCCTCCAGAGCTGTAGTCACTGTTCTGCTGTTACATCATGTCTTATCCTCCAGTCATCTCCAGAGCTGCAGTCACTATTCTGCTGTTACATCATGTCTTATCCTCCAGTCACCTCCAGAGCTGCAGTCACTATTCTGCTGTTACATCATGCCTTATCCTCCAGTCAACTCCAGAGCTGCACTCACTATTCTGCTGTTACATCATGTCTTATCCTCCAGTTTCCTCCAGAGCTGCAGTCACTATTATGCTGTTATATGATGTCTTATCCTCCAGTCATCTCCAGAGCTGCAGTCACTATTCTGCTGTTACATCATGTCTTATCCTCCAGTCAGCTCCAGAGCTGCAGTCACTATTCTGCTGTTACATCATGTCTTATCCTCCAGAGCTGTAGTCACTGTTCTGCTGTTACATCATGTCTTATCCTCCAGTCACCTCCAGAGCTGCAGTCACTATTCTGCTGTTACATCATGTCTTATCCTCCAGTCACTTCCAGAGCTGCACTCACTATTCTGCTGTTACATCATGTCTTATCCTCCAGTCACCTCCAGAGCTGCACTCACTACTCTGCTGTTAACATCATGTCTTATCCTCCAGAGCTGTAGTCACTGTTCTGCTGTTATATGATGTCTTATCCTCCAGTCACCTCCAGAGCTGCGCTCACTATTCTGCTGTTACATCATGCCTTATCCTCCAGAGCTGCACTCACTATTCTGCTGTTACATCATGTCTTATCCTCCAGAGCTGTAGTCACTATTCTGCTGTTGCATCATGTCTTATCCTCGAGTCACCTCCAGAGCTGCACTCACTATTCTGCTGTTACATCATGTCTTATCCTCCAGAGCTGTAGTCACTATTCTGCTGTTACATCATGTCTTATCCTCCAGTCACCTTCCAGAGCTGCACTCACTATTCTGCTTACATCATGTCTTATCCTCCAGACCTGTAGTCACTATTCTGCTGTTTATATCATGTCTTATCCTACAGTCACCTCCAGAGCTGCACTCACTATTCTGCTGTTACATCATGCCTTATCCTCCAGACCTGTAGTCACTATTCTGCTGTTACATCAATGTCTTATCCTCCAGTCACCTCCAGAGCTGCACTCACTATTCTGCTTACATCATGTCTTATCCTCCAGACCTGTAGTCACTATTCTGCTGTTATATCATGTCTTATCCTCCAGTCACCTCCAGAGCTGCACTCACTATTCTGCTGTTTACATCATGCCTTATCCTCCAGACCTGTAGTCACTATTCTGCTGTTACATCATGTCTTATCCTCCAGTCACCTCCAGAGCTGCACTCACTATTCTGCTGTTACATCATGTGTTAACCTCCAGAGCTGCAGTCACCCACAGTGATAACAGAGGTTCATCCATAATGGCAGAGCTGCTGCATAAGACAAGGAGCCAGCGGGGGGCGTCACAGCTGGAGTGAGCAGTAAAGTATCATAGTTGCAGCTTTGGATGTGACTGGAGCATTAGTTTTGCCGCCATTCCTGTCGCGTTCTGTCTGGAGGAGGAGATGATACTCACACGCGGCAGAAGATGTGATACAAGATGAAGATGATGAAGGCCAGCACCGCGCCGAGCACCACGATCCGCAGGATCTGAGCCTCCTTCACTAGAGGACACAGAGGCCACGTCATCCCCTGCAGCAATCATGGGACCCCAAATCTACTCCAACCCCCCATCATCACCACTAGTGTCACAGTCACTCTTATATTTGGCTCCTCAGTTATATATTTTCCCAGGAAACCAATATGGCTGCCATCACGGCTCCTCGGGGGCGGTCACTACAGAAGAGGGCGGATCTGCATCACTCGGCCTATTGGTCACAGAGGTGGGTAGGATAATGGCAGCCATTTTGGTTGTCCTCTAATGTTAAACCCTTCATATTCCGGGGTTTTACCTCTCGTTTCCATTGAGGAGACTTCTCCGATGATGCTCGATATTTCTGCCATCTTTATTTGGTCGTCATCTGCGTAGTCAAAAAACATGGCGGTGTGGGGGTGTGGGGGTGACATGGGAGGGCTGCGGGGTGACGCCAGGTGGACACTGCGGGGCGCGAGACGGAACGGGGAGCGCTTCATGCCTGTGAGGATAAGGATCAGCAACATTCAGGGGACCACCGGCCCATTATTACATAGAGGACCCCCGTCTCCCATCACATGTGGGGGATCAGGGCGCCCGCACAAGGGGGTCACCTGCAATCACTGCGATAATCGCCGAGAGGAGCCACCAGCAGAGGGCGCCACTCACATCCATCTTCTCCTGTGTGCGGATTCTGCTCCGCCCACCAGTGACAATCACTACAATCTGTGACATCACTGCTGGGAAGGCGGAGACTATGGAGTCACATGGGGCACCCCAGATCCAGAGTGTGGCGGAGCTGAAGGGGCAGAGCAGAAATCACTAGAAATTGGTGTCATGTCATTGTCCTCCCCATTTTTAAGATCTCTGCTTACAGTCAGTGACTGGAAATAAAGCAGCAGCAGAAGCCGCAGCACTGACCCTGACCGAGCCCCACCACAGCTGAGGTGTAAATGCAGCCGTCTGCGCTGATACAGGGTAACAAACCCACAGCTGTGAAGTGTATCGGAAAGAAAGGACACCCCAAACCCTGCAGCCATTACTGACACCCAGGACGCTCACAGACAGCGCCCCACCCACAAGGACGCCCGAATTCTGCATAAAGCACCCCACCCACAAGGATAGCCGGCCACTGCAGACAGCGCCCCACCCACAAGGACGCCCGACCCCGCAGACAGCACCCCACCCACAAGGACGCCCGACCCCGCAGACAGCACCCCACCCACAAGGATAGCCGGCCCCCGCAGACAGCACCCCACCCACAAAGGACGCCCGACTTCTGCATAAAGCACCCCACCCACAAGGAAAGCCGGCCCCCTGCAGACAGCGCCCCACCCACAAGGGCACCCCAATCCCTGCGGCCATTACTGACAACCAGGACGCCCGGCCCCCGCAGCCAGCGCCCCACCAACAAGGATGGATGGCCCCAACACAAACCATGCCACATCCCCACACACAAAGCCGCGCCCTTACAGAAAACCTGCCTCCATACAGCGCCACACCCCCCACACACAGCACCACCACGAACCCCCTACCTCTGCACACAGGGTGCCCGCCCCCACAGACACCACACACACACACACACACACACAAACACCCCACCACTGCACACAGGGCACCGCAGTCACATGATGCCACGCCCCAACACCAGACACCCCCACAGCATTCCCTACACTCACAGAACACCAGCTCTCCCGACCCATACACAGAACATCTCGCCCTGCAAACAGGGTGCCACACTCCCACCCCATCTTCGTGGGTACCTTGATGCCACACACAGTGCCCCACTCCTGAGGCGCCCCAGCCAAAGGATGCCCCGCCTCAACACAGCATACCCCAACGATGCACACACACAGGTCCCCTCGCACATATGATGACACTGATAAGTTTGTGTTTCTAGGTTTATTGGTGATTTCTGCCCTATGGGAGGCTCAAGGCACAAGTCAAAACCTGAGAACATCACGCAGGGTCTCAACGGTGATCGCAACAGTGCAAGTGGGGTGGAGTGGAGTAAGGTGACAGAAAGACAGTGCTGGAGAGCAGCGATCACAAAGGAGCAGTACGGTACATGTAGTGCTGGAGAACAGCGAGAACAGAGGAGCAGCACAGTACATCTAGTGCTGGAGAGCAGCCACCACAGAGGAGCAGCACAGTACATATAGTGCTGGAGAGCAGCCACCACAGAGGAGCAGCACAGTACATATAGTGCTGGAGAGCAGCCACCACAGAGGAGCAGCACAGTACATATAGTGCTGGAGAGCAGCCACCACAGAGGAGCAGCACAGTACATATAGTGCTGGAGAGCAGCCACCACAGAGGAGCAGCACAGTACATATAGTGCTGGAGAGCAGCCACCACAGAGGAGCAGCACAGTACATATAGTGCTAGAGGAGCAGCACAGTACATATAGCGCTGGAGAGCAGCGACCACAGAGGAGCAGTACAATACATATAGCAGACAGCTCAGAGGAACAGGACTGTATAGTGCTGGAGAGCCCAGGACAGCAGCACACAGTATATGTACAGGGGCAAGAAGGGTGGTAAGGGGCATGACTGAGCTGGGTGGGGGTGAGTTGGGCTCATTCACTTCTCGCCGTCCTTCTTTTGGGCTCCGATGCCGGGGAGCCCCAGCAGTCCGGTGGCGGTGCTGAAGAGGTTGATGGGAGTAGAACCGTCTGTGATCAGCGTTGACTGGATGCCCAGACCCTGCAGCAGCTTCACCTGGGAGAACAAAGGGATAATGGTAACACTGCAGATTAAGAAGCTGCGGGCGCAGCACAGAGCGAGGACGGGGGCACCCACCTGCAGCTCCGGCCCGGCCAGCGCGATGTCCCGCAGGGTGCCCGCACCGATCGCCTCGGTCATTCCCCGGAACTTCTTGATGGCGATGTCGGAGAGCTCCTGCTCCTTCTCCACCTCCAGCTTGTTCTTCTCCTGCAGATACTTCAGCTCCTCGCTACGAGCCTGGCGCAGCCGCTGCAGCTCCGCTTCCTGAAGACGACAGAGAGGAGGGCGCTCAGGAGACAGCCCCGCCCATGAGGGTCCCACCCGGCACCGCCCATGAGGGTCCCACCCGGCACCACCCAGCCTGTCCCGCTCACCGTCTCTATGGCCAGGGCCTCCGCTCGCAGTTTGGCTTGCAGCACCGCTCCCTCGCCTTCAATCTTTGCGGCCTCTGCTTTGGACTGCGCTTCGGCTTTCGCGGCTCCGGTGCTCTCTACGACGGTGCTGATAATGGAGGATACAGGGTTAGAAGGTGCCCGGCTGCAGACACGTCAGCCTACTCACATGTGACTTCCTACAGTCGGAACTCCCATTTAAAATGCAAAACTTATTTAAAAAGAAACCCATAATGTAATTCCTTAATATACGGATTTCCACAGCAGAGAGACTGGTCCCATGGGGGAGGTTCATCCCAGCCCCTCCCCCGCCCAGAGGGGCTCATCCCAGCCCCTCCCCCACCCAGAGGGGCTCATCCCAGCCCCTCCCCCGCCCAGAGGGGCTCATCCCAGCCCCTCCCCCGCCCAGAGGGGCTCATCCCAGCCCCTCCCCCGCCCAGAGGGGCTCATCCCAGCCCCTCCCCCGCCCAGAGGGGCTCATCTCAGCCCCGCCCAGAGGGGCTCATCTCAGCCCCGCCCAGAGGGGCTCATCTCAGCCCCGCCCAGAGGGGCTCATCTCAGCCCCGCCCAGAGGGGCTCATCTCAGCCCCGCCCAGAGGGGCTCATCTCAGCCCCGCCCAGAGGGGCTCATCTCAGCCCCGCCCAGAGGGGCTCATCTCAGCCCCGCCCAGAGGGGCTCATCTCAGCCCCCGCCCAGAGGGGCTCATCTCAGCCCCGCCCAGAGGGGCTCATCTCAGCCCCGCCCAGAGGGGCTCATCCCAGCCCCGCCCAGAGGGGCTCATCCCAGCCCCTCCCGCCCAGAGGGGCTCATCCCAGCCCCTCCCGCCCAGAGGGGCTCATCCCAGCCCCTCCCCACCAGAGGGTCTCATCCCGGCCCCTCCCCACCATACAGAGGGTCTCATCCCAGCCCCTCCCCACCATACAGAGGGTCTCATCCCAGCCCCTCCCCACCATACAGAGGGTCTCATCCCAGCCCCTCCCCACCATACAGAGGGTCTCATCCCAGCCCCTCCCCACCATACAGAGGGTCTCATCCCAGCCCCTCCCCACCATACAGAGGGTCTCATCTCAGCCCAGCCATACAGGGGGGCTCATCCCAGCCCCTCCCCACCATACAGAGGGTCTCATCCCAGCCCCTCCCCACCATACAGAGGGTCTCATCCCAGCCCCTCCCCACCATACAGAGGGTCTCATCCCAGCCCCTCCCCACCATACAGAGGGTCTCATCCCAGCCCCTCCCCACCATACAGAGGGTCTCATCCCAGCCCCTCCCCACCATACAGAGGGTCTCATCCCAGCCCCTCCCCACCATACAGAGGGTCTCATCCCAGCCCCTCCCCACCATACAGAGGGTCTCATCCCAGCCCCTCCCCACCATACAGAGGGTCTCATCCCAGCCCCTCCCCACCATACAGAGGGGCTCATCCCAGCCCCTCCCCACCATACAGAGGGTCTCATCCCAGCCCCTCCCCACCATACAGAGGGGCTCATTCCAGCCCCTCCCCACCATACAGAGGGGCTCATCCCAGCCCCTCCCCACCATACAGAGGGGCTCATCTCAGCCCCTCCCCACCATACAGGGGGGCTCATCCCAAGCACCCCTATACAGCAGGGCTCATCTCAGGCACCCCTATACAGCAGGGCTCATCTCAGGCACCCCTATACAGCAGGGCTCATCTCAGGCACCCCTATACAGCAGGGCTCATCCCAGCCCCCAACCCCCCCCCCCCCCATACCTCAGCGCCTCCAGCTCCAGCAGCTCCTTGCGCGCCCGCTCCGCCTCCGCCTGGTCGGTGATTCGCTGCCTCTCCAGACGACCCTTTGCCTCTTGTTCGTCTTTAAGGTGAAAGAAGAAAAGGGGTTAATATCAGAAATCTCCATCTGGTGCAGTACCCACGATCTCCACCGGGTGGCACTGCAGGCACAGGATTGTCCCAGTGCAGACAGGCCTCTGGGTTAACCCTTTCTTGTCTTCCTCTGCTTACTGCAAGTGAATATGAACCTTCTTGTACAGTCTCTTCTATTCCTCACAGCTGAGGCTTTGTTTCAATTGTATCCAGCGAGGACAGAAGAAAGGATTGCTTAGACTGACACAACTGTAACAGACCCTCAGCTGTGAGACGTCTCAGGCCTGCTCGTGGTTTCAGCCTCTGGACACAAAGTTCCGATTCCCTGACAGCAAGCGGAGGTCTTGGGGACAGATGTGGCGCTTGTCACCTGGCCGTGGCCTCCTGGGAGTTGGTGGTGATCTCGATGGCGAGCTGCACGCTCTTCTGCAGGGCGTCCCGCGTGCGCTGGTCCACGGGCTCCACTGATTGGATGTCCACGCTGGTGATCACCAGGTTGTTCTGCGGGAACTTGAAGAAGGTTCGGATCTTCACCGAGTCGTCGAAACCAAAGACGGCCGAGCAGATGATGCGGTTGGAGTTCTGGGCGTGAGAAGATCGGGGTCAGCGAGGGCGACGCGGGCACACAACGCCAACATGGCGGCACAAATCACTGGGGGTCCCTCACCTTATGGAAGTCATCAAACTGCACCGAGGCCACGGCCCCTCTGATCCGGGAGGCGATGGCTTTACAGGCGTCACCCACGAAATCCGGGACACTGAAAATCGATGACGCCTCCAGCGCATCCGTCTTATCCTTTATCTCGAAATGCCTGCGAGAAATCGAAACAGTCACCGCCGGGACCAAGCTCCTCCCACCGGACTCCTCACAGACTAGTCTGCAGGCACATGACCCATCACAGCTCTGCTAATTGGCTGTCAGGGTTCACAGGGGAGGAGCAAGTCACAATCAGTCTCCCCGCCAGGCGGTTTGTGCAGTTGCGTCCTATAAGTGGCGAGATCCTTCCTGCTGACTGGTTCCTTTAAGAACTTGCTCCATCTCATGAATCATTCACAAATGTCTTTTACCGACAACCAAGGAATGAGTCATGAGAAATTCTCCAAATATTTCACCGATGACTAAACCCCAACACAATGATGGGAAATTGGGAAACGGTCAGTGACTAAATATCGACCAATATCCCAAAAATGGGAGAACATGCCGATATAAAGGGAGAATACATAAAACCGCGTATACCGCGACCGCACTCACCAGTTGTAGGACAGCTGGATCTGGAGCCGCGCGTGATCCGCCGTCTCGATATTGATGAGGTCGGTGCAGAAGTCCGGCCCCAGGAGGAGGCAGATGGCCTTGATGACATTGGAGCGTTTCGGGGTTCCTCCAGAGAGACTGAGGACTGTAAACTGCTCATCGGGCCCCAGGATCACCAGCTCGGGGCCGAACACCACCCTGCGAGACAGAGCAAGATGGTGAATACCAGCCCCAGCAGACACAAGCTCACTCCCATCAGCCTTACTAGAACTGATGCCATGAAGCCTTCTTCAGGACGGTGTGACAGTATGTAAGGCCCGAGAGGGGGGCCGGGGAGGCGGAAGGGCCCGAGAGGGGGGCCGGGGAGGCGGAAGGGGCCCAAGAGGGGGGCCGGGGAGGCGGAAGGGGCCCAAGAGGGGGGCCGGGGAGGCGGAAGGGGCCCAAGAGGGGGGCGGGGGAGGCGGAAGGGGCCCAAGAGGGGGGCCGGGGAGGCGGAAGGGGCCCAAGAGGGGGGCCGGGGAGGCGGAAGGCCCGAGAGGGGCATGTGGCTGTGCGGTGTGGCAGTATGCAGCATGTCACAGGCAGGGAGAAAATATCAATTCACTATTACAATGCTGCGGAAAAAAATTCATCACAAGGATTACAGGGGAGAAGTTGTGGGGGACGGCAGGGTTTCCCTTTAGATCCTATAATGGTCGTCATAGACGGGAGGCATGGAAGCTGTGGAGGCTCACCTGGCCTTCTTCTCCCGGTAGTCATACACCTGGACGGCAGCGTTATGCGGCACTCGGTAGGTCACCACCTTGGTCTTGTCTCGGGGTTGCGCCTCTTGAGTTCTGGCCCCGCGGTTGGATCTGTCCGCCACAGGGTCTTTACCAGAGGCTAGGAGGGTCTCCACATTGGGAGGAAGCTCCTTCTCCCACAGCTCCTCGTCATGTGTCAGCATATAGGTATGCCCGACCACCGCCCGCACCTGGTGGAGGCATCAGTAGAGCACAGTGTATGGCACATGCGTTTCGTAATGAAAGGGTTACACCTGACAATCACCATGATGGTGATGATGAGGACGACCACGGCAGCTGTCAGGATTTGGGGTGCGGCTCGTCTAGGATTACACACAGCAACGTCCATGATCTATTCCTGACCACAGTGATGAGTGATGAGGATACAGACGGAGCGTGGCCGCCCACGTGGCACCAAGGACTTATCTCCCCGTGCAGCTGATGGGATGATGGTGGTAGTAGTTATACTAACCTTCCCCGTTTTGATGTCTCGCACGTAAATCCCTTCATTCTCATCCAGAGGGATGGACTGTCTCCGCACCACCACCTCCACCTCTACTGGGGGGACGTACTCCAGGGGTCCCCGGATCATCCAGCGATCTCCGGGTTTACGCTCCACTTCGTTCCCATCCTGGCAACAGAGACAAGAAGGTAAGAGTGATAGCAGCGAGGATGATGAGGAGTCCGGAGTCGCCGCTGCCGCACTTCACACCCACCTCGTCCTTCTCTTCAAGGACCTGCAGAGCTCTGAGGACCAGACCCTCCTCCTCCGACAGGATGTAGACATCTTGGATTCCCGATTCTAGGTTTTCTCCAGGTTGCAAGAAGAAGGACTTCTCCCCCTGCACAAGGAGACCAGAGACACGGCTAGACCACAGGAGCAGCGGCAACGCCAGGCCACGAGACAGACGAGCGATGGTGACACCAGGCCACGAGACAGACGAGGGATGGTGACGCCAGGCCACGAGACAGACGAGCGATGGTGACGCCAGGCCACGAGACAGACGAGCGATGGTGACGCCAGGCCACGAGACAGACGAGCGATGGTGACGCCAGGCCACGAGACAGACGAGCGATGGTGACGCCAGGCCACGAGACAGACGAGCGGCGACTCGCTAGGCCATATTGTGTCTGGTCCTGGGTGACCATCACACGTCGGAGCCCTGGGTATTTGGGCATCAATTTCTTTGTTACCTTCACGACTTTCTTCTGTCCAAGTTGTGGTTTGCCGTCAGCGCCCACCGGGTCCAGGATGACACAATACTGCCGGCTGTTGAGGGTGGTGATGTCCACAACGCCCACCACCTCCTCGTACACGTTGGGGATGTAGGCCTCCGTGTCTTCCATGGTGACCAGCCATTCCTCTCCGGTTCTACGCAGATTCGCTTTCTCATCGCGAAACGTCTTGGTGGCTCGGATGTGCAGAGCTTTCTAGAAGAAAAGAAGTATTGGTCCTCAGGGGTTCTGCCACTTTAAGAACTTTAACCCCGGTGATAAAAAAGGAAACTCTGCAAACATTAGGTGCACAATGTCAGGTAGATTGTGGAAAGCCGCCCTCTCACTGACATGGCAGGTGTTCCCTTACTGTATATAGGCCGGGGTCATATTTCTACTGTGTGGGTGGAGAGGGCGAGGCCTGGCACCCCCGACCCAGGTACAAACCGGTCAGAGCGACAAGCCTTTACACTTCCTCAACAAGGGCCATAAAAGTCACAGCTGCGGGGTCCGGGAAATACAGGGGCCCAATACTGGACTCCTCACTAAGGGCTGTCATAATGAGGATGGGGGAAAGCCAGAAAAGTGACAAGTAACATCAGAAACCACAGGCCCCGGCTCCTGCTGTGTCCATCCGCCATGATTTACACTGCAGCTTTGACTGTTTAGATTAGCTGAGAGGACAGTACAGTGTGGCACGGGCCCGGTAGCGGCAATGTCATAGATTACCTTGTCTGTCAGGACAAAAGCGTCTACAACATCCACGACCTCTTCATAGACCCCGGGAAGATACGCCCCGACCTTCTTCACCAGCCATTCCTCCCCTACAAGAAATAGAGAAGAGCGAAATCAGTGACATGGACGGAGCAGTACACGCTGACCGGAGATCCGCCACACGTAGAGCGACCCGCCACATGCAGAGCGACCCACGGAGCACCGACCCGCCACACGTAGAGCGACCCCCAGAGCACTACACACTGACCGGAGATCCGCCACACGTAGAGCGACCCCCAGAGCACTACGCGCTGACCGGAGATCCGCCACACGTAGAGCGACCCCCAAAGCAATACACGCTGACCGGAGATCCGCCACACGTAGAGCGACCCCCAAAGCACTACACGCTGACCGGAGATCCGCCACACGTAGAGCGACCCCCAAAGCACTACACGCTGACCGGAGATCCGCCACACGTAGAGCGACCCCCAGAGCACTACACACTGACCGGAGATCCGCCACACGTAGAGCGACCCCCAGAGCACTACACGCTGACCGGAGATCCGCCACACGTAGAGCGACCCCCGGAGCACCGACACACTGACCAGGGACCCACCACACGCAGAGCGACCCCCGGAGCACCGACACATCACACGCAGAGTGACCCCAGGAGCACTACACGCTGACCGAGATCCGCCACACAGAGCGACCCGCCACACGCAGAGCGACCCCCGGAGCAGCGGCCCGCCACACGCAGAGCGACCCCCGGAGCGGCGACCCGTCACACGCAGAGCGACCCCCGGAGCGGCGACCCGTCACACGCAGAGCGACCCCCGGAGCGGCGACCCGTCACACGCAGAGCGACCCCCGGAGCGGCGACCCGTCACACGCAGAGCGACCCCCGGAGCGGCGACCCGTCACACGCAGAGCGACCCCCGGAGCAGCGACCCGTCACACGCAGAGCGACCCCCGGAGCAGCGACCCGTCACACGCAGAGCGACCCCCGGAGCAGCGACCCGTCACACGCAGAGCGACCCCCGGAGCAGCGACCCGTCACACGCAGAGCGACCCCCGGAGCAGCGACCCGTCACACGCAGAGCGACCCCCGGAGCAGCGACCCGTCACACGCAGAGCGACCCCCGGAGCAGCGACCCGTCACACGCAGAGCGACCCCCGGAGCAGCGACCCGTCACACGCAGAGCGACCCCCGGAGTAGCGACCCGTCACACGCAGAGCGACCCCCGGAGCAGCGACCCGTCACACGTACAGCGACCCCCGCTGCACACAGACCTGTCACTCACAGACTCACCAGTGACTCTGGCGCGGTCCTCGCGGTCCTGGCACTCTTTGCGGGCCCGCAGGCGGATGGCCTGGTTGTGCCGGATCACCGTTGCTTGGATGGTCTGCACCACTTCCACTTCCTTCCGGGGGATGTAGGTGCCTACATGGGGCGATACGTCTCAGCTCAGTGCCCCCATATCAGAGGCGCAGTCACTGCTCATCTACATCAGATCCTACCTGGACCCTCAAAGAGCCACTCGTCACCGGCCACAAACTTCTCACTGTTATCCTCAAAGTCCAGCAGAGCTTTCAGGTGAAGGGCGGTGTTGGCGAGGACCACGGTCAGTGGGGTGATGGCCTGGAGGAAAGAGGTAAATGTTTAAATTGTTTTTTGATGATTGGGGGGGTCCCATCAGCCAATGTGTCACGTGACTTTCCTGCTGCCTGACTCCTAGCAAACAGGAAGAGTCAGGGAGGCGGGGTCATTTCTGATTGGCTTTATAGGGATGTAACAGTTAGCATTAGATAAATGCACACACACCTGCTGCTGCTGCTCCCCAGGGTACAGCGGGAACGGATCCCGGGCCAGCCGGATCTCTCGGTCTCCATGTCGCAGCTTGGCCTGTCCTATGTCATCGAACTGAACGCTGTTCCCGGCGTCCCGCAGCACCGGGTTCTGGATCACACAGTAGTGACGTGGCGGCACCATGACCATTTGGACCGGGTGGAAGAGAACCCTGCAGGACAGGACATACAGTGCACGTGAGTCAGCAGGGGGCGCCAAAGAGCACTGGGAAAGCTCCGCCCACAACCAAAAGACTAAAGTCTGAGCTCCGCCCTAAGGCATTATGGGAGATGATTGAGATACAATATAAAGGGATACATGCCACCACATAGATCAGGAGGGGCCCCAGCATCAGTGATGATCAGATTTGACTGGAGCGACCCCTTTAAATTTATACATATGGACACTGAATGATAAGCCCCCAGCCCACCAGGGTCCGGCCTCACCGCTCATTGTCCTGCCGGATGTAGGTCTTGGGTCCGGTCTCCACACGGGAGATGTTGGTGTTCTGGTCCAGCACATGGATGTAGTGGTATGGTGGGATACGGATGATGGACTCTTCGGTCATTGTCAGTCTGGATAATAATGGGGAGGAGAGGAGACGCCATGATTAGTGGTGCAGAGAGCAAACACTACTGTGGGAGGAGAGGAGACGCCATGATTAGTGGTGCAGAGAGCGGACACCACTGTGGGAGGAGAGGAGACGCCATGATTAGTGGTGCAGAGGGCGGACACCACTGTGGGAGGAGAGGAGACGCCATGATTAGTGGTGCAGAGAGCGGACACCACTGTGGGAGGAGAGAAGACGCCATGATTAGTGGTGCAGAGAGCGGACACCACTGTGGGAGGAGAGGAGACGCCATGATTAGTGGTGCAGAGAGCGGACACCACTGGGGGAGGAGAGAAGACGCCATGATTAGTGGTGCAGAGAGCAGACACTACTGAGGGAGGAGAGAAGACGCCATGATTAGTGGTGCAGAGAGCGGACACCACTGGGGGAGGAGAGAAGACGCCATGATTAGTGGTGCAGAGAGCAGACACTACTGAGGGAGGAGAGAAGACGCCATGATTAGAAGTGCAAAGAGCGGACACCACTGGGGGGAGGAGAGAAGACGCCATGATTAGTGGTGCAGAGAGCGGACACCACTGGGGGAGGAGAGAAGACGCCATGATTAGTGGTGCAGAGAGCAGACACTACTGAGGGAGGAGAGAAGACGCCATGATTAGTGGTGCAGAGAGCGGACACCACTGGGGGAGGAGAGAAGACGCCATGATTAGTGGTGCAGAGAGCAGACACTACTGAGGGAGGAGAGAAGACGCCATGATTAGTGGTGCAGAGAGCGGACACCACTGGGGGAGGAGAGAAGACGCCATGATTAGTGGTGCAGAGAGCAGACACTACTGAGGGAGGAGAGAAGACGCCATGATTAGAAGTGCAAAGAGCGGACACCACTGGGGGGAGGAGAGAAGACGCCATGATTAGTGGTGCAGAGAGCGGACACCACTGGGGGGAGGAGAGAAGACGCCATTATTAGTGGTGCAGAGAGCGGACACCACTGGGGGGAGGAGAGGAGACGCCATGATTAGTGGTGCAGAGAGCGGACACCACTGGGAGAGGAGAGGAGACGCCATGATTAGTGGTGCAGAGAGCGGACACCACTGGGGGAGGAGAGGAGACGCCATGATTAGTGGTGCAGAGAGCGGACACCACTGGGGGAGGAGAGGAGACGCCATGATTAGTGGTGCAGAGAGCGGACACCACTGGGGGAGGAGAGAGATGCCATGATTAGTGGTGCAGAGAGCGGACACCACTGTGGGAGGAGAGGAGACGCCATGATTAGTGGTGCAGAGAGCGGACACCACTGGGGGAGGAGAGGAGACGCCATGATTAGTGGTGCAGAGAGCGGACACCACTGGGGGAGGAGAGGAGACGCCATGATTAGTGGTGCAGAGAGCGGACACCACTGTGGGAGGAGAGGAGACGCCATGATTAGTGGTGCAGAGAGCGGACACCACTGTGGGAGGAGAGGAGACGCCATGATTAGTAGAACAGAGAGCGGACACCACTGTGGGAGGAGAGGAGACGCCATGATTAGTAGAACAGAGAGCGGGCACCACTGGGGGAGGAGAGAAGACGCCATGATTAGTAGAACAGAGAGCGGGTACCACTGGGGGAGGAGAGGAGACGCCATGATTAGTGGTGCGTAGCACCATGTTACAACTTGCAGAGCGCCAGATATCCATGAGTCGTGGGAATTGGGGGGCATAAGCCGCCATAGTGGGAGCTTTATGATTCCCATCACTTTCGCCCCATAAAATACCCCCATAAAATGAACGGTATCCGTTGCATTGCGTTGTGTAACGGATGTGTTGCATATAGTGGCACAACGGATGCTGCAAAACAACGCAATTCGTTTTTTGGTTTTTTTTTTTACAGTTTTACCAGCGGCAGACTATTGTAAACGATCAGCTGATCGCTCCCTGCAGCCGGCCGCCGGGTGATCAGCTGAGCGCTGTCACTTGCCGGCGCCCGGGCATGCCGGCGGGCGGGCGCTCAGCTGAACGTTCAGCCACCGCGAGCCAAAATAAAGTTTGATTTAAAAAAAAAAAAAAAAAAAAAAAAAAAAAAAAAAAAGCATGGTGCGCAGTGGAATCCAGAGGATTCCGCTGCTCAAAATAACGTTACATGCTGCGTTCCTCCCGCTGGGCGGAAGCAACGGAGCGTCGCCCAGCGGAAGCAACGGAGCGTCGCCCAGCGGAAGCAACGCAGGTCCTTTTGGTACAATCCGTCACCCATACAAGTCTATGGGAAACAGCGGAATCCGTTAACGGATTCCGCTCTTTTCCAAAAGGGCGGATTGTAACGGAAGGAAATAAACGCAAGCGTGAAAGTACCTTCAAACATATAATTAATATTCTCCTCAATGTGACGATGAAATGAAAGGAAAAGTAAAATCCCAACATCCCATCCAGGACGTCCGGCTGCACCGAAGAACACTCTACCTGCGGTGCGGAGCCCACAAGGCACAGGCGGCCCATTCTCATACAGGACGATCCCCTCCCCCAGTATCTTCACATTTCCAGGAAGTTGTGCGCCCCCCTCTGCTGCCCCCAATCTGCGCACTCTGGTGGACGCACAGGGACAGGCGTGACCCAGCAAGACCCCAGCATTTCCCAGTTACCTTCCCAGTGCTCCCAGCACAGCAGCTCGAGGAGGAAACAGAGAGAAGGAAGTAGAGGGAGGCCAGTGTGCGGCGGCCGCTCCTCTGCTCCACCTGTCATGTGTCCCGGGGTGGAGCCCTGATTACTGCTGCAGGGTTAACAGATACCACATGCAATTAAATGGTTAATTCTGGTGATACCACATTTTCCACCTACGGTTTTAGTGGTCAAAGCCTTTAACATGGAAGCAGCTGAACGATATCTTACTAGAGGGGGTGAGACCCCAGAGGCCCCCCCTGAGTGCACCAGAAATGTGCGCAAAGGGAATAAGCCCCAGTAACCCTTCACCGTGATGGCGGTATCCGTATCCGTCCGCTACCGTGGGATCCGCACGTTATCGCGGTCACTTTGCGATTTTTGCTTCCTAATTGTATTTCCGCGCTGAACTTTCACATTATTTTCACAGGTTTTTTTACGTGGATTTTTCTGGCTGAAAAAAAAAAATTAGTGCTTTTTATGAAAAAAAAACTAGCCATAAAATGCCTAAAAAACGGTAAAATGTTGCTACCAATTACATGCAGAAAACGCGCCAAAGAATTGACGTGATCAATAAAGAAAAAAAAATCAATGCGTGCGCGTTGGAGGCAGATCTGACGCTTTTTTTATGTTTTGGGGTTTTTTTTGGCGCAGAATTAATGTTTGTGCTTCACTTTCCTGGACTGAGACACTGTAACGAACGCTCAGCTGTGATTCTGACTATTTCTCCCTTGATTCCGCTAATAACAGGTTTCCGCCTCCGTTTTTATGGCGCTGATTTTTCCGCCGTGGGCAGATCTGCGATAAAAGTCATCTGCAGATTTCTTCGCGGGGTCTTTTCTAAATTCTCCATCTGGACCATGGTGTAAGGGTTCAGTCTTCTCCCTGGCAGGGGAGCGGAGCATGCTGGGAGTAGTAGTCCCTCATCTGCGGTTGCAGTGTATGGCGGCGGGGTTGTGTGCTCAGGGTGGGGTGGTCAGGGCGCGGCGGGATTGTCCGTTATGCTGGGGATTATTACATTGACTTTCCCCAGGTGATTGTGGCGCTGAGCCGAAGCCGCCGGGCCACGAGGAGCCGGTTCTGCCACATTTCAGGTTTAGGTGGAGAGTGGAAAGACAAAGGTCCGAGATAATGAGGCTCATCGTGCACCCCGGGGGAGGGAGATTATATATAGGTATATAGGTAGCATATATACGTGCGGTCACACCACAGAGGCGCCTTTAGTCCCTGTGAGCTTCAGTCTGAGTGTAAATGAGAATATTTCCAGTCACTGACATCAAGAGGAGATCAAGAAAATGGTGAGGAAAGCCAATACAAAGAATATCAACCAATCACAACTCAGCTTTCATTTCATATACCGCTCTGGCAAAATGAAAGCTACACTGTGATTGGTTGCTATGGGTAATAACGATATCTTTGCAGCAGTGGTGCTGCACTCCGATTGGATGCTATGGGTAACAATAGCTCTGGTGGTACTCTGCTGTGGCTGGTTGCTATGGGTAATAACGATATCTCTGGCACTCCGCTATGGCTGGTTGCTATGGGTAGTAATGACATCACTGGCAGCACTCCTCTATGGCTGGTTGCTATGGGTAATAATGATATCTCTGGCGGCACTCCTCTATGGCTGGTTGCTATGGGTAATAATGATATCTCTGGCGGCACTCCTCTATGGCTGGTTGCTATAGGTAGTAATGACATCACTGGCGGCACTCCTCTATGGCTGGTTGCTATGGGTAATAATGATATCTCTGGCGGCACTCCTCTATGGCTGGTTGCTATGGGTAATAATGATATCTCTGGCGGCACTCCTCTATGGCTGGTTGCTATAGGTAGTAATGACATCACTGGCAGCACTCCGCTATGGCTGGTTGCTATAGGTAGTAATGACATCACTGGCGGCACTCCTCTATGGCTGGTTGCTATGGGTAATAATGATATCTCTGGCGGCACTCCTCTATGGCTGGTTGCTATGGGTAATAATGATATCTCTGGCAGCACTCCGCTATGGCTGGTTGCTATAGGTAGTAATGACATCACTGGCGGCACTCCTCTATAGCTGGTTGCTATAGGTAATAACGATATCTCTGGCGGCACTCCTCTATGGCTGGTTGCTATGGGTAATAACGATATCTCTGGCGGCACTCCTCTATGGCTGGTTGCTATGGGTAATAATGATATCTCTGGCGGCACTCCTCTATGGCTGGTTGCTATGGGTAATAATGATATCTCTGGCGGCACTCCTCTGTGGCTGGTTGCTATGGGTAATAACGATATCTCTGGCGGCACTCCTCTATGGCTGGTTGCTATAGGTAGTAATGACATCACTGGCAGCACTCCTCTATGGCTGGTTGCTATGGGTAATAATGATATCTCTGGCGGCACTCCTCTATGGCTGGTTGCTATGGGTAATAATGATATCTCTGGCGGCACTCCTCTATGGCTGGTTGCTATGGGTAATAATGATATCTCTGGCGGCACTCCTCTATGGCTGGTTGCTATAGGTAGTAATGACATCACTGGCGGCACTCCTCTATGGCTGGTTGCTATGGGTAATAATGATATCTCTGGTGGCACTCCTCTATGGCTGGTTGCTATGGGTAATAACGATATCTCTGGCGGCACTCCTCTATGGCTGGTTGCTATGGGTAATAATGATATCTCTGGCGGCACTCCTCTATGGCTGGTTGCTATGGGTAATAATGATATCTCTGGCGGCACTCCTCTATGGCTGGTTGCTATGGGTAATAATGATATCTCTGGCGGCACTCCTCTGTGGCTGGTTGCTATGGGTAATAACGATATCTCTGGCGGCACTCCTCTATGGCTGGTTGCTATAGGTAGTAATGACATCACTGGCAGCACTCCTCTATGGCTGGTTGCTATGGGTAATAATGATATCTCTGGCGGCACTCCTCTATGGCTGGTTGCTATGGGTAATAATGATATCTCTGGCGGCACTCCTCTATGGCTGGTTGCTATGGGTAATAATGATATCTCTGGCGGCACTCCTCTATGGCTGGTTGCTATAGGTAGTAATGACATCACTGGCGGCACTCCTCTATGGCTGGTTGCTATGGGTAATAATGATATCTCTGGTGGCACTCCTCTATGGCTGGTTGCTATGGGTAATAACGATATCTCTGGCGGCACTCCTCTATGGCTGGTTGCTATGGGTAATAATGATATCTCTGGCGGCACTCCTCTATGGCTGGTTGCTATGGGTAATAATGATATCTCTGGCGGCACTCCTCTATGGCTGGTTGCTATGGGTAATAATGATATCTCTGGCGGCACTCCTCTGTGGCTGGTTGCTATGGGTAATAACGATATCTCTGGCGGCACTCCTCTATGGCTGGTTGCTATAGGTAGTAATGACATCACTGGCAGCACTCCTCTATGGCTGGTTGCTATAGGTAATAACGATATCTCTGGCGGCACTCCTCTATGGCTGGTTGCTATGGGTAATAATGATATCTCTGGCGGCACTCCTCTATGGCTGGTTGCTATGGGTAATAATGATATCTCTGGCAGCACTCCTCTATGGCTGGTTGCTATGGGTAATAATGATATCTCTGGCGGCACTCCTCTATGGCTGGTTGCTATGGGTAATAATGATATCTCTGGCGGCACTCCTCTATGGCTGGTTGCTATGGGTAATAATGATATCTCTGGTGGCACTCCGCTATGGCTGGTTGCTATGGGTAATAACGATATCTCTGGCGGCACTCCTCTATAGCTGGTTGCTATAGGTAGTAATGACATCACTGGCGGCACTCCTCTATGGCTGGTTGCTATGGGTAATAATGATATCTCTGGCGGCACTCCTCTGTGGCTGGTTGCTATGGGTAATAACGATATCTCTGGCAGCACTCCTCTATAGCTGGTTGCTATAGGTAGTAATGACATCACTGGCAGCACTCCTCTGTGGCTGGTTGCTATGGGTAATAATGATATCTCTGGTGGCACTCCTCTATGGCTGGTTGCTATGGGTAATAACAATATCTCTGGCGGCACTCCTCTATAGCTGGTTGCTATAGGTAGTAATGACATCACTGGCAGCACTCCTCTGTGGCTGGTTGCTATGGGTAATAATGATATCTCTGGTGGCACTCCGCTATGGCTGGTTGCTATGGGTAATAATGATATCTCTGGTGGCACTCCGCTATGGCTGGTTGCTATAGGTAATAACGATATCTCTGGCGGCACTCCTCTATGGCTGGTTGCTATGGGTAATAACAATATCTTTGGCACTCCACTATAGCTGGTTGCTATGGGTAATAACGATATCTCTGGTGGCACTTCGTGATGGCTGGTTGCTATGGGTAGTAACGATATATCTCTATGGCGGCAGTCCTCTATGTCTGGTTGCTACGGGTGATAACGATATCTCTGGCGGCACTCCACTATGGCTGGTTGCTATGGGTGATAACAATATCTCTGGCACTCCACTATGGCTGGTTGCTATGGGTGATAACAATATCTCTGGCGGCGCTGCGCTGTACTGCAGTCTGGTGTTTACCGTCACCGCAGGCTGTCAGGCCCCAGGTGTATCTGCTGCTATATTTACTGTCCCCCTCCCCCGGATACCGCATTTGCATGGTTTTCCATGTACACATTTAACCCTTTTATTGCCATCCAGACCTGCACAGATGGAGGAGAACAGGGTGCAGCACTGACACTGGACACCGGGGATCACTACACACAGCCAGCACTGTATATACAGCACTGCCATACTGCGCCTGATCCTGCCACGTGCGGTACCCTCTCTAGGCCACGTTCACACCTTCAGGATCAGATTTTTACCTCAGAATTTGTAGCCAAAACCAGGAGTGGAACAATCAGAGGAAAGTATAACAGAAACCCGGGCACCGCTCCCATATTATCACCACTCCCCCCGTATTATCACCCACTCCCCCCGTATTATCACCCACTCCCCCCGTATTATCACCCGCTCCCGTATTATCACCACTCCCGTATTATCACCACTCCCGTATTATCACCACTCCCCCCGTATTATCACCCACTCCCCCCGTATTATCACCCACTCCCCCCGTATTATCACCCACTCCCCCCGTATTATCACCCACTCCCGTATTATCACCCTCCCGTATTATCACCGCTCCCGTATTATCACCACTCCCGTATTATCACCGCTCCCGTATTATCACCACTCCCGTATTATCACCGCTCCCGTATTATCACCGCTCCCGTATTATCACCGCTCCCGTATTATCACCCTCCCGTATTATCACCCTCCCGTATTATCACCACTCCCGTATTATCACCGCTCCCGTATTATCACCCTCCCGTATTATCACCCTCCCGTATTATCACCGCTCCCGTATTATCACCGCTCCCGTATTATCACCGCTCCCGTATTATCACCGCTCCCCCCGTATTATCACCCGCTCCCGTATTATCACCGCTCCCGTATTATCACCCACTCCCGTATTATCACCACTCCCGTATTATCACCGCTCCCCCCGTATTATCACCCACTCCCGTATTATCACCGCTCCCGTATTATCACCCGCTCCCGTATTATCACCCGCTCCCGTATTATCACCGCTCCCGTATTATCACCGCTCCCGTATTATCACCGCTCCCCCCGTATTATCACCGCTCCCGTATTATCACCCGCTCCCGTATTATCACCCGCTCCCGTATTATCACCCGCTCCCGTATTATCACCCGCTCCCGTATTATCACCCGCTCCCGTATTATCACCCGCTCCCGTATTATCACCACTCCCGTATTATCACCACTCCCCCCGTATTATCACCACTCCCCCCGTATTATCACCCACTCCCGTATTATCACCGCTCCCCCCGTATTATCACCACTCCCGTATTATCACCCACTCCCGTATTATCACCCACTCCCGTATTATCACCCACTCCCGTATTATCACCGCTCCCGTATTATCACCCTCCCGTATTATCAACACTCCCCCCGTATTATCACCCACTCCCGTATTATCACCGCTCCCGTATTATCACCCTCCCGTATTATCACCGCTCCCGTATTATCACCGCTCCCGTATTATCACCGCTCCCGTATTATCACCCACTCCCGTATTATCACCGCTCCCGTATTATCACCACTCCCGTATTATCACCGCTCCCGTATCATCACCGCTCCCGTATTATCACCCACTCCCGTATTATCGCCGCTCCCGTATTATCACCGCTCCCGTATTATCACCCACTCCCGTATTATCACCGCTCCCGTATTATCGCCGCTCCCGTATTATCGCCGCTCCCGTATTATCACCCTCCCGTATTATCACCGCTCCCGTATTATCACCGCTCCCGTATTATCACCGCTCCCGTATTATCACCCACTCCCGTATTATCACCGCTCCCGTATTATCACCACTCCCGTATTATCACCGCTCCCGTATTATCACCGCTCCCGTATTATCACCGCTCCCGTATTATCACCCACTCCCGTATTATCACCGCTCCCGTATTATCGCCGCTCCCGTATTATCGCCGCTCCCGTATTATCACCCTCCCGTATTATCACCGCTCCCGTATTATCACCGCTCCCGTATCATCACCGCTCCCGTATTATCACCACTCCCCCCGTATTATCACCCTCCCGTATTATCACCCTCCCGTATTATCACCGCTCCCGTATCATCACCGCTCCCGTATTATCACCACTCCCCCCGTATTATCGCCGCTCCCGTATTATCACCCTCCCGTATTATCACCGCTCCCGTATTATCACCACTCCCGTATCATCACCACTCCCGTATTATCACCGCTCCCGTATTATCACCACTCCCCCCGTATTATCACCGCTCCCGTATTATCACCGCTCCCGTATTATCACCGCTCCCGTATTATCACCGCTCCCGTATTATCACCGCTCCCGTATTATCACCGCTCCCGTATTATCACCGCTCCCGTATTATCACCGCTCCCGTATTATCACCGCTCCCCCCGTATTATCACCGCTCCCGTATTATCACCGCTCCCGTATTATCACCGCTCCCGTATTATCACCGCTCCCGTATTATCACCGCTCCCGTATTATCACCGCTCCCCCCGTATTATCACCGCTCCCCCCGTATTATCACCGCTCCCGTATTATCACCGCTCCCCCCGTATTATCACCGCTCCCGTATTATCACCGCTCCCCCCGTATTATCACCGCTCCCGTATTATCACCACTCCCGTATTATCACCACTCCCGTATTATCACCACTCCCGTATTATCACCGCTCCCGTATTATCACCCACTCCCGTATTATCACCGCTCCCGTATTATCACCGCTCCCGTATTATCACCGCTCCCGTATTATCACCGCTCCCCCCGTATTATCACCGCTCCCGTATTATCACCGCTCCCGTATTATCACCGCTCCCCCCGTATTATCACCACTCCTGTATTATCACCACTCCCCCCGTATTATCACCGCTCCCGTATTATCACCGCTCCCGTATTATCACCGCTCCCCCCGTATTATCACCGCTCCCGTATTATCACCGCTCCCGTATTATCACCGCTCCCGTATTATCGCCGCTCCCGTATTATCACCGCTCCCGTATTATCGCCGCTCCCGTATTATCACCGCTCCCGTATTATCACCGCTCCCGTATTATCACCACTCCCCCCGTATTATCACCGCTCCCGTATTATCACCGCTCCCGTATTATCACCGCTCCCGTATTATCACCGCTCCCGTATTATCACCGCTCCCGTATTATCACCGCTCCCGTATTATCACCGCTCCCGTATTATCACCGCTCCCGTATTATCGCTATTCCCGTATTATCACCGCTCCCGTATTATCGCTATTCCCGTATTATCACCACTCCCCCCGTATTATCACCGCTCCCGTATTATCACCGCTCCCGTATTATCACCACTCCTCTTTTTTTTGCTACTATACTGAGGTAAAAAACTGACCAAATACTCAACATGTGAACATGGCCTAAAACTGTATCTAATCCTGCCATATGTGGTACAGTAGCTCAGCCCATGACGGGATTGGATACGGCCTGTATATCTAATCCTATCTTGTGCTTTTCTGCTGAGTCACAGTATCTAAGTTTGCCTCTACTCCTCCTGTCCTGGGGTGCAGGGCTCTCCCTCCTCCTGTCCTGGGGTGCAGGGCTCTCCCTCCTCCTGTTCTGGGGTGCAGGGCTCTCCCTCCTCCTGTTCTGGGGTGCAGGGCTCTCGCTCCTCCTGTTCTGGGGTGCAGGGCTCTCCCTCCTCCTGTTCTGGGGTGCAGGGCTCTCCCTCCTCCTGTTCTGGGGTGCAGGGCTCTCCCTCCTCCTGTTCTGGGGTGCAGGGCTCTCTTTCCTCCTGTTCTGGGGTGCAGGGCTCTCCCTCCTCCTGTTCTGGGGTGCAGGGCTCTCCCTCCTCCTGTTCTGGGGTGCAGGGCTCTCGCTCCTCCTGTTCTGGGGTGCAGGGCTCTCCCTCCTCCTGTTCTGGGGTGCAGGGCTCTCCCTCCTCCTGTTCTGGGGTGCAGGGCTCTCCCTCCTCCTGTTCTGGGGTGCAGGGCTCTCTTTCCTCCTGTTCTGGGGTGCAGGGCTCTCCCTCCTCCTGTTCTGGGGTGCAGGGCTCTCCCTCCTCCTGTTCTGGGGTGCAGGGCTCTCGCTCCTCCTGTTCTGGGGTGCAGGGCTCTCCCTCCTCCTGTTCTGGGGTGCAGGGCTCTCCCTCCTCCTGTTCTGGGGTGCAGGGCTCTCCCTCCTCCTGTTCTGGGGTGCAGGGCTCTCTTTCCTCCTGTTCTGGGGTGCAGGGCTCTCCCTCCTCCTGTTCTGGGGTGCAGGGCTCTCCCTCCTCCTGTTCTGGGGTGCAGGACTCTCCCTCCTCCTGTTCTGGGGTGCAGGGCTCTCCCTCCTCCTGTTCTGGGGTGCAGGGCTCTCCCTCCTCCTGTTCTGGGGTGCAGGGCTCTCCCTCCTCCTGTTCTGGGGTGCAGGACTCTCCCTCCTCCTGTTCTGGGGTGCAGGGCTCTCCCTCCTCTGTTCTGGGGTGCAGGACTCTCCCTCCTCCTGTTCTGGGGTGCAGGACTCTCCCTCCTCCTGTTCTGGGGTGCAGGGCTCTCCCTCCTGTTCTGGGGTGCAGGGCTCTCCCTCCTCCTGTTCTGGGGTGCAGGGCTCTCCCTCCTCCTGTTCTGGGGTGCAGGACTCTCCCTCCTCCTGTTCTGGGGTGCAGGACTCTCCCTCCTCCTGTTCTGGGGTGCAGGACTCTCCCTCCTCCTGTTCTGGGGTGCAGGGCTCTCCCTCCTCCTGTTCTGGGGTGCAGGGCTCTCCCTCCTCCTGTTCTGGGGTGCAGGGCTCTCCCTCCTCCTGTTCTGGGGTGCAGGGCTCTCCCTCCTCCTGTTCTGGGGTGCAGGACTCTCCCTCCTCCTGTTCTGGGGTGCAGGACTCTCCCTCCTCCTGTTCTGGGGTGCAGGACTCTCCCTCCTCCTGTTCTGGGGTGCAGGGCTCTCCCTCCTCCTGTTCTGGGGTGCAGGGCTCTCCCTCCTGTTCTGGGGTGCAGGGCTCTCCCTCCTCCTGTTCTGGGGTGCAGGACTCTCCCTCCTCCTGTTCTGGGGTGCAGGACTCTCCCTCCTCCTGTTCTGGGGTGCAGGGCTCTCCCTCCTCCTGTTCTGGGGTGCAGGGCTCTCCCTCCTCCTGTTCTGGGGTGCAGGGCTCTCCCTCCTGTTCTGGGGTGCAGGGCTCTCCCTCCTCCTGTTCTGGGGTGCAGGGCTCTCCCTCCTCCTGTTCTGGGGTGCAGGACTCTCCCTCCTCCTGTTCTGGGGTGCAGGACTCTCCCTCCTCCTGTTCTGGGGTGCAGGACTCTCCCTCCTCCTGTTCTGGGGTGCAGGACTCTCCCTCCTCCTGTTCTGGGGTGCAGGGCTCCCCCTCCTCCTGTTCTGGGGTGCAGGGCTCTCCCTCCTGTTCTGGGGTGCAGGGCTCTCCCTCCTCCTGTTCTGGGGTGCAGGACTCTCCCTCCTCCTGTTCTGGGGTGCAGGACTCTCCCTCCTCCTGTTCTGGGGTGCAGGGCTCTCCCTCCTCCTGTTCTGGGGTGCAGGGCTCTCCCTCCTGTTCTGGGGTGCAGGGCTCTCCCTCCTCTGTTCTGGGGTGCAGGGCTCTCCCTCCTGTTCTGGGGTGCAGGGCTCTCCCTCCTCTGTTCTGGGGTGCAGGCCTCTCCCTCCTCCTGTTCTGGGGTGCAGGACTTTACCTCTTCCTGGTGTGTTGTGCAGGGTTTAGTGATGAGCGAGCATGCTTGTCACTACTCGGTACTCGCACGAGTATCACTGTACTCGGGCTGCTCGGCGGGGACCGAGTAATCTCGCGATACTCGTGCTTTACTCGTGGTCTTCATTTCTGCATGTTGGCGCTCTTTTGAGAGCCAGCCCTCATGCAGGGATTGGCTGGCAGACCACTGCAATGCCACAGCCCTGTTAGTTGTGGAATTGCAGTGATTGGCCGGCCTGCACAGCGTCACCGAGCCTTTATATAGGCCGGCGCGCTGTGCTCTGCTCACAGCTATTCTGACAGTGAGTGTAGGGAGAGTGTCGCTGATTCAGGGAAAGCTTTGCGGCCCTTTATAGTTAGTTCCGGAGCAGGGCTGCAAACAGTGTGACCAGAAGTCCTTCTCAGGACTATTCTAGTTGTATACAGGCAGGCAGGGTATAGCCAGGTCGGAGTACAGTAGCAGAGTCCTTCTCAGGACTATTCTAGTTGTATACAGGCAGGCAGGGTATAGCCAGGTCGGAGTACAGTAGCAGAGTCCTTCTCAGGACTATTCTAGTTGTATACAGGCAGGCAGGGTATAGCCAGGTCGGAGTACAGTAGCAGAGTCCTTCTCAGGACTATTCTAGTTGTATACAGGCAGGCAGGGTATAGCCAGGTCGGAGTACAGTAGCAGAGTCCTTCTCAGGACTATTGTTGCTGTATACAGGCAGGGTATAGCCAGGTCGGAATACAGGCTAGTGACCAGAAGAGTCCTTGTCAGGACTATTGTAGCAGTATACAGGCAGGCAGGCAGGGTATATATAGCCATTCCTAGTGGTGACCGTATACCAGCCTTCATCATATCTGGGGCTGGTGTACACAGTGTAAAACAGTCCAGATAGTGTCAGACTTCTCAGTAATTGTCGCTCCTAAAAACCAGTTAGGTTCTTATTGCGTCCGTGCTTGCATTTAAAAACAGCACGTGTGTGGCAGTCGGTGGCAGGGTACAGGTGCGCGTTTTGCACAAACTATTATATAACGCACAAGTCTAGTGTATAATACACGTCAGTCAGCAGTGTCTGATAGTGTCAGACTTCTCAGTAATTGTCGCTCCTAAAAACCAGTTAGGTTCTTATTGCGTCCGTGCTTGCATTTAAAAACAGCACGTGTGTGGCAGTCGGTGGCAGGGTACAGGTGCGCGTTTTGCACAAACTATTATATAACGCACAAGTCTAGTGTATAATACACGTCAGTCAGCAGTGTCTGATAGTGTCAGACTTCTCAGTAATTGTCGCTCCTAAAAACCAGTTAGGTTCTTATTGCGTCCGTGCTTGCATTTAAAAACAGCACGTGTGTGGCAGTCGGTGGCAGGGTACAGGTGCGCGTTTTGCACAAACTATTATATAACGCACAAGTCTAGTGTATAATACACGTCAGTCAGCAGTGTCTGATAGTGTCAGACTTCTCAGTAATTGTCGCTCCTAAAAACCAGTTAGGTTCTTATTGCGTCCGTGCTTGCATTTAAAAACAGCACGTGTGTGGCAGTCGGTGGCAGGGTACAGGTGCGCGTTTTGCACAAACTATTATATAACGCACAAGTCTAGTGTATAATACACGTCAGTCAGCAGTGTCTGATAGTGTCAGACTTCTCAGTAATTGTCGCTCCTAAAAACCAGTTAGGTTCTTATTGCGTCCGTGCTTGCATTTAAAAACAGCACGTGTGTGGCAGTCGGTGGCAGCGTCAGGCTCCACGTTGTCCCTGGATAGAGACGTGCATGAGGGCCTCAAAACATTGTTCCCATTGCAAAGGAGTGGGTCTCCTGTCGTTGTAATGTCCATTCTGCAAAGAATGGGCGAAAAAATTTACCACTGGGGGTATACCTGAAACAAAGGCCTAAGTATTGCAATTTGTAACGGTCATCATCATGGTGGCGCATGAGGAGAAGGAGGAGCAGTCCAGCGATTAGCCAAACTCCAGAAGTGTGTACCCATGGGTGAGTGGAGGTACATGGCAAACTTTAAATTCCGCTCTCATTTGCTGGTGGTGTGGTGAAGTCTGGCCCAATCCAACCCTTGTTCATCTTGATCAGAGTCAGCTTGTCAGCATTTTCAGTTGACAGGCGGGTGCGTTTATCTGTAATGATTCCACCTGCGGCACTAAAAACACGCTCTGACAAAACGCTAGCAGCAGGGCAGGCCAGGCCTTCCAAGGCGTAGAGAGCCAATTCATGCCACGTGTCCAGCTTGGATACCCAATAATTGTAAGGCACAGAGGAATGTCGGAGTACAGTTGTTCGATCTGCAAGGTACTCCTTCAGCATCTGGGCAAACTTAGGATTTCTTGTGGCACTACCCCGCACCTCAGGGGCTGTGGTACGTGAGGGGCTGAGAAAACTGTCACACATCTTAAAGACTGTTCCCCTACCTCTGGCGGATTGGACTTGTGCCTCTCTCGGCTGTACGCCTCGGTTGTCCACTGATTCATGACCTATGCCGCTAGCGTTTTGTGAGGGGAATGCTTTGCCTACTTCCGTGACTATGGCCTTCTGGAACTGCTGCATTTTGCCTGACCTCTCCGCCTCGGGAATAAGAGACATAAAGTTCTCCTTTTAGCGTGGGTCTAACAGTGTTACCAACCAGTAATGATTGTCGGCCAAGATGTTCTTAACGCGAGGGTCACGAGACAGGCAGCTTACCATAAAGTCAGCCATGTGTGCCAGACTCTTAACAGCCATCACTTCAGTATCCTGACCGACACGATGACTGAACATGCTGTCCTCCTCCTCCTCATCATCTACCCTGTCCTCTGGCCAGCCACGCTGAACCGAGGATATGACTGCATGTCATATCCTCAATTTGGCCAGAGAGTTGCTCCATGTCTTCATCCTCCTCCTCGTCATAGTCCTCCACTGCACGTTGTGATGAGACGAGGCTGGGCTGTGTGTTATCATCACCCACACCCACTACTGTTTCTTGCTGAAACTCATCGCGCTCCGCCTGCAATGCATCATGTTTGTTTTCTGAGCAGAGACCATTTTAGAAGGCAGAGAAGCGGTATGGTGACGCTAATAATGTCGTCATCGCCGCTCACCATCTTGTTGTAGTCCTCAAAGTTTTGGCGGATGGTGCATAGGTCGGACATCCATCTCCACTCCTCAGGTGTTATGTGTGGAGTTTGACCCATTTCCCGACGGCTTAGGTGATGCAGGTACTCAACAACTGCCCTCTTCTGCTCACATATCCTGACCAACATGTGCAGAGTTGAATTCCAACGCGTGGGGACATCACACACCAGTCTGTGTGCCGGAAGATGCAAACGGCGTCTTAAGGCGGCAAGGCCGGCTGAAGCAGTAGGTGACTTTCGAAAATGTGCAGACAGGCGGCGAACTTTTACCAGCAGATCAGACAGCTCTGACTATGACTTTAGAAACCGCTGAACCTCGAGGTTGAGCACATGGGCCAAGCATGGAACATGTGTCAGCTGGCCTCGCCTCAAAGCCGCCACCAGGTTCCGGCCATTGTCACACACCACCTTTCCTGGCTTTAGGTTCAGAGTTGTGAGCCAGTGATCTGCCTGCTGTTTCAGAGCTGTCCACACCTCTTCTGCATTGTGGGGTTTGTCACCTATGCAGATTAGCTTCAGCACTGCCTGTTGCCGCTTCGCCGAGGCAGTGCTGCAGTGCTTCTGTGTCGCCCTGGACAAGCCAGGGGCCACAGAGCACAACACTTAAACACCCCACACTCCCTGCAGGCATATCATAGTCAAAACACAAAATCCTTGTTGCCTTCCCCAGGGGCTGTTGTCCACACCAGGGTGTGGAGCCAGGCGGTTGGTCTCCACCCACCGAGGAGGAGGGAAAACACAGGCAGTGAGAGTTAAGCTAAGGAAGTGGAAGGAGGAAAGTAGTAGAGAGGAGAAAAGTGACAGCAAAGAGCCTGAAGTTGGTCCGGGTGTGTGGCCTGGACAGGACAGCAAGGTTGGCAGGATGTGGTGACCGTCTGCAGTGGAGGCCGATTGGAGTCTGCCGTAAGGACCGTGGACGGGTGGTGACCCGGCCGTACCGGACCGGTATACAAAGCGAAGCCAGCACCATTGGCAGAGGACTTTCGGATCCCGGCAAGGCTTGGTGTCGCCGTGAATTTGCCAAATCCGTTATTGAAGGGGACCTCAGGGTTTCCAAACAGCCAAGTCCAGATAGAAGGCAACCGTACAACCGTGAAGGGGAGACACAGCCACCGGCAAGGGCAACCGTCTCCCAGGGCCAGCGCCTGTGGGCAAAAGGGGCTCCTCCGGCCCATATCCAGGTCAGGGAGCGGGTTACCGTTGGGAAACCATCACTACCAACACTTAACTTCGGTGCAGGGAGAGACAGTCATCACTAACCTGCAGGGAGGAACAACCGCAGCCGTCCGAGTGACCTGTCCATCCAGCCACTTGTTTTACCCTGAACTGTGTCATCATCATTGGGCTGAGTGAGTACCTCCGTGCCGTGCGGCACAGCGCTGCCCCTGCGACCATGCACTTCATCAGGCCCCGCAACCCGCCTGTCATCCATCTCTACCCCATCACCAGGCCCCGGGACAACCAACCCCCCTACCCACGTAGGGGAGAAATAACAACAAAGCTGCTCCCTGTCACAGGCTCCCGGGATCCCCGTCCAGAGCAGCGGTGGTGTCCACACAATCACCACAACCGTGGGTGTCGTCACGGACAATATCCCCAAAACCCAAACCACCCCTTTTCACTCACGGGCGAGTAGCGCCGCTCGAGTCCCCGGGATCCGGCCATCGCTCGAGCCAACGAGCAGCAGCAGCCGTAGAGCTGCGTCAGCCGGACCCGAGCAGTGGGAGAGCGCACCGTCCCCTCCTCCGCCAGCGACACTTACAGCTTGGGACTGGTGTGGAGGGTAAAGTGGATCAGGATGCGCAGGAGGAGGAGGAGGCTGAGGAGCATGACATTCCGGAGCTGTAGAGTGTGTGTGAAACCCTGACTGAGGTAGGGCCTGCAAAACTTGGTGTGTGAAGGACGTATTCCGTCCCTCGCTCAGACTGGGTCCCAGCTTGCACAATATTAACCCAGTGTGACGTCAACGAGATGTAGCGGCCTTGCCCACATGCACTTGTCCACGTGTCTGTGGTTAGGTGGACTTTGGCTGAAACAGCGTTGTTCCGGGCACGTGTGATGTTTTGTGACACGTGGTTAGTTATGCAATGCGGGGACGGCACACAGGGAGAAATAGTGGCGGCTGTGGACCGAGTAACGTGGGACAGCTGCCACCATCAGTTCGCGGAATGCTTCTGTCTCAACCAGCCTAAAAGGCAACATTTCCAGCGCAAGCAGTCGCGAAATGTTAGCATTTAGAACTGTGGCATGTGGGGTGTTGGCAGTGTATTTGCGCCTGCGCTCAAAGGTTTGCTGAATGGATAACTGAACGTTGCGCTGGGACAAGGACGTGCTTGATGATGGTGTTCTTTCTGCGTAGGCAACTGCAGGTGCAGGAGTGGAGGAGGCTTGTTCGCAGGCAGCATGGACAGGGGATTGGCTCGCATGCACAACCAGCGAAGACGTAGCAGTGACATCAGCAAGCACTGCTCCTCGACTCTGTTGTACTTCCCACAAAGTCGGGTGCTTGGCTGACATGTGCCTGATCATGCTGGTGGTGGTCAGGCTGCTAGTTTTGGTACCCCTGCTGATGCTGGCATGGCAGGTGTTGCAAATGGCCTTTTTAGAATCATCTGGAGCCAACTTAAAAAACTGCCAGTGTCAGAGTTCCTGGTTTTCCAGTTTTCTTTTGAAAGAGCTTGCCCTTTGTTAACATGGAGTTTTCTGTTATGTTGCCCTACTTCCTGTCCATCTGTTTAAAAGCCGCCCCTAAAGCTTAGTCCAGTGCCTGAGTATACTGCTTCCTGTGTGCTCCTGCCCTGCTGCTTTTGGTTCCTGATTGTTATTCGGATCCTCTTGGAAAACAACCGACACCGACTCTGGACTTCATCTGGTATCATCTAGCTGTACCTGGACTCCGTTTGCCGTCTTTGGTCGGAACTTCTGCCCGGTTCCTTCCGTTTAATACCACTCTGGACTCACATCACGTACAGACATTTTTCGACTTACCTATTGCCCTTTTGTGTCCCGGCTGCTGCGCATTTAGGGCTTCTGGGGTGATTGCCAGACAGTCCCTGTATAGGGGTTTGCTGTTGGTGGTCTCCCTGGGGGAGTCCGGTGCGCGGTACCGGGAATTCCCTTTCGCTCAGTCCCTGGAAGGTATTTCCTGTATTTATGTTCTACTGTGTTTTTGTTCCGTTTATGTACATATTTGCTGGTTGCATATTATAAATGTCTTGCACCAAGAACTCGTCTCTGGTTGTCATTGCCCTAACGCAATCGAAATCCTCAATACATACAATAGTATTACAGCCAGACTCGGGAAGACCTAACATTTGTACAGGCACCTTGTGTCGTGTTGTTCCGGGGAACAGTTGACTGACGTCTGCCTGGGGCCACCACTCTGCTTCTTACTGCCTGTTGTGATGCTACGCCTCCCTCCCCCTGTGCACTGCTGTCCTCGCTCTGCATATCCTCCTGCCAGGTTGGGTCAGTTACTGGATCATCCACCACGTCGTCTTCCTCTTCCGCACCCTGCTCCTCCTCCTGACTTCCTGACAATTGTGTCTCATCATCGGCCACCCCTTGTTGAGACACGTTGCCAACTTCGTGAGAACGTGGCTGCTCAAATATTTGTGCATCTGTACATACAATCTCGTCATGGCCCACTTCAACAGGAGCTGGCGAGAGGCCAGAATTTGTGAATGGAAACGTGAACGAACAGCTATTCCGAGTGTCCAAGTGTGGGATCAGTAATGTCCGTGGACGTGTACTCGGCCTGGTGGTAGGAAGGAGGATCAGGTTCTGAAATGTGCGGTGCAGTATCACGGCTACTGACACTTGACCGTGTGGAAGACAGAGTGTTTGTGGTGGTGCCAATCTGACTGGAAGCATTATCCGCTATCCAACTAACAACCTGTTGACACTGGTCTTGGTTCAAGAGGGGTGTACTGCTGCGGTCCCCAAGAATTTGGGACAGGACGTGCGAGCGACTAGATGTGGCCCTTTGTTGTGGCGAAATTAGAGCTTGCACACAACCTCGGTGTCTGCCTGCACCACCATCACGTCCACTTCCTTGTTCGTTGACAACGCCCTTGCGCATTTTGCAATGCTGTGCTGATGTGTATTCACTAGACTTGTGTGTTATATCCAAGTTTGTGCAAAACTCACACAAATGCAGCGGAAAGCTGCCACCAACAGGCACACACGTGCGGTTTTTAAATGCAAGCACGGAGGCACTAAGAACCTAACAGGTCTCTATCCAGGGACAACGTAGAGCCTCCCAATGTTTGGCTTCCCTGCCTAAGGGCTATACTATAATACACCCACTTCCTTCCAATGGGCACTTCAGGTTTACAGGCCTTCATGCACGTCTCTATCCAGGGACAACGTGGAGCCTCCCAATGTTTGGCTTCCCTGCCTAAGGGCTATACTATAATACACCCACTTCCTTCCAATGGGCACTTCAGGTTTACAGGCCTTCATGCACGTCTCTATCCAGGGACAACGTGGAGCCTCCCAATGTTTGGCTTCCCTGCCTAAGGGCTATACTATAATACACCCACTTCCTTCCAATGGGCACTTCAGGTTTACAGGCCTTCATGCACGTCTCTATCCAGGGACAACGTGGAGCCTCCCAATGTTTGGCTTCCCTGCCTAAGGGCTATACTATAATACACCCACTTCCTTCCAATGGGCACTTCAGGTTTACAGGCCTTCATGCACGTCTCTATCCAGGGACAACGTGGAGCCTCCCAATGTTTGGCTTCCCTGCCTAAGGGCTATACTATAATACACCCACTTCCTTCCAATGGGCACTTCAGGTTTACAGGCCTTCATGCACGTCTCTATCCAGGGACAACGTGGAGCCTCCCAATGTTTGGCTTCCCTGCCTAAGGGCTATACTATAATACACCCACTTCCTTCCAATGGGCACTTCAGGTTTACAGGCCTTCATGCACGTCTCTATCCAGGGACAACGTGGAGCCTCCCAATGTTTGGCTTCCCTGCCTAAGGGCTATACTATAATACACCCACTTCCTTCCAATGGGCACTTCAGGTTTACAGGCCTTCATGCACGTCTCTATCCAGGGACAACGTGGAGCCTCCCAATGTTTGGCTTCCCTGCCTAAGGGCTATACTATAATACACCCACTTCCTTCCAATGGGCACTTCAGGTTTACAGGCCTTCATGCACGTCTCTATCCAGGGACAACGTGGAGCCTCCCAATGTTTGGCTTCCCTGCCTAAGGGCTATACTATAATACACCCACTTCCTTCCAATGGGCACTTCAGGTTTACAGGCCTTCATGCACGTCTCTATCCAGGGACAACGTGGAGCCTCCCAATGTTTGGCTTCCCTGCCTAAGGGCTATACTATAATACACCCACTTCCTTCCAATGGGCACTTCAGGTTTACAGGCCCTCATGCACGTCTGTATGCAGGGGCATTGGTGAACCTCACAATTTAGGACTGCCCTGGCAAAGGAAAATACTACAAAGACTCACTTCCTCAAAATGGGCACATTAGACTCAAGAGGCCTTCATGTACGTCTCTTCTCAGGGACATCGGAGTGCCACACAATGTTTTCACGTAAAATCTTTCATGTATTGATCTCAAAAAGTAACATACACCAGCTCTATCTCACTATTGGGTATGTGCCCTTAACATTTCCGCCATGAAAAATCATTTTGGGGTCATTTTGGAAGGTTTTCTGGTGAGTCCGTAAAAATGGCGTAAAACGCGGACAAAATTGTTCACAGCTGTGACTTTTGAGTGATAAATGCTTCAAGGGGTCTTCCCCATGCTGTTGCCATGTCATTTGAGCACTCTTCTGAGACTTTTGTGACATTTTTAGGGTTTCTCCATGCTGCCGGGAGGTCATTTCACAAAAATACTCGGGTCTCCCATAGGATAACATTGGGCTCGTTGCTCGGGCCGAGTACACGAGTATCTTGGGAGGCTCGGCCCGAGCTTCGAGCACCCGAGCTTTTTAGTACTCGCTCATCACTAGCAGGGTTTCCTTTTTTACAAGGGAATTGTTGGACGCCTTCTGGAGATCTCGTCTCTGCCACCTTGTGGACATCAGTTGTATTGCAGCACTGATCACAAAGCTTCTCAGCTCCATTGTGTAGAGATAAATATCCCAATATTCTCATTATAACTGATCTTCTCGGTGCTGCAGCCATTTACTTTTACCAATTAATGTACTGAAAAATTCAATTTCATTAGAATGATGTAGAAATTGCTGGTAGCAACAAATTTCAGAAGGGTGTCCACCACTGTGCCCGGACCGCATCCACCACTGTGCCCGGACCGCATCCACCACTGTGCCCGGACCGCATCCACCACTGTGCCCGGACCGCATCCACCACTGTGCCCGGACCGCATCCACCACTGTGCCCGGACCGCATCCACCACTGTGCCCGGACCGCATCCACCACTGTGCCCGGACCGCATCCACCACTGTGCCCGGACCGCATCCACCACTGTGCCCGGGCCGCATCCACCACTGTGCCCGGGCCGCATCCACCACTGTGCCCGGGCCGCATCCACCACTGTGCCCGGGCCGCATCCACCACTGTGCCCGGGCCGCATCCACCACTGTGCCCGGACCGCATCCACCACTGTGCCCGGACCGCATCCACCACTGTGCCCGGACCGCATCCACCACTGTGCCCGGGCCGCATCCACCACTGTGCCCGGGCCGCATCCACCACTGTGCCCGGGCCGCATCCACCACTGTGCCCGGACCGCATCCACCACTGTGCCCGGACCGCATCCACCATTGTGCCCGGGCCGCGTCCACCATTGTGCCCGGGCCGCGTCCACCATTGTGCCCGGGCTGTGTCCACCATTGTGCCCGGGCCGCTTCCACCTTTGTGCCCTGGCCGCATCGACCATTGTGTCCGGGCCGCATCGACCTTTGTACCCGGGCCGCATCCACCTTTGTGCCCGGGCCACATCCACCATTGTGCCCGGGCCGCATCCACCATTGTGCCCGGGCTGCATCCACCATTGTGCCCGGGCCGTGTCCACCATTGTGCCCGGGCCATGTCCACCAGTGTGCCCGGGCCATGTCCACCATTATGCACGGGCCTCATCCACCATTGTGCCCGGACCGCATCCATCATTACAACAATCTGTAAACAGAGGGATTAAGGAGACAATTGCTTGAGTTTTGGGAGAGGAACGTTGTTCCCTTCTTGTCTGATGTTGGATTCTTGCTACGTCTCAGTTCAGGGCCTTTGCTCGATTTTTTTTTTTTTTTTTTTGTTTCATAATGCAGCAAATGATTTCTTTTGATGAAAAATCAAGACTGCAGGCGGCCTCTTTATCACCCGAACTCTTCTTCTGTGAAATTCTGCTACGGTGATGAGTGTATTCTGTACTAGAGATGCACAACTGTGTGCCAATAACAAGCTGGAAGGTCCCTCTCATCGATAACAAGCTGGATGGTCCCTCTGTTCGATAACAAGCTGGATGGTGCCTCGCCTCAGAAACAAGCTGGATTGTCCCACTCCTCGATAACTAACAACCCGGACTATCTCTCTCCTCAATAACAAGCTGGATGGTCCCTCTTCTTAATAACAAGCCACATGGTCCCTCTCCTCGATAACAAGCTGGATGGTCCCTTTCTTAGATAAATAGTTTGATGGTCCCTCTCCTTGACAACAAGCTGAATGGTCCTTCTTCGGTATAAAAACTTGATGGTCCCTGTTTCGATAAAAAGCTGGATGGTCCCTCTCCTTGATTACAAACTAGATGGTCCCTCTTCTCGATAACAAGCCAGCGTCATTAACCCTTGCTGCACCAACCGAAAGCAAAAACATTTAAAACACTATTTTAAAGCCAGACAGTCCATCTCCTTGATAACAAGCTGGACAGTCCCTAATGGAGCAGAATTACAAGCCAGATGGTCTCTCTCCACAATAACAAACCAGATAGTTTGTCTCCATGATAACAAGCTGGATGGTCCCTCTCCTTGATGACAAACCGGACGGTCCCTCTCCTCGATAACAAGCCGGACAGTTCCTCGCTTCAATAACAAGTTGGATGGTCCCTCACTTCGTTAACAAGCCGGACGGTCCCTCGCTTTGATAACAAGCCGGACGGTCCCTCGCTTTGATAACAAGCCGGACAGTCCCTCCCTCTTAATGATAACAAGCCAGACAGTCCCTCTCCTCTATAACTAGCAGAATGATCCCTCTCCTCTGTAGCAAGCTGGACAGTTCCTCTCCTGTCATGCATGGACTTAGGGAATATCCAGCTCACGGTGCAGCACAGAGGTTACAATTGCATAGGAAGGGGGTAGGAAGACCCTTATAGTAGGGAGAGGGGAAGCTTATTACCTCCTGACACTAATAGAACCTACATAGAAAGACTCCACAAATATATTCAAATAAAATAGATATCTTTATTGAAGTATAACAATAAAAAAGGGGTTAAAAAACAAAGGAAAAGTGGACACAAGAAATACCTTGCTCCATGCGGTAGTGATAATAGAAAAATTCACTTTAATAAATATTGTCCATAATAATCAAAGACATGGTTGCATATGAGGTGTAATACACTAAGGCTATGTTCACACTAGAAAAATGATTTTTCTTAAGAAATTTCTTAAGAAATTTCTTAAGAGTGCACCTGTGTTAAAAAACGCACCAAAAACGCACCTGCGTTTTTGCCGCGTTTTCGGTGCGTTTTTGGTGCGTTTTAGGTCCGTTTTAGGTCCGTTTTTGGTGCGTTTTTACTGCTGGTTGCTCCCTGCGTTATTGTGCCAATTATCTATGGCAAAAAACGCAGTTAGCTGCAGAAAAGAAGTGACATGCTCATTCTTTTTCTTAAGAAAATCTACTGAAAGAATTTTCTTAAGAAAAAAACGCAGTGTGTGCACAGCTAATTTTTTTTGCCATAGGTTTTGCTGGGGAATGTCTGCAGAAAGGTTACAAGAATTTCTCAAGAAATTTCTGCAGCAAAAACGGACCAAAAACGCAGGTAAAAAACGCAGTGTGTGAACACAGCCTTAGGCTATGTTCACACTAGAAAAATGATTTTTCTTAAGAAATTTCTTAAGAAATTTCTTAAGAGTGCACCTGTGTTAAAAAACGCACCAAAAACGCACCTGCGTTTTAGGTCCGTTTTAGGTCCGTTTTAGGTCCGTTTTAGGTCCGTTTTAGGTCCGTTTTTACCGCTGGTTGCTCCCTGCGTTATTGTGCCAATTATCTATGGCAAAAAACGCAGTTAGCTGCAGAAAAGAAGTGACATGCTCATTCTTTTTCTTAAGAAAATCTACTGAAAGAATTTTCTTAAGAAAAAAACGCAGTGTGTGCACAGCTAATTTTTTTTGCCATAGGTTTTGCTGGGGAATGTCTGCAGAAAGGTTACAAGAATTTCTCAAGAAATTTCTGCAGCAAAAACGGACCCAAAACGGACCCAAAACGCAGGTAAAAAACGCAGTGTGTGAACATAGCCTTAGAGTCCACAAGGTGGCAATAGATACCCAATCTTTAGTAAAAAAGCATGGAAAGTCAGGGAAATTTAAATACTAACAGGGTCCTCACAGATTCAGGCTGCTTTCACACATCCGGCTTGAGCTCTGCGGCTCAATCCGGCTGTGCAAGCTATGCAACGGATGCCGTGAAAACACCGCATCCTTTGCATAAGTTTTTCCCTTGCGGCCCGTCCGGTTTTTGCCGCATCGCACCGCATCCGGCCGCCATAGGCATGCATTAAAAAATGCGCCGCATCGGCCGAATGCGGCGCGATGCGGTTTTTTTTTTTGCCGCACGAAAAAACCTGCTAGGCAACGTTCCATCCGGCCGCCGCATCGGCTAAATCTGCCGCATGCGGCAAAACCGGGTGGAACGCAAGGCCATGCGGCACAATGCGGCACTAATTAAAGTATTTGCAGAAAAAACGCAACCGGCAGCAAAAAAAAAACGGTTGCGATTTTCCTGCAAAGTGCCGGATTGTGCCGCATTGCAGAAACCGGAGGTGTGAAAGCAGCCTCAGTCTCACTCCACATGGAGTATAGATGGAGAGACCACAGCCAAAGATAGAGTAATTAAAGCTTAAGGCTACTTTCACACATCCGGATTTTTGCTCTGCGGCACAATACGGCGTTCTGCAGAAAAACCGCAACCGGCTTTTGTAACGCCGGTTGCGGTTTTTTTTTGCATAGACTTACATTAGTGCCATATTGTGCCGCAGGGGCTTGCGTTCGGTCCGGTTTTTGCCGCATGCGGCAGATTTAGCCGATGCGGCGGCCGGATAGAACGTTCCCTGCAACGTTTTTTGCTCCGGCAAAAAAAAAAACGCATCGCGCCGCATCCGGCCGCTGCGGCACATTTTCAATGCATGTCTATGGATGCCGGATGCGGCGCGATGCGTAAAAAAACGCATCCGGCCGCCGCATGCGGTTTTTTCCACTGCACATGCTCAGTAGCGTGCCGCAACCGGAAAAAAACGGACCGACCGCATGTAAAAACTTATGCAAAGGATGCGGTGTTTTCGCCGCATCCGTTGCATAGGTTTCACAGCCGGATTGAGCCGCAGAGCTCAAACCGGATGTGTGAAAGTAGCCTAAGACAATACAAAAAGGGATTAAGTCGCCACCACATGTGGTCACATGGAACAATAGTATTAGTTATATTTACCGCAGGGACCCCCCTTGACGTACGTGCCGCTGCTTCTTCAGAAGGGGTGTGGTTATTAAGGGGTACTTCACACACAGCGAGATCGCTGCGGAGATCGCTGCTGAGATCGCTGCTGAGTCACGGTTTTTGTGACCTCATTAGCGATCTCGCTGTGTGTGACACTGGATCTGGCCCCTGCTGTGAGATCGCTGCTCGTTACACACAGCGCTGGTTCGTTTTTTATTGTTGCTCTCCCGCTGATAAGCGCACATCGCTGTGTGTGACAGCGAGAGAGCAACAATCCTGAATGTGCAGGGAGCAGGATCCGGCGTCTGACAGCCTGCGGTAAGCTGTAACCAAGGTAAACATCGGGTAACCAAGGTGGTTACCCGATATTTACCTTCGTTACCAGCCTCCGCAGCGCTCACGCTGCCAGTGTCGGCTCCTGCTCCCTGCACACGCTAAGCTAAGCGGTGTGCGCTGGTAACTAAGGTAAACATCGGGTAACCATACCCGATGTTTACCTTAGTTACCAGTGTCTGCAGCTTCCAGACGCCGGCTCCGTGCAAGCGCAGCGTCGCTTCCACGCGTCGCTGCTGGCTGGGGGCTGGTCACTGGTCGCTGGTGAGATCTGCCTGTTTGACAGCTCACCAGCGACCATGTAGCGATGCAGCAGCGATCCTGACCAGGTCAGATCGCTGGTCGAATCGCTGCTGCATCGCTTAAGTGTGAAGGTACCCTGAGGTGGCTTTACACACTGCAACATCGCAAACGACATCGCTGTAACGTCACCGGTTTTGTGACGTTACAGCGACCTCCCTAGCGACATTGCAGTGTGTGAAACACATCAGCGACCTGGCCCCTGCTGTGAAGTTGTGATCGCTATACATCTCTCAGGACCATTCTTTGGTCCTTTGTTTCCCGCTGTGCAGCATGATCACTAGAAAGTCTCAGTGTGTAAAGGGGACTTTACAGCGACTCCGCGGCTCTGTCTGTGTAGCGTCCTGATTAGCGGTCACCTGTGAAGGATTCACCGGTGACCGCTAATCCCCTGAGTGACTGAAGTGTCCCCCCCTCTCTCATACTCACCGATCCCCGGCGCTGCACGGCGTTCACACTGCTCCGGCGGCTTTTCCTTTTTTGAAAAAGCAGGCCGCCCATTAAACAATCTCGTATTCCCTGCTTTCCCCGCCCACCGGCGCCTATGATTGGTTGCAGTGAGACACGCCCACACGCTGAGTGACAGCTGTGTTACTGCACCCAATCACAGCAGCCGGTGGGCGTGTCTGTACTGTGCAGTAAAATAAATAAATAATTAAAAAATCCGGCGTGCGGTCTCCCCCTATTTTAATTCCAGCCAGATAAAGCCATACGGCTGAAGGCTGGTATTCTCAGGATGGGGAGCTCCACGTTATGGGGAGCCCCCCAGCCTAACAATATCAGTCAGCAGCCGCCCAGAATTGCCGCAAACATTAGATGCGACAGTTCTGGGATTGTACCCAGCTCTTCCCGGTTTGCCCTGGTGCGTTGGCAAATCGGGGTAATAAGGAGTTAATGGCAGCCCATAGCTGCCAATAAGTCCTAGATTAATCATGTCAGGCGTCTCCCCGAGATTCCTTCCATGATTAATCTGTAAGTAACAATAAATAAACACACACACACGAAAAATCCTTTATTGGAAATAAAAAACACAAACAAATTCCCTCATTACCAATTTATTACCCACAACAAAGCTCTCCATGTCCGGCGTAATCCACGGACCTCCAGCGTCGCATCCAGCTCAGCTGCATGCAGGTGACAGGAGCAGCAGAAGACACAGCCGCTCCTGTCACCTCCAGGCAGCTAATAAAGAGAGCCGTGTGATTGGCTGAGCTGTCACTGAGGTTACCTGGATCCAGCGGTGGCCGCAGGTAACCTCAGTGACAGCTCAGCTGATCGCGCTACTCACCGCCGCTCCTGTCAGCTCCACGCAGCAACTGAGGTGAGTAGCGCGATCAGCTGAACTGTCACTGAGGTTAATCGCGGCCACCGCTGCATCCACCGCTGGATCCAGGTAACCTCAGTGACAGCTCAGCCGATCACACGGCTCTCTTTATTAGCTGCCTGGAGGTGACAGGAGCGGCTGTGTCTTCTGCTGCTCCTGTCACCTGCATGCAGCAGAGCTGGAAGCGACGCTGGAGGTCCGTGGATTACGCCGGACAAGGAGGGCTTTGTTGTGGGTAATAAATTGGTGATGAGGGACTTTGTTAGTGTTTTTTATTTCTAATAAAGGATTTTTCGTGTGTGTTTATTTACTGTAATTTACAGATTAATCATGGAGGGAATCTTGGGGAGACGCCTGACATGATTAATCTAGGATTTAGTGGCAGCTATGGGCTGCCATTAACTCCTTATTACCCCGATTTGCCAACGCACCAGGGCAAATCGGGTAGAGCCGGGTACAGCCCCAGAACTGTCGCATCTAATGTATGCGGCAATTCTGGGTGTCTGCTGGCTGATATTGTTAGGCTGGGGGGCTCCCCATAACGTGGGGCTCCCCATCCTGAGAATACCAGCTTGCAGCCGTATGGCTTTATCTGGCTGGTATTAAAATAGGGGAGACCACACGCCGGATTTTTTAATTATTTATTTATTTTACTGCACAGTATAGACACACCCACCGGCTGCTGTGTTTGGGTGCAGTGAGACACCAGTCACTCAGCGTGGGGGCGTGTCTCACTGCAACCAATCACATTTGCCGGTGGGCGGGGAAAGCAGGGAATACGAGATTGTTTAATGAGCGGACGGCTTTTTAAAAAAAGGAAAAGCCGCCAGAGCAGTGTGAACGCCGTGCAGCGCCGGTGACCAGGGATCGGTGAGTATGAGAGAGGGGGGGAAATCACCAGCAAATGAGGTGAGTAACGCGATCAGCTGCTGTTACTGAGGTTACCCGGTGGCCGCCACTGGATCCAGCGGTGGCCGCGATTAACCTCAGTGACAGCTCAGCTGATCGCGTTACTCACCTCATTGTGGAGCTGACAGGAGCGGCGGTGAGTAGCGCGATCAGCTGAACTGTCACTGAGGTTAATCGCGGCCACCGCTGCATCCACCGCTGGATCCAGGTAACCTCAGTGACAGCTCAGCCGATCACACGGCTCTCTTCATTAGCTGCCTGGAGGTGACAGGAGCGGCTGTGTCTTCTGCTGCTCCTGTCACCTGCATGCAGCAGAGCTGGAAGCGACGCTGGAGGTCCGTGGATTACGCCGGACATGGAGGGCTTTGTTGTGGGTAATAAATTGGTGATGAGGGACTTTGTTAGTGTTTTTTATTTCTAATAAAGGATTTTTCGTGTGTGTGTGTTTATTTACTGTAATTTACAGATTAATCATGGAGGGAATCTCGGGGAGACGCCTGACATGATTAATCTAGGATTTAGTGGCAGCTATGGGCTGCCATTAACTCCTTATTACCCCGTTTTGCCAACGCACCAGGGCAAATCGGGAAGAGCCGGGTACAGTCCCAGAACTGTCGCATCTAATGTATGCGGCAATTCTGGGCGTTTGCTGGCTGATATTGTTAGGATGGGGGGCTCCCCATAACGTGGGGCTCCCCATCCTGAGAATACCAGCCTGCAGCCGTATGGCTTTATCTGGCTGGTATTAAAATAGGGGGGGACCGCACGCCGGATTTTTTAATTATTTATTTATTTACACGGCACACAGAGCCGCGCGGCAATAAATGAAGTCGGGTGAAGTTCACCTGCTTTTTTGACACGTCCCTAACGACCAGCTAGTCGCTCTGCAGGTCCGGATCGCTGTTAGGTCGTTGGCCAGGTCTGCCTGTTTGACAGCTCACCAGAGACTTTGTAGCGATCCCGGCTAGGTTGAGATCGCAGGTTGGATCGCTAGAAAGTCTCAGTGTGTAAAACCAGCTTAGCAGTGGCGTGACCAAAAGCCAATCTCCTACGATATGGAAATTAGGTGAGCTGTTTAGGTTTTGAGAACACAAAAGGAAAGGAAGACCCCCCCTCTGTGACGCTGCAGAAGAAGTCACAGACTAAATTAGGGGCATCCTGTACACCTGAGACAGACAGGCACCAGGAATAAATGTTTAATATCTCATGAGCCGTGCTTCCTAAAAACATGTCAAGCAGAAATATGGCATCCCGGCATGCTGACGATCTCAGCACATATTTTATATAGGTGTGGGACCTCTGTAGGTATCCCAAACGTGATATTGGCCAGTGGGGCACCAGCACACTAACCATGTGTCCTATCATTGTGAAGGTAAAATCATAACTGTAAAAATGAGAGCATTGGCGTCCGCCTACGACGTTCCCAGGCAAAGTTATGGCCAATAATCACTTTGGGATATTATTTTAGACTCAAGACGGGTGAGGCAGTACACCCCTGCGAGGTCATTAGGTAGGAAGGGACATGGATTGTAGCCAGTTTGATAAAGGCAATGTGGCCATGTTTTGGTTTGTCTTTGCTCGGGGGTCATGTGTACTATACACCTGTGAGAAAGTCCCTGGATCCCTGGTCTGCGGCGTCCCCCTGTGGCCAGATGCATAAGATAACTGCTTGATCTGTATGCCTGCTTGTGATCCATAACTTACCTGTAAATGTACTCTGACCTATATATATATATATTCTGTATATTCCATACAGTATATATTGTAGTTTCTAGTGTGCTTTAGGCCGATTAAAATATATAATTTAATCTTGGGCTGTTCTGTTATCCTGAATCCCACGTGTGTGTGCTCGGCGAATAGTTATCGTAATCGATTGGTGGCACCGAGTTTATGCCAAGGATCATTGTGGGGCAACCAGTGAGATCTGGGGAGGTTTATATATATTCCGTCCGCGGAGGTCGGGGGAATATATACCTTACTCTCACCGGGAACCCTTCAGTCATCGGCATAGTAGAATAGCGGCCTCCTGGCTTATTGTAGGGCAATTCCATAATTGCACATAGACCACTATTAGGATAACAACCAAGGTGGAGTTACACGAAAACCACTTAAACACACCTCTATAAAAATAATTTATTATTCAAATTAATGGTAGAAAAATATACGACACCAAATATCTGACATAGACACGAAAACACAGTGATCAAATACGGCCTAGTGGAGAGCAGAGGGAGCGTGCAAAGATAGATAGTTGATAGTTTAATGGCTCTCAGTGAACTAGGAGGGACTACAATACTCCTCAACTCCTCCTGCCTACTTGCGGAGAGTGTTGTAAAGTTTTGAACACTCCCCGCTCCGGGTGGCTGTCCCTATATATCCCTGTACTCCACTGACCTATACCACCACCACCAGGTGCATTGTGAGACGACCAGGACAACATATAGTATATTAAAATCTGTTGGTTCCTGACTAGGATTGCAGACTATGCTGCAGTCCAGATACTGTAAACAGCAGTTTAGGACAGAGCTGATGGGCCCGACAAGACCGGTACCCACAGCTCCTCCCAAAGGGAGGAGCTGTGGGTACCGGTCTTGTCGGGCCCATCAGCTCTGTCCTAAACTGCTGTTTACAGTATCTGGACTGCAGCATAGTCTGCATAGTCAGCATAGTCTGCAATCCTAGTCAGGAACCAACAGATTTTAATATACTATATGTTGTCCTGGTCGTCTCACAATGCACCTGGTGGTGGTGGTATAGGTCAGTGGAGTACAGGGATATATAGGGACAGCCACCCGGAGCGGGGAGTGTTCAAAACTTTACAACACTCTCCGCAAGTAGGCAGGAGGAGTTGAGGAGTATTGTAGTCCCTCCTAGTTCACTGAGAGCCATTAAACTATCAACTATCTATCTTTGCACGCTCCCTCTGCTCTCCACTAGGCCGTATTTGATCACTGTGTTTTCGTGTCTATGTCAGATATTTGGTGTCGTATATTTTTCTACCATTAATTTGAATAATAAATTATTTTTATAGAGGTGTGTTTAAGTGGTTTTCGCAATTCCATAATTGGCCTGACTATAAGAGGGGCGCTAGAGAGCGCGTCACGTGCTCGGTCTGTCGGGTGGTGGAAAGGTGGGCTGTAACTTCCACTTCCTACCCCCCGTTTCGTGACAGAGATGTGAAAAAATGTTTGTCTCAAATGGAGGCCCAATGGATATGGCGCCTTGATACGGTGCGTCCATATGGATTAAATGAAGTCCTAAGTTTTGTTCCCTTCCTTGGAGGTGTTCTTGGTGAAGTCCTATCCTTCTTTCTTTTAGTGTGTTGTTTTTGTGTGTTTTTAATTCATTATTATTGTTTTTATTCAGTACTAATATTTTTTCTTTTGTATTTTAGTGTCCTATATATTGCATATGTCTGATGACTTTGATCATTCGGAGGTTTTCAGAGGGGGAACCTTGCATTTATGAACTTCTTACATTTTGATGTTTTTCGTTGTCTGTGTTATGTTTGTGTTTTATCTTTTCTATTTATGGTGTCTTGTACACTTTAGACACAATATTTAGGGTTTTCACACATGCAGTTTTAATTTTACTAGGCATATGTACACTCACATATATGACTACTTGGTGGTCTTACAATAATAAATTATATAAATTAATTTGTTATTTTTTTCAAACAGGGTATATATATATATATATATATATATATATATATATATTACTAGCTGTACTACCCGGCTTCGCCCGGGTTAATAACTGCTGTTAACAAAATAGAATGTATTAACAAAAATGTATTCTGCACACAAACACCACAAAACAAATAGATAGAAATGTAATTATAATGTCTGTCTCCCCCTCTGTATATATCTGTCTCTTTCCCTGTCTGTCTCAATCTCTTTTCCTGTCTGTCTGTCTCTTTCCCTGTCTGTCTCTTTCCCTGTCTTTGTCTGTCTCTTTCCCTGTCTGTCTCTGTCTCTTTCTCCGTATGTCTCAATCTCTTTCCCTGTCTGTCTGTTTCTTTCCTTGTCTGTCTGTCACTTTCCCTGTCTGTCTCTTTACCTGTCTTTGTCTGTCTCTTTCCCTGTCTGTCTCTTTCCCTGTCTGTCTCTGACTGTCTGTCTCTTTCTCCGTCTGTCTCAATCTCTTTCCCTGTCTGTCTCTTTCCTTGTTTGTCTGTCTCTTTCCCTGTCTGTCTCTTTCCCTGTCTCTTTGTCTGTCTCTTACCCTGTCTCTCTTTCTCTGTCTGTTTCCCTGTGTCTGTCTCTTTACCTGTGTTTGTCTCTTAACCTGTCTCTCTCTTTCCCTGTCTCTTTCCCTGTCAGTCTGTCTCTTTGTCTGTCTCTTTGTGTCTGTCTCTTACCCTATGTCTGTTTCTTTCCCTGTCTGTCTCTTTACCTTTCCCTGTCTGTCTCTTTGTCTGTCTCTTTACCTGTCTTTGTCTGTTTCTTACCCTGTCTCTCTTTCCCTGCCTGTCTGTTTCCCTATGTCTGTCTCTTTGTCTGTCTCTTTACCTGTGTTTGTCTCTTAACCTGTCTCTCTCTTTCCCTGTCTCTTTCCCTGTCAGTCTGTCTCTTTGTCTGTCTCTCTGTGTCTGTCTCTTTCCCTGGCTGCATTGTGACATGCCAACATTCAATATAAGGGCGTGGCTGCGCATTCTTCTGAAGTTCTGGCTGCACTGTGGCTCCCAGCTCCATACGCTTTAATGGAGGCAGGTTTTTTGGTGAATAACTGTAAAGCGCGGGGTTAAAATTTCCCCTCAAAACATAGCCTATGACGCTCTCGGGGTCCAGAAGTGTGAGTGTGCAAAATTTTGTGGCTGTAGCTGCGACGGTGCAGATGCCAATCCCGGACACACACACACACACACATTCATATATTAGATAGATATATCTATTTTTTTTCACTTCAATTAATTATCTCTATCACATGTAGATCTATCTCGATTTTTTTATACATATATACACATTTATTTATATTAGGTGTATGTAAAAAATTCTCTTACTTTGAGGGATATAGTATTTTTGTATTTTTCATGATGCACTTTGTTTATATTATTGTAATTTGCTTTCACATATTGGATTTCATAATAATGATAGTTTAAATGTTTTATTAATACATTTTTTTACAAATATCATATACAGTGCCTACAAGTAGTATTCAACCCCCTGCAGATTTAGCAGGTTTGATAAGATGCAAACTTCAAACAAGAGCAGGATTTATTAACAGATGCATAAATCTTACAAACCAACAAGTTTTGTTGCTCAGTTAAATTTTAATAAATTTTCAACATAAAAGTGTGGGTCAATTATTATTCAACCCCTAGGTTTAATATTTTGTGGAATAACCCTTGTCTGCAATTACAGCTAATAATCGTCTTTTATAAGACCTGATCAGGCCGGCACAGGTCTCTGGAGTTATCTTGGCCCACTCCTCCATGCAGATCTTCTCCAAGTTATCTAGGTTCTTTGGGTGTCTCATGTGGACTTTATTAAGTGGAGGGGATGGGGATGCACAGCAAAAGATGAGAGCATATGAGTGCAGCCCTATGTGTAAAATAGCATATCAGACAAAAAGAAGGGAAAAGTGCACATAATATGGGCGCACATCAAAATCATACAGCGTTTAATATATAATATATTTTATTGGATCAAAAAGGGACAAGGACATGATATAAAAAACCTTTAAAATACACACATAACATATGACCTCACTAGTACTCCAATTCAATTATGGGCCATTATTGACATAATAATTAACCCCTTCACGACCTTGGACGGATCTATCCGTCCAGGATCGTGTCCCGTTAAGCCCCGCCCCCTGCCGCGGGCAGGCGGCGTGGATCGGCACACATATCAGCTGTTTTCAACAGCTGACATGTGTGCCTGCTAGCCGCGGGTGGAATCGCTTCCACCCGCGGCCATTAACCCCTTAAATCTTGCTGCCAAAGTCTGGCAGCAAGATTTAAATGCGCGCGGCCATGTTTGTTACTCACCGCCGCCCCCACCGGAAGTCACGTGTGTTATCACGTGACTATCGGTGGTTGCCATCGTAGCACAGGGTCATGTGATGACGCCTGCTGCTACGATGTTTCACTTTCATTTTCCCTCGGCCGAGAGCAGAGGGAAAACCAAAGTGACTGAATCTGCTGATTACAGCGGTATTGCTGTGATCAGCAGATAGCGATCAGCAATCGGATTGCTGATCGCTATAGCCCCCTAGGGGGACTAGTAAAATAAAAAAAAAAAGTAAAAAAAAAAGTTTTAAAAAATAAAAAAAAAACAAAAAACCTAAAAGTTCAAATCACCCCCCTTTCCCCCCATTGAAAATTAAAGGGTTAAAAAATAAATAAATATACACATATTTGGTATCGCCGCGTTCAGAAATGCCCGATCTATCAAAATATAAAATCAATTAATCTGATTGGTAAACGGCGTAGTCGCAAAAAAATTCCAAACGCCAAAATTACGTTTTTTGGTCGCCGCAAGTTTTACGCAAAATGCAATAACAGGCGATCAAAACGTAGCATCTGCGCAAACATGGTACCATTATAAACGTCAGCTCGAGACGCAAAAAATAAGCCATCACTGAGGCATAGATCCTTAAAAATAAGAACGCTACGTGTTTCGGAAAATGGCGCAAAACGTGCGCCACTTTTATTGGACAAACTTGTGAATTTTTTTTAACCTCTTAGATACAAGTAAACCTATACATGTTTGGTGTCTACAAACTCGCACCGACCTGAGGCATCACATAGATACCTCAGTTTTACCATATAGTGAACACGGTGAATAAAATATCCCAAAAACTATTGTACGATCACACTTTTTTTGCAATTTTTCCGCACTTGGAATTTTTTTGCCGTTTTCCAGTACACTATATGGTAAAACTTATGGTTTCATTTAAAAGTACAACTCGTCCCGCAAAAAACAAGCCCTCATATGGCAAGATTGATGGAAAAATAAAAATGTTACGCCTCTCAGAAGAAGGGGAGCAAAAAACAAAAACGCAAAAACGGAAAGTGCCCGGGGGCTGAAGGGGTTAATCTATTGCTTGAGCATGACCGTGAATTATTCTCCAATATTAAAATGGAGATTAAGAATAAGGAGAGTGATCTGAACAAATTTGACAAGGTTTCACAGGTACAGCCATTTTTGACACAAATGAAGGATTCCTTGGACAAATATGAGGATGATGTTATACAGAGGAAAAAACATGAATTGAATAGGGATCGCAGTGATTTTGAGAAAGGGGTCGCTTATAAATGGAAACACCATGGCAACTCGAGACGGGGGGCACAATCTAACCCCAGGAATTTCACACCCCGCGACAATCTTACCAATGATCCCAGAACTAGCGAGGAATTTTTATCCAATACAAGCAGCGACGTAGACACCGGGTCAGAAGGGGCAGAAAGCACAAGAAATCTCAGAAAGAGAAACATCAAACCTCGAGCCCAGAACTCCTATCGACCGAACAGGAGTCACAGACGTCTATGACCATGACTTCTCCCAGTACCAGCACGGCTGTTCCTGCCATCTCTGATACAGGTAATATTGTTTCAGATGACTCGCTACAGATTATTAATTTGTCGGATCATAATCTGTCCACCTGTGAAATCTCGGTTTTACAGAGGGGACTAACCTTCGTGCCAATGAATACCCTTGATAAATTTACCTTCACTAAGGACTTATATTTATTTTGTAGGAATTTGGTGTTCAAAACCATGTACAAAAAGCCTGATATTATTGACCATCTCCCTGAAACAGATCGTCAGACCTTCTATGATCTTCTTGACCTTCTTCGTGAGAGCGAGAATCCCATGGGCAGGAGGCCATTCCCACTGAAACGTAAGTCTACAGCCACACCACCGCTATCCCTGGCCCCTGCCATTAAGACATTTTTTGAGGTAGTCAAATATGACATCTCCAGACTACCTGCTGATCCGGGCACTGGCCAGAATCTAAGCCCCCCCGAGAGAAAGGCCATACAACAACTCCACAGTAACACCAATTTTATTATTAAGGAAGCCGACAAAGGGGGTAACGTGGTTCTGTGGCCAGTGAACATGTATCTGGGGGAAGCCAAGAGGCAACTTGACAACACAAGGTTTTATTTGAAGATCCCCTCTGACCCGACCCCGATTTTCTCCAAAAAGCTAAAAACTCTTTTGGACAGGGCGTGCACCTTGGGTGTTATAACAATCAAAGAGAAACAATTTATGTGGGTTGAGCAACCTGTGACCCCCACATTTGATGTTACCCAAGGTGCATAAGAGTGTCGACACGCCCCCTGGTCGACCTATTGTGTCGAGCATAGGTAGTCTTTGTGAGATGGTAGGGACTTATTTGGACTTCTTTTTGCAAACGATGGTGCTGAAGCTGCCCTCACACCTGCAGGACTCTACAGAATTCATCAAATGTAGTACATCTATTATGATTCCATCCGGGTCCCTTTTGGTAACCTGTGACGTAGAGGCTCTGTACTCGAACATCGCGCACCAAGATGGCATCCGAGCACTAACGTATTTTTTGGATGCACAAACTAACTCCGACAGAATGCATGATTCCTTTCTGTTGGATCTCTGTTCCTTTGCCCTCAACCACAACTATTTTTTGTTTGACCGTCAATACTATAGACAAACATCCGGCGTGGCCATGGGGGCGCGCTTCGCACCATCCTATGCGAATTTATTTTTAGGATGGTGGGAGGCAACTGTTGTCTATCCCTCCGGACTCTATGAACGGTTTGTCACTCATTGGAGAAGGTTTATTGATGATGTGATATTCATCTGGACTGGTCCTGAGGAATTATGTCATGATTTTCTAAGATCTTTAAATGATAATGGCATTAATATCTTCCTCACATATACTATTTCATCATCTACAGCCACCTTCCTGGACCTCTCAGTCAGAATTAAGGATGGACGTCTTGAAACTGAGCTATATCGGAAACCCACGGCCACGAATAGTTTACTCAGCTTCGACAGCTTCCATCCTTTCCACACCAGAAGAGGAGTGCCGATCGGTCAGTTCTTAAGGGTACGTAGGAACTGTACCTTGCCTGAGGACTTCTGTGTACAAGCCAATGACTTAACTCACCGTTTCAGAAATCGCGGGTATCCTCGCAGCATCATCTCCAAGGCTTTCAGGAGGGCGAGAAACGAAACCCAGCAATCTCTTATCAAAAAGCAAACTGTGAAGGGAGATCAGCCACTCCGTCTGGTTACGAATTATAACAATCAATGGAAGCAAGTACAACAGATCCTGTCAAAACACTGGACGATTCTCACCTCGGATCCTCAAATTTCATCATTGGTGAGTGATACCCCACTCCTTACGGCACGACGTGCACCACGACTCAGAGATATGCTCACCAGCAGCCACTTCCGTAGGCCTACGGTTAAGCTGCGGAGAGGCATTATTCTGAAGGGTTCGTTCCCTTGTGGCACCTGTAGCGTTTGCCCCCATATGCATCCCACTAGGGAGCGCCTCGTGAATCCCCTTGATGCAAAACAACATAATTTATATGCTTATATCAACTGCAAAACTATTAATGTCATCTACGCTATTATTTGTGACTGTCCTAAGGTGTACGTAGGTCAGACGTCTCAGGAGCTTAGAAAGCGAACTCAAAAACACATTTCCACCATCAATTTGGCAGCCATTGATCTCAAGAAAGGTAAGACCCTCACTTCGATAGCATCCCATTTCTTGAGATTTCACTCTGGCTCCAGCAGAAACCTGCAGGTAGTGGGTTTGGAGAGGGTCCATGAAACTGGCAGAGGTGGCTCCCTTCACAAAGCCCTTCTTCGAGCAGAGTCAAGATGGATATTCCATCTCGACTCACTCACTCCCCATGGGCTAAACGAGGAACTACTGTATACTGGCTTCTTGGGTTAGGTGTGATGTGCTTGCTCCCGGGGTTTTGGCTTACGGTTTTGCTTTCAATTGTTGTTCCTCTGCAGCCCATTATCCAGTGGCATTGAACCAAGACTTTGCGCTAGGAATCCCCTTCAAAAGGAAGATGATGGTAAAAGAGGATAGAAGGGAGAAGATAAAGTAAAGAAAAGATCAAAGAAAAGGAAAAAAGAAGATACCAGGCCAGAATCCTCCTACAGATCTTTTGATGAACTTAAGGGGTTGATATCCGCTGGGACTTTTTTCATGACTTTGGGTGCCGTGTTAAGGTTTTTTACACATTTGGATTTCCGTCTCCACAGAACTCCTCATGGGGTGCATGATTTGTGTTCTCTACTTTGCATCCAACATTATCTGATTAGGCTGCGTCGATGCATTGTGGTTTCCACCCTTTTATTCCGTATTTTGCAGAGATACGGGAAGAGTCCATCTGTACCTGAACTTTATCCTATTCTATACCGCTCTCTCTGACTTATGGGGATGGTGCGTAAACTAGGGACCATTAATCATTTAACTCCTTATATGATGGCACATGATTAATCTTCGGATAAGTACAATTGGCTTTCCGGTGCTGTATGGGGATTATGCTGCATTGTTTTGTGATCGCTGGATCTGTACCCTATAAATTTATTTTCATCTAATGGTGATGCTAGTGCTTTATACTTGAGCCCTCTCAAAATGATGCAGACTCGATTCTAATCCTATATGCATCATCGCCGCTCCATAGGCGTTCACTATTTGTTCATTTAAACATTACTGTTGCTATACTCCATTGAAATTTGCAGTATGTGCTGTTTATACTTTTGAGCACCGACATGCCGCTCCATTTACTATATACTCTTATACAGCTAACTTGTGTTTCTAGGTCTTAGCCATAGCCTGTGTTCAGGCTGTCATTTTGTTCCACCTATGTGAATGTCCACCCATGCGATTTTCTGCTCATTCGAATTGGGGTGATGGTTCCCTTTTCTGCAGTATTTGTGCATACGTAACCGTGTGTCCCATCTCTCTATATGCCGTGTTCGATATGCGTGACCGCCTGTGCTGTTGTGAGGGACGCCTCCTTCCATGCACGGCTCACGCATGCGCCGTACTATTTGTTTACAAATCATACTTCCTGGCTTTGTGCACGTGGCTACTGGCGTCGTCACGTGCACACTTAGACTTCCGGTTTCATCGGCGCAAGTGCTATTATGTATTGTGCGACCCCACATCTCCCTACAAGGTAAACGCTATGGCTTCTAGCGTATTGAGGCAGCTGCTACCACTTAAACGTCAACTGGCAAGTAATTATCTAATTGCTATTTACGTATATATATGTGTGCTTTGGGTCTTTTGTTTTATACTTCCCCTGACGAAGCTGCTAGTCAGCGCAACGCGTTGGGCTTTTTGCTGACCTCACTTTACTCCTCTGCATAACCTGTGCATGCTACCTTCTGACCACACCGGGCCCGGCTGGTAATCACACCTGTTTCACCCTCACATTGTTTGAGTGGTCAATGGGTATGTTCTTGTGATCCTCTCTCATTTCAGGAGTATCCCCTCCCATGTGCCTGACCTTAGGCACTTTGTGTGTGTGGGGGATCTCCAGTATTTTGATATATATCTACATCGGTATAAGTGGATCTTGGCATTATCTACCGCAGATTGCCATGGTGCAAGGATGACGGGCTTGCCTTGCATGTGGTTGCTTCAGATATAGTTCCTGGCTGGGGCTTGCTGTTTTATATGATTATCTTTGATGTCCAGGCTATTTATATCTACTTATATAACTGCTTTCAGCTCATCTATTGTCTGGCCACCCCTGATGTATAACATCATCTCACACCACTGCTGATGTGGCTCTCACCACCACCTGACACACAGCGCTAGGTAGATATGTGGATGGGCCGTACCTGTATATTATTTACATAGGCACGGTTTCTGGTCAAGTTACATCCTTTGTACTATTACTTTGAGGTCCTCATTTGTTAACATTCCGATATTATTCACTACATTGGGTGTTTGGCCTCGAATAGCTATTAAGAATGGTCATTTGCATGCAATATATTGTTTATTTATTGATAGAGCTATTTTTTGTCGATCTGTACTAAATCCTATTTACTACAATTGGAGTACTAGTGAGGTCATAAGTTATGTGTGTATTTTAAAGGTTTTTTATATCATGTCCTTGTCCCTTTTTGATCCAATAAAATATATTAAACGCTGTATGATTTTGATGTGCGCCCATATTATGTGCACTTTTCCCTTCTTTTTGTCTCATGTGGACTTTAATCTTGAGCTCCTTCCACAAGTTTTCAATTGGGTTAAGGTCAGGAGACTGACTACGCCACTGCAACACCTTGATTTTTTCCCTCTTGAACCAGGCCTTGGTTTTCTTGGCTGTGTGCTTTGGGTCGTTGTCTTGTTGGAAGATGAAATGACAACCCATCTTAAGATCCTTGATGCAGGAGCGGAGGTTCTTGGCAAAAATCTCCAGGTAGGCCGTGCTATCCATCTTCCCATGGATGCGGACCAGATGGCCAGGCCCCTTGGCTGAGAAACAGCCCCACAGCATGATGCTGCCACCACCATGCTTGACTGTAGGGATGGTATTCTTGGGGTCGTATGCAGTGCCATCCAGTCTCCAAACGTCACGTGTGTGGTTGGCACCAAAGATCTCGATCTTGGTCTCATCAGACCAGAGAACCTTGAACCAGTCTGTCTGAGTCCTCCAAGTGATCATGAGCAAACTGTAGATGAGCCTTGACATGACGCTTTGAAAGTAAAGGTACCTTACGGGCTCGTCTGGAACGGAGACCATTGCGGTGGAGTACTTTACTTATGGTATTGACTGAAACCAATGTCCCCACTGCCATGAGATCTTTCCGGAGCTCCTTCCTTGTTGTCCTTGGGTTAGCCTTGACTCTTCGGACAAGCCTGGCCTCGGCACGGGTGGAAACTTTCAAAGGCTGTCCAGGCCGTGGAAGGCTAACAGTAGTTCCATAAGCCTTCCACTTCCGGATGATGCTCCCAACAGTGGAGACAGGTAGGCCCAACTCCTTGGAAAGGGTTTTGTACCCCTTGCCAGCCTTGTGACCCTCCACGATCTTGTCTCTGATGGCCTTGGAATGCTCCTTTGTCTTTCCCATGTTGACCAAGTATGAGTGCTGTTCACAAGTTTGGGGAGGGTCTTAATTAGTCAGAAAAGACTGGAAAAAGAGATAATTAATCCAAACATGTGAAGCTCATTGTTCTTTGTGCCTGAAATACTTCTTAATACTTTAGGGGAACCAAACAGAATTCTGGTGGTTTGAGGGGTTGAATAATAAATGACCTCTGAATAAACTTTTCACAATTTAAAAAAAAAAAAAAAAAAAAAAAGAAATAACATTCTTTTTTGCTGCATTTCACACTTCCAGGCTGATCTACAGTCCAAATGTCACAATGCCAAGTTATTCCGAATGTGTAAACCTGCTAAATCTGCAGGGGGTTGAATACTACTTGTAGGCACTGTAAACACTATATATTATTATATATTAATATTTCATAAATCTTGCACGTCACTTTATAGCATTTTTTGCTATACAAATATATATATATATTTTCACTTTAATTGTTTCCATCACATGTCGATCTATCTCGATTTTTTTATACATATACACACATTTATTCATATTAGGTGTATGAAAAAAAAAATCTACTTTGAGGGATATTATTTTTATATTTTTCATGATGCACTTTGTTTACATTATTGTGATTCCTTTTCACATATTGGATGTTATGATAGTTAAATTAATGTTTTATTAATATATATATTTTTTTACACATTATATAAATACAATATATATATATATATATATATATATATATATATACTAATTTTTCATATATTTTGCACATCACTTTATAGCATTTTTGCCAATATGGTTCTTACTATATTACTCACTTCACATTTTCACGTTTTTTACTTTGATTTTGCATATTTGTTTTGTACACTTGTGTGTAGATGTAGATTTTTATACATCTTTCCGATTATATTTCTATTTATATATGTGGTGGTTTATATATGTGTGTATATGTATGTATAGTCAATAATCTATATGTGGTCTATTTATGTCCTCTCCGTATGTTATTATTATTTATTATTATAGCGCCATCAATTTTCACACAGAGTATATATATATAATATAAATTTATTTTTTTTTTCACTTCAATGAATTATCTCTATCACATGTAGATCTATCTCGATTTTTTTATACATTTTTTATACATATATACAAGTTTATTTATATTAGGTGTATATAACTGGTGATCGCTACAAGCACACTGCTAATGTTATCTTTTTGGGATGCGGCTTTTTTTTTAAATATAGACACTAATAATTTTTTTGTATATATTATTTTTTGTATGCATTAATGTGTGTATACACTATTTCCGATATACTTGCGGTGTTTCCCGAACTCACGGTTCCTCTTCTCTGCCGGTCAGCATCATGCTCTTTGATTCTTGAGCTATTGCACTCATGCAGGCGGGACGTTACCTCGGCGCGTGCGGTGGCGGGCATGCCTCTCCGTGTGACGAATTCCGGGTGCGTCGGGATTCTGATTCTGACCGCAGCGTGGTGCATTGCCCCGGTGACCGCAATTTCCGACATCACGGCGGTTTGTTGAGACAGCTGATTGGCTGTGTCTCATATAAAGAGACACGTTGGCCACACTAATAACCACACCCCTTCTGAAGAAGCGGTGGCGAAACGTACGTCAAGGGGGGTCCCTGCGGTAAATATAACTAATACTATTGTTCCATGTGACCACATGTGGTGGCGACTTAATCCCTCTTTGTATTGTCTTAGGCTTTAATTACTCTATCTTTGGCTGTGGTCTCTTGATCTATACTCCATGTGGAGCGAGACTTCATCTGTGAGGACCCTGTTAGTATTTAAATTTCCCTGACTTTCCATGCTTTTTTACTAAAGATTGGGTATCTATTGCCACCTTGTGGACTCTAAGTGTATTACACCTCATATGCAACCATGTCTTTGATTATTTATGGACAATATTTATTAAAGTGAATTTTTCTATTATCACTACTGCATGGACCAAGGTATTTCTTGTGTCCACTTTTCCTCTGGTTTTTAACCCCTTTTTTATTGTTATACTTCAATAAAGATATCTATTTTATGTGAATATATTTGTGGAATCTTTCTATGTAGGTTCTATTGGGGCCTAAGCTCCCTCATACTGACCTAAGGTTGGGTTACCTCCTGACACTAGCATATGTCTGTCCCCTGCACTCCCGAACATCCCTAAGCGGGTCCTTTCCCCCCCCCCCCGCCGCCATCACTTACCTAGTCCCTGGCTGTCCCTCCACTCACTCTGGCAAGGCTGGTGAGTGCACTAGACTTCCCCACTGTAGTAATAAAACACAGGGGAAGGAAGACAGAGGGGGACATAGATAGGATACAACAAACATATTTGCACCAGGGCTGCAGATGGCGCAGCTCCAACAGAAGATCTGCAGCAGCAAATTACCAACAGCTCCTAGACACCTCTTCCCTATAGAGCGGTCAGAACAGAATTAATCTATTACTGACAACAAAGCAGGGGTCATGTGACTATTTAAAGGAAAGGGGAATGGTCACCAACAAGCTGCAGCTGAGAAGAACTAACCAGGAGCTAGCAAGGAAAGGGTTATTAACTCTTGCTTCACTAACTTGATTACAAGCCAGATGGTCCCTCTTCTTGATAACAAGCCGGCGTCATTAACCCTTGCTGCACCAACCGAAAGCAAAAATAATTAAAAACACCAAACAATAAAAAGCACAGAACCCAGCTCTGTCACAAGTCTCTCAAGGCCGGGAGACACTTGTGGCAGCTCCTCGATAACAAGCTGGATGGTCCCTTCTCCTCGATGACAAGCTGGATGGTCCCTTCTCCTCGATGACAAGCTGGACGGTCCCTTCTCCTCGATGACAAGCTGGACGGTCCCTTCTCCTCGATGACAAGCTGGACGGTCCCTTCTCCTCGATGACAAGCTGGATGGTCCCTGTCCTCGATAAGTTGGATGGTCCCTCTCCTCGAGTCCACAGGACACCTCTGTGGTTTCTATAAAGATATTCACATTTTGATTTGACCACAGAACAGTTTTCCATTTTGCCTCCTCCCATTATAAATGATTTTCGGCACACAGAGGACAGCAGCGTTTTTGGATTGTGTTGATATTTTTTTTCTTCTTTACATGCTGGAGCAACACACACACACTCCTGTCCCAAGACCACCACATCCATCACTAAAGTGGTGCAGATCCCAGCCATTAACAATGCTGAGCCGCTGAGTGGGCGGGGCTGTGGGATGATTGACAGTTCTGCCACAATCCTGCTCACACGATTCGAGACCGATCACCCTAAACAGAAATTAAAAATCACATTTTAAAGAGGAAAAGTCCATTTATTTACACAATAAGAGAATAAAACTGAGGGGGCAGAGCGCGGCTTCCGACACAGTCGTCATCTCCGGCCGTCCTGAATTGTGGAACTATAAGTCCCAGGTGTCCGGCCAGTGAAGGCATGCTGAAGTCTTTGTCACTTTTTGTAAGAAATTCATGAGTGAAATGGTTAAATACATAAAGCAGCCGGCGGTGGCGTCAGAGGGTGAGCGACCAGAGAACTGCAGCATGAAAGGGTCCACAAGGTGGCGCTGTATAAAGCCACCAGTCGATGCTGCGCTCAGTCCTGCTGCGGGTATAGTCCAGCTGTTGGCGCTCAGTACTTTCGCTGGCGGGGAAAGATAGCGGACGAGCGTTTTGGGGTAGGCACAGAGTCCGGGTCCATGTCGAACAGATCACGGCCGGTCTTCAGGATCTGCTCCTCGATCTTCTTATGTCGCTTCATGTCGGAGAGGACCTTGTCCATCCGCGCCTCTCTCTTCTGACTGCGGCCTGAGCTCCCTGGAAAGCAGAAGTTAAAGAGTAAAAATACATAAGGGTCGCACATCACTACATGCCTGATCATAACACGCCACATACACCAGAAGCCCACGCTGTGCTCCGACGAGCCCTCCTGTCTGATCAGAGGCCAGGCTGCCACTTCCCCACCATGCTTTACACTGCAGTCCTGTCACACAGTTCCCCTCCTCATCACTCACCGGGCGTTCGCCTCCTGTCAATTAATGAGTTTTTCGGAGTGACCGGTTCATCATCGAAGTCGAACTCTGTGGGGATGGGCGGCCTGCGGGGAAAAAACAAGAGGTCAGGGGTGACATGCAGGAGGAGCCGGCTTTTTTCCTGATGCCTCTTGCTCTACATACGACGTTTTAATTCCTTATATTTTTTAGGGAAAGCAGCGATGATAGATATTTCCAGTATTTTCCCATCGGTTTTTACGTTATATTTTGAGAGATTTGAATTTCTAGGACGCGATTAGAAATTTACATTTTTCAGGTCTTTACTTTAGAATGTGAAGAAAATAAAACTAATAAAGACCTGCGATTTCCTTGCAGTATATGGTATAGAGGACGTTCCCCTAGGCTAAGCTGCACAGGAGGACCAAGATGGCGGCCACCGGAGGACCAAGATGGCGGCCACTGGAGGACCAAGATGGCGGCCACTGGAGGACCAAGATGGCGGCCACTGGAGGACCAAGATGGCGGCCACTGGAGGACCAAGATGGCGGCCACTGGAGGACCAAGATGGCGGCCACCGGAGGACTGTCAGACGGCCCTGACTGCCATGGTAACCCCTCAGTTGTCAGTGAAGGACTCTGCCAGGGTCATGGTTATTGCTCAGCTGTGCCCGGTGAGGTGCAGACTGAGCTCCTGATCCCGCAGTGACCAATGAAGACGTAGTCACAGGGCGGTGACGGTGTGTGTGTGTGTGTGTGTGTGTGTGTGTGTGTGTGTGTGTGCGGTGGAAGATGTGGGGGCTATGTGCTGCTCCCGGCCGACTCCGGTCACTCACGTGTCGTCCTCCTCCTCCTCTTCCTCCTGCTCTTGGTCGGACTCCTCGTCCTGGGTGTCCGGCTCGGGGGTGGGCGGCCGGCGGAGCAGCAGGTCCACCTGCAGGGGCAGCGTCTTCTCGCTGGCGATGAGCTCGTACAGGCGCTTGATCTCCTCGGGCGCCGGCGTCCATCCGTCCGTCTCGTCCAGGTCGTCGTCGCTGCACGGGATGCACCAGTCCTCGTCCTCCTCGTCGTCGTCCTCCTCCCGCTGCTGCTGGTCTCCATCCTCCTCCTCCTCGTCGTCTTCAGCTTTCTCTCCTTCGTCCTCCTCCTTCGGTTCCTCCTCGGCCTCTCCCGCCTCCTCCTCCTCGTCTTCCTTCACAGCCAGAGACTCCATGCCGGACGTCACCTTCTCCTCGCTGTCCCCGGGAGCCTCCTCCATCTATGTACAGAGCAGAGACCACACATTAATAATGACAGACAAATGGCGCGGGTCAGGAGACCTCACAGGAATATTCCGCCTAGAGACAGATCTATGGTCAGATAATAACCATTATAAGCCGATAATGCGCTCCTGCTGACGTCACTCACATCACTCCCTGTCACTGATGTCCCGGCTGATCACAGACAGGAGGAGGCCGCCATCTTATCCCGGCTCTGTTTACCCCGCCAGGAGCACGTGACGTCACATCCGGTCTCCTCCCCCACACCGTGGCGCTCTTCCGATGAACCTGCGGCGGCCATCTTTACTCTTGCCCGAAGCTCCTGTAGAGAAGACATCTAACGACTCTGGTGAAATTCTCGGCGTCTAACGGCAAAGTGAAATATTAAAGAATAATAAAGCAAATCCGACTACCTCCAGGTAATTATAGCCGCCAGTCAGTGCCCACAGTAAACATGGCGCACCAGTCATGTGACCTTTGCAGACTCGGCTTAGGGTTTTTTGAATCAGCCAATGAGGAGTGGTTTGCGTTTCATGCCTCTCGTTCGGCACAGAGTTCAGCGTCACGTGACGCGAAGAGGGCTTCCCATTGGCTGTTAATGAAGGCGGCCGCCAAATACGAAATAGAGATCGAGTAACTGATGGTTTCCAGTGAAGTAGCTGAGGCCTGAAGCGGAGGAAGCGACGGAACCGGGGAGAGAGGTGAGGGGGAGCGAGAGGCGGCCGGAACCGGGGGAGAGGGAAAGCGAGAGGTGAGCGGTGAGGGGGAGCGACGGCCTGCAGCGGGGAGAGCGGTGAGGGGAGGCCGGGTAATCTGCAGTATATTCTGCGTTCCGGCGCTGTTCTCTGCGGTGCACGGGGCTTCTTGTCGCCGCGGCTCTTCCTTATTCTATAGTTTGTCGTATTCTGCCCCTTCTTGGAGGAGGCTGTTGCTAGGCGACCACCTAAATTCAGCCCCTGCAGAGACCAGAAGGGGTCAAGCGCAGAGCCGCTATCAGCACAAGACGTATAATGTGAGGGAAGGCATGATGTAGGGGCTCAGCCCCTGATTCCACCGCGGTCACTTACTGAGCTGCTTGCTGCAGTTTTCATAGTCAGTTTGTTCTCTGAATGCTGAGCCCTGTATAACCTCCCCCACACCACTGGCAGCTTTCTGCCTATACACAGTGTACACAGCTGTCCATCAGTGCTGGGGGTGTGCTTGGACCAGGAGGCACAAGACACCTAGTCCTGAAGTGATAAGCTTCTGATGATAAAACGCTGATTATACTGAAACAATAGCATCTCTGGAATCGGGGTCTCGCACCACAGCCTGCTGATCTGTGCGGGCATTATCAGCAGTGCGAGTTCTGTTTACTCAGCATAATGTGCTGCCGAGCTGCACAAAATATTGCACAAAACTGGCGATCATCAGCCTTTTTATACTCCTTGAGGCACAGGGACGCAGCGCCACTTCTGTGTTCCTCCTGTTCTCAGAGCAGAATTGCATGCTGTTGTGATATTGGCCTTTTCAGTGATGCACTGAGGACGGGAGAAGCCGGTGCACTCTTCTGGGTGTTAGGCTGTGTGCCCATGTGTGTGCGCTCTGCACCGCAGCGTAACGTCGCTGCATGTGCGCAGCTGAAAAGCTCCGTTCTGAAGCTTTGGTGACTGCAGATTTCGTGCGCTCTGCATGCTGTCTCTCCCTATAGACAGAATGGAGACAGCATGCAGAGCGCACCAAAGAAGGTACATGTTGCTTTTTAGAACGCAGCGATTTGGCAGCATGGAAAACTGCGTTCTAATACGCCACGTGGGCATGGATTATGCACAATCTCCATAGATTGTGCTGGGGACGCAGGATGCATGCAGTGTGGGGCAGATCGCAGCATAACTGCATGCAATACGCACATGTGGGCACAGAGCCTGACAATGTATTGAGCGGAGGCCGCTTTGCCTCGGTGCGCACACGCTGCGGTTAGGATTCGGGCAGCGTTCGATCTGGCTGAGTGAGCGCTGGGGACCCGGAGGAGCGCGAGTCTCCATTAGTGACAGCCTTGTCTCTTGTGCACATGGCTTTCTCCACAATCTCAGACCCTTGTGGTCTCTGCTGTAGACGGACCATGTTCATTGTCTTTGTAATTTTACATTGAGGAACATTTTTCTTTTTTTTTTTTTTTTTTTTAGCCGCCGTTGTTCTCAGATCGGTGACGTCCGACCATCTTTGCTTGTGAGAGACTCTGCCTCTCTCCTGTGCTTTGTTCACCGTCATGTCACTTAGTTGTACATTGACCGTCAGGCTTTTTAGCTTTAGGGCCACTTACTTTTCCAACCTTTTGTTTTCATGTTAATGGATTGCTTTAACCCCTTAGTGACGGAGCCATTTTTCACCTTCATGACCAGGCCAAATTTATTTTCATTCTGACCAGGGTCACTTTGTAGTAATAACTCTGGAACGATTCAATGGATCCCAGTGATTCTGAGATTTTTTTATGTCACATTATACTTTGTGCAGGGCATTGTGAGCGATGGTAAGCCAAACCTCCGACTCCCACATATATTGCTTATAGCTAAGGGTACTTTCACACATCCGGATTTTTGCTCTGCGGCACAATACGGCGTTCTGCAGAAAAACCGCAACCGGCTTTTGTAACGCCGATTGCGGTTTTTTTTGCATTGACTTACATTAGTGCCGCATTGTGCCGTAGGGGCTTGCGTTCGGTCCGGTTTTTGCCGCATGCGGCAGATTTAGCCGATGCGGCGGCCGGATCGAACGTACCCTGCAACGTTTTTTGCTCCGGCAAAAAACACCGCATCGCGCCGCATCCGGCCGCTGCGGCGCATTTTTCAATGCATCCCTATGGAGGCCGGATGCGGCGCGATGCGGAAAAAACCGCATCCGGTCGCCGCATGCGGTATTTTCCACTGCGCATGCTCAGTAGCATGCCGCAACCGGAAAAAACCGGACCGGCCGCATGTAAAAACTGATGCAAAGGATGCGGTGTTTTCACCGCATCCGTTGCATAGTTTTCACAGCCGGATTGAGCCGCAGGGCTCAAACCGGATGTGTGAAAGTAGCCTAAGTGAGAAATGTATTGTACAACGTGAACATCAGACAATCATTTTTATGATACAATCATCAAGATATATATGTAATACACTATGTAATATATATTTATATATATATATATATATATATATATATATATATATATATATATAATTTACAATTTATTACAGTTTTTTGTGTTCTAAAGATGTATCCAATAACTATACTTTATGTTCTATCTAAATATCTTGATTATTGTATCATAAAAATGATGAAACGTCCGATGTTCACGTTGTACAATACATTTTTCACTTAACATTTAGTATATTGCTTATATTTATGTTGTTGTTACACTATGTAAGTGGCAAAAACAGTTTATTACATAGTGTTATATAGTGTATTATAGTGTTAGTTAGTTTTATATATATATAATATATATATATATATATATATATAACTAACTATGTAATAAACTAAGTGGCAAAAAAACAGTTTTCAACAAAAACATAGTAAATACCATTTGTGCAGTCCATGAATTTGTTGTAAGAGATAGAATTGCCTCCATCAGATCGTCCTGCGCAGATGACCTCAAATCTGACCTAATAATAATAAGGCTGGAGAACGACCTCTCTATAGTGACTGGGTCTGGAGGCAAAACCGTAACCACATGGGAACATCTCTAATAATTTCCGGGTATAAAGGAATGGCCTCATGCACAGTCAGTTTTGATGAACGGTTGAATTTTTATATTATTTGAGAGCAGGTGAAAATTTTTACTGACATCTGGCCAATCTGCCGCTAGAGGAGACGCAGTGACATCTGGACAATCTGCCGCTATAGGAGACGCAGTGACATCTGGCCAATCTGCCGCTATAGGAGATGCAGTGACATCTGGCCAATCTGCTGCTATAGGAGACGGAGTGACATCTGGCCAATCTGCCGCTATAGGAGACGCAGTGACATCTGGCCAATCTGCCGCTATAGGAGACGCAGTGACATCTGGCCAATCTGCCGCTATAGGAGACGCAGTGACATCTGGCCAATCTGCCGCTATAGGAGACGCAGTGACATCTGGCCAATCTGCCGCTATAGGAGACGCGGTGACATCTGGCCAATCTGCCGCTATAGGAGATGCAGTGACATCTGGCCAATCTGCTGCTATAGGAGACGGAGTGACATCTGGCCAATCTGCCGCTATAGGAGACGCAGTGACATCTGGCCAATCTGCCGCTATAGGAGACGCAGTGACATCTTTTTCCTTGCGGCGACGCTTTGCTGCTCCATGTCATACAAATACTTGTAAAAGTTAAACTCCTCATCTGATGAGGATGAAGATACGGCAGCAGTAGCACTGTCAGGCCCCAAGTCCTCTTGCGCCTGGCAGTCCTGTAGCCGCTCATCCTAACTGCTACCTCAGTCAGAGCTTCTTTTCTTTAGTAAGCTGTTGATCACCAAGCAGTATACGATGACTTGGGTCCACATAAACAGCTGCCAGAAGAATGTTATTTCCAATAGCTGTGTCTCTCTCCGTTTCATTGAAGCAGAAATGCCATCTGCGATTAAACCTCCTCTTTGGGACAGGCAAAATAGCAAGTTCTTCCACTCCCTTATGAAAATGCCAGGAGTTAAATCCTCAGCTTGTAATTTTTTTAGTCACAGTAAATGGGTGATTAAGCAATTCCTGCAATTCAGCCACCTGTGTCCATTGACCTTCATTTAGAGTTGCCTGAGGGTTCACCATATCTATAAGAAACGGTTTTAGTTCATGCAATCGCTCAGTCATTAAACAAGTGCTGCCTCACCGAGTGACTTGATCAACAATTGCCCCTTTCCCAGCACGTCTCTTCAAGATGGAATCAATTTTAGGGGTTCTGGCAGCAATAACCAATTTCCTCACTTTTCCAATCAGATTTCCAGCATGTCCGCCCAGTTCCACACATCCGGCTTTTCGCTGGTTTGGCGGATAGGGCGCATTCCAGTACAGTACGATACAGTACACTGGCAGCGCCGCAACTTCCAGGCTGCAGTCACATGACAGCATGTGACCGGCGTTTGTCGCGCTGCCACTGTACTGTATACACTGTACTGGAGTGCGCCGCATCCGCCAAACCGGCGAAAAGCTGGATGTGTGAAACCGGGGTCCCTCTTGCAGACTCGTATTGCCAGCTGCAGCGTGTGCACAAGACAGCGCATGTGATGAATAGGAAAGTGTTCTGAAGCAGCTTCAACAAGAGCTAATCCTAAAGTATCATTTTGCTGTTCTTCTGTTGTAATATCTGCTTGTTCCTCAGTTACATGAGCAGCGCTGTGGCTCCATCTCACACATACTGAATCCTAATTACCTTCTAGCTGTTGTTCATTCCTCTCATTCATCAGTGTAATTGTACTTACAGTCATATGAAAAAGTTTGGGCACCCCTATTAATGTTACCCTTTTTTCTTTATAACAATTTGGGTTTTTGCTATTTCAGTGTCATATCTAATAACTGATGGACTGAGGAATATTTCTGGATTGAAATGAGGTTTATTGTACTAACAGAAAATGTGCAATCCGCATTTAAACAAAATTTGACAGGTGCATAAGTATGGGCACCTCAACATAAAAGTGACATTAATATTTTGTAGATCCTCCTTTTGCAGAAATCACAGCCTCTAGTGGCTTCCTGTAGCTGTTAATGAGCTCCTGGATCCTGGATGAAGGTAGATTTGACCATTCCTGGTTACAAAACAATTCCAGTTCAGTTAAGTTTGATGGTCGCCGAGCATGGACAGCCGCTTCACATCATCCCACAGATGTTCAATGATATTCAGGTCTGGGGACTGGGATGGCCATTCCAGAACATTGTAATTGTTCCTCTGCATGAATGCCTGAGTAGATTTGGAGCGGTGTTTTGGATCATTGTCTTGCTGAAATATCCATTTCCTGCGTAACTTCAGCTTCGTCACTGATTCTTGCACATTATTGTCAAGAATCTGCTGATACTGAGTTGAATCCATGCGATCCTCAACTTTAACAAGATTCCCGGTGCCGGCATTGGCCACACAGCCCCAAAGCATGATGGAACCTCCGCCAAATTTTACTGTGGGTAGCCAGTGCTTTTCTTGGAATGCCGTGTTTTTTTGCCTCCATGCATAACGCCTTTTTGTATGACCAAACAAGTCAATCTTTGTTTCATCAGTCCACAGGACCTTCTTCCAAAATGTAACTGCCTTGTCCAAATGTGCCTTTGCATACCTCAGGCGACTGTTTGTGGCGTGCTTGCAGAAACAGCTTCTTTCGCATCACTCTCCCATACAGCTTCTCCTTGTGCAACATGCGCTGTATTGTTGACCGATGCACAGTGACACCATCTGCAGCAAGATGAAGCTGCAGGTCTTTGGAGGTGGTCTGTGGATTGTCCTTGACTGTTCTCACCATTCTTCTTCTCTGCCTTTCTGATATTTTTCTTGGCCTGCCACTTCTGGGCTTAACAAGAACTGTACCTGTGTTCTTCCATTTCCTTACTATGTTCCTCACAGTGGAAACTGACAGTGTAAATCTCTGAGACAACTTTTTGTACCTTCCCCTGAACAACTATGCTGAATAATCTTTGTTTTCAGATCATGTGAGAGTTGTTTTGAGCAGGGCTGTGGAGTCGGTAAGCCAAACCTTCGACTCAGACTCCGACTCCGACTCCTCAAATTCTCTTGCACCGACTCCGGCTCCGGCTCCGACTCCGACTCCGGCTCCTACATATATTGCTTATAGTTAGGTGAAAAATTTATTGTAGTACATGAATATGTGTATGTGAACATTAGACATTTAATAATTTTTATGATACAATAATCAAGATATTTGGATAGAACATAAAATATATTTATTGGATACAACTTTAGAACACAAAAAACTGTAATAAATTGTAAATATGTAATACACTATGTAATATACAGTAGATTACATATATATCTTGTGTGTGTATATACACTGTGTATATATATATAATATTACATATTTACAATTTATTAGTTTTTTGTGTTCTAAAGTTGTATCCAATAAATATTTTATGTTCTATCCAAATATCTTGATTATTGTATCATAAAAACAATTAAATGTCTGATGTTCACATTGTACTACAATAAATTTTTCACTTAAATATAAGCATTATACTAAATGTTATTATTTAGTAAAATATTCAGCACATTCTGCATTGCACTCCTGTCCCCAATTTATTATATATTTTAGGAGTCGGTGCATTTTATACCGACTCCGACTCCACCAAAATGAGCTCCGACTCCGACTCCACGACTCCGACTCCACAGCCCTGGTTTTGAGGAGCCCATGATGCCACTCTTCATAGGAGATTCAAATAGGAGAACAACTTGCAAGTGGCCACCTTAAATACCTTTTTTCAAATTTAGTTTAAATGCGGATTGCACATTTTCTTCAGCGCTCTATTGGGAGACCCAGACGATTGGGGTATAGCTACTGCCCTCTGGAGGCCACACAAAGCACTACATTAAAAGTGCAAGGCCCCTCCCCCTCTGGCTATACCCCCCCCCGTGGTATCACGGGTTCTCCAGTTTTAGCTTTGTGTGCGAAGGAGGTCAGACATTCCATGCATAGCTCCACAGATTTTAGTCAGCAGTAGCTGCTGACTATTTCGGATGGAAGAAAAGAGGACACATATAGTGTCCCCAGCATGCTCCCTTCTCACCCCTGGATGGTGTTGTAAGGTTGAGGTACCTATTGCTGGTACAGGGCTGGAGCCTGACATGCTGTTTTCCTTCCACATCCCCTGGTAGGGCTCTGTGGAAGTGGGATCCTGCCGGCCTCAAAGCTCTGACGCCGGGCTCCATCCACAGACCCATTAGAACCTGATGGAGACGGAGCAGGAGTACGATCAGGGACAGGCCCTGCATCATACAGGTACTCTGTGTCCCCGGCAGGCACAGACACACTCCGGGCTGGCTGGGTGTTGTAGTGCGCCGGGGACCGCAACGTTGGAGCTAGTGTCCCTACAGATTACTGGGGGATTTTTTGTGTATGGGAACGCAGCGCCGACCCCCTCTGGACCGGGCGGCGCTGCTGTGACTTGTGGTGCGCCGGGGATCCGCCGTCCGCGCTTTTACGGCGGCGGCGGTTATAAATTGAGTCCCCGGCTTTTTGGGCCTAGGACGCCGGCAGCTCCGATTCGTTCCCGCCCCCACCCTGTCATTCAGGGTAGGGGAGAGACGCTGTTCGCTAGCAGCGACGAGGGCTGGAGCCTGATTTACATGCTCCAGCCCTCACACTAGGCACAGAGGGAAGCAGGCTTCCCGCTCTTAGCCAGGAACGCCCAGGGCCCGCCCCCCTTCTCTCTCAGGACGCCGGCAGCCATTACATGCAGTCTGGCTGGAGGAAGGACGCAAGGCTCTGGGAGACCTGGACTAGGGGCTATCTGGCGACCACACACCCGCTTTTTAAGCGGGCGGTAAGCGATTTTTCTGTGCTGGTCCCTCTAGTGCCTCACGGTGTATCGGTGTACTGTGTAGGATATAGAGATATTGTATTTCTTGCACTGTGAGGTCGCTTCTGGCTGCATCTCCCAGATCACTCTGTGGAAGCAACAACATGCCATCCTCAAAACGCAAGGCTGCCAAGGCTAGGGCTGTGTATACTGCGTGTGCTGCATGTGGGGCTAATCTACCAGCAGGCTCTGATGACCCCCATTGTGTGCAATGCTCCGACCCGGTGCTGCTTCGCCAGCCGGAGTCAGGAGGGAGAGTGACCCAGGCTGAGACGCCTGTAAGTCCTGCCCCGGTGACAGGGACAGACTTTGCAGTTTTTGCTGATAATATGTCTGTCTCTATGGCAAAAATCCTTGAAACCTTGCAATCTATGCATGGGGCTCAGTCTCTGGGCACGGCGAGGCCTCTGTCCTCAGGTCCCCCTCACTTGGAATTAATCCAGCCCACAGGGGGGTCCCCGGCTTCACAGGCCGAGGATTATGACTCAGATGATAGCCCCAGCCACCCTAAGCGAGCTCGCTGGGAAAGACCCTCGATGTCATCACACTGCTCAGGGTCTCAGCGCAATCAGTCTCCCTGTGATGTGTCTGATGAGAGTGATCAGGAATCCATTCCTGGAACCCCTCTCAACCTGGATACCCCTGATGGGGATGCCATGGTAAACGACCTTATCTCAGCCATCAATAGGCTGTTGGATATTTCTCCCCCAGCCCCTTCAGCAGAAGAGGCGGCTGCGGAGCAGGAGAAGTTTCGTTTCCTTTATCCCAAGCGTAAATTGAGTGCTTTGTTGGATCACGCTGACTTCAGAGAATCAATCCAGAAGCACGACGCTCACCCAGAAAGGCGTTTCTCTAAACGATCTAAAGATACGCGTTTCCCTTTCCCCCCTGAGGTGGTCAAGCGCTGGACCCAGTGTCCAAAGGTAGACCCCCCGATTTCCAAACTCGCAGCTAGGTCCATAGTTGCAGTGGAGGATGGCGCTTCACTTAAAGATGCCAATGACAGACAGATGGACCTTTGGTTAAAATCTGTCTATGAAGCTATCGGCGCGTCGTTTGCTCCGGCATTCGCAGCCGTATGGGCACTCCAGGCTATTTCAGCTGGCTTAGCAAAAGTGGATGCTATCATACATCCAGCAGTGCCGCGAGTGGCGCACCTTACCACGCAGATGTCGGCGTTTGCGTCTTACGCTATCAATGCGGTCCTAGAATCTACCAGTCGCACCTCAATGGCGTCCGCCAATTCGGTAGTTTTGCGCAGAGCCTTGTGGTTAAAGGACTGGAAAACAGATGCTGGTTCCAAAAAAATGTTTAACCAGTTTGCCTTTATCTAGAGATAGACTGTTTGGCGAGCCATTGGCTGATATCATTAAGCAGTCCAAGGGTAAAGACTCCTCTTTACCACAACCCAGAACAACCAAACCTCAGCAGAAAAAGTGGCAGCAGAGGTTTCAGTCCTTTCGAGGTTCGGGCAAGACACCATTTACCTCGTACAAAGGGACTCAGAGGACGCAAAGAAACTCAGATTCCTGGCGGGCTCACACGCGCCCCAAGAAAGCAAATGGAGGTACCGCTTCCAAAGCGGCTACCTCATGACTTCCAGCCCCCTCCCTCCGCATCGCCGGTCGGGGGCAGGCTCTCCCGCTTTTCCGGCATTTGGATGTCACAGGTCAAAGACCGGTGGGTGACGGACATTTTGTCTTGCGGGTACAGAATCGAGTTCAATTCTCGTCCTCCAGCTCGGTTCTTCAGAACCTCCCCACATCCAGACCGAGCAGATGCTCTGCTGCAGGCGGTGGGCTCCCTAAGAGCGGAAGGAGTGGTGATCCCAGTCCCTCCTCAGGAACAAGGGCAAGGGTTTTACTCCAATCTCTTTGTGGTTCCAAAAAAGGACGGCTCGTTCCGTCCTGTTCTGGACCTAAAACGGCTCAACAAACATGTGCACGCCAGGAAGTTCCGGATGGAAACCCTGCGTTCTGTCATTGCCTCAATGTCCAGAGGAGACTTCCTTGCCTCAATAGACATCAAAGATGCTTATCTCCACGTGCCAATTGCTACAGAACATCAACGTTTTCTACGTTTTGTGATAGGAGACGACCATTTTCAGTTCGTAGCTCTGCCATTTGGTCTGGCGACAGCCCCACGGGTCTTCACCAAGGTCATGGCGGCGGTGGTAGCAGTCTTGCACTCTCAGGGACACTCGGTGATCCCTTACCTAGACGATTTATTGGTCAAAGCTCCCTCTCAAGAGGCATGTCAGCACAGCCTGAATGCTACGCTGGAGACCCTACAGTCTTTCGGGTGGATCATCAACTTTCCAAAGTCGATCCTATCACCGACTCAATCACTAACGTATCTTGGCATGGAGTTTCATACTCTAGCAGCGATAGTGAAGCTTCCGCTGAACAAGCAGCGGTCCCTACAGACAGGGGTGCAATCTCTTCTGCAGGGCCAGTTGCATCCCTTGCGGCGCCTCATGCATTTCCTAGGGAAGATGGTGGCAGCCATGGAAGCAGTTCCCTTTGCGCAGTTTCATCTGCGCCCACTTCAATGGGACATTCTCCGCCAATGGGACGGGAAGTCAACGTCCCTGGACAGGAAAGTCTCGCTTTCCCAGATGGCCAAGGACTCCCTACAATGGTGGCTCCTTCCCACCTCATTGTCTCAGGGAAGATCCTTCCTGCCCCCATCCTGGGCAGTAGTCACGACAGATGCGAGTCTGTCAGGGTGGGGAGCAGTGTTTCTCCACCACAGGGCTCAGGGGACGTGGACTCCGCAGGAGTCCATCCTTCAGATCAATGTTCTGGAGATCAGAGCAGTGTATCTTGCTCTACTGGCCTTCCAACAGTGGCTGGAAGGAAAGCAGATCCGAATCCAATCGGACAACTCCACAGCGGTGGCATACATCAACCACCAAGGAGGGACGCGCAGTCGGCAAGCCTTCCAAGAAGTCCGGCGCATTCTAATGTGGGTGGAGGACAGAGCATCCACCATATCCGCGGTTCACATCCCAGGCGTAGAAAACTGGGAAGCAGACTTCCTCAGTCGCCAGGGCATGGACGCAGGGGAATGGTCCCTTCACCCGGACGTGTTTCAGGAAATCTGTCGCCGCTGGGGAGTGCCGGACGTCGACCTAATGGCATCCCGGCACAACAACAAGGTCCCGGCATTCATGGCGAGGTCGCGCGATCAAAGAGCTCTGGCGGCAGACGCCTTGGTTCAAGATTGGTCGCAGTTTCAGCTCCCATACGTGTTTCCGCCTCTGGCGCTCTTGCCCAGAGTGCTACGCAAGATCAGATCCGAGTGCAGCCGCATCATACTCGTCGCTCCAGACTGGCCGAGGAGGTCGTGGTATCCGGATCTGTGGCATCTCACGATCGGTCGACCGTGGTCACTGCCAGACCGACCAGACTTACTGTCCCAAGGGCCGTTTTTCCATCAGAATTCTGCGGCCCTGAACCTGACTGTGTGGCCATTGAGTCCTGGATCCTAGCATCTGCAGGATTATCTCAAGGAGTCGTTGCCACAATGAGACAAGCTAGAAAGTCGAATTCGGCTAAGATCTACCACAGAACGTGGAAGATTTTCTTATCCTGGTGCTCTGCTCAGGGAGTGTCTCCCTGGCCATTTGCATTGCCCAAGTTTCTTTCCTTCCTGCAATCGGGGTTAGAAAAGGGCTTGTCGCTCAGCTCCCTTAAAGGGCAAGTTTCGGCACTATCCGTGTTTTTTCAGAAGCGTCTAGCACGTCTTTCTAAGGTGCGCACGTTCCTGCAGGGGGTCTGTCATATTGTGCCCCCGTACAAGCGGCCGTTAGATCCATGGGATCTGAACAGGGTACTAGTTGCTCTCCAGAAGCCGCCCTTCGAGCCTCTGAAGGAAGTTTCCTTTTCTCGGCTGTCACAGAAAGTGGCGTTTCTTGTTGCGATCACATCGCTTCGGCGAGTGTCTGAGCTGGCAGCTCTGTCATCCAAGGCTCCTTTCCTGGTGTTCCACCAGGACAAGGTAGTGCTGCGCCCTATTCCGGAGTTTCTCCCTAAGGTCGTATCCTCTTTTCATCTTAATCAGGATATATCCTTGCCTTCTTTTTGTCCTCATCCGGTTCACCGGTATGAAAAGGACTTACGTTTGCTAGATCTGGTGAGAGCACTCAGAATCTACATTTCCCGCACGGCGCCCATGCGCCGTGCCGATGCACTTTTTGTCCTTGTCGCTGGTCCGCGCAAGGGATTGCAGGCTTCTAAAGCCACCCTGGCTCGATGGATCAAAGAACCAATTCTAGAGGCCTACCGTTCTGCGGGGCTTCCGGTTCCTTCAGGGCTAAAAGCCCACTCAACCAGAGCCGTGGGTGCGTCCTGGGCATTACGTCACCAGGCTTCGGCTCAACAGGTGTGCCAGGCAGCTACCTGGTCCAGTCTGCACACTTTCACAAAGCATTATCAGGTGCATACCTATGCTTCGGCGGATGCCAGCTTAGGTAGAAGAGTCCTGCAGGCGGTGGTTTCCTCCTCGTAGGGGAGGGCTGTTTTGCAGCTCTAACATGAGGTATTTCTTTACCCACCCAGGGACAGCTTTTGGACGTCCCAATCGTCTGGGTCTCCCAATAGAGCGCCGAAGAAGAAGGGAATTTTGTTACTTACCGTAAATTCCTTTTCTTCTAGCTCTTATTGGGAGACCCAGCACCCGCCCTGTTGTCCTTCGGGATGTTTTTTTGTTGTTTGCGGGTACACATGTTGTTCATGTTGAACGGTTTTTCAGTTCTCCGATGTTATTCGGAGTTAATTTGTTTAAACCAGTTATTGGCTTCCTCCTTCTTGCTTTGGCACTAAAACTGGAGAACCCGTGATACCACGGGGGGGTATAGCCAGAGGGGGAGGGGCCTTGCACTTTTAATGTAGTGCTTTGTGTGGCCTCCAGAGGGCAGTAGCTATACCCCAATCGTCTGGGTCTCCCAATAAGAGCTAGAAGAAAAGGAATTTACGGTAAGTAACAAAATTCCCTTCTTCTGTTAGTGCAATAAACCTCATTTCAATCCAGAAATATTACTGAGTCCATCAGTTATTAGATATATGAAACTGAAATAGCAAAAACCCAAATTGTTATAAAGAAAAAGGTTACCATTAATAGGGGTGCCCAAACTTTCTCATATGACTGTATGTTTGAAGCATTGCTCGTTACAGTGGCAAGAACCTGTTCTTTTTTGCGTTCCTAATCTTGCAGAACGTTTTCCACCAAGACCTGGAGAAACTGGCTGCTGTGATGAGCTTTACTATCTTTGACTGCCAGTGTCTTACTAAAGGCCGCTTTACACGCTGCGTTATCTGTACCGATATCGCTAGCGTGGGTACCCGCCCCCATCTGTTGTGCGACACGGGCAAATCGCTGCCCGTGCCGCACAACATCGCCCAGACCCGTCACACTACGTACCTGCCCGGCGATGTCGCTGTGACCGGTGAACTGCCTCCTTTCTAAGGGGGCGGTTCGTTCAGTGTCACAGCGACGTCACAGCTGTCACTTAACCGCCGCCCAATAGCAAAGGGGTGGAGATGAGCGGGACGTAACATCCCGCCCACCTCCTTCCTTCGCATAGCGGCCGGGAGGCAGGTAAGGGGAGCTTCCTCGTTCCTGCGGTGTCACACGGAGCGATGTGTGCTGCCACAGGAACGACGAACAACTACGTTACTGCTGCGGCAACGATATTAGAGAATGGACCCCCATGTCACCGATGAGCGATTTTGCACGTTTTTGTGACGATTCAAAATCGCTCATAGGTGTCACATGCAACGGCATCGCTAAAGCGACCGGATGTGCGTCACAAATTCCGTGACCCCAACGACTCCGCATTATCGATGTCGTAGTGTGTAAAGCCCCCTTTACAATTTCTTTCTTGTCACAAACATATCGAACATTGATGGCAAAATAATTCCGTGAGATGTAGTGACTCTGGAAATAATGCAGTGAGATGCAGTGACTCTGGAAATAATGCAGTGAGATGCAGTGACTCTGGAAATAATGCAGTGAGATGCAGTGACTATGGAAATAATTCAGTGAGATGCAGTGACTCTGGAAAGAATTCCGTGAGATGCAGTGACTCTGGAAAGAATTCCGTGAGATGCAGTGACTCTGGAAATAATGCAGTGAGATGCAGTGACTCTGGAAATAATGCAGTGAGATGCAGTGACTATGGAAATAATTCAGTGAGATGCAGTGACTCTGGAAATAATGCAGTGAGATGCAGTGACTCTGGAAATAATGCAGTGAGATGCAGTGACTCTGGAAATAATGCAGTGAGATGCAGTGACTCTGGAAATAATGCAGTGAGATGCAGTGACTCTGGACATAATGCAGTGACTCTGGACATAATGCAGTGACTCTGGACATAATGCAGTGACTCTGGACATAATGCAGTGACTCTGGACATAATGCAGTGACTCTGGACATAATGCAGTGACTCTGGACATAATGCAGTGACTCTGGACATAATGCAGTGACTCTGGACATAATGCAGTGAGATGCAGTGACTCTGGACATAATGCAGTGAGATGCAGTGACTCCGCCATCCAGCAAAGGCAATGGGTGAAAAGAGGACATTCAGCGTGTTGTGCGGCTCCTCGCACAGAATGAGCAGTTTGTGGCGTTTTTCTAATCGGCTTTTGCTATTGAAATCATTATTTATGAGCTCAGAAACCTGTCCGCTGATGCGGCTTTATAAAGCTGATCTGCTTTTGCAGCTGAAAAATGTATCCTCAAAAAACGCAGCAAAAACTGTGTGTGAATGCAGCCTTAGATCAGGAACAGAACAGACATTTATAGGACATTTCAGAACTTTCCCAAATTCCTATGAAAAAATATTCCGCACATTCTGCACTGACCGCTGGAGACAATTTATTATATGTTTTAGGAGTCGGTGCATTTTATACTGACTCCACCAAAATGAGCTCCGACTCCGCAGCCCTGGGTATTACACAGGATTTGATAACAGTAGGTCGCCATATTGCAAATATTCATAATGGGTTTTTTTCTCCCCCACAATTGCTGCTTTCTCCTTTCTCCTTTTTTTTTTTTTTTCGTTTTGCAAGGGGCAAAATGGAAATGTGGACTTCACAGTTTGTTACCCACTTTCTTATCAGCGCGGTGATACCCCACATGTGGCCAAAAAGTTCTGCTTGCACCCACGGCCAGGCTTGGAAGTGAAGGAGCAATATTGGAATTTTTGAAAGCAAATTTAGCTGAAATAGATTGCGGGCACCTTGTCGCATTGGCAGAGCCCCTGAGGAACCTGAACAGCAGAAACCCCCCACAAGTGTCACAGTTTTGAAAACTAGACCCTCAAGGAATTTATGTAGCAGTGTGTTGAGCTATTTTAACTCCTAAATTCTTAACCTTTTTAAAATGTGAAAATATTTATTTTTTTTTTCCCTCTAAAATGTTTTTACTCCCAGATTTGTAATTTTGACAGTGGATAATAGGAGAAAACCCATAATTTGTGTACAATTTCTCACAGACACAGCGATACCCCATACATGGTTAAAAACTGATATCTGGGCACCAGTCGGGGCTTGGAGAGCGAAGAGCGCTACTTGATTTTTGGAACATAAATGTGGAGGTGTTGCATTTGCGGAGCCCCTGAGGTGCCCAAAATGTAGAAACCCCCACATGTGACCCCCATTAAACAAACTAAACCCTATAATGAATCCTCCAATGGTGTGGGGATTTTATTAGATTGGGCTGCGAAAATTAAGTTGGATTATACTTGAGTTTCAGAAGTTTAATTCACACAAAGGCTTTTCTATTTTTACACAAAAATGTATTTTTGCCCTGTTTTTGAGAGCTGAAACTTTTTTTTTATTTCCGAATGAGCCGTATGAGAACTTGCATTTTAAAGGATTGTTTGGTGGATTGTTTATTTTTTTTATTTTCATGACTTTTTTTTTTATCGCTTTTTATTCACTTCTTGTGTAAATGATGAAAAAATGACACTTTGGGCTTTTTTATTTTTACGATGTTCGGCATAAGGAATAAATTGTGACTGTTTTATAGATCGGGTCGTTGCGGATGCGGCGATACCTATTGACTTTTCTTTGTTTTCACACACAAGCTGCGTTTTTAGTGGGGAAATGAGATTTTGTCATTTTTGGGCAGTTTTTTTCTTTTTATACATATATTTACTGTATTACTTTCTCAGTCTTCCTGTGGGACATGAATATTTTTCCCTTTGCTCGCTGCTCTTGTTCTGCAGCACATCAGACCTGTCAGTGTCTCATTAACTGTGCCTGTTAGACTCTGCCTATTATAGCAGGATCTAACAGGCCACCGTACCCTGGGGTCTTCAGATGACCTGAGGGTACCATAGTAACGATCGGTACCCACAATTACTATCGTGGGAAACTGATCCTGCCAAAGGAGGGCTTTTAATTTCCTTTTAACCTTTTAGATACCACTGTTGCGACTGACAGCAGTGATTTCGATGTTAATCGGCCCAGATCGGTTCCAAAACTGGTCGGGGCCGACATCCACTTATGTCAGTCGTCATATAAAGCTGTCGCCTGAACTAATTTTGCCAGCGGGGCAACACTATTCACTTATTCCACAGCGCCATCAACAAGCCCCGAATGACGACCATTAAAAAGGGTATCGTCAGTCGTTAAGGGGTTAGACAGCGTGAAAATAAGCAAGTGTGGAATTGACTTGCTTCTTCAATCTGCTGTCATTCTCCAGCTGTGAGAGCTTTTATCTTTCATAGTCTACAGCTCGTTTCCATGGTGCTCGATCGCTGCCATAGTTACATTTCAGGAGAGGTGATAACTCCTAACATCCCAGTTTTCTGTTCCAGCCCAGTGATCTCTGTACAGCAGCTATCTGCTCACCTCTGCTCCTGACTGGACTCTTATCAGCCCTGCATAATCACAGGATCATTTTTACACCCTCGGTGATAATTAGAGCAAATCACTATGACTCCTGATCTCTGTGGCTTGTATCATTTGGATCCCATCTCTGCTCTTTGGGTGGATCCCGTCTCTGCTCTTTGGGTGGATCCCGTCTCTGCTCTTTGGGTGGATCCCGTCTCTGCTCTTTGGGTGGATCCCGTCTCTGCTCTTTGGGTGGATCCCGTCTCTGCTCTTTGGGTGGATCCCGTCTCTGCTCTTTGGGTGGATCCCGTCTCTGCTCTTTGGGTGGATCCCGTCTCTGCTCTTTGGGTGGATCCCGTCTCTGCTCTTTGGGTGGATCCCGTCTCTGCTCTTTGGGTGGATCCCGTCTCTGCTCTTTGGGTGGATGCCGTCTCTGCTCTTTGGGTGGATGCCGTCTCTGCTCTTTGGGTGGATGCCGTCTCTGCTCTTTGGGTGGATGCCGTCTCTGCTCTTTGGGTGGATGCCGTCTCTGCTCTTTGGGTGGATGCCGTCTCTGCTCTTTGGGTGGATGCCGTCTCGGCTCTTTGGGTGGATGCCGTCTCGGCTCTTTGGGTGGATGCCGTCTCGGCTCTTTGGGTGGGTGCCGTCTCGGCTCTTTGGGTGGGTGCCGTCTCGGCTCTTTGGGTGGGTGCCGTCTCGGCTCTTTGGGTGGGTGCCGTCTCGGCTCTTTGGGTGGGTGCCGTCTCGGCTCTTTGGGTGGGTGCCGTCTCGGCTCTTTGGGTGGGTGCCGTCTCGGCTCTTTGGGTGGATGCCGTCTCGGCTCTTTGGGCGGGTGCCGTCTCGGCTCTTATCGGGGCGGGGTGCCGTCTCGGCTCTTATCGGGGCGGGGTGCCGTCTCGGCTCTTATCGGGGCGGGGTGCCGTCTCGGCTCTTATCGGGGCGGGGTGCCGTCTCGGCTCTTATCGGGGCGGGGTGCCGTCTCGGCTCTTATCGGGGCGGGGTGCCGTCTCGGCTCTTATCGGGGCGGGGTGCCGTCTCGGCTCTTATCGGGGCGGGGTGCCGTCTCGGCTCTTATCGGGGCGGGGTGCCGTCTCGGCTCTTATCGGGGCGGGGTGCCGTCTCGGCTCTTATCGGGGCGGGGTGCCGTCTCGGCTCTTATCGGGGCGGGGTGCCGTCTCGGCTCTTATCGGGGCGGGGTGCCGTCTCGGCTCTTATCGGGGCGGGGTGCCGTGGGTTTCTCTTCGTGCCTATGATAGTTCTTCTTGTCAGGCACATCGCTAGTGTTATAGCGGTATTATTAGTGACTGTCCCTCTGCATACTGTCGTTCTCCTCACTCTGCGGTTGCCGTTTTTCAGGTCCTTTTATCAGATTTGGGGACCTGGTATCGGAGAGGAGAAGGGATCGGTCAGTGCGGCCTCGACGCGTCCTCTACAGGTGAGCTTGGGAAGCTGTCACAGGTCCTAAAGTCTAATCTTTCGGTTCTGGGGAGGGGTGACAGGTGAGGGGGGGCCCCCCCGGTGACAGGTGAGGGGACCCCCCCGGTGACAGGTGAGGGGACCCCCCCCAAGGATTTATTTGATGTGCGTTTATTTGTCATTAATCAAGGCTGGAATAAAGATGGCGAAGAGGGTGAGCGTCATGGACAGTCAAGGGGTGAATAAGAAGCCCTCGCCTTCCCGCGTGCGGGTGTCGGTGCGGCTCCGGCCGTACATGGAGAAGGCGGAGGAGAAGGCCTGTGTCCGGGGCCTGGACTCGCAGTCACTGGTGATCGTGAACTGGAGGAACCAGTTGGAAACCATGCAGTACCAGTGAGTGACCAGTAATGTGCCGTCTGCTGCAAATGTCGCCAATGACCGGACACAACCGGGGACTGTCACAGACTTTCCCTCTTCTTCTGCTCCTCAGGTTTGACGCTTTCTATGGGAACAAGGCCACGCAGCGCGAGATCTACACCGGCTCCGTGTATCCCATCCTTCCTCACTTGTTGGTAGGACAGAACGCCAGTGTTTTTGCCTATGGGCCGACAGGAGCAGGTACGTAGTGTCCTGGGAGGTTGGGGGGTTATATAGCCCCTGGACTCCGTGTAACGAGCTGTCCTCTCCAGGTAAGACCCACACCATGCTGGGGAACCCGCAGCAGCCGGGCATCATCCCGCGAGCTGTCAGAGACCTGCTGCAGATGACTCGCGGGACGGAGGAGGAGGAGAACTGGAGCTTCTCCATCACTATGTCCTACGTGGAGATTTATCAGGAGAAGGTGGGTGACGACCTACGGCGCCGCTCGAGACGGACCATATCCCCCCGATGTGGTGTTAACCCTTCCCTTCTCAGGTGATGGATCTGCTGGAGCCCAAGAACAAGGATCTTCCAATCCGAGAAGACAAAGACCACAACATCCTCATCCCGGGAGTGACCCATAAGACCATCACCTCCTTCTCAGACTTTGATGAATATTTCATTCCCGCCAGTCAGAATCGGACCGTCGCCAGCACCAAACTGAACGACCGGTCCAGCCGCAGCCATGCCGTGCTCCTCATCAAGGTGAGGGGGGGGATGATCTGGTAAATCACTCCGGGGGGGTCTGGCAGTAGGAAACTATACACTTGTCTCCCTGCCATTACTAGTAGGTGCCACCTCATTACCAACATGAGAGGTGACCAGGTGAGGCTCTTGTAGTCGCAGCCATGTCCAGCTCCTGCAGTAATGATTACCTCTGACATGTAGGGTCTGGAAAGCTGGGGGTCCGCCCATACAAGTCCTGTACAGGGTCACAGTTGTCACTTTTGGCTAGTGAGCAGACCAGTTGTTTTTACACTGCGGGTTCTGCTCCAGGCCCCCCGCACAGAGCAGGCTCCTCAACCCCCCCCACCCCCCTCCCCTCCTCAGAGCGGACATATTCCTCTCGCACAGAGCGGCCGCCCCACCCAAACACGGCCCGCTCCTCCCACCGCACAGAGCGGATGCGCCCCCCCTACAGAGCGGGCTCTCCCCCGCACAGAGCAGCCTCCCCCCCACACCCTCCTACAGAGCGGGCTCTCCCCCGCATAGAGCGGCCTCCCCCCCCCCCCCCCCCCCCCACCCTCCTACAGAGCGGGCTCTCCCCCTGCACAGAGTGGACGACCCCTCCACCCCCCTACAGAGCGGGTTCTCCTCCCCCCCACCTGTACAGTGGACGAACACCCACCCCCCACCCCCCTGCGCAGAGCGGACACCCTTTTCCCCCCAGAGCGGAGCCCCCACCCACCGAGCGGCTACCCCTGCACGTCTCTACGGGCTGCACGAGGGCGAGCGCTGGTGATGGTATTATAGCACATTAGCTTTGGAGTCTGCAGGAGCGTCCCCGTGCTCCTTCCTCTGGGTGTAGACGCCACTTATGAGTGTGCAGATTTTCCAGCTCGTCGTTGACTAATTGAGCAGGGCCATGGCGGCTGAGGTGGGTTACTGAGCCCAGTAGGGGGCGCCACTGGTCTGTGACGGGGATTCCTGCTGGCTTTTGCTCATTTTTAGGCGTTACGGTGGTGTCACGTTTTGGATTACAAGGATTTCCGGATCTCGTCAGTCTCACACTTTCTACGTGGACGTTGAACGTTTCATTCCTGTTCCTCAGGTGCAGAAGAGTCAGCAGATTCCTCCGTTCCGGCAGCTGACCGGAAAGCTTTACCTCATAGACCTGGCCGGATCGGAGGACAACCGGCGCACCGGAAACAAAGGCATCCGCCTGAAGGAGAGCGGCGCAATCAACTCCTCCCTGTTTACCCTCAGTAAGGTAGTGGACGCCTTAAATCAGGGGCTGCCCAGAATCCCCTACAGAGACAGCAAGCTGACCCGGCTCCTGCAGGTGAGGCATGGTGGGCCCGGTCTCCCGTTATATAGGGGTTATGATGCCTTGTAAAGCTGGGGTCTCCTGTGCTGCTCCGTGGCACCCGCCGTCCGGACCTTACAGTCCCCGTGGCCGGTCTCCTCAGTGCCGCCGGGCCCTTGGGTCATTATCACACGTCTGATGATGCTGGTTTCTTCCAGGACTCGCTCGGAGGTTCTGCCCACAGCGTAATGATTGCAAACATCGCCCCGGAGCAGCATTATTACTTTGACACTCTCACTGCCCTCAACTTCGCTGCCAAGTCTAAGCAGATCATCAACAAACCCTTCATCCAGGAGACCACCCAAGCACCAGGTAGAGGGGTCTCCTCCAGGCTGACACGGGGTGTAAGGGTGGCAGAAGATCTGCTGAGAAATGTCCTCTCACTCCTTCCTTTCCTTTCTCAGTTCAGCCCACCATAAAGAGACCTCGGGATGACCTGGAGAATATGGTGCCACCGCGACACCTTAAAAAAGTCAAGACTGAGTCCATAGAAGAGTCTCCGAACTTGTCCAAGGAAGCAGCCAAGTGCGATTCTCACCTGTGGGGTCTGTCTCTGCTGTGGGTTATTGTCGGGCTTGTGAGACCTTTTCTGCTTTGTTTACAGGAGTAAACTCCAGATCGCCGACTTAGACCCTGCGGTGGTGGAACGGCTGCTCAAACTGGACCGGATCCTGATGGAGAAGGGAAAAATGGAAACCCAGCTACTGAGCACCCCCAAACGTGAGCGTATGGCCCTCCTGAAGAAATGGGAAGAGAGCCAGATGGAGATCGAGGTGAGACAGCGGCGGTCCATGATGTGCGGTGCAGCAGTGATCTGTATTCTGCGCTGCTCCATTGAAACTACAATTCCCAGCATGCACTGTCAGAAATTGCTAGGAGGAGTTTTACAAGTGGGGTGGTGATGATAGCGTATCCCTGATTATCCAGGGGTGCGATGTTGATTGACATATGTCTTACCACACCAAAGTGACAGGGCAGATACGCCATTACTTACGTAGCACTCACTGAATACAGTTTTATGGTAAAACAATAATGCAACAATTTATGAAGATTGCATCAGGATAATGTTCTGTTATGGAATGGCAGAAACAATATAATAATATTCATTTATATAGCGCTGTTAATTCCACAGCGCTTTACATAGAATAGCAACACTGTCCCCGTTGGGGCTCACAATCTAGGTTCCCTATCAGTATATATTTTTGGAGTGTGGGAGGAAACCGGAGAACCAGGAGGAAACCCACGCAAACCCTGTTCTATTGATTAATGTAAATCATAGTATATAGAGAAATAGGCATCAATACATTACCAAGTATTGTAGCATCACTTCTGAACTGGAGCGACCTCAGTGTCAGCGAGAAGGAGAATACTCTGGTTTTATCATCACAGAAGAAGTGCATCCACTATACCTTCTGGAACGTCCCTGAGCAGAGTCCCCTATTTTTATACATAGCTCCCACGTCCTCCTCCATCACAGCTGCGCAGCATGTGTAAGCCAGATCATCAGTATCTTGCAGTTGCGCAGTATGTTGTTTTTCACAAAGTTTATGATCACAGCACAGTGCTGCAAGGTTACTAATTACATTTCAAAGCTCTCCAATAGTTTTTTTTTCACAAAGTTAACTCTGCATGATCACGGCATAACGCTCTAAGATTGTAGCATATGGACAGCATGACCTCCATAATCACCTATTCTGAAGACTGGATACCCATCTTAACCCAGTCACACACTCATACTTGTCTCATTCGTATCACAACATCGCTGTATCATAAGGCAACGGTCCAGCCGGCAGTGTCCATGTACAGAGGATCAGGATGCTCATTGCCGCCGAGGACTGAAGTAGAGTAATATCCCTTCCTTTTCAGAGGCTGAAGGAGAAGCAGAAGGAGCTGGAGGAGAAGGCCCTGGCGGCTGAGGCTCGTGTGAAGTCAAACAGCTCAGACGTTGACCTGTCCGATTCCAGCGTCAGCGAGAACACTTTCCGGGTGCCGCTCAGGAATCACGCCACATCCACTGCCAAAGGGAAGAGGGTGCTCCGCGTGCAGCCCCTGCAGGGTGAGAGTCTCCAACAACTGGCAGCTGAGGGCGAGCTCTCCGGCACGGGACTGGGTAGGGGTCAGAAGCTCATCTGTCAGTGACTGGGGCTGTGGGGAAGAGTGTCTTCTGTCCTACACTATGGCCGGTGTCATGTCTGGACTCATGTCTGGTTTATGTTTGGTCCAGGTCTCAACCAAAACGTCAAACAAGTGGGAATCCCAGTGGTTGAGAAGAAAATGCGGGTGAGTGTGTAACTAATGCCTGTAATGCTGATGCGGTCACCTGCTCACGGCATTTCCACCGCGCCATCTCCCGCTAGCGAATGGCGGGTTTTTCTTGGGTTGTATTTGTTGACTTTCTTTATTGTCTTGTCTACAGAAGGGCCACGACGGCTGCGAGAACGCGCTCAGCTGGGAGATAAACGTCAGGACGGATCTGCTGGAGAACGGCCGAGAGAAGATCCTGAGCCTCCTCAATACCGGATCCTTAAAGGAGCTGAAGTCTCTACAGAAGATCGGGGACAAGAAGGCCAAACTCATTGTGGGCTGGAGGGAGGTCAACGGCCCGTTCACCAATGTAAGTGTAACACGCCCTATCGAGTGGGTGGTTGTACATTAACGGGTTATAGCAGATTTCAGTTCTGCACTCTGACAAGCTACAGATGCTGTTCTGGTGATGCATATGGCAGAAGATAATCCTCTGCCACGTGCATCAATAGAGCAGCATTTGCAGTTTCACATCACTGATTGATCAGCAGCAGGTAACAAACACTGGCTAGTAATTATGGAGGATGCAGGAGAGTTGAGCTTTGCTAGCAACCAGCTAACAATAATGGAAGACCACGCTGCAGTTACTGTCTGTTGTTTTTTCGGTAACCAGGGTCTGTCTTGGACTCTTCCACCAAACATTTGGTCACCCACACAGTCACCCTCTATATTTAGGGCTGTGCTTCCGTCTGCTGACCCTCGCCCCCTGTATGGAGGGAGACTGCGGCACCTTTCCTCCTTTCTGTAGGTCTTGCTGTTAGGCGTAGGTTAAGACGTGATTTCTGTGTTTCAGGTGGAGGACCTGGCCTCTATGGAAGGGATGTCTACCAAACAAGTCACCTCCTTCTTAAAGGTAGGACTCCAGACGCTCTGTACATGGGGCGATCACACATAGAAACCATTGTCTCATAAGACGGGGGTTACGCTTGTGACGTGGGGGGGATTATAAGACAGACCTGATACTGATGGTGGTCTCCCCACAGGCCAATATCCTGAGCATCGCAGCCAGCTGAAGATGCTCCCAGGACCCCGCACTTCTCACCGAGAAGCCTTCACTTCATGGATTCTGTGAAACCTTTAAATCTCCTGCTCGATGCCCATTTCCTTGCCCACACCGGCCCGGGGGTAAACTGTGCGTCTGTGGAGTACGTGACGCCCTCCATCACCTCTAGTTTGGACTCCTTACCCCTACATCACTGCGAGGAGGAGGAGGCGGCTGCAGGAGCCGCCATGTTTTATGATTTTTGTAATAGTGTGATATTTTTTTTATTTGTGAATCCATACAGTGCGTCCCCTGACCCTACACCCGGCATCATACAGGGGTGTTTGTAGGGTTCCCATAAATAATGAATGCAGCAGACACCCCATGTAACCACTCGTGTATATAATAAGAATTACTTTAAAGAGACAGTGACCGCTCCGCGCAGGAGGTGATTGATCCGCCCCGCTCCGCGCAGGAGGTGATTGATCCGCCCCGCTCCGCGCAGGAGGTGATTGATCCGCCCCGCTCCGCGCAGGAGGTGATTGATCCGCCCCGCTCCGCGCAGGAGGTGATTGATCCGCCCCGCTCCGCGCAGGAGGTGATTGATCCGCCCCGCTCCGCGCAGGAGGTGATTGATCCGCCCCGCTCCGCGCAGGAGGTGATTGATCCGCCCCGCTCCGCGCAGGAGGTGATTGATCCGCCCCGCTCCGCGCAGGAGGTGATTGATCCGCCCCGCTCCGCGCAGGAGGTGATTGATCCGCCCCGCTCCGCGCAGGAGGTGATTGATCCGCCCCGCTCCGCGCAGGAGGTGATTGATCCGCCCCGCTCCGCGCAGGAGGTGATTGATCCGCTCCGCGCAGGAGGTGATTGATCCGCCCCGCTCCGCGCAGGAGGTGATTGATCCGCCCCGCTCCGCGCAGGAGGTGATTGATCCGCCCCGCTCCGCGCAGGAGGTGATTGATCCGCCCCGCTCCGCGCAGGAGGTGATTGATCCGCCCCGCTCCGCGCAGGAGGTGATTGATCCGCCCCGCTCCGCGCAGGAGGTGATTGATCCGCCCCGCTCCGCGCAGGAGGTGATTGATCCGCCCCGCTCCGCGCAGGAGGTGATTGATCCGCCCCGCTCCGCGCAGGAGGTGATTATCAGGACGTCCATAGTGTGGGATAATTTATTTGCTCTTCTCTGCGGATCCTCCATATATAACGTCCTGTTACCAGACCCTCTGTCAGAAGGGGCCGCTCCGGAGAGCAGTCGTGACGTCCATGTCTTACTTAGTTTTACCCTATGTTCCAGATGTGTAATAATGAATCAGGTCTGTTATTATTCAGCTGGAATTTTGTATTAATAAAATTTGTCTTTTTATATATATAGAAATCTTCTGATGTCTCCAAAAGTGATGAAAGTACGCGGCCCGATAATAGCTGACCAGGAGCCATGTAACAACACTGCCCCCTGATAATATCCGACCAGGAGCCATGTAAAAACACTGCCCCCTGATAATATCCGACCAGGAGCCATGTAACGGCACTGCCCCGATAATAGCCGACCAGGAGCCATGTAACGACACGGCCCCGATAATAGCCGACCAGGAGCCATGTAACGACACGGCCCCGATAATAGCCGACCAGGAGCCATGTAACGACACGGCCCCGATAATAGCCGACCAAGCGCATGTAACGACACTGCCCCGATAATAGCCGACCAGGAGCCATGTAACGACACGGCCCCGATAATAGCCGACCAGGAGCCATGTAACGACACGGCCCCGATAATAGCCGACCAGGAGCCATGTAACGACACGGCCCCGATAATAGCCGACCAAGCGCATGTAACGACACGGCCCCGATAATATCTGACTAGGAGTCATGTAACTCAAAAAAAGGTCCAGGGAGCCTCTGTTAGGAGTCTCGACACGGAAAATAGCTAGATATCCCTCCCTGAGATCAGTGATTGTTTTGTTTTGCAGGAGCCATGTAACGACACGGCCACGATAATATACAACCAGAAGCGATAACGACACATCTTTTTTATTATATCCGACCAGGAGCCATGTAACGACACGGCCCGATAATATCAGACCAGGAGCTATATACAATGTACAGAGCCCCGGGTGCGGTGCCGGTAGCACACCTCAACACCTCACACCGCGGTTCTGGTCCACCACACGGGGTTACTTTCCTGCTTTTAATTATAGTTGCAATCACAATTCTTCCACCGCATTGTAAATCCGCTTTACTGGTAAATGTACAAACTTTCTGCAATAAACCAATGAATGTAATAAGCTGCTCCCGGTTGTCACTGGAGACTGCACCGGAGGGAAGAAGTCACAGGATTTAAAGCCCCCCCCCCCCCCACTATACCACTATACCACACTCTCTCCAGTGATTTTTTTTTTTTTTTTTCTTTTCCTTCTCTTCCCCCCCCACCCACCCCCTCTCCCTGGGTCAGAGATCCTAGGTGAGACCTTCTGTAGGGACCCAGAAGATACTGTAGGAGGGAGTCTCCTGGTGAGGATGTCCTCCATTTTGGCTTCTTGCTGCTGGAGTGACGCTCTAGGAAACCTTCCTTACAGCCCCCCGGTGGTCTAGTTGTGGTGTTCTCTGTGATTGAGGGAGTCAGTGGTGCTATCATGGGGCGCTTGTCTGTGGCTCGCTGTGGTGTGATGGCGCGGAGCACGTGCGATGGGCACATGTTGGCTCTTCACATGGATGACTTTGATTCTGACCACGGTTCCCCCGACGGGTGGAAGGGAAAGGATGGAGGATTCTCTCTTCAGTTACTGTTCCGGATCATACTGAAGAGGCAATAAAAGCAGATTCCCAACATGACTGGACCCCAAAAAATGTAAACCCATTAGGCAAGCAGCAGCGCACTCCTGTACGTGCTGACATCCGGAAGCTTCCGGCAGCGCGGCACAAACATGAGACCGGATCTTTCATCCCTAGAGGCCTAAACTGACCGCTTCCTTCCCGTATGGACTGGTAGACAATGCGTGAGGAGCATGGTCCGGCTGCTAAAGTGGCCACACGTACCTTTCTCCCCTTTTTAAAGGGACTGTATCGTCTAATTTTTTATTTTTTTTTTTTGTAGGCCAAATCTGCAAACAATATTATTAGAATTGTATAACAACTATTTTCTTAATGTAATTCAACTTTTAAATATGTAAAAAAAAAAATTTTTTATTAAAAATACTTATAATTGCCAATAGGGGGAGCATCTTCCTGTGTACACATCCAAAAGCTATAGTAATCCTTAGTAGAATTACGATAGCTGCAAATGTGGGCGGTCACTAGATGACACGCCTATTCTCCTCCCCTTATGGGTGTTACACTGCACCCAAAGGGGAGGAGGTGTATTTCATAGTAATGTGTCGCCATTTTCTGGGTGACTGTATATGAATTGTACAGTCCACCCGGAAGTAAAGTGGAAACACATTTTAGTCAGAAAGGAGCAGCAGCATCGTACAGTGCCCTGGAGAAGGAGCAGCAGCATCGTACAGTGCCCTGGAGGAGGAGCAGCAGCATCGTACAGTGCCCTGGAGGAGGAGCAGCAGCATCGTACAGTGCCCTGGAGGAGGAGCAGCAGCATCGTACGGTGCCCTGGAGAAGGAGCAGCAGCATCGTACAGTGCCCTGGAGGAGGAGCAGCAGCATCGTACAGTGCCCTGGAGGAGGAGCAGCAGCATCGTACAGTGCCCTGGAGGAGGAGCAGCAGCATCGTACAGTGCCCTGGAGAAGGAGCAGCAGCATCGTACGGTGCCCTGGAGGAGGAGCAGCAGCATCGTACGGTGCCCTGGAGGAAGAGCAGCAGCATCGTACGGTGCCCTGGAGGAGGAGCAGCAGCATCGTACAGTGCCCTGGAGGAAGAGCAGCAGCATCGTACGGTGCCCTGGAGGAGGAGCAGCAGCATCGTACGGTGCCCTGGAGGAGGAGCAGCAGCATCGTACGGTGCCCCTGGAGGAGGAGCAGCAGCATCGTACGGTGCCCTGGAGGAGGAGCAGCAGCATCGTACGGTGCCCTGGAGGAGGAGCAGCAGCATCGTACGGTGCCCTGGAGGAGGAGCAGCAGCATCGTACGGTGCCCTGGAGAAGGAGCAGCAGCATCGTACGGTGCCCTGGAGAAGGAGCAGCAGCATCGTACGGTGCCCTGGAGGAGGAGCAGCAGCATCGTACGGTGCCCTGGAGGAGGAGCAGCAGCATCGTACGGTGCCCTGGAGGAGGAGCAGCAGCATCGTACGGTGCCCTGGAGGAGGAGCAGCAGCATCGTACGGTGCCCTGGAGGAGGAGCAGCAGCATCGTACGGTGCCCTGGAGGAGGAGCAGCAGCATCGTACGGTGCCCTGGAGAAGGAGCAGCAGCATCGTACGGTGCCCTGGAGAAGGAGCAGCAGCATCGTACGGTGCCCTGGAGAAGGAGCAGCAGCATCGTACGGTGCCCTGGAGGAGGAGCAGCAGCATCGTACGGTGCCCTGGAGAAGGAGCAGCAGCATCGTACGGTGCCCTGGAGGAGGAGCAGCAGCATCGTACGGTGCCCTGGAGGAGGAGCAGCAGCATCGTACGGTGCCCTGGAGGAGGAGCAGCAGCATCGTACGGTGCCCTGGAGAAGGAGCAGCAGCATCGTACGGTGCCCTGGAGGAGGAGCAGCAGCATCGTACGGTGCCCTGGAGAAGGAGCAGCAGCATCGTACGGTGCCCTGGAGGAGGAGCAGCAGCATCGTACGGTGCCCTGGAGAAGGAGCAGCAGCATCGTACGGTGCCCTGGAGGAGGAGCAGCAGCATCGTACGGTGCCCTGGAGAAGGAGCAGCAGCATCGTACGGTGCCCTGGAGGAGGAGCAGCAGCATCGTACGGTGCCCTGGAGGAGGAGCAGCAGCATCGTACGGTGCCCTGGAGGAGGAGCAGCAGCATCGTACGGTGCCCTGGAGGAGGAGCAGCAGCATCGTACGGTGCCCTGGAGGAGGAGCAGCAGCATCGTACGGTGCCCTGGAGGAGGAGCAGCAGCATCGTACAGTGCCCTGGAGAAGGAGCAGCCTTACTGCAGCCGGTCCCTGAAGATCAGCGTTCACAGGAACGTGGAGAGGACTCAACCATTAGTAAGTATATACACACACACACTGACTGTTACACATATATACACTGACTGTTCTGAGCGCATACACACACACATACATACATATATATATACACACACACACACGCACGCGCCGCGCGCACACACACTATATATATATATATATATATATATATATACATACATACATACATACATACATACATACATACATACATACATACACACACACACACACACACACACACACACACACACACACACACACACACACATATATATATATACACATACATACTGCGGTAATGGAATCCTCCCCGGTACCGCCACTGCTCGTTCAGTCTCCGGTGCGGCGGCAGGTCTGCTCCCGCGCGTGAGATGGAAGTAGCAGTGAAAACGAAAGTAAACAATAGAGTGGAAAAAAAACCCATACTCACGTGTCTGCAGACTCCCGGTGCCATGCCCGCTCCCAGCTCCTCATCCGGTAACGCTGCATCGGCTGTGTCCTCTCAGGCACGTTTGATGGCGGCAGGACCTGGCGGTGGATCACCTGATGTGGTCACCTGACCCATCAGCTGATCGCAAGTCTTTTTGCCGCCCGGCTATCAGCTGATGCGTCCGGAGACTTCTTCAGCTGATCACCAGCAGCTCCTGCAGCGGTCGACAGGAGTCGGCAGGGACGTGTGTAGGGTTTGTTTTTTTTTTTTTTTTTCCTTCACAGATTCATCAGCCGATTGTATAATCGGCTTTTATACAATCAGCTGATGTGTGATGTGATTCAGGCACTGGCCGGTTTGCCGGATCCAGCGCTCTCCTGTAGAGGCATTACAGTACAGTGACAGCGCTGTAACTTCCGGGTCACATGCGCCGGTCACATGACAGCATGTGACCGGCGCTTGTTGCGCTGTCACTGTACTGTAGTCACTGTATGGGAGAGCGGCAGATCCGGCAAACCGGCGAAAAGCCGGATGTGTGAAACCGGCCGAACCTGACACATCTGATTGCTTTGCCTTCCAGCAAACTGATCAGATGATATTGGACGGCATGGGACCCTTGACCCAGGATTACTGCGGAGGGGGGTTCTTTATTTCATTAAAGATGGAGTCACTAATTGTGTTGTGTTTTATTTCTAATAAAAATATTTTTCTGTGTTTGTTGTTTTTTTTTTATGTTTACTAGAAATTCATGGTGGCCATGTCGAATATAGGCGTCACACCATGAATTTTGGGCTTAGGGCGAGCTGATAATATAAAGCTAGCCCTAACCCCATTATTACCCAGCTAGCCAACTGTCACCAGGGCAGCTAGAAGAGTTGGATACAGCGCCAGAAGATGGCTCTTCTATAAAAGCGCCATTTTCTGGAGTGGCTGCGGACTGCAATTCGCAGTGGGGGTGCCCAGAAAGCATAGGCACCCTGCACTGCGGATTACAAAACACAGCTGCCTAGTTGTACCTGGCTGGACTCAAAAATTGGGCGAAGCCCACGTCTTTTTTTTTTTTAATTATTTCATGAAAGTCATGAAATAATTTTAAAAAAATGGGCTTCGCTATATTTTTGGCTCACAACCGGGTACAAATAGGCAGCTGGGAGTTGGGGGCAGCCCGTACCTGCCTGCTGTACCCGGCTAGCATACAAAAATATGGCGAAGCCCACGTCATTTTTTTGGGTGGATAAAAAGTCCTGTATACAGTCCTGGATGGATCATGCTGAGCCTTGTAATTCTGCAGCTTCTGTCTGCTCTCCTGCATACACTATTAGATGTAATATGCTGAGCCTTGTAGTTCTGCTCCCCCTGACTCTCCCTCCAGCATGGAGTCCTGGATGGAGCATGCTGAGCCTTGTAGTTCTGCAGCTGCTGTCTGCTCTCCTGCATACACTAGTGGAGAATGAAGAATATTGAAGAAGGAAATGACATCAGACCTTTTTTCTTTTTTTGATTTTTTAAACCATCTTCAATGGCATTGTTCAATGATAAAACCGCATAAAAAAAACAGTGAGAAAAAAACGTGTTAAAACATCATGCATTGTTGCCGCGATTTATGTCAACAGGTGTTTTGTTTTGCTAAAAAAAAATCAATGGTGGCTCAGTAGTTGGCACTATATGGTGGCTCAGTAGTTGGCACTGTACGGTGGCTCAGTAGTTGGCACTGTACGGTGGCTCAGTAGTTGGCACTGTACGGTGGCTCAGTAGTTGGCACTGTACGGTGGCTCAGTAGTTGGCACTGTACGGTGGCTCAGTAGTTGGCACTGTACGGTGGCTCAGTAGTTGGCACTGTACGGTGGCTCAGTAGTTGGCACTGTACGGTGGCTCAGTAGTTCGCACTACGTTGGCTCTGTAGTTAGCACTATATGATGGATATGGGTAGGATTAGATACACAGCTGTGCAGACACTATCACACAGGAGAGAAATACACAACTCAGCACACAGTATCACACATGAGGATTAGATACAGCTCAGCAGACAGTATCACACAGGAGAGGATTAGATACACAGCTCAGCAGACAGTATCACACAGGGTAGGATTAGATACACAGCTCAGCACACAGTATCACACAGGGTAGGATTAGATACACAGCTCAGCACACAGTATCACACAGGAGAGGATTAGATACACGGCTCAGCAGACAGTATCACACAGGGGAGGATTAGATACACGGCTCAGCATCCAGTATCACACAGGGGAGGATTAGATACACGGCTCAGCATCCAGTATCACACAGGGGAGGATTAGATACACGGCTCAGCAGCCAGTATCACACAGGGGAGGATTAGATACACTGCTCAGCAGCCAGTATCACACAGGGGAGGATTAGATACACAGCTCAGCATCACACGGGAGGATTAGATACACAGCTCAGCACAGTATCACACAGGGGAGGATTAGATACACAGCTCAGCACAGTATCACACAGGAGAGGATTAGATAAACAGCTCAGCAGACAGTATCACACAGGAGAGGATTAGATACACAGCTCAGCACAGTATCACACAGGGGAGGATTAGATACACAGCTCAGCACAGTATCACACAGGGGAGGATTAGATTCACAGCTCAGCACAGTATCACACAGGGGAGGATTAGATACACAGCTCAGCAGACAGTATCACACAGGAGAGGATTAGATACACAGCTCAAGACAGTATCACACAGGGGAGGATTAGATACACAGCTCAGCACATTATCACACAGGGGAGGATTAGATACACAGCTCAAGACAGTATCACACAGGAGAGGATTAGATACACAGCTCAGCACAGTATCACACAGGGGAGGATTAGATACACAGCTCAGCACAGTATCACACAGGGGAGGATTAGATAAACAACCATGCAGACAGTATCACACAGGAGAGGATTAGATACACAGCTCAGCACAGTATCACACAGGGTAGCAAGCGGAAGGGTTGACACACACAAACACACACACGTGGACGGGGCTGTTGACAGCTGGGGGAGGGGGTTTCATTACAGACGGTAACGGCAGGGGGCTGATGAGAGCACAGGGAGGACACACACACCGGAGGCTGCCAGAACGGGGCTGGGGACAGCGGAGGGACGTGATTTAATAACAGACGGTAATGGGCGGGGGCTGGTGAGAACAGAGGGAGGGAGGGTTGTGTGATCGGTAACGGGGGGAGGGGAGGCGTCCCGGACTTACATCCCGGCGGTTGACAGGTGTAAAGTGGCGCAAAGAGCGTGGATTGAATCTCCACAAAAATGGCGCTGAAATATTCCCATTGCTGTAATATGGACAGCCCAGGGGGCGCGTCCAGGTCACAGCACACACCCACTGTAACGCTACACATAGGGTCGGATAGCGACCACTATTCTCTATGCACAGGGGCTGCCAGAAAGGAGTGTGTAACTGTCGTTACACAGCAAATCCAGCATGGCCCCCAGTGCATACAGTAACATTACAATTACATAAAAACTAAATAAGCTGTGAATTTCATTTTGAATTACAAATACTTCATTTCAGAATCACTTATTTTAATAAAAAAATTAAAAAAACGCGATACAGTCCCTTTAATGTTTTGTTGGTTTTTTTATCAAGAGGGTGTAGCTAATGAGGTTCTCTGGGGCGCGGGGGCGTGTCTTTATGCTGCTCTGGGGGGCGTGTCTTTATGCTGCTCTGGGGGCGTGCCTTTATGCTGCTCTGGGGGGCGTGCCTTTATGCTGCTTTGGGGGGGGAGGGGGGGCGTGCCTTTATGCTGCTTTGGGGGGGAGGGGGGGCGTGCCTTTATGCTGCTTTGGGGGGGAGGGGGGGCGTGCCTTTATGCTGCTCTGGGGCGGAGGGGGGGCATGCCTTTATGCTGCTCTGGGGGGGAGGGGGGGGCGTGCCTTTATGCTGCTGTGGAGGGGGGGGCGTGCCTTTCCTTGGCTCTGTGGGTGTGTATGTGATACTGCATAATTACTGACCCACGCCAACTTGGAAAACTCATAAAAAAAAAAATAACCAAGCCCCAAGTCTCTGGATTATGGAAAAAAAAAAATGAATACTCGAGCAAAAACTGCGCACTATTCCCCTGATGACTGCGGCAAAACTGCTGATATTTTTGTTCTTGTGTCATCAGATTATTGCAAAAAGATTGTGTATATCAGTAACTAGCTGTAGTGCCCAGGATAGTAACTGCCAGAGTTTGCCTGTATCAGTCTCTCTTTCTCTCTTTCTCTCTCTGTCTCTCTATCCATCTCTGCACAGACATCTTATTACCTCACACATTAGCTTCTTGTACTAACAATTTTTATTTTGTTCCTATAGCAACCACTCACAGTTGCTATTAATAACCTAACAGCTCGCAGCTCCATTGACTTTAATGGAGGTAAACTTTTTGGAGAGTAACTGTAAAGCACGCAGTTAAATTTTCAAGTCCAATCATAGTCTATAGCGGGCTGTACACGCAATGACATCGCTAACGAGATGTCGTTGGGGGTCACAGATTTCGTGACGCACATCCGGTCTCGTTAGCGACGTTGTTGCGTGTGAAATGCAGTAACAACTGTTAACTATCAAAAATACTCACCTGATCGTTGACGCGTCGTTCCTATCCCATTTATCGTTGCTGTAGCAGGTCATTCTTCGTTCCTGCAGCAGCACTCATCACTACATGTGACACCGCAGGAACATCTTATCTGCGTCCCCTGGCAATGAGGAAGGAAGGAGGTGGGCGGGATGTTCCGGCCGCTCCTCTCCGCCCCTCCTCTGCTATTGGGCGGCCGCTTAGTGACGTCACTGTGACGCCGCACGACCCGCCCCCTTAGAAAGGAGGCGGTTCGCCGGTCACAGCAATGTCGCAGGGCAGGTAAGTGCGTGTGACGGGTCCTAGTGATGTTGTGCTCTACAGGCAGCGATTTGCCCGTGACGCACAACAGACGGGGTCGGGTACGCTCGCTAGGGATGTCGCTGTGCGTAAAGCCCGCTTATGACGTTCCCTGGGTCACCGGGGCGTCTGTGCAAAATTTTGTGATTGTAAATGCAACGGTGCGGGTTCCTTTAGCGGACAGACTTACATACATATACTCAGCTTTATAGATTAGATAATCCAAATGTTCAGTGGTCCGGATAATGGTTGGAAGGACGGCACTATGATCAGTGCAGGGCAAAACTGCGGGCGCTTCATCGAAGAAGCATTGCTTTGTGGGCAAATTTCTAACTGTAACACCCAACTCCACCACTAGAGGGCATCTCCGCACCACCGCTGCCTACAGCACCGCCAGAGCACGCTTACTAATGCCCAAATCCCCGATTTCTTACAAGAAATAGAATTAAAGGAAAAGCGCAAATGTGATGAGTGACGCGGAACCCAGCATGATAGGATTAGATACACGGCTCAGCAGACAGTATCACACAGGAGAGGATTAGATACACGGCTCAGCACACAGTATCACACAGGAGAGGATTAGATACACAGCTCAGCAGCCAGTATCACACAGGAGAGTATTAGATACACAGCTCAGCAGACAGTATCACACAGGAGAGTATTAGATACACAGCTCAGCACACAGTATCACACAGGAGAGTATTAGATACACAGCTCAGCACACAGTATCACACAGGAGAGGATTAGATACACAGCTCAGCAGCCAGTATCACACAGGAGAGTATTAGATACACAGCTCAGCAGCCAGTATCACACAGGAGAGTATTAGATACACAGCTCAGCAGACAGTATCACACAGGAGAGGATTAGATACACAGCTCAGCAGACAGTATCACACAGGAGAGTATTAGATACACAGCTCAGCAGACAGTATCACACAGGAGAGTATTAGATACACAGCTCAGCAGACAGTATCACACAGGAGAGTATTAGATACACAGCTCAGCACACAGTATCACACAGGAGAGGATTAGATACACAGCTCAGCAGACAGTATCACACAGGACAGGATTAGATACACAGCTCAGCAGACAGTATCACACAGGAGAGTATTAGATACACAGCTCAGCAGACAGTATCACACAGGAGAGTATTAGATACACAGCTCAGCACACAGTATCACACAGGAGAGGATTAGATACACGGCTCAGCAGACAGTATCACACAGGAGAGTATTAGATACACAGCTCAGCACACAGTATCACACAGGAGAGGATTAGATACACAGCTCAGCAGCCAGTATCACACAGGAGAGTATTAGATACACAGCTCAGCAGACAGTATCACACAGGAGAGGATTAGATACACAGCTCAGCAGCAGGGCTGTGGAGTCGGAGTCGTGGAGTCGGAGTCGGAGCTCATTTTGGTGGAGTCGGAGTCGGTATAAAATGCACCGACTCCGACTCCTAAAATATATAATAAATTGGGGACAGGAGTGCAATGCAGAATGTGCTGAATATTTTACTAAATAATAACATTTAGTATAATGCTTATATTTAAGTGAAAAATTTATTGTAGTACAATGTGAACATCAGACATTTAATTGTTTTTATGATACAATAATCAAGATATTTGGATAGAACATAAAATATTTATTGGAATACAACTTTAGAACACAAAAAACTAATAAATTGTAAATATGTAATATATATATATATATACAGTGTATATACACACACAAGATATATATGTAATCTACTGTATATTACATAGTGTATTACATATTTACAATTTATTACAGTTTTTTGTGTTCTAAAGTTGTATTCCAATAAATATATTTTATGTTCTATCCAAATATCTTGATTATTGTATCATAAAAATTATTAAATGTCTGATGTTCACATACACATATTCATGTACTACAATAAATTTTTCACCTAACTAAGCAATATATGTCTGAGTCTGAGTCTGAGTCTGAGTCTGAGTCTGAGTCTGAGTCTGAGTCTGAGTCTGAGTCTGAGTCTGAGTCTGAGTCTGAGTCTGAGTCTGAGTCTGAGTCTGAGTCTGAGTCTGAGTCTGAGTCTGAGTCTGAGTCTGAGTCTGAGTCTGAGTCTGAGTCTGAGTCTGAGTCTGAGTCTGAGTCTGAGTCTGAGGTTTGGCTTACCGACTCCACAGCCCTGCTCAGCAGACAGTATCACACAGGGTAGGATTAGATACACGGCTCAGCAGACTGTATCACACAGGAGAGGATTAGATGCACGGCTCAGCAGACTGTATCACACAGGACAGGATTAGATGCACGGCTCGGTAGCACTTCCCTTTTGCATTATTCAGGCTGTATGTGTCTGGTCACTGCTGCGGTGTCGTTCCTGTGACATTGTTTGTAACTTTCTCGCCTTTCTCCCTGTAACGAGGAGGGTTTCTCAGACGTCTCGGGGAATGAGCAGCCTCTCTGCTGAGCGTCCATTAATGCTGCGGATCGGAGGAGAGCGGTCACGAGCCTTTACTGTGCAACGTTTCCATGGATGAGTAAAGTAACTATAACTGGCTGCCCGGGTTGTGTTCTGTTTGGGCCGGCTTGGTTGCCATTACATGGGCATTGGCCAGTATCCGGGCCCCTTGTGTGAAGCAGCACCGTAGCCCTTGTAGGTAAATGGAGGCAAGAAAACCTCCCCTTGTGGATTATGTCCTGTGTAACTTCTATTAAAGGGATGTGTGGCATTGTGCGACAGGCCGGCACCAATACACTGCTGAACCAGGGCTGGAGTCGGGTGTGGATTATGTCCTGTATAACTTCTATTAAAGGGATGTGTGGCATTGCGTGACAGGCCGGCACCAATACATTGCTGAACCAGGGCTGGAGTCGGGTGTGGATTTTACAATAAAATATTTTTGTGTGTTTTATTTTTACTGGGTTAGTAATGGGAGTGTCTGATAGACGCGTCTTCATTGCTAACCCCTGGGCTTGATGCTAGCTGTCAATTGACAGCTGACATTAACCCCAAAAACCATTACCCCGTTTGCCATCGCACTAGTGCAATCGGGAAGACAGCGACAGGATTGAAGTATCTAATGGATGCGCCTCTTATGGGGCGGCTGCGGGCTGCTATTTTTAAGGCTGAGAAGGGCCAATAACCACGGACCTTACCACCCTGTAAGTAAACTCACAACGTATGTATTTTTTGTAAATTGCAGATTAACTGCATCTAATGCAAGTCTAAAGGTAAACTGTGGACAGAAGACTCAGCGTCTCCACAAGAGAAACTGACAGCCCTGAAACAGGCTCGAGCACCCGCAATATTCAATGATCGAGTTCTTGCGCAATAGAGTATTGGTGAGGGCGCTCAATCATCACTACTGAGGAAGACTATTAGTAGATGATTGCAGGGTTCTTCTCTTCGTGGCACCTCGCCAGTTTTGGGAGTCTTCTGAAGAGGTGGCCATGTCAATGTCTACAATCCAGAGACGACTATATGAATGTAAAACCAGAGGATTTATATCGAGTTGCAAACTGCTGATACCATCCAAGACCGGAGAGACCAGACTAGTCTAGAAAAGCCTCTCTGTGGTCAGAAGGACCCTCGATGAAGACACAAGGGATGGGCCCATTGACTGAAGCATGGCACCTCCTCTGTCACATATAATGGAGGCAGTGTGTCACGCTGTACAAAGGGCTGGTAAGACGTAGTACAGTGTATTTCCCACTAGGTGGCAACAGAGTAATGGAGAGTCTAACACAAACAGAATGGAGGCTGAAGTACAGCAGAGTAACTACAGCAGGCAGTTCACTGGTGAACCACAAGGGGGCAATAGAGTAGTCAAGCAGTCAGGGTCTAGCCAAGAGGGTCAAGTCACTGCAAAGGGAGGATCAAGATCAGGTCAGAAAATAGAACAGAGGTCGGATGCCGGGAGATCAGGTATGCAGAGGGGAATACAAAGGGCACGGGGAACAGAAGACAAGACCAGAGGGGACAAACACGGGAAGGAGGATGAACCAGCATGGGTAAATAAATGACAGGAGAGGGAAGTCAGGGACTGGGACAGACGGACGAACAGGGGAGGGTACAGGTCAAGGCACGGTATCAAGGAGTCAGATCAAACAGGAAATCTCTCCAGAGCCAGTCACAGGCTGCAGAGCAAAACTATAACCAGCACTGGAATGCAGGTGCAGCGCCCAGATATAGTGTCTCCTGAAACCGGAATGAAGCCGATGGGAGTTAACCCCTGACATGGGAATACCGGTCCTTGGTCATGACTCAACAGGAATGGAGGCAGTGCGGAGCCAGCAACGATAACCAAGAGTGACTGAGGATGGAGGAGCAGGATGAGAAGTGTGGAGATGGACCCTATGCCCCGCTCTTGATTAGTCTCACGATGCATAAGTGATAGAAAGGAAAAAATACTGCAAAAGTAACAAGAGGTTGTGAAGACAAAGTTGTTGGGCGAGGCCGATGCTCCAGACCTGAACCTGACTGAGCACGGATATAAAACTGGAGGCAGAAACCCCCCCCAGACATGAGCAATTGAAGAGCTGGAAAACTGATGTCAACGGGTTCAAGGCTTTCATTTCTGGCTGCAAAGTCTTACCCTCCAAATATGAATACACCTCATACCTAGAATTACCGTTTTGTCTAATTATTTTGCACCATGTGAGAATAGATGGACGATGGAGAAGTGACAGAGGGAAGTTTTCTAAGACTCTATTTCTAAAGCTGTTATGGAGATGAATTTCTCACCAGATGTCAGTAACAACCCATCCAATCCACACAGGCAAAGAAATCACAATATAGATGTTGATAAATTAAGTTGTGTCATAATGAGAAATGTCAATCAGCGAAGAATAGGTTAACTATGTACTGCCTCTACTTCATCCATCTTACAGCCATTTCATCCAGGCAGTACAGAGTTAACCCATTCTTCTCTGATCAACAATTCCTATTCTCTGTGGTCTGCAGCAGCGTATTCTTGTGTTGAGTGGTTGTGTGACACAACCCATACGGAGAAATTCTCCCTGTCTCCTACACTTTGGTTCTCTGGATAAGATGCTATTTGCGCTATTGTTTTCCCCAGGTCTTTTTCTTACCTAATGAGAACTGAAACAGGGAAAAAGTATTGAACACTTGTAGTAAGAGGTGCAAAAAGCCCTGGAAAGTCCTGACACCAGCTGAAATCTATCAGTAATTAGAAATCCTAACACTTAGTGAAAAATAATATCAGCTGGTTCAACTGACGGCCGATAAAAAGGTGTCTCATTACCAAGGTGCCACACAAGAAACATCTCATGATGGGTAAAACTAGTGAGCTGTCTCAAGACCTTTACAACCTTATCATTACAAAACATATTTGAGGGCATTGGATACAGAAAAATGTCTAAATTACTGAATGTCCCAGTGAGCTCTGTGGGGCCATAATCTGGAAGTGGAAAGAACATCATTTCACAAAAAAAGTCAACAACCAGATGCTCCCTGCAAGATTTCAGAGGAGTGAAAAGAATGATCCGAATATTGCTCAAGGGTCAAGGACCACCTGTGAAGAGCGACGGAAAGACCTGGAATCAGCAGGTACAATTGTTTCATAGAAAACAAAGTGATGCGCTCCCCCTACATGGCCTGTATGCACGCTCCTGTATGCATGCTCCTGTATGCACGCTCACCACACAGGACTCCAGTACAGAACAAAAAGCAGGTTCAAGAGCGTTTAAAATTTGCTCAACAACATTTAGACAAGTCTGGGATACTAACAGAATATAGTCTGGTCAGAGTAGACCAAAACTGAACACTTTGGAGGCCATAATACACATCATGTTTGGAGGCCAAAAGGCAAATCACCTAAAAACACCAACAACAGTGAAGTGTGGAGGTGGGAACATCATGGTGTGTGGCTGTTTTTCAGTATTCGGCACTAGCAAACTCCATATAATTGAAGAAAGAAAGAATTAACAAATGTACTGAGACATTCATGATAAAAATCTGCTGCCATCTACCAGGATGATGAAGATGAAATGAGGGTTGACATTTCAGCAAGACAATGATACTAAACACACGGCCAAGGAGAAAGACAATAAATCAGCTAGAATGGTTGAGCCGATCACCGGCGCTGAATCAAGTAGAATATGTCTGGAAGGAACAAAAGCTCAGAGATCATAGAAGAAGCCGGGACCTGCAGGATGTGAGGAGTGTGTGTGAAAGAATGGACCAAAATCCACCTGAGCAATGCAGGTGACTAGTGTCTCCATACAGGATGTGAGGAGTGTGTGCGGAAGAATGGTCCAAAATCCACCTGAGCAATGCAGGTGACTAGTGTCTCCATACAGGATGTGAGGAGTGTGTGCGGAAGAATGGTCCAAAATCCACCTGAGCAATGCAGGTGACTAGTGTCTCCATACAGGATGTGAGGAGTGTGTGCGGAAGAATGGTCCAAAATCCACCTGAGCAATGCAGGTGACTAGTGTCTCCATACAGGATGTGAGGAGTGTGTGCGGAAGAATGGGCCAAAATCCACCTGAGCAATGCAGGTGACTAGTGTCTCCATACAGGATGTGAGGAGTGTGTGCGGAAGAATGGTCCAAAATCCACCTGAGCAATGCAGGCGACTAGTGTCTCCATACAGAATGTGAGGAGTGTGTGCGGAAGAATGGGCCAAAATCCACCTGAGCAATGCAGGTGACTAGTGTCTCCATACAGGATGTGAGGAGTGTGTGCGGAAGAATGGGCCAAAATCCACCTGAGCAATGCAGGCGACTACTGTCTCCATACAGGATGTGAGGAGTGTGTGTGAAAGAATGGACCAAAATCCACCTGAGCAATGCAGGTGACTAGTGTCTCCATACAGGATGTGAGGAGTGTGTGCGGAAGAATGGTCCAAAATCCACCTGAGCAATGCAGGCGACTAGTGTCTCCATACAGGATGTGAGGAGTGTGTGCGGAAGAATGGACCAAAATCCACCTGAGCAATGCAGGTGACTAGTGTCTCCATACAGGATGTGAGGAGTGTGTGCGGAAGAATGGGCCAAAATCCACCTGAGCAATGCAGGTGACTAGTGTCTCCATACAGGATGTGAGGAGTGTGTGCGGAAGAATGGTCCAAAATCCACCTGAGCAATGCAGGTGACTAGTGTCTCCATACAGGATGTGAGGAGTGTGTGTGGAAGAATGGGCCAAAATCCACCTGAGCAATGCAGGTGACTAGTGTCTCCATACAGGATGTGAGGAGCGAGTGCGGAAGAATGGGCCAAAATCCACCTGAGCAATGCAGGCGACTAGTGGCTCCATACAGGATGTGAGGAGTGTGTGCGGAAGAATGGGCCAAATTCCCACCTGAGCAATGCAAGCGACTAGTGTCTCCATACAGGATGTGAGGAGTGTGTGCAGAAGAATGGGCCAAAATCCACCTGAGCAATGCAGGCGACTAGTGTCTCCATACAGGATGTGAGGAGTGTGTGCGGAAGAATGGACCAAAATCCACCTGAGTAATGCAGGCGACTAGTGTCTCCATACAGGATGTGAGGAGTGTGTGTGCAGAAGAATGGGCCAAAATCCACCTGAGCAATGCAGGTGACTAGTGTCTCCATACAGGATGTGAGGAGTGTGTGCGAAAGAATGGGCCAAAATCCACCTGAGCAATGCAGGCGACCAGTGTCTCCATACAGGATGTGAGGAGTGTGTGCGGAAGAATGGCCAAAATCCACCTGAGCAATGCAGGAGACTAGTGTCTCCATACAGGATGTGAGGAGTGTATGTGGAAGAATGGGCCAAAATCCACCTGAGCAATGCAGGCGACTAGTGTCTCCATACAGAATGTGAGGAGTGTGTGTGGAAGAATGGACCAAAATCCACCTGAGCAATGCAGGTGACTAGTGTCTCCATACAGAATGTGAGGAGTGTGTGTGGAAGAATGGACCAAAATCCACCTGAGCAATGCAGGCGACTAGTGTCTCCATACAGGATGTGAGGAGTGTGTGCGGAAGAATGGGCCAAAATCCACCTGAGCAATGCAGGCGACTACTGTCTCCATACAGGATGTGAGGAGTGTGTGCGGAAGAATGGGCCAAAATCCACCTGAGCAATGCAGGCGACTAGTGTCTCCATACAGGATGTGAGGAGTGTGTGTGGAAGAATGGGCCAAAATCCACCTGAGCAATGCAGGTGACTAGTGTCTCCATACAGGATGTGAGGAGTGTGTGTGAAAGAATGGGCCAAAATCCACCTGAGCAATGCAGGTGACTAGTGTCTCCATACAGGATGTGAGAAGTGTGTGCGGAAGAATGGGCCAAAATCCACCTGAGCAATGCAGGTGACTAGTGTCTCCATACAGGATGTGAGGAGTGTGTGCGGAAGAATGGGCCAAAATTCACCTGAGTAATGCAGGGATTAGTGTCTCCATACAGGATGTGAGGAGTGTGTGCGGAAGAATGGGCCAAAATCCACCTGAGCAATGCAGGTGACTAGTGTCTCCATACAGGATGTGAGGGGTGTGCGGAGGAAGAATGGGCCAAAATCCACCTGAGCAATGCAGGCGACTAGTGTCTCCATACAGGATGTGAGGAGTGTGTGTGGAAGAATGGACCAAAATCCACCTGAGCAATGCAGGCGACTAGTGTCTCCATACAGAATGTGAGGAGTGTGTGCGGAAGAATGGGCCAAAATCCACCTGAGCAATGCAGGCGACTAGTGTCTCCATACAGGATGTGAGGAGCGAGTGCGGAAGAATGGGCCAAAATCCACCTGAGCAATGCAGGGGACTAGTGTCTCCATACAGGATGTGAGGAGTGTGTGTGTAAGAATGGGACAAAATCCACCGGAGCAATGCAGGGGACTAGTGTCTCCATACAGGATGTGAGGAGTGTGTGTGGAAGAATGGACCAAAATCCACCTGAGCAATGCAGGGGACTAGTGTCTCCATACAGGATGTGAGGAGTGTGTGTGGAAGAATGGACCAAAATCCACCTGAGCAATGCAGGCGACTAGTGTCTCCATACAGGATGTGAGTGTGTGTGCGGATGTATGGGCCAAAATCCACCTGAGCAATGCAGGCGACTAGTGTCTCCATACAGGATGTGAGGAGTGTGTGTGGAAGAATGGACCAAAATCCACCTGAGCAATGCAGGTGACTAGTGTCTCCATACAGGATGTGAGGAGTGTGTGCGGAAGAATGGCCAAAATCCACCTGAGCAATGCAGGCGACCAGTGTCTCCATACAGGATGTGAGGAGTGTGTGTGGAAGAATGGCCAAAATCCACCTGAGCAATGCAGGCGACCAGTGTCTCCATACAGGATGTGAGGAGTGTGTGTGGAAGAATGGGCCAAAATCCACCTGAGCAATGCAGGTGACTAGTGTCTCCATACAGGATGTGAGGAGCGAGTGCGGAAGAATGGGCCAAAATCCACCTGAACAATGCAGGCGACTAGTGGCTCCATACAGGATGTGAGGAGTGTGTGCGGAAGAATGGGCCAAATTCCCACCTGAGCAATGCAAGCGACTAGTGTCTCCATACAGGATGTGAGGAGTGTGTGCAGAAGAATGGGCCAAAATCCACCTGAGCAATGCAGGCGACTAGTGTCTCCATACAGGATGTGAGGAGTGTGTGCGGAAGAATGGACCAAAATCCACCTGAGTAATGCAGGCGACTAGTGTCTCCATACAGGATGTGAGGAGTGTGTGTGCAGAAGAATGGGCCAAAATCCACCTGAGCAATGCAGGTGACTAGTGTCTCCATACAGGATGTGAGGAGTGTGCGCGAAAGAATGGGCCAAAATCCACCTGAGCAATGCAGGCGACCAGTGTCTCCATACAGGATGTGAGGAGTGTGTGCGGAAGAATGGCCAAAATCCACCTGAGCAATGCAGGAGACTAGTGTCTCCATACAGGATGTGAGGAGTGTATGTGGAAGAATGGGCCAAAATCCACCTGAGCAATGCAGGCGACTAGTGTCTCCATACAGGATGTGAGGAGTGTGTGTGGAAGAATGGGCCAAAATCCACCTGAGCAATGCAGGAGACTAGTGTCTCCATACAGGATGTGAGGAGTGTATGTGGAAGAATGGGCCAAAATCCACCTGAGCAATGCAGGCGACTAGTGTCTCCATACAGGATGTGAGGAGTGTGTGTGGAAGAATGGGCCAAAATCCACCTGAGCAATGCAGGAGACTAGTGTCTCCATACAGGATGTGAGGAGTGTATGTGGAAGAATGGGCCAAAATCCACCTGAGCAATGCAGGCGACTAGTGTCTCCATACAGAATGTGAGGAGTGTGTGTGGAAGAATGGACCAAAATCCACCTGAGCAATGCAGGTGACTAGTGTCTCCATACAGAATGTGAGGAGTGTGTGTGGAAGAATGGACCAAAATCCACCTGAGCAATGCAGGCGACTAGTGTCTCCATACAGGATGTGAGGAGTGTGTGCGGAAGAATGGACCAAAATCCACCTGAGCAATGCAGGTGACTAGTGTCTCCATACAGGATGTGAGGAGTGTGTGCGGAAGAATGGGCCAAAATCCACCTGAGCAATGCAGGCGACTACTGTCTCCATACAGGATGTGAGGAGTGTGTGCGGAAGAATGGGCCAAAATCCACCTGAGCAATGCAGGTGACTAGTGTCTCCATACAGGATGTGAGGAGTGTGTGTGAAAGAATGGGCCAAAATCCACCTGAGCAATGCAGGTGACTAGTGTCTCCATACAGGATGTGAGGAGTGTGTGCGGAAGAATGGGCCAAAATTCACCTGAGTAATGCAGGGACTAGTGTCTCCATACAGGATGTGAGGAGTGTGTGCGGAAGAATGGGCCAAAATCCACCTGAGCAATGCAGGTGACTAGTGTCTCCATACAGGATGTGAGGGGTGTGCGGAGGAAGAATGGGCCAAAATCCACCTGAGCAATGCAGGCGACTAGTGTCTCCATACAGGATGTGAGGAGTGTGTGCGGAAGAATGGGCCAAAATCCACCTGAGCAATGCAGGCGACTAGTGTTTCCATACAGGATGTGAGGAGCGAGTGCGGAAGAATGGGCCAAAATCCACCTGAGCAATGCAGGGGACTAGTGTCTCCATACAGGATGTGAGGAGTGTGTGTGTAAGAATGGGACAAAATCCACCGGAGCAATGCAGGGGACTAGTGTCTCTATACAGGATGTGAGGAGTGTGTGTGGAAGAATGGACCAAAATCCACCTGAGCAATGCAGGGGACTAGTGTCTCCATACAGGATGTGAGGAGTGTGTGTGGAAGAATGGACCAAAATCCACCTGAGCAATGCAGGCGACTAGTGTCTCCATACAGGATGTGAGTGTGTGTGCGGATGTATGGGCCAAAATCCACCTGAGCAATGCAGGCGACTAGTGTCTCCATACAGGATGTGAGGAGTGTGTGCGGAAGAATGGGCCAAAATCCACCTGAGCAATGCAGGCGACTAGTGTCTCCATACAGGATGTGAGGAGTGTGTGTGTAAGAATGGGACAAAATCCACCGGAGCAATGCAGGGGACTAGTGTCTCCATACAGGATGTGAGGAGTGTGTGTGGAAGAATGGACCAAAATCCACCTGAGCAATGCAGGGGACTAGTGTCTCCATACAGGATGTGAGGAGTGTGTGTGGAAGAATGGACCAAAATCCACCTGAGCAATGCAGGGGACTAGTGTCTCCATACAGGATGTGAGGAGTGTGTGTGGAAGAATGGACCAAAATCCACCTGAGCAATGCAGGCGACTAGTGTCTCCATACAGGATGTGAGTGTGTGTGCGGATGTATGGGCCAAAATCCACCTGAGCAATGCAGGCGACTAGTGTCTCCATACAGGATGTGAGTGTGTGTGCGGATGTATGGGCCAAAATCCACCTGAGCAATGCAGGCGACTAGTGTCTCCATACAGGATGTGAGGAGTGTGTGCGGAAGAATGGGCCAAAATCCACCTGAGCAATGCAGGTGACTAGTGTCTCCATACAGGATGTGAGGAGTGTGTGCGGAAGAATGGGCCAAAATTCACCTGAGTAATGCAGGGACTAGTGTCTCCATACAGGATGTGAGGAGTGTGTGCGGAAGAATGGGCCAAAATCCACCTGAGCAATGCAGGTGACTAGTGTCTCCATACAGGATGTGAGGGGTGTGCGGAGGAAGAATGGGCCAAAATCCACCTGAGCAATGCAGGAGACTAGTGTCTCCATACAGGATGTGAGGAGTGTGTGCGGAAGAATGGGCCAAAATCCACCTGAGCAATGCAGGCGACTAGTGTCTCCATACAGGATGTGAGGAGTGTGTGCGGAAGAATGGGCCAAAATCCACCTGAGCAATGCAGGTGACTAGTGTCTCCATACAGGATGTGAGGAGTGTGTGCGGAAGAATGGGCCAAAATTCACCTGAGTAATGCAGGGACTAGTGTCTCCATACAGGATGTGAGGAGTGTGTGCGGAAGAATGGGCCAAAATCCACCTGAGCAATGCAGGTGACTAGTGTCTCCATACAGGATGTGAGGGGTGTGCGGAGGAAGAATGGGCCAAAATCCACCTGAGCAATGCAGGCGACTAGTGTCTCCATACAGGATGTGAGGAGTGTGTGTGGAAGAATGGACCAAAATCCACCTGAGCAATGCAGGCAACTAGTGTCTCCATACAGAATGTGAGGAGTGTGTGCGGAAGAATGGGCCAAAATCCACCTGAGCAATGCAGGCGACTAGTGTCTCCATACAGGATGTGAGGAGCGAGTGCGGAAGAATGGGCCAAAATCCACCTGAGCAATGCAGGGGACTAGTGTCTCCATACAGGATGTGAGGAGTGTGTGTGTAAGAATGGGACAAAATCCACCGGAGCAATGCAGGGGACTAGTGTCTCCATACAGGATGTGAGGAGTGTGTGTGGAAGAATGGACCAAAATCCACCTGAGCAATGCAGGGGACTAGTGTCTCCATACAGGATGTGAGGAGTGTGTGCGGAAGAATGGGCCAAAATCCACCTGAGCAATGCAGGCGACTAGTGTCTCCATACAGGATGTGAGTGTGTGTGCGGATGTATGGGCCAAAATCCACCTGAGCAATGCAGGCGACTAGTGTCTCCATACAGGATGTGAGGAGTGTGTGTGTAAGAATGGGCCAAAATCCACCTGAGCAATGCAGGCGACTAGTGTCTCCATACAGGATGTGAGGAGTGTGTGCGGAAGAATGGTCCAAAATCCACCTGTGCAATGCAGGTGACTAGTGTCTCCATACAGGATGTGAGGAGTGTGTGTGTAAGAATGGGCCAAAATCCACCTGAGCAATGCAGGCGACTAGTGTCTCCATACAGGATGTGAGGAGTGTGTGCGGAAGAATGGTCCAAAATCCACCTGAGCAATGCAGGCGACTAGTGTCTCCATACAGGATGTGAGGAGTGTGTGCAGAAGAATGGTCCAAAATCCACCTGAGCAATGCAGGTGACTAGTGTCTCCATACAGGATGTGAGGAGTGTGTGCGGAAGAATGAGCCAAAATCCACCTGAGCAATGCAGGCGACTAGTGTCTCCATACAGGATGTGAGGAGTGTGTGTGTAAGAATGGGCCAAAATCCACCTGAGAAATGCAGGTGACTAGTGTCTCCATACAGAATGTGAGGAGTGTGTGCGGAAGAATGGACCAAAATCCACCTGAGCAATGCAGGGGACTAGTGTCTCCATACAGGATGTGAGGAGTGTGTGTGGAAGAATGGACCAAAATCCACCTGAGCAATGCAGGGGACTAGTGTCTCCATACAGGATGTGAGGAGTGTGTGTGGAAGAATGGACCAAAATCCACCTGAGCAATGCAGGCGACTAGTGTCTCCATACAGGATGTGAGTGTGTGTGCGGATGTATGGGCCAAAATCCACCTGAGCAATGCAGGCGACTAGTGTCTCCATACAGGATGTGAGTGTGTGTGCGGATGTATGGGCCAAAATCCACCTGAGCAATGCAGGCGACTAGTGTCTCCATACAGGATGTGAGGAGTGTGTGCGGAAGAATGGGCCAAAATCCACCTGAGCAATGCAGGTGACTAGTGTCTCCATACAGGATGTGAGGAGTGTGTGCGGAAGAATGGGCCAAAATTCACCTGAGCAATGCAGGTGACTAGTGTCTCCATACAGGATGTGAGGAGTGTGTGCGGAAGAATGGGCCAAAATTCACCTGAGCAATGCAGGGACTAGTGTCTCCATACAGGATGTGAGGAGTGTGTGCGGAAGAATGGGCCAAAATCCACCTGAGCAATGCAGGTGACTAGTGTCTCCATACAGGATGTGAGGGGTGTGCGGAGGAAGAATGGGCCAAAATCCACCTGAGCAATGCAGGAGACTAGTGTCTCCATACAGGATGTGAGGAGTGTGTGCGGAAGAATGGGCCAAAATCCACCTGAGCAATGCAGGCGACTAGTGTCTCCATACAGGATGTGAGGAGTGTGTGCGGAAGAATGGGCCAAAATCCACCTGAGCAATGCAGGTGACTAGTGTCTCCATACAGGATGTGAGGAGTGTGTGCGGAAGAATGGGCCAAAATTCACCTGAGTAATGCAGGGACTAGTGTCTCCATACAGGATGTGAGGAGTGTGTGCGGAAGAATGGGCCAAAATCCACCTGAGCAATGCAGGTGACTAGTGTCTCCATACAGGATGTGAGGGGTGTGCGGAGGAAGAATGGGCCAAAATCCACCTGAGCAATGCAGGAGACTAGTGTCTCCATACAGGATGTGAGGAGTGTGTGTGGAAGAATGGGCCAAACTCCACCTGAGCAATGCAGGCGACTAGTGTCTCCATACAGGATGTGAGGAGTGTGTGTGGAAGAATGGACCAAAATCCACCTGAGCAATGCAGGCAACTAGTGTCTCCATACAGAATGTGAGGAGTGTGTGCGGAAGAATGGGCCAAAATCCACCTGAGCAATGCAGGCGACTAGTGTCTCCATACAGGATGTGAGGAGCGAGTGCGGAAGAATGGGCCAAAATCCACCTGAGCAATGCAGGGGACTAGTGTCTCCATACAGGATGTGAGGAGTGTGTGTGTAAGAATGGGACAAAATCCACCGGAGCAATGCAGGGGACTAGTGTCTCCATACAGGATGTGAGGAGTGTGTGTGGAAGAATGGACCAAAATCCACCTGAGCAATGCAGGGGACTAGTGTCTCCATACAGGATGTGAGGAGTGTGTGTGGAAGAATGGACCAAAATCCACCTGAGCAATGCAGGGGACTAGTGTCTCCATACAGGATGTGAGGAGTGTGTGTGTAAGAATGGGACAAAATCCACCGGAGCAATGCAGGGGACTAGTGTCTCCATACAGGATGTGAGGAGTGTGTGTGGAAGAATGGACCAAAATCCACCTGAGCAATGCAGGCGACTAGTGTCTCCATACAGGATGTGAGTGTGTGTGCGGATGTATGGGCCAAAATCCACCTGAGCAATGCAGGCGACTAGTGTCTCCATACAGGATGTGAGTGTGTGTGCGGATGTATGGGCCAAAATCCACCTGAGCAATGCAGGCGACTAGTGTCTCCATACAGGATGTGAGGAGTGTGTGCGGAAGAATGGGCCAAAATCCACCTGAGCAATGCAGGTGACTAGTGTCTCCATACAGGATGTGAGGAGTGTGTGCGGAAGAATGGGCCAAAATTCACCTGAGTAATGCAGGGACTAGTGTCTCCATACAGGATGTGAGGAGTGTGTGCGGAAGAATGGGCCAAAATCCACCTGAGCAATGCAGGTGACTAGTGTCTCCATACAGGATGTGAGGGGTGTGCGGAGGAAGAATGGGCCAAAATCCACCTGAGCAATGCAGGCGACTAGTGTCTCCATACAGGATGTGAGGAGTGTGTGTGGAAGAATGGACCAAAATCCACCTGAGCAATGCAGGCAACTAGTGTCTCCATACAGAATGTGAGGAGTGTGTGCGGAAGAATGGGCCAAAATCCACCTGAGCAATGCAGGCGACTAGTGTCTCCATACAGGATGTGAGGAGCGAGTGCGGAAGAATGGGCCAAAATCCACCTGAGCAATGCAGGGGACTAGTGTCTCCATACAGGATGTGAGGAGTGTGTGTGTAAGAATGGGACAAAATCCACCGGAGCAATGCAGGGGACTAGTGTCTCCATACAGGATGTGAGGAGTGTGTGTGGAAGAATGGACCAAAATCCACCTGAGCAATGCAGGGGACTAGTGTCTCCATACAGGATGTGAGGAGTGTGTGCGGAAGAATGGGCCAAAATCCACCTGAGCAATGCAGGCGACTAGTGTCTCCATACAGGATGTGAGTGTGTGTGCGGATGTATGGGCCAAAATCCACCTGAGCAATGCAGGCGACTAGTGTCTCCATACAGGATGTGAGGAGTGTGTGTGTAAGAATGGGCCAAAATCCACCTGAGCAATGCAGGCGACTAGTGTCTCCATACAGGATGTGAGGAGTGTGTGCGGAAGAATGGTCCAAAATCCACCTGTGCAATGCAGGTGACTAGTGTCTCCATACAGGATGTGAGGAGTGTGTGTGTAAGAATGGGCCAAAATCCACCTGAGCAATGCAGGTGACTAGTGTCTCCATACAGGATGTGAGGAGTGTGTGCAGAAGAATGGTCCAAAATCCACCTGTGCAATGCAGGTGACTAGTGTCTCCATACAGGATGTGAGGAGTGTGTGTGTAAGAATGGGCCAAAATCCACCTGAGCAATGCAGGCGACTAGTGTCTCCATACAGGATGTGAGGAGTGTGTGCGGAAGAATGGTCCAAAATCCACCTGAGCAATGCAGGCGACTAGTGTCTCCATACAGGATGTGAGGAGTGTGTGCAGAAGAATGGTCCAAAATCCACCTGAGCAATGCAGGTGACTAGTGTCTCCATACAGGATGTGAGGAGTGTGTGCGGAAGAATGAGCCAAAATCCACCTGAGCAATGCAGGCGACTAGTGTCTCCATACAGGATGTGAGGAGTGTGTGTGTAAGAATGGGCCAAAATCCACCTGAGAAATGCAGGTGACTAGTGTCTCCATACAGAATGTGAGGAGTGTGTGCGGAAGAATGGACCAAAATCCACCTGAGCAATGCAGGCGACTAGTGTCTCCATACAGGATGTGAGGAGTGTGTGCAGAAGAATGGGCCAAAATCCACCTGAGCAATGCAGGCGACTAGTGTCTCCATACAGGATGTGAGGAGTGTGTGGAAGAATGGGCCAAATCCACCTGAGCAATGCAGGCGACTAGTGTCTCCATACAGGATGTGAGGAGTGTGTGCGGAAGAATGGGCCAAATCCACCTGAGCAATGCTGGTGACTAGTGTCTCCATACAGGATGTGAGGAGTGTGTGCGGAAGAATGGGCCAAAATCCACCTGAGCAATGCAGGTGACTAGAGTCTCCATACAGGATGTGAGGAGTGTGTGGAAGAATGGGCCAAATCCACCTGAGCAATGCAGGCGACTAGTGTCTCCATGCAGGATGTGAGGAGTGTGTGCGGAAGAATGGGCCAAAATCCACCTGAGCAATGCAGGCGACTAGTGTCTCCATACAGGATGTGAGGAGTGTGTGTGGAAGAATGGGCCAAAATCCACCTGAGCAATGCAGGCGACTAGTGTCTCCATACAGGATGTGAGGAGTGTGTGCGCGGAAGAATGGGCCAAAATCCACCTGAGCAATGCAGGCGACTAGTGTCTCCATACAGGATGTGAGGAGTGTGTGCGGAAGAATGGGCCAAAATCCACCTGAGCAATGCAGGTGACTAGTGTCTCCATACAGGATGTGAGGAGTGTTTGTGTGGAAGAATGGGCCAAAATCCACCTGAGTAATGCAGGTGACTAGTGTCTCCATACAGGATGTGAGGAGTGTGTGCGGAAGAATGGGCCAAAATCCACCTGAGCAATGCAGGTGACTAGTGTCTCCATACAGGATGTGAGGAGTGTGTGCGGAAGAATGGGCCAAAACCGACCTGAGCAATGCACGCGACTAGTGTCTCCATACAGGATGTGAGGCGTGTGTGCGGAAGAATGGACCAAAATCCACCTGAGCAATGCAGGCGACTAGTGTCTCCATACAGGATGTGAGGAGTGTGTGTGCGGAAGAATGGGCCAAAATCCACCTGAACAATGCAGGTGACTAGTGTCTCCATACAGGATGTGAGGAGTGTGTGCGGAAGAATGGGCCAAAATCCACCTGAGCAATGCAGGTGACTACTGTCTCCATACAGGATGTGAGGAGTGTGTGTGGAAGAATGGACCAAAATCCACCTGAGCAATGCAGGCGACTAGTGTCTCCATGCAGGATGTGAGGAGTGTGTGTGCGGAAGAATGGGCCAAAATCCACCTGAACAATGCAGGCGACTAGTGTCTCCATACAGAATGTGAGGAGTGTGTGCGGAAGAATGGGCCAAAATCCACCTGAGCAATGCAGGCGACTAGTGTCTCCATACAGGATGTGAGGAGCGAGTGCGGAAGAATGGGCCAAAATCCACCTGAGCAATGCAGACGACTAGTGTCTCCATACAGGATGTGAGGAGCGAGTGCGGAAGAATGGACCAGAATCCACCTGAGCAATGCAAGCGACTAGTGTCTCCATACAGGATGTGAGGAGTGTGTGCGGATGAATGGGCCAAATCCACCTGAGCAATGCAGGTGACTAGTGTCTCCATACAGGAGGCCTCTGGGAGCTTAACCACCAACAAAGAATTTTGTATGAAGCACTAAATTAATTTCAGAAAGCGCGATCAATACTTTTTCCCTGCGTCATTATTACACACTTAATCTATGGTTTGATTTCTTTGCCAGTGTAGATTGGATGGATTGTTACTGAAATCCAGTGAGAAATTCATGTCAATGGCAGCTTTAGAAATATATTTACTTAGAAAATTGGTGACGTGTTCAATACTTATTTCATCTGCTGTATATCTTCTCAAATTCCTTACATTAAAAGCTTGGTATCCAGAGGCAAAAGAATGTATCCACAAAAATGTATCCACAAAAACCACTTGTTCTTGCCTAATTGGAGTGTGCTGAGCTCAAATCTGAGATTAGTTTTTCTCTGTGAGCTACAGGGTTTTTTGCAATTTAATAAGATTTTAGGTTTTCATCTTATTGTAGAAATTTTCAACATTGAGTGTAACATAACGGAGTAGAATGTCTTCTTGGGCATCATCCTGTGAAATGTAATCATGTAATGCAGTAAATACACTAAAAGATACGATTGCATCAGAATTTGTCTATAATTTTGAAATAGAACATATTAAAACACTTATTTTAATCATAAAATTTGCGTAAAACTGATTTAAATTCTATTCAGAGAAAAATGTGCAATTGTAGCTCTTGCGTTTGTGCACTTGTTGAGGACAATCTTGTTTGATGCTCCAGCAGTCGTCTGCCATCAGATTTTTGTCCCATCGCCCCTGATAATGCTCCTCCATCGTCTTCAGATCTTCTCCCTGCTCATCACTAACAGCTCCAAGATTTTCGGGAAACTTATCATGGTGACTGTTTAGGAAGTGACTCTCATGTTACATCCAATGTCGCGGAAAGCCAACACCATCCTTTGGACCAGACGTTCATAGATTTCTGCTTTTTTTTTTTGTTGTCAAGGAAGTTCTTTGTAACTGCCACAAAAGACTGCCATGCTGCTGTCTCCTCCTTATTCATCTTCTCGGTATAAGGGCTTTGTCTAAGAATAAAGTTTTCAGTTTTTGCCCAGCGTCTGTCGTGAGAGGAAGAGTCATAATTAATTCAATTAATTGTTATTCTTTCTCGTTGTGCACACACGACATTATAATTTGGAACAGCAGTCAGAGCCAGAGTGACCGGTTGAGTCACGTCCTTAACAATGGTAACTGTTTAGTAAGTGACTCTTAACGCTCATGGTACATCCAACGTCGCGGAAAGCCAACAGCATCCTTTGAACCAGACGTTCATAGTTTTCTGCTTTTTTGTTGCTAAGGAAGTTCTTTGTAACTGCCACAAAAGACTGCCATGCTGCTTTCTCCTCCTTATTCATCTTCTTGGCAAATTCGGGTTCGAATTTGAGGTCCATCGAATACACCTGCTTTTCGAAAGACAAGGCAGGAAAAGCAGAAATAATATGTTGAAAGCTTTCACTTTCTCTATTCAAAGCCCGAACAAACTGCTTCATTAAGCCAAGTTTGATAAGAAGTGGGGGAAACATGATCCTGTCTTGATCAACTACAAGTTCACAATATTTGGCATCCTAAAGCCTGCTTTACACACTTCAATAGATCTTTCAATCCGTCGTCGGGGTCAAGTTGTAAGTGACGCACATCCGGCATCGTTCGTGACGTATTTGCGTGTGAAACCTACATGCGATCGATATTGAACGCAAATACGGTGATCGCATACACGTCGTTTATTCCTCATACATTGGTCGTTTGGTAGTACGAAACTAGTGAATTGTAACGTGTGACATCCCTCATACGATTTCGGTGTCTGATGCTATGTGCGCAGGTGTGCGCTCTGCACCGCAGCTTAAAAAAGGTCTGTTTCAGAGCGCAGCTGAAAAGCTGCGTTCTGAAGCGCCTCACAATGTCTGTCATGCACTAATAATCTCTGTCAGTCGGTCACTATCTCTGTCCCTCTCTCTCTGTCCATGTCAGTCTAACCCCCTCTCTCATATACTCACCGATCCCCGGCGCTGCACGGCGTTCACACTGCTCCGGCGGCTTTTACTGTTTTGAAAAAGCCGGCCGCCCATTAAACAATCTCGTATTCCCTGCTTTCCCCGCCCACCGGCGCCTATGATTGGTTACAGTGAGACACGCCCCCCACGCTGAGTGACAGGTGTCACACTGCACCCAATCACAGCAGCCGGTGGGCGTGTCTATACTGTGTAGTGAAATAAATTATTAAATAATTAAAAAAAACGGCGTGCGGTCCCCCCCAATTTTAAAACCAGCCAGATAAAGCCATATGGCTGAAGGCTGGTATTCTCAGGATGGGGAGCCCCACGTTATGGGGAGCCCCCCAGCCTAACAATATCAGCCAACAGCCGCCCAGAATTGCCGCATACATTATATGCGACAGTTCTGGGACTGTACCCGGCTCTTCCCGATTTGCCCTGGTGCGTTGGCAAATCGGGGTAATAAGGAGTTAATGGCAGCCCATAGCTGCCAATAAGTCCTAGATTAATCATGTCAGGCGTCTATGAGACACCTTCCATGATTAATCTGTAAATTACAGTAAATAAACACACACCCGAAAAAATCCTTTATTGGAAATAAAAAACACACACACATTCCCTGGTTCACCACTTTAATCAGCCCCAAAAAGCCCTCCTTGTCCGGCGTAATCCAGGATGCTCCAGCGTCGCATCCAGCGCTGCTTCATGGAGGTGACCGGAGCTGCAGCAGACACAGCCGCTCCGGTCACCTCCACACAGCTAATGAAGACAGCCGTGCGATCAGCTGATCTGTCACTGAGGTTACCCGCTGTCACTGGATCCAGCGGTGGATGCAGCGGTGGCCGCGGGTAACCACAGTGACAGCTCAGCTGATCGCGCTACTCACCTCAGTTGCTGTCTGGAGCTGTCTGGAGCTGACCGGAGCGGCGGTGAGTAGCGCGATCAGCTGAGCTGTCACTGGGGTTAACCGCGGCCACCACTGCATCCACCGCTGGATCCAGTGACAGCGGGTAACCTCAGTGACAGCTCAGCTGATCGCACGGCTGTCTTCATTAGCTGCGTGGAGGTGACCGGAGCGGCGGTGTATTCTGCAGCTCCGGTCACCTCCATGCAGCAGCGCTGGAAGCGACGCTGCATCATCCTGGATTACGCCGGACATGGAGGGCTTTTTGGGGCTGATTAAAGTGGTGAACCAGGGAATGTGTTTGTGTTTTTTATTTCTCATAAAGGATTTTTCAGGTGTATGTGTTTATTTACTGTAATTTACAGATTAATCATGGAAGGTATCTCTGGGAGATGCCTGACATGATTAATCTAGGACTTATTGGCAGCTATGGGCTGCCAATAACTCCTTATTACCCCGATTTGCCAACGCACCAGGGCAAATCGGGAAGAGCCGGGTACAGTCCCAGAACTGTCGCATCTAATGTATGCGGCAATTCTGGGCGGCTGTTGGCTGATATTGTTAGGCTGGGGGGCTCCCCATAACGTGGAGCTCCCCATCCTGAGAATACCAGCCTTCAGCCGTATGGCTTTATCTGGCTGGTTTTAAAATTGGGGGGGAACCACACGCCGTTTTTTTTAATTATTTAATTATTTATTTCACTACACAGTATAGACACGCCCACCGGCTGCTGTGATTGGGTGCAGTGTGACACCTGTCACTCAGCGTGGGGGGCGTGTCTCACTGTAACCAATCATAGGCGCCGGTGGGCGGGGAAAGCAGGGAATACGAAATTGTTTAATGGGCGGCCGGCTTTTTCAAAACAGTAAAAGCCGCCGGAGCAGTGTGAATGCCGTGCAGCGCCGGGGATCGGTGAGTATGAGAGAGGATTGCTCAATTCAGTCACTCCGGAGTTTAGCGGTTACCGGTGAGTCCTTCACTGGTGACCGCTAATCAGTACGCGACACAGACAGAGCCTCAGCATGACCATGAAGTCGGGTGAAGTTCACCCGAGTTCATTCTGACAGTGCGGCTCTTTCTGTGTCTGCTGTCATCTGTCATTCAGCTCTGCTACATGGCTGTCTGTGTCTGCTGTCATCTGCCATTCAGCTCTGCTACATGGCTGTCTGTGGCTGCTGTCATCTGCCATTCAGCTCTGCTACATGGCTGTCTGTGTCTGCTGTCATCTGCCATTCAGCTCTGCTACATGGCTGTCTGTGTCTGCTGTCAGCGGCCATGTAGCAGAGCTGAATGGCAGATGACATAGTAAAAACGCATCCCTACACATTACACACGCTTGGCAAGACAATAAATAAAAAAAAAAGGGTGCCCAATGCATACGTCACAGAACACATGATCTGAAGGATCGCACACAAAATTGACCAATTTAACATAGACTACTAACGCACGTGTGACAGCAAATGAACGACCTACGTGTGATCTCATTAGATCGCATATGCGACCTGGGCGTGTCACATCGCATACGAGATCGCATACCTAATTGTAAGGTGTAAAGCTGGCTTTACTTCCAGAGCTTCATATTTCGTCCGTTCCTCCTGTGTCCAGTGTTTCTCCTGAGCTCGGCTGTCCCACAAACACAGAAAACAAGGAGACTTCGTGAAACCTCTGTTGTCCTAGCAGGAGATTTACCATTTTTAGATCTACACAAATGATCCAATTCTGCTCCTCGTACTTCAGTAAGTAGAGGACAATTTTTATGTCATTATCATCTTCTGGAAGATGAGTTGAATGATCAATTGGAACCGTTGTGTAAACATTACCGGTATGTAGAACACATTTCAGACTCCATTTAGAGCTGTCAAGAAATAGCCGCTATTCTGTTGGCCTGTAAGTGGTAACACCTAGCCGGCCGAGAAGACAACTGATATCAAGACAGAAAACAAAGTGTTTGTCATTGAAAAAAAAAGTCCAAAAAATGTGTTCACGCTTCCTGAAATGGGAAACTTTAGCTGACCGGTGAAGAAGCCTGGAGGCTAATAACTCAGCTGCCTTCTTTGATAGGCCCAAATCTCTTACTAAATCATTCAATTCAGGTTGGTTAAACTGCTGAGGGCTTAATGACTGCTTGGTATCAGAAGAAGACCCTTCAGATTCTACATTCATTTCTTCATGCTTCTGATCAACATACGTTTTATCACCATGTTCCCTTACAAGAAATAAAATCATTGAAAACTAGAGGTGGGAGTGTCTCAGAGTGTGGGACAGAGTGTCTCAGAGTGCAGGACAGAGAGTCTCAGAGTGTGGGAGTGTCTCACAGTGTGGGACAGAGAGTGTCTCAGAGTGTGGGAGTGTCTCAGAGTGCGGGAGTGTCTCACAGTGTGAGACAGAGAGTGTCTCAGAGTGTGGGAGTGTCTCAGAGTACGGGACAGAGTGTCTCAGAGTGCAGGACAGAGAGTGTCTCAGTGTGTGAGAGTGTCTCAGAGTGCGGGACAGAGAGTGTCTCAGAGTGCAGGACAGAGAGTGTCTCAGTGTGTGGGAGTGTCTCAGAGTGCGGGACAGAGTGTCTCAGAGTGTGGGACAGAGAGTGTCTCAGAGTGTGGGAGTGTCTCAGAGTGCAGGACAGAGAGTGTCTCAGTGTGTGGGAGTGTCTCAGAGTGCAGGACAGAGAGTGTCTCAGTGTGTGGGAGTGTCTCAGAGTGCGGGACAGAGTGTCTCAGAGTGTGGGACAGAGAGTGTCTCAGAGTGTGGGAGTGTCTCAGAGTGCAGGACAGAGAGTGTCTCAGTGTGTGGGAGTGTCTCAGAGTGCAGGACAGAGAGTGTCTCAGTGTGTGGGAGTGTCTCAGAGTGCGGGACAGAGTGTCTCAGAGTGTGGGAGTGTCTCAGAGTGCAGGACAGAGAGTGTCTCAGTGTGTGGGAGTGTCTCAGAGTACGGGACAGAGAGTGTCTCAGAGTACGGGACAGAGAGTGTCTCAGAGTGCAGGACAGAGAGTGTCTCAGAGTGCAGGACAGAGTGTCTCAGAGTGTGGGACAGAGAATGTCTCAGAGTGTGGGACAGAGAGTGTCTCAGAGTGTGGAATAGAGTGTCTCAGAGTGTGGAATAGAGTGTCTCAGAGTGTGGAATAGAGTGTCTCAGAGCGCGGGGCAGAGTTTCTCAGAGTGCGGGACAGAGTGTCTCAGAGTGTGGAATAGAGTGTCTCAGAGCGCGGGGCAGAGTGTCTCAGAATGCGGGACAGAGTGCCTCAGAGTATGGGACAGAGAGTCTCAGACTGTGGGAGTGTCTCAGGGTGCGGGACAGAGAGTGTCTCTGGGATATGTCGTATTGCTGAAGGAATATTAGGATATTGATGCCCTTTGGATGGATCAGATAGAAATAACAGTCCCTGCTGTGGTCCTTAGGTTCGCGCCAAACCATGGCAATACCAAAAGGCTTTCCTTTGCATTTTGCTTTTGTCCAGGCACCGAGCATGTCCTCACAATTATGACACAATATGAGGAGCCCAATTCTTCTCTTGAAGAGGAACTTGAAAATAGGCAATATATGCACGCGTCACAAATAATGACATATTGAAGTGTATAGCAGCCACATATACAGCAGAACGGACTATTCTTACATTTACGCTACTCGAGGAAGCCATGATTCGGTGTAAACACAAAATAAAAGGGCTTTTATCAGGTAATATAATTTTTTACATTTCAAGACGACAATTATGTAAAAGTGATAACACATTAACGAGGCTGTGTCAGCAGATTGTATGTATGTGCTAATGCTCCTCGTGCTGCTCTACACGGCGCTATGTGCAGGTTACACAGCAAACCGTGACCGCAGCTGCTCTGTAATCGCCTTCTGGGTATGTTCAATCCAAGAGTCGTTGCCCTTTACATGCAACGCACGCCATAAACTGGAACAAAAAGAAATTAAAATTGCCAAAAAACTGGAGCACGCACCAAAAAAAGGGATTTCTGATTTGGAATCAGCGATGCAGAAATATATAGAAAACGTTCTAAAAACTCATAAGAAAAAAATAGTTTGATGTTGTAAACCAACAGCTCCTAAACTCTCGGGGTGCGCAGAGGCCGGGCCTGAGGAGCCGCCAGGGACATCTCGCGTTTCTGCAGACGTTGCAGTGTCACCGGCGGCTCCGTGCATTCGGGTTTATGGTCAGAAGCAGCAGAAAGTCTGAGATTTGTAGGAATGATGCCGCGTGTTGGGCCGGGAGGTGTAAAGCCACCAGCAAAAAAAATCATCAGTGTCTGATTATCTGTGCGCCAGAAATTCTACTAATCAGCAATTAAGGAAAAAATAAAAAGGAAAAATCCCATTTCATGTTATTTATTACACTGCCACCGTTCACCAGGAACACAGGGAACGCAGCGAGGCCTGGCCCGAGCGGCTGCACGATGCGACTGTTCACACAAGGACCCATCATCGAAGCTGCACTGGTCGGCTCGGCACACAGACAGCGGATGGATGAGCAGAGACGAGTCCTCGGCCCCGGTGCACGCTGCGTTTGTGGCCACTGCTGGGCACATAGTTCACGAGGTTTATGCGTCCACCTGAAAGAGCTGCAACAACAAGACGCTCAAAATAACATTTCTTGTCTGTGCGTCGTGTCTGCTCTGTCCACAGCCACCACCGCGCACACAGCGGGACGACGGCTCTGTTTTGTCAGATGCAGTAATAAGGTGACCACAGAGATAAATGGCACCCCATGATCATTAGCTGCTGTATGTGCGCATATAGGATAGAAAGCGCCTACTGTACATACAGTCTACGATGCAGCTCATACTGCAGAGCGGGGGCCACGGAGGAGCTCAGGCTCGTATAGCAGGGTGCGGCGGCCATGATGGAGCTCGTATAGCAGGGTGCGGCGCCCATGATGGAGCTCGTATAGCAGGGTGCGGGGGACACGGTGGAGCTCGTATAGCAGGGTGCGGCGGCCATGATGGAGCTCGTATAGCAGGGTGCGGGGGACACGGTGGAGCTCGTATAGCAGGGTGCGGGGTACACGGTGGAGCTCGTATAGCAGGGTGCAGGGGACACGGTGGAGCTCGTATAGCAGGGTGCAGGGGACATGGTGGAGCTCGTATAGCAGAGTGCGGCGGCCATGATGGAGCTCGTATAGCAGGGTGCAGGGGACACGGTGGAGCTCATATAGCAGGGTGCAGGGGACACGGTGGAGCTCGTATAGCAGGGTGCAGGGGACACGGTGGAGCTCGTATAGCAGGGTGCAGGGGACACGGTGGAGCTCGTATAGCAGGGTGCAGGGGACACGGTGGAGCTCGTATAGCAGGGTGCGGGGGACACGGTGGAGCTCGTATAGCAGGGTGCGGCGGCCATGATGGAGCTCGTATAGCAGGGTGCAAGGGACACGGTGGAGCTCGTATAGCAGGGTGCAGGGGACACGGTGGAGCTCGTATAGCAGGGTGCGGGGGACACGGTGGAGCTCGTATAGCAGGGTGCGGCGGCCATGATGGAGCTCGTATATCAGGGTGCATGGGGACACGGTGGAGCTCGTATAGCAGGGTGCGGCGGCCATGATGGAGCTCGTATAGCAGGGTGCAGGGGACACGGTGGAGCTCGTATAGCAGGGTGCAGGGGACACGGTGGAGCTCGTATAGCAGGGTGCGGGGGACACGGTGGAGCTCGTATAGCAGGGTGCGGGGGACACGGTGGAGCTCGTATAGCAGGGTGCAGGGGACACGTGGAGCTCGTATAGCAGGGTGCAGGGGACACGGTGGAGCTCGTATAGCAGGGTGCGGGGGACACGGTGGAGCTCGTATAGCAGGGTGCAGGGGACACGGTGGAGCTCGTATAGCAGGGTGCGGGGGACACGGTGGAGCTCGTATAGCAGGGTGCGGGGGACACGGTGGAGCTCGTATAGCAGGGTGCGGCGGCCATGATGGAGCTCGTATAGCAGGGTGCAGGGGACACGGTGGAGCTCGTATAGCAGGGTGCGGCGGCCATGATGGAGCTCGTATAGCAGGGTGCAAGGGACACGGTGGAGCTCGTATAGCAGGGTGCAGGGGACACGGTGGAGCTCGTATAGCAGGGTGCGGGGGACACGGTGGAGCTCGTATAGCAGGGTGCGGCGGCCATGATGGAGCTCGTATAGCAGGGTGCAGGGGACACGGTGGAGCTCAGGCTCGTATAGCAGGGTGCGGGGGACACTGTGGAGCTCAGGCTCGTATAGCAGGGTGCGGCGGCCACGATGGAGCTCGTATAGCAGGGTGCAGGGGACACGGTGGAGCTCAGGCTCGTATAGCAGGGTGCGGGGGACACGGTGGAGCTCGTATAGCAGGGTGCGGGGGACACGGTGGAGCTCGTATAGCAGGGTGCGGGGGACACGGTGGAGCTCGTATAGCAGGGTGCGGGGGACACGGTGGAGCTCAGGTTCGTATAGCAGAGTGCAGCGGCCATGATGGAGCTCGTATAGCAGGGTGCAGGGGACACGGTGGAGCTCGTATAGCAGGGTGCGGGGGACACGGTGGAGCTCGTATAGCAGGGTGCAGGGGACACAGTGGAGCTCGTATAGCAGGGTGCGGGGACCACGGTGGAGCTCGTATAGCAGGGTGCGGGGGACACGGTGGAGCTCGTATAGCAGAGTGCGGGGGCCACGGTGGAGATCGTATAGCAGGGTGCAGGGGACACGGTGGAGCTCGTATAGCAGGGTGCAGGGGACACGGTGGAGATCGTATAGCAGGGTGCGGGGGCCACGGTGGAGCTCGTATAGCAGGGTGCGGGGGACACAGTGGAGCTCGTATAGCAGGGTGCAGGGCACACGGTGGAGCTCGTATAGCAGGGTGCGGGGGACACGGTGGAGATTGTATAGCAGGGTGCGGGGGACACGGTGGAGATTGTATAGCAGGGTGCGGGGGACACGATGGGGATCGTATAGCAGGGTGCGGGGGACACGGTGGGGATCGTATAGCAGGGTGCGGGGGACACGGTGGAGCTCGTATAGCAGGGTGCGGGGGACACGGTGGAACTCGTATAGCAGGGTGCGGGGGACACGGTGGAGCTCGTATAGCAGGGTGCGGGGTACACGGTGGAGCTCAGGTTCGTATAGCAGAGTGCGGGGGACACGGTGGAGCTCGTATAGCAGGGTGCGGGGGACACGGTGGAGCTCGTATAGCAGGGTGCGGGGGACACGGTGGAGCTCGTATAGCAGGGTGCGGGGGACACGGTGGAGCTCGTATAGCAGGGTGCAGGGGACACGGTGGAGCTCGTATAGCACGGTGCGGGGGACACGGTGGAGCTCGTATAGCAGGGTGCGGGGGACTCGGTGGAGCTCGTATAGCAGGGTGCGGGGGACACGGTGGAGCTCATATAGCAGGGTGCGGGGGACATGGTGGAGCTCGTATAGCAGGGTGCGGGGGCACGGTGGAGCTCGTATAGCAGGGTGCAGGGGACACGGTGGAGCTCGTATAGCAGGGTGCAGGGGACACGGTGGAGATTGTATAGCAGGGTGCGGGGGACACGGTGGGAATCGTATAGCAGGGTGCGGGGGACACGGTGGAGCTTGTATAGCAGAGTGCGGGGGCCACGGTGGAGATCGTATAGCAGGGTGCAGGGGACACGGTGGAGCTCGTATAGCAGGGTGCGGGGGACACGGTGGAGATCGTATAGCAGGGTGCGGGGGCCACGGTGGAGCTCATATAGCAGGGTGCGGGGGACACAGTGGAGCTCGTATAGCAGGGTGCAGGGCACACGGTGGAGCTCGTATAGCAGGGTGCGGGGGACACGGTGGAGATTGTATAGCAAGGTGCGGGGGACACGGTGGAGATTGTATAGCAGGGTGCGGGGGACACGGTGGGGATCGTATAGCAAGGTGCAGGGGACACGATGGGGATCGTATAGCAGGGTGCGGGGGACACGATGGGGATCGTATAGCAGGGTGCGGGGGACACGGTGGAGCTCGTATAGCAGGGTGCGGGGGACACGGTGGAGCTCGTATAGCAGGGTGCAGGGGACACGGTGGAGCTCGTATAGCAGGGTGCGGGGGCCACGGTGGAGATCGTATAGCAGTGTGCGGGGGCCATGGTGGAGCTCGTATAGCAGGGTGCAGGGGACACAGTGGAGCTCGTATAGCAGGGTGCGGGGGACACGGTGGAGCTCGTATAGCAGGGTGCGGGGGCCACGGTGGAGATCGTATAGCAGGGTGCGGGGGACACGGTGGAGCTCGTATAGCAGAGTGCGGGGGCCACGGTGGAGATCGTATTGCAGGGTGCAGGGGACACGGTGGAGCTCGTATAGCAGGGTGCGGGGGACACGGTGGAGCTCGTATAGCAGGGTGCGGGGGACACGGTGGAGATTGTATAGCAGGGTGCGGGGGCCACGGTGGAGCTCGTATAGCAGGGTGCGGGGGCCACGGTGGAGATCGTATAGCAGGGTGCGGGGGCCACGGTGGAGATCGTATAGCAGGGTGCGGGGGCCACGGTGGAGCTCGTATAGCAGGGTGCGGGGGCCACGGTGGAGATCGTATAGCAGGGTGCGGGGGACACGGTGGAGCTCGTATAGCAGGGTGCGGGGGACACGGTGGAGCTCGTATAGCAATGTACGAGTACTGAGCACCTGAGCATGGTAGTGCCCACTCATCACTAGTTACCAGTACTGAGCACCCGAGCATGGTAGTGCCCAATCATCACTAGTTACCAGTACTGAGCACCCGAGCATGGTAGTGCCCAATCATCACTAGTTACCAGTACAAAGCACCCGAGCATGGTAGTGCCCGCTCATCACTAGTTACCAGTACTGAGCACCCGAGCATGGTAGTGCCCGCTCATCACTAGTTACCAGTACTGAGCACCCGAGCATGGTAGTGCCCGCTCATCACTAGTTACCAGTACAAAGCACCCGAGCATGGTAGTGCCCGCTCATCACTAGTTACCAGTACAAAGCACCCGAGCATGGTAGTACCCGCCCATCACTAGTTACCAGTACAAAGCACCCGAGCATGGTAGTGCCCGCTCATCACTAGTTACCAGTACTGAGCACCCGAGCATGGTAGCGCCCGCTCATCACTAGTTACCAGTACAAAGCACCCGAGCATGGTAGTGCCCGCTCATCACTAGTTACCAGTACTGAGCACCCAAGCATGGTAGTGCCCGCTCATCACTAGTTACCAGTACTGAGCACCCAAGCATGGTAGTGCCCGCTCATCACTAGTTACCAGTACTGAGCACCCGAGCATGGTAGTGCCCGCTCATCACTAGTTATCAGTACTGAGCACCCGAGCATGGTAGTGCCCACTCATCACTAGTTACCAGTACTGAGCACCCGAGCATGGTAGTGCCCAATCATCACTAGTTACCAGTACTGAGCACCCGAGCATGGTAGTGCCCAATCATCACTAGTTACCAGTACTGAGCACCCGAGCATGGTAGTGCCCAATCATCACTAGTTACCAGTACTGAGCACCCGAGCATGGTAGTGCCCGCTCATCACTAGTTACCAGTACTGAGCACCCGAGCATGGTAGTGCCCGCTCATCACTAGTTACCAGTACTGAGCACCCGAGCATGGTAGTGCCCGCTCATCACTAGTTACCAGTACTGAGCACCCGAGCATGGTAGTGCCCGCTCATCACTAGTTACCAGTACTGAGCACCTGAGCATGGTAGTGCCCACTCATCACTAGTTACCAGTACTGAGCACCCGAGCATGGTAGTGCCTGCTCATCATTAGTTACCAGTACTGAGCACCCGAGCATGGTAGTGCCCGCTCATCACTAGTTACCAGTACTGAGCACCCGAGCATGGTATTGCCCGCTCATCACTAGTTACCAGTACTGAGCACCCGAGCATGGTAGTGCCCGCTCATCACTAGTTACCAGTACTGAGCACCCGAGCATGGTAGTGCCCGCTCATCACTAGTTACCAGTACAAAGCACCCGAGCATGGTAGTGCCCGCTCATCACTAGTTACCAGTACAAAGCACCCGAGCATGGTAGTACCCGCCCATCACTAGTTACCAGTACAAAGCACCCGAGCATGGTAGTGCCCGCTCATCACTAGTTACCAGTACTGAGCACCCGAGCATGGTAGCGCCCGCTCATCACTAGTTACCAGTACAAAGCACCCGAGCATGGTAGTGCCCGCTCATCACTAGTTACCAGTACTGAGCACCCAAGCATGGTAGTGCCCGCTCATCACTAGTTACCAGTACTGAGCACCCAAGCATGGTAGTGCCCGCTCATCACTAGTTACCAGTACTGAGCACCCGAGCATGGTAGTGCCCGCTCATCACTAGTTATCAGTACTGAGCACCCGAGCATGGTAGTGCCCACTCATCACTAGTTACCAGTACTGAGCACCCGAGCATGGTAGTGCCCAATCATCACTAGTTACCAGTACTGAGCACCCGAGCATGGTAGTGCCCAATCATCACTAGTTACCAGTACTGAGCACCCGAGCATGGTAGTGCCCAATCATCACTAGTTACCAGTACTGAGCACCCGAGCATGGTAGTGCCCGCTCATCACTAGTTACCAGTACTGAGCACCCGAGCATGGTAGTGCCCGCTCATCACTAGTTACCAGTACTGAGCACCCGAGCATGGTAGTGCCCGCTCATCACTAGTTACCAGTACTGAGCACCCGAGCATGGTAGTGCCCGCTCATCACTAGTTACCAGTACTGAGCACCTGAGCATGGTAGTGCCCACTCATCACTAGTTACCAGTACTGAGCACCCGAGCATGGTAGTGCCTGCTCATCATTAGTTACCAGTACTGAGCACCCGAGCATGGTAGTGCCCGCTCATCACTAGTTACCAGTACTGAGCACCCGAGCATGGTATTGCCCGCTCATCACTAGTTACCAGTACTGAGCACCCGAGCATGGTAGTGCCCGCTCATCACTAGTTACCAGTACTGAGCACCAGAGCATGGTAGTGCCCGCTCATCACTAGTTACCAGTACTGAGCATGGTAGTGCCCACTCATTACTAGTTACCAGTACTGAGCACCTGAGCATGGTAGTGCCCGCTCATCACTAGTTACCAGTACTGAGCACCCGAGCATGGTAGTGCCCGCTCATCACTAGTTACCAGTACAGAGCACCCGAGCATGGTAGTGCCCGCTCATCACTAGTTACCAGTAGTGAGCACCTGAGCATGGTAGTGCCCGCTCATCACTAGTTACCAGTACTGAGCACCCGAGCATGGTAGTGCCCGCTCATCACTAGTTACCAGTACAGAGCATCCGAGCATGGTAGTGCCCGCTCATCACTAGTTACCAGTACTGAGCACTCGAGCATGGTAGTGCCCGCCCATCACTAGATACCAGTACTGAGCACCCGAGCATGGTAGTGCCCGCTCATCACTAGTTACCAGTACTGAGCACCTGAGCATGGTAGTGCCCGCTCATCACTAGTTACCAGTACTGAGCACCCGAGCATGGTAGTGCCCGCTCATCACTAGTTACCAGTACTGAGCACCTGAGCATGGTAGTGCCCGCTCATCACTAGTTACCAGTACTGAGCACCCGAGCATGGTAGTGCCCGCTCATCACTAGTTACCAGTACAGAGCACCCGAGCATGGTAGTGCCCGCTCATCACTAGTTACCAGTACTGAGCACCTGAGCATGGTAGTGCCCGCTCATCACTAGTTACCAGTACTGAGCACCCGAGCATGGTAGTGCCCGCTCATCACTAGTTACCAGTACAGAGCACCCGAGCATGGTAGTGCCCGCTCATCACTAGTTACCAGTAGTGAGCACCTGAGCATGGTAGTGCCCGCTCATCACTAGTTACCAGTACTGAGCACCCGAGCATGGTAGTGCCCGCTCATCACTAGTTACCAGTACAGAGCATCCGAGCATGGTAGTGCCCGCTCATCACTAGTTACCAGTACTGAGCACTCGAGCATGGTAGTGCCCGCCCATCACTAGATACCAGTACTGAGCACCCGAGCATGGTAGTGCCCGCTCATCACTAGTTACCAGTACTGAGCACCTGAGCATGGTAGTGCCCGCTCATCACTAGTTACCAGTACTGAGCACCCGAGCATGGTAGTGCCCGCTCATCACTAGTTACCAGTACTGAGCACCTGAGCATGGTAGTGCCCGCTCATCACTAGTTACCAGTACTGAGCACCCGAGCATGGTAGTGCCCGCTCATCACTAGTTACCAGTACAGAGCACCCGAGCATGGTAGTGCCCGCTCATCACTAGTTACCAGTACTGAGCACCTGAGCATGGTAGTGCCCGCTCATCACTAGTTACCAGTACTGAGCACCCGAGCATGGTAGTGCCCGCTCATCACTAATTTTGACTATTTCCTTCCTAATTCTCTATACATTGCGGCTCCTCTTCGGGCAGTGAATGTGGCCGGGCTTGTCAGTGAGGTGATGGCTGCTGTAACCTTACCCTGCCCCCACCCCCAGCAGTCGCCATTGTGTGGAATGCAGCAGCCAGGAGCAATAGGAGACGCGGCCCCTTTAACAATCGAGCGCTCAAAGCTTCTGCCGACAGATAAATATTTGAGCCGAGGGAGGGGGCGGAGCGGCGTCCCCTTTAAGAGGCAAGCTGTTCATCAATGCAGGCGGACGAGTCCATGTGCGCGCGCAGGGCGGGGGTGTTCGCGGCGTCTCCTCGGGCTGTGCATGGCAGCTGCGGCTTCCTTCCCTCGGCCGCAGGTTGGATTTGGCGCAGGGGGAGGGCGCAGAGCGGTGGGCGCAGCGGGGTCCCCCCTGTGGGCCGGGGATGGGAGCGGGGCACGTTTTCCGGCGCTGCCGCCCCTTCCCCTCGGCCTCCATTTTGCGCTGAGCTGCAGTCGCTCCCCCTCCCCTTGTTTACCTTTTAGTTCAGTCCATATCTGCAGCAAAAGGAAGAAAGAAAAAAAATAGATACAATGTTGCAAATCGTCGCTCGTGTTTAGTTGCCGCGGATCTGGGATCGGTGCGATCTGCGGGGATCGGGGCTGGTCGCTGCAGATGGGGGCTGGGGAGCCGCAGGGTGAAAGGTCACAGGAGCTGCCATATTTTGGATAGTAAATAATCCGCAAGGGGAGGAGGGAGCGGGAGGAGCGGCCGGGCAGCGGGGGAGGGGGCGTGATGTCACCGCAGCCCGGCATCCTTTATTCAATGCCCCGGCTATTTTATAGGGGATTTTTTTCCCTCGTTTAAATTAGGAGAAACCCCCCCAATCCGCCTTTAGGGGGCAGTGATCAGCGGAGAGGAGGGAGGGGGCGAGTGTCGCCGATACCGTGCGCTATACCGCAAAAATGGACGCAAACTGGACCAGCTTTATATTCCAGGTAATGGTGAGTGCGGGCCGGGGGGCGGCGGAGGGGTCGGGGGCTGCAGCGGCGGCGCGGGGGGCACGGGCGCGGGGAAGCTGCGGCTGCCTCTGCCTCCGAGTGTGGATTTTTTTTTTTTGCAGGGAGGGAGGGAGAGGAGAGAGATGGTGTTGGGTGTTTAAATCACCACCCCTCCCTCCCATCGCTTCCCTCTCCCTCTTCCCTTTCATAGAAATAGCAGCAAGGCTCTGCGAGGGATAATGCTCTGCGCTCCCCGCATGGCGACCCCAATAATGCCTCCATGGAGGGCCTGCGCCGTGCGCCCCCAATAATGCCTCCGTGGAGGGCCTGCACCGTGCGCCCCAAATAATGCCTCCGTGGAGGGTCTGTGCCGTGCGACCTCCAATAATGCCTCTGTGGAGGGCCTGCGCCGTGCGACCCCAATAATGCCTCCGTGGAGGGCCTGCGCCGTGCGCCCCCAATAATGCCTCCGTGGAGGGCCTGCACCGTGCGCCCCCAATAATGCCTCCGTGGAGGGCCTGCACCGTGCGCCCCCAATAATGCCTCCGTGGAGGGCCTGCACCGTGCGCCCCCAATAATGCCTCCGTGGAGGGCCTGCGCCGTGCGCCCCCAATAATGCCTCCGTGGAGGGCCTGCGCCGTGCGACCCCCAATAATGCCTCCGTGGAGGGCCTGCACCGTGCGACCCCAATAATGCCTCCGTGGAGGGCCTGCGCCGTGCGACCCCCAATAATGCCTCCGTGGAGGGCCTGCGCCGTGCGACCCCCAATAATGCCTCCGTGGGGGGCCTGCGCCGTGCGACCCCCCCATAATGCCTCCGTGGGGGGGCCTGCGCCGTGCGACCCCCAATAATGCCTCCGTGGGGGGCCTGCGCCGTGCGACCCCCAATAATGCCTCCGCGGGGGGCCTGCGCCGTGCGACCCCCAATAATGCCTCCGCGGAGGGCCTGCGCCGTGCGACCCCCAATAATGCCTCCGCGGAGGGCCTGCGCCGTGCGACCCCCAATAATGCCTCCGCGGAGGGCCTGCGCCGTGCGACCCCCAATAATGCCTCCGTGGAGGGCCTGCGCCGTGCGACCCTCAATAATGCCTCCGTGCGACCCTCAATAATGCCTCCGTGGAGGGCCTGCGCCGTGCGACTCCCAATAATGCCTCCGTGGAGGGCCTGCGCCGTGCGACCCCCCCAATAATGCCTCCGTGGAGGGCCTGCGCCGTGCGACTCCCAATAATGCCTCCGTGGAGGGCCTGCGCCGTGCGACCCCCCCAATAATGCCTCCGTGGAGGGCCTGCGCCGTGCGACCCCCCCCAATAATGCCTCCGTGGAGGGCCTGTGCCGTGCGACCCCCAATAATGCCTCCGTGGAGGGCCTGTGCCGTGCGACCCCCAATAATGCCTCCGTGGAGGGCCTGCGCCGTGCGACCCCCAATAATGCCTCCGTGGAGGGCCTGCGCCGTGCGACCCCCAATAATGCCTCCGTGGAGGGCCTGCGCCGTGCGACCCCCAATAATGCCTCCGTGGAGGGCCTGCGCCGTGCGACCCCCAATAATGCCTCCGTGGAGGGCCTGCGCCGTGCGACCCCCAATAATGCCTCCGTGGAGGGCCTGCGCCGTGCGACCCCCAATAATGCCTCCGTGGAGGGCCTGCGCCGTGCGACCCCCATTAATGCCTCCGTGGAGGGCCTGCGCCGTGCGACCCCCAATAATGCCTCCGTGGAGGGCCTGCGCCGTGCGACCCCCAATAATGCCTCCGTGGAGGGCCTGCGCCGTGCGACCCCCAATAATGCCTCTGTGGAGGGCCTGCACCGTGCGACCCCAATAACACCTCCGTGGTGGACCTGTGCCCTCCAGCCCCAATAATGCCCTTGTCTGGGGAGGGTCCGGCGAGCCGCAATAATGCCTCTACGAAGGGCCAACGAGCCATTTTGTGACGCATTAATAGAATTTGGGGCCGGTTTGGAAACTGTTGGTTTTAGTTGGGGCACCAGTGAATGGTTCATTGGGGTAGGGTTGTTTTTGGTTGCGGGGTCTGTATGGCAATGGCAGGGCATGGACCCGGATAGGGGGCTCTTTGGAAACCTGGTGGGCTACATAAGGTATGTGCTGTATAGCCCAGCACTAGTCACTATAGCCCCATATGCATAGTCCAGGGTTCCTGGGGCTCGTATTCTGCCTGCACTGAGCCCGGGTGCAATGTTCCCATGTAAAGGGGGTTCACTTTTTAAAGTGTATGTTATAGTGCTATGACTGATGCCCGTGTTACAGCGTAGAAATGTAATGGAGTAGCGGTATTTTGTATTGCGGTATACTGACACGTTCCGGCCGCACATATAGCAGAGCCCGGTGAGTGTTCTACGTGCCCGAGCGTTGCCCTCTCCGGACGTTAGTGGATTCTGGACAGAGATACTTCTGTATCCGGGATGTAGGGATTCTCTGGTGTCTCGGGGTAATAAGGGGACGGGTTTGCCCAACCTTCCGGATGTGGAGAATGATCCCATTTGTTTGGGGGCTCTGCCTGCATAATGCTGCATTTGATCTCATCCTATAGAAATAATCCTGCACAATGAGCCACAGCCGATCATCTGCGTTAATAGTGATCTTTGGGAGAATGTGAGGTTGGTCACCGTCCCGTGTTTGGTTGACGTGTAGGAGACGTTGCAGGGTCCTGACCCTACGCCGCGATGTTTGGGTGAATGTGAGGTTGATCACCATCCCGTGCTTGGCCATCATGTAGGAGACATTGCAGGGTCCTGATCCTAGGCTTTGATGTTTGGGTGAATGTGAGGTTGGTCATCGTCCCGTATTTGGCTAACGTGTAGGTAGATGTTGCAGAATCCTGACCCTACGCTGTGAGGTTGGCCACTATCCCGTGTTTGGCTGACGTGTGGGAGACGTTGCAGGGTCCTGACCCTACGCCTTGATGTTTGGGTGAATGCAAGGTTGGTCTCCGTCCCGTGTATGGCTGATGTGTGGGAGACGTTGCAGGGTCCTGACCCTACGCTGTGAGGTTGGCCACTGTCCCGTGTTTGGCTGACGTGTGGGAGACGTTGCAGGGTGCTGACCCTACGCCTTGATGTTTGGGTGAATGCGAGGTTGGTCTCCGTCCCGTGTATGGCTGATGTGTGGGAGACGTTGCAGGGTCCCGACCCTACGCTGTGAGGTTGGCCACTGTCCCGTGTTTGGCTGACGTGTGGGAGACGTTGCAGGGTGCTGACCCTACGCCGCGATGTTTGGAAGAATGTGAGGTTGGCCACCATCCCAAGTGTAGGAGACGTTACAGAATCCTGACCCTACGGCGTGATGTTTTCCACTATCCCGTGTTTGGCTGACGTGTGGGAGACGTTGCAGGGTCCTGACCCTACGCCTTGATGTTTGGGTGAATGCAAGGTTGGTCTCCTTCCCGTGTATGGCTGATGTGTGGGAGACGTTGCAGGGTCCCAACCCTACGCCATTGTTGTTTTGTCAGCTTGGAGAATGTTGTCTTAGTTATCGATATACCTCAGTACCATTTTCTTTCTTCCTCAGACCCCTCCTCCACCCCCTGCTGAGCCCTTACAAGTTGAACTTTTACCTGTGCTCGCAACTGTTACTGCACCGCCAGATGGATCCCTCACATCACAAACATTGGTGCACACTATGGCGCCCCAACACCCTTCCACAGTCGATACGGCGGCCCTCAAACAAGTGGTGCCGGGACTGTCCATCCCACAGCAGATGGTGCCAACCTCAATTACATCTCAGCCTTCCCCGGTCTCCACTGCTCTCCCTTTACACCCGGTGATGGAACTTCCCAAGAAGTCTAAAAGCCGCGGCCCCTACATATGTTCCTTGTGCTCCAAAGAGTTTAAGAATGGCTACAATCTGCGGAGACACGAAGCTATCCACACGGGCACCAAACCCGCTCGGGCGCAGCCTGCCGTCAAGATGCCCACCATGGTTCCTCTCAGTTTGCTCAGTGTTGCCGGAACCCTCGGGACCGGTGCAGAACCCCTGGAGGTTCCCACGTCTCCTTCCACGCTGCCTATACCGGGGCCGTCGCCTACAGCGAAAAAGGTTCGGAAAAACCATGCCTGTGAGATGTGCGGGAAAGCTTTCCGGGATGTTTACCACCTGAATCGTCACAAGCTGTCACACTCCGATGAGAAGCCGTACTCCTGCCACGTCTGTCAGCAGCGCTTCAAGCGCAAGGACCGAATGACTTATCACGTCCGCTCCCACGATGGCACTGTGCACAAGCCCTACATATGTAGCCACTGTGGAAAAGGATTCTCCCGGTAAGAGGCCGCTCCTCCTCCTCCGCCTTCTTCGTGTCCTTGTGTTGATTTTGTGTTTCCTTTTCATCCCTTTTTTTTCCCTCTTTCAGTCCCGATCACTTGAACAGTCACGTCAGACAAGTTCACTCTACGGAGCGCCCCTTTAAATGTCAGGTACTTCTAAAGACCGTGCGGCGGCGTTCCCTTCCCTGTGATTATAGGTCGCTGTTCACACTCAGATCCTTGTGTTCTCCTTTCCCTTCAGACCTGTGAAGCTGCTTTTGCTACGAAAGATCGGCTGCGGGCCCACATGGTGCGACACGAGGAGAAGGTTCCTTGTCATGTGTGTGGGAAGCTCCTCAGCGCTGCCTACATCACCGACCACATGAAGGTCCACAACCAGGGTCTCAGCCATCTGTGTGACATGTGTAACAAAGGTGAGTCTCTGGAGGGGTGCGGGTTACACAAATATCAACACCACACCACTACACGTCTACAGCCCCCCCAATCTGGCATATCCCAATATCCAGCGATGCTCTTCTCGGCCATGTGTGAACACGTTCTTATAGAAGAGTGGGTGGTCTTTGATTTAAGAGTCATTTAATCTCTCCTGACTGTGTGTGATTGGTTGCCTGATAAAATGGAGGGGCTCTTTTTATTAACATGTTAAAGTTGGGGGACAGGATAATTGGTTATAAATCTAAAAGGTCTGTAATTCCTGCACTTTATGTCATGGGGGGATGTATAGTCGATGCTACAGATATCAGAAGATGACGTGTTCTCAGCTAAGAACACAAGATTAATGTTAGTTTATTGCAAATGTTTAAAATAAGTATTAATGAGCTCCTTGGGGGCGGGGTGTGTGGAATGTTAGACTCTTTGGGGGCGGAGCCTGGCTATGAATTAAAGAACCAGTAAACAAATTAGACCGTTCTGCTTTACCGCCATATTCATATATATTTGAAAAAATAGTTTCTAAAACCGATTTATTGTAACCTTTTCGTTGGAGTCTCCTATTGTTTCTGGATTGAGGCGCTCCGATAAACGTTTACTGGTTCTTTAGTGGGGTAGCGGCACCGTGCAGAATGGTGTGGGTGAATTGATGAGGGGATCACGTTCTATTGACGGAGCGATGCCTGTGGCCTGGCCTTAAAGTGGCGTGTGCTTCTCCTCCCCCGTGCAGGTTTTGCCACGGCTGCGTACCTGCGGGTCCACTCGGTGAAGCACCACGGTCTGGTGTGCCCACGGGCAGACAGCTTCCTCTGCAAGTTGTGCAGCGTTCACTGCAAAACCCTGGCCCAGCTGAGCGGCCACATGCACACACACGCCATGTCGGGGGCCACGGGGCTTGCTGAGGGACTCCCACTGCAGTGACCACGGCTAAGGCAAGAGCCTAGTTCCCTTTTCCCTTCCCTTTCCTGGGGATGTATGCATTGTTGGTAGCTGGAGGCGGCTGTGCTGAGCATTGCTGGGTTTTGGGGTATGCCCTGTAGTCCTCCATTCCTCCTCTTGTAGCATGCCTGTTCTGTCCTCACGTGGTTGTGTTTGGAGATACCCCTGTCGCCTCTGCCCCTGCTCTGCTTGTCTAGATGCTTCATTGTATTTTCTGCAGCGTATATATCTTGTTATTCAGTCTCTAATCATTGACTTTATCCCTTTCTTGCCTTTTTCTGCATTTTTTTAGTCCCTTACACCCCAATAATGCCCCCTTTCTCCTGTTCTCCTCCCTCGCAGGCACCTGCCAAGTCTGCCCTGACGCGGATCCGACGGCCGCCGTCACTGCTGTGCTTCCGAACACTGGTGTTCCCGGCATGATGTCCACGCAGCCCTGGTGACTGGCTCTCCTGGAGGGGGGTGCAGACAACGACGTCTCTCTCTTCTGATATGTTTGTGTACAGTGTTTGGGGGTCCACACCGTCCCCCCGGCTCGGGCACACATGTTTTTGAAGAGTGGTTGTATGTAACCCACCTCCCACCTTCTGTCCTCCTAGGTGAATGAAAAAAAACAAAAAAACCATGAGGCTAAAGGAAGGTGAAAAGGGATTTAGGAAAAAGACGACATCCATACCGACAGCTCGGCCCCTAAGGATGACTTTCGAGTACCTTATTGACCCCAAGTTTGCTGTTGCAGTCTCATTTGTACACTACGCACCCCTGTGTCCTTGCAAGAGGAGTGTAATGTTTGTAGGACTTGATGCCCGTTGTGACTTTGCCCCCCCGCCGTAACATGAGCACCCGGCATGGGATTCATGCACCGATGCCTCGTCTGGAAACTGCTCACCTGGCGGCATTGATAGTTTGCACCAGGCCGGTGAGAGGGTCAGGATGGGAAATCATGGCTGGCACGGACGGGCAGAGGGCTCGGGTTCACCAGTAGTATTTCTTGACACTAGATTTATGAGCAGTAAATCCATTTAATTTACCTGGACGTCGCGGGCGCTGACCGAGTGCCGTGAGATATGGGATGGTGAAGACGTGAGATATGATGGCGCTAGTCAGAGGTGACGTGGTCAGTTCCTGGATGTCGCGGGTTAAGCCGAGAGCAGCGGAAGATAAAGGCCTGATCACCCCGCCATCCAAGTCTCGCGCACAATCGGGCTTCATGTGATTAGCGGGTTGTACTTCCGCTCCAGCCTCGTTTCTGGGCAAACCTCGAGTCCATCGGGTCAGAAGTGTGAACGGAAAGAACCGTCTACGATGGGGATTTGCATCCAGTTCCCAACATGATCCATGATCTAGAAAGTAGAGGTCATGACCGTGTACGGCGCTCTCGGCAGCTGCCCCCCCATCTAGCACACCCCACACTGCAATCAAAGAGATGCCTTTAGACAGGTTCCAACGGAGCCACCATGATCCTGTCCGTTTTTGCACACTTAGAAAAGCTCAAGTTGCCGGTGTTTGGTGACTTTCGGCAGTCAGGTAGCGTTCACACCGGTGCATCCCATCATCGCCCATTACAGCTCCACCCGTCATCCATCCTCGCAACAGTCTCTCTCTGGTGAACAATTGGCTTGTGGGGTTTGCGCATAAATTCTAAGTTTTTAACCCTTTTTAGTTTTCCTATATTTTTTAAAATTTTATTTTATTTTTTAGGTTTCTAGGATATAATATAGAATAACAATCTATACAACGGTCAGATTTTAGCTTAGGGAAGGTATACGTAGAGAAGGTATACGTATATATTTTATACCGGCTACTGAGGCTGCTCCTCCGCAGCGCTCCCATTACTGTGAATATTCTTCTTAAAGGTTGAATTCTTCTTACATTTGTTGTCGGAGAATCACCGAATCCGGGCTGCAGATGGCAACGGTGGCGGCCACGAGCTGGAACCCAACCGGTGGGGCAGCCACGGGCTGGAACCCAACCGGAGGGGTCAGCCACGAGCTGGAACCCAACCGGAGGGTCGGCCACGAGCTGGACCCCAACCGGAGGGGTCGGCCACGAGCTGGACCCCAACCGGAGGGGTCGGCCACGAGCTGGACCCCAACCGGAGGGGTCGGCCACGAGCTGGACCCCAACCGGAGGGGTCGGCCACGAGCTGGACCCCAACCGGAGGGGTCGGCCACGAGCTGGACTCCAACCGGAGGGGTCGGCCACGAGCTGGACCCCAACCGGAGGGGTCGGCCACGAGCTGGACCCCAACCGGAGGGGTCGGCCACGAGCTGGACCCCAACCGGAGGGGTCGGCCACGAGCTGGACCCCAACCGGAGGGGTCGGCCACGAGCTGGACCCCAACCGGAGGGGTCGGCCACGAGCTGGACCCCAACTGGAGGGGGCGGCCACGAGCTGGAACCCAACCGGAGGGGCTTTCACACCGACACGTGGATCTACCGCGGATCTGGTCACATTCCCTGTTTGGGATTCCCGCGCCTCGAGGTCACATTGCATGTTTTGATTTTTGGGCGGATGACGAGACGCGCTTTATCAAAGTTTAATTCCTTCGGGCAACGTATGACGAGTCTTGTGCGTTTGCACGACGAAAACGTTCAGGGTGAGACTGATCCAAACTTTGGCCCTCGTTAAATCAGAAATTGAGGGGTGCACAACTTATGATTTACTATGGATAAAACTTCTGCTTCCCGCCTACATAAAATCAGAGGGGTCGCCGGAAGAGAATTGGAAACTGCGTTGAATCTCGTTCATGCCTTGTTTTGGGCTTTTTTTTTCAGTTTGTCAGATGCACCCCCCCCCACCTCCACAAACTGGGAGGAAAATGGGGGTGCATCTGACAAACCGCATATGACTTACCGGGACGTCAGGGGTGGCGCAAGGTCTGTGATTCGGAGGGGGGTGTCCCTGCAGTGGAGCAGCTCAGGAGGGTCAGTGTGCGGCGTTAGAGATTTAGGGATACTGTGGGCTCGTGGGGTGTCGTGGCAGCAGGCACCAATGATCTGATGGTGCGCTCTGAGGAGATGGTATTGCAGCTCAAGAGGGTCAGTGTCCGGCAGCGGAGGGTCGGCGATACTGCACGCTAGTGGGGTGTTTGATGCAGTGGGCACCGTTGATCTGCCTGCGGATTGTAGGCTGCTTTGAATCGCTGGCAGTTGACATGATGCACTTCAAGAAAATGGCCGTGGAGGTCAATCTGCCCACGTGCTGCCTCTGCGGCCATATTCTTGAAGTCCAATGCATCAACAATCTGCCCACGGGCTGCCTCCGCGGCCATATTCTTGAAGTCCAATGCATCAACAATCTGCCCACGCGCTGCCTCCGCGGCCATATTCTTGAAGTCCAATGCATCAACCGCCGGTGATTCAAAGCAGCCTACAATCCGCTGACAAATCGATGGCGATCGCCGCTCTGACACCCCACAAGCCCGCAGTATTGCCGACCCTTCGCCGCCGCACACTGACCCTCTTGAGCCGCAACACCGCCGCCTCCGAGCCCGCAGCATTACCAACCCTTCTGAGCCATGACACCCCTCCTCCGAGCCCGCAGCATCACAGACCCTTCCTCCTGTGACCTTCCTGACCCGTCCACCCCCCCCCCCCCCCCCCCGATGCGCTAATATAAAACGGACCTTCATTATAACAGTAAAAATTTATTTTTTTCCAATTTTCCTCCTTCAAATTTGGGGTTCGTCTTATAAAACCGAAGATTGAGCGTTCCTTGTTTCTTAGTCTTTGGACAAATCGCTCGGGAAAAGAGATCTATCTCCGAGATTTACTTCTAACGTCACTGCGCCAATCTCCCTCCGTCACACGGGCGCCCATATAGCTAAAAATTGGGAAAGTGGGGGAACCGTCTCCGCTCTGTGCTTCATGTCCACGTTGATCTGTCGTAGTCGGAAATGTATCAGTGACATTAAGATTGGATACATTATATCTAGTCATGGTTATATGTACCCAAACCAATATGGTCCCGGGAAAATACCAAAAATTCTGACAAATCCCAGCAGATCTTTGGCCTCTGCCCCCATCGACGGATCCTACATAGATAGTACAGGGCTCTATGAAGGGTCTTCATGGTGGTCTTCGTTTGCATTTCATGGCTGAGTCCATCGGTTTTCATATTCGCCCATCGCAGCCTTCAGTACCAAGTCCAAGTCAGCCTTGTAGTGGAACTACATCTATCCTAGCCGAGGTTGACGTGGCTAGCAGCCATGTGAGTTGGTGGCCGCTGTTTTTGTTTTTGTTTGTTTTTATGGAGGGGCACAATGAGGGCAGCAGTTTTCTGTACAAATTTGTGTATATACTTTCCGGAAGGAATGAATGCCTGTGTACATAACTTTATATCGACTCTGTCCATGGTCATTTCAGCCCTTCGTTGTCCCGGCGGTCTTTTCTTGCCCTGCATGTTGTCCCGGAACCTGTATACAAACCCTAAAGTCCTAAAGGGCAAACCGTAATCTCCCATATGAGAGGTAGGATCGACTTTGTCTCTGCAGCAAGGCCACGTTTCAGGGCAGTGATATCCCTTATAACAGAAATGATCGACTTTGTCTCCGCAGCAAGGCCACGTTTCAGGACAGTGATATCCCTTATAACAGAAATGATCGACTTTGTCTCCGCAGCAAGGCCACGTTTCAGGACAGTGATATTCCTTATAATAGGAAGGCTCGACTTGTCTCTGCAGCAAGGCAACATTTCAGGGCAGTGATATCCCTTATAACAGAAATGATCGACTTTGTCTCTGCAGCAAGGCCACGTTTCAGGACAGTGATATTCCTTATAATAGGAAGGCTCGACTTGTCTCCGCAGCAAGGCAACAGTTCAGGGCAGTGATATCCCTTATAACAGAAATGATCGACTTGTCTCCGCAGCAAGGCCACGTTTCAGGACAGTGATATTTCTTATAACAGGAAGGCTCGACTTGTCTCTGCAGCAAGGTAACGTTTCAGGGCAGTAAACTCCCTTATAACAGGAAGGATCGACTTTGTCTCTGCAGCAAGGTAACATTTCAGGGCAGCAATCTCCCTTATAGTAGGAAGGATCAACTTGTCACTGCAGCAAGGCCACGTTTCAGGACAGTCATCTTCCTTATAACAGAAATGACCGACTTGTCACTGCAGCAAGGCCACGTTTCAGGGCAGTAAACTCCCTTATAACAGGAAGGATCAACTTGTCACTGCAGCAAGGTGACGTTTCAGGGCAGTAAACTCCCTTATAACAGGAAGGATCAGCTTTGTCTCTGCAGCAAGGTAACATTTCAGGGCAGCAATCTCCCTTATAGTAGGAAGGATCGACTTGTCACTGCAGCAAGGCCACGTTTCAGGGCAGTAAACTCCCTTATAACAGGAAGGATCAGCTTTGTCTCTGCAGCAAGGTAACATTTCAGGGCGTCTTTTTTTTTTTTGTTGGAAATATACAATAGGTGTGTGTGTGCACAGATGTGAGGTGGGGTGCATGAGACCTTGTGTATATAATGTGTACAGGGGGTCGGTTACAGGCTGTATATAATGTATGTGTCACATGCATCCCGCACTGTAAATACTGAAAACTGCTGGAAATCTGTCATTTTGATAACTGTTAAAAGTTTAAAAAAAAAAAACAACGAAAAAAGTTTTCTTAACTGTCCTTGTGGTGACGATCTCTCGTCTCACCTCCTCGCTCCCGCCGCTGTACGACACTTTGGGATTTTTTTTCTTTTGTTCTTGATCTCCCTTAGTAAATAACATGTTCTCCCCTCTCTATGTTCTCAGTGTCATATAATCTGTCTCCGTATATAAAGTATTTCACCCTGTTTCACTTCTCATTGTTGCTTATGAAATAACTGAATTTTAGTAAAAATATGAAATCCCAAGAGTTGTCTCGTTGTTTTTGCTTATTGAGGATTTTACTATAATCTTGTAGATAGGGGGCGGTATAGTAATAAAGTCAATGCGGCACCATTGCAAAACGTACATGCAATAAATCAATGTAAACGGCTCAAAATAACAAGTAATTTCTCCAAATCAGCACAAATGCCATTGTTACTGACCCCGGCATCCTCACCGGAGTCTGTAATGCTTATTAGAGCTCTTCTGGCTGTTATAACCTGACAGACACCAGATTCAGGCAACGTTCCTGAAGAATTGGCTCAGCCCTAGTGGGCAATGGTCTCCAGGTCAGTAATATTCTTAGGTAGTCCAAGGAATGGTCTAAAAAGTTAAGAAAGGAGACCATTGTCTTGCATAAAAAGCTGCAGAAGCCTTGAAGGTTCCTAAAGCAGTGTTCACATTAGAAAAGTTTTTTGGAATATCTAATCCGTGTCTCCTCCCCATTCAAATGAATAGGAGGTGGATGTGAAGTGTCAGAAGACGGGGTAGCGCCCACACTGAGCATTTCCCGTTGCCTCCGCCGGCACGAAGCACAGCTGACCAGCGGAGGTGCGGGGTGCTGGAGCTTGGCTGATTAGACCTTGATGACCTATGTCAAGGATGGGTCATCAGTGTTAAAGTAGTGGCCACCTCTTTAAGTTAGTCTGACATGACTTGGTTACAAGCCCATGGTTAGTCATCACAAGGTCTCTCAGTTCTGGGGCGCCAAACCCGGTAGTGGAGGTGGCTCGTCTGCTCCATAATAGTGAGATCACAGACGTCCATGAAGCACCGAGCGACGCGCGTTTCACAAGTCTGGGATGGTGTCCCGAAAAAAGGTGAAGACGCAACTGCAATATCATCATAAGAAGCATCGACTCGAGATTCCAAAATACAAAATGTGGAAGATTGGAAACAGGTGAAAGGGAGGGATGAGATGAAAGTTAATAGTTCTGATGGGGGAAATGGGGAAAAAGGGACAAATGGATCGAGAAATGGAAGGAACGGTCAAGTTCAGTGGAGGAAGCCTGATGATATGGGGGTGTTTACAGCTAAAGGCATTGGATACTTGACCAGGTTGGATGGTGGTCTCAATGCTGAGCTATATGTGAGGATCCTACAAGACGAGTTACTTCATACACTTGAGTGCTATGGGTAAGAAATGTTATACATAGTGTTCCAGCAGAACAACAACCCCAAGCATACGGCGAGATTGGGGAAGAACTGGGTCAATGACAATGAAGTAGAGGAGCTGGATTGTCCCCACAGTCCCCAGAGCTCAACCCAATTCAACACTTGTGGGTGAAGAAAAAGCTGTATACATCCCCAAGAGAGTGACCAGTATACACCAACACTGGGAACGTGGAGAAGAGACCTGACCAGTATACACCAACACTGGGAACATTGAGAAGAGACCTGACCAGTATACACCAACACTGGGAACATGAAGCAGAGACCTGACCAGTATACACCAACACTGTGAACATGGAGAAGAGACCCGACCAGTATACACCAACACTGGGAACGTGGAGAAGAGACCTGACCAGTATACACCAACACTGGGAACGTGGAGAAGAGACCTGACCAGTATACACCAACACTGGGAAGGTGGAGAAGAGACCTGACCAGTATACACCAACACTGGGAACGTGGAGAAGAGACCTGACCACTATACACCAACACTGGGAAGGTGGAGAAGAGACCCGACCAGTATACACCAACACTGGGAACATGGAGAAGAGACCTGACCAGTATACACCAACACTGGGAACGTAGAGAAGAGGCCTGACCAGTATACACCAACACTGGGAACATGGAGAAGAGACCCGACCAGTATACACCAACACTGGGAATGTGGAGAAGAGACCTGACCAGTATACACCAACACTGGGAATGTGGAGAAGAGACCTGACCAGTATACACCAACACTGGGAACATGGAGAAGAGACCTGACCAGTATCCACCAACACTGGGAATGTGGAGAAGAGACCTGACCAGTATCCACCAACACTGGGAATGTGGAGAAGAGACCTGACCAGTATACACCACCACTGGGAACGTGGAGAAGAGACCTGACCAGTATACACCAACACTGGGAACATGGAGAAGAGACCTGACCAGTATACACCAACACTGGGAACGTGGAGAAGAGACCTGACCAGTATACATCAACACTGGGAATGTGGAGAAGAGACCTGACCAGTATACACCAACACTGGGAACGTGGAGAAGAAACCTGACCAGTATACACCAACACTGGGAACGTGGAGAAGAGACCTGACCAGTATACAACACTGGGAACGTGGAGAAGAGACCTGACCAGTATACACCAACACTGGGAACATAGAGAAGAGACCTGACCAGTATACAACACTGGGAACATGGAGAAGAGACCTGACCAGTATATACCAACACTGGGAATGTGGAGAAGAGACCTGACCAGTATACACCAACACTGGGAACGTGGAGAAGAGATCTGACCAGTATACACCAACACTGGGAACGTGGAGAAGAGACCTGACCAGTATACACCAACACTGGGAGCGTGGAGAAGAGACCTGACCAGTATACACCAACACTAGGAATGTGGAGAAGAGACCTGACCAGTATACACCAACACTGGGAACGTGGAGAAGAGATCTGACCAGTATACACCAACACTGGGAAGGTGGAGAAGAGACCTGACCAGTATACACCAACACTGGGAACGTGGAGAAGAGACCTGACCAGTATACACCAACACTAGGAACATGGAGAAGAGACCTGACCAGTATACACCAACACTGGGAATGTGGATAAGAGACCTGACCAGTATACACCAACACTGGGAACGTGGAGAAGAGACCTGACCAGTATACACCAACACTGGGAACATGGAGAAGAGACCTAACCAGTATACACCAACACTGGGAACATGTAGAAGAGACCTGACCAGTATACACCAACACTGGGAACGTGGAGAAGAGACCTGACAAGTATACACCAACACTGGGAACGTGGAGAAGAGACCTGACCAGTATACACCAACACTGGGAACATGGAGAAGAGACCCGACCAATATACACCAACACTGGGAACGTGGAGAAGAAACCTGACCAGTATACACCAACACTGGGAACGTGGAGAAGAGACCTGACTAGTATACACCAACACTGGGAACATGGAGCAGAGACCTGACCAGTATACACCAACACTGGGAACGTGGAGAAGAGACCTAACAAGTATACACCAACACTGGGAACGTGTAGAAGAGGCCTCACCAGTATACACCAACACTGGGAACGTGTAGAAGAGGCCTGACCAGTATACACCAACACTGGGAACGTGGAGAAGAGACCTGACCAGTATACACCAACCCTGGGAACGTGGAGAAGAGACCTGACCAGTAACCAGTATACACCAACACTGGGAACGTGGAGAAGAGACCTGACCAGTATACACCAACACTGGGAACATGTAGAAGAGACCTGACCAGTATACACCAACACTGGGAACGTGGAGAAGCGACCTGACCAGTATACACCAAAACTGGGAACGTGGAGAAGAAACCTGACCAGTATACACCAACACTGGGAACATGGAGAAGAGACCTGACCAGTATACACCAACACTGGGAGTGTGGAGAAGAGACCTGACCACTATACACCAACACTGGGAAGGTGGAGAAGAGACCTGACCAGTATACACCAACACTGGGAACATGGAGAAGAGACCTGACCAGTATACACCAAGACTGGGAAGGTGGAGAAGAGACCTGACCAGTATACACCAACACTGGGAATATGGAGAAGAGACCTGACCAGTATACACCAACACTGGGAACGTGTAGAAGAGACCTGACCAGAATACACCAACACTGGGAACATGGAGAAGAGACCTAACCAGTATATACCAACACTGGGAACGTGGAGGAGAGACCTGACCAGTATACACCAACACTGGGAACGTGGAGAAGAAACCTGACCAGTATACACCAACACTGGGAACGTGGAGAAGAAACCTGACCACTATACACCAACACTGGGAACAGGGAGAAGAGACCTGACCAGTATACACCAACACTGGGAACGTGGAGAAGAGACCTGACCAGTATACACCAACACTGGGAACGTGGAGAAGAGACCTGACCAGTATACACCAACACTGGGAACGTGTAGAAGAGACCTGACCAGTATACACCAACACTGGGAACGTGGAGAAGAGACCTGACCAGTATACACCAACACTGGGAACGTGGAGAAGAGACCTAACAAGTATACACCAACACTGGGAACGTGTATAAGAGGCCTGACCAGTATACACCAACACTGGGAATGTGGAGAAGAGACCTGACCAGTATACACCAACACTGGGAACGTGCAGAAGAGACCTGACCAGTATACACCAACACTGGGAATGTGGAGAAGAGACCTGACCAGTATACACCAACACTGGGAATGTGGAGAAGAGACCTGACCAGTATACACCTACACTGGGAACATGGAGAAGAGACCTAACCAGTATATACCAACACTGGGAACGTGGAGAAGAGATCTGACCAGTATCCACCAACACTGGGAACGTGCAGAAGAGACCTGACCAGTATACACCAACACTGGGAATGTGGAGAAGAGACCTGACCAGTATACACCAACACTGGGAACGTGGAGAAGAGACCTGACCAGTATACACCAACACTGGGAACATGGAGAAGAGACCTAACCAGTATATACCAACACTGGGAACATGGAGAAGAAACCTGACCAGTATACACCAACACTGGGAACGTGGAGAAGAAACCTGACCACTATACACCAACACTGGGAACAGGGAGAAGAGACCTGACCAGTATACACCAACACTGGGAACGTGGAGGAGAGACCTGACCACTATACACCAACACTGGGAACATGGAGAAGAGACCTAACCAGTATACACCAACACTGGGAACGTGGAGAAGAGATCTGACCAGTATACACCAACACTGGGAACAGGGAGAAGAGACCTGACCAGTATACACCAACACTGGGAACGTGGAGAAGAGACCTGACCAGTATACACCAACACTGGGAACGTGGAGAAGAGATCTGATCAGTATACACCAACACTGGGAACGTGGAGAAGAAACCTGACCAGTATACACCAACACTGGGAACGTGGAGAAGAGACCTGACCAGTATACACCAACACTGGGAACGTGGAGAAGAGACCTGACCAGTATATACCAACACTGGGAACGTGGAGAAGAGATCTGACCAGTATACACCAACACTGGGAACGTGGAGAAGAGACCTGACCAGTATACACCAACATTGGGAACATGAAGAAGAGACCTGACCAGTATATACCAACACTGGGAACGTGGAGAAGAGATCTGACCAGTATACACCAACACTGGGAACGTGGAGAAGAGACCTAACCAGTATACACCAACACTGGGAACGTGGAGAAGAAACCTGACCAGTATACACCAACATTGGGAACATGGAGAAGAGACCTGACCAGTATATACCAACACTGGGAACGTGGAGAAGAGATCTGACCAGTATACACCAATACTGGGAACATGGAGAAGAGACCTGACCAGTATACACCAACACTGGGAACATGGAGAAGAGACCTGACCAGTATACACCAACACTGGGAATGTGGAGAAGAGACCTGACCAGTATACACCAACACTGGGAACGTGGAGAAGAGACCTGACCAATATACACCAACACTGGGAACGTGGAGAAGAGACCTGACCAATATACACCAACACTGGGAACGTGGAGAAGAGACCTGACCAGTATACACCAATACTGGGAACGTGGAGAAGAGACCTGACCAGTATACACCAACACTGGGAACGTGGAGAAGAAACCTGACCAGTATACACCAACATTGGGAACATGGAGAAGAGACCTGACCAGTATATACCAACACTGGGAACGTGGAGAAGAGATCTGACCAGTATACACCAATACTGGGAACATGGAGAAGAGACCTGACCAGTATACACCAACACTGGGAACGTGGAGAAGAGACCTGACCAGTATACACCAACACTGGGAACGTGGAGAAGAGACCTGACCAGTATACACCAACACTGGGAACGTGGAGAAGAGACCTGACCAGTATACACCAACACTGGGAACGTGGAGAAGAGACCTGACCAGTATACACCAACACTGGGAACGTGGAGAAGAGACCTGACCAGTATACACCAACACTGGGAACATGGAGAAGAGACCTAACCAGTATACACACCAACACTGGGAACATGTAGAAGAGACCTGACCAGTATACACCAACACTGGGAACGTGGAGAAGAGACCTGACAAGTATACACCAACACTGGGAACGTGGAGAAGAGACCTGACCAGTATACACCAACACTGGGAACATGGAGAAGAGACCCGACCAATATACACCAACACTGGGAACGTGGAGAAGAGACCTAACCAGTATACACCAAACACTGGGAACGTGGAGAAGAAACCTGACCAGTATACACCAACACTGGGAACGTGGAGAAGAGACCTGACTAGTATACACCAACACTGGGAACATGGAGCAGAGACCTGACCAGTATACACCAACACTGGGAACGTGGAGAAGAGACCTAACAAGTATACACCAACACTGGGAACGTGTAGAAGAGGCCTGACCAGTATACACCAACACTGGGAACGTGTAGAAGAGGCCTGACCAGTATACACCAACACTGGGAACGTGGAGAAGAGACCTGACCAGTATACACCAACACTGGGAACGTGGAGAAGAGACCTGACCAGTATACACCAACACTGGGAACGTGGAGAAGAGACCTGACCAGTATACACCAACACTGGGAACATGTAGAAGAGACCTGACCAGTATACACCAACACTGGGAACGTGGAGAAGCGACCTGACCAGTATACACCAAAACTGGGAACGTGGAGAAGAAACCTGACCAGTATACACCAACACTGGGAACAGGGAGAAGAGACCTAACCAGTATACACCAACACTGGGAACGTGGAGAAGAGACCTGACCAGTATACACCAACACTGGGAACGTGGAGAAGAGACCTGACCAGTATATACCAACACTGGGAACATGGAGAAGAGACCTAGGATCAGATTATGGTGGAGACATTCCTGAATGTGATGGAGCCCAGAAGGATTAAGGCAGCGCTGAAAGCCAAAGGGGGATTTAGAAAATAATAAAAAACAAAATGTAAGAGCAAAACGGTAACAATGCAGAGGCAAGAGAAGAATCTGCAGACCTAATCATATGGTAAATATCTGCAGTCACATTTATGCATGAGAAGCCAAGATAATTGTCTATAAAATGAAGGTCGTCTCACGCTCAGAGCTGTAGAGGATGGTGAGATAAGGAGCCCGAAAGCTAAAAGTGCAAAACATTGTTACCCTTTTACTCATTACTGTATACAGTAATATGGGCACTAGCATTATAGTAGTTATATTCTTGAACATAGGGGCAGTATTATAGTAGTTATATTCTTGTATATAGGGGCAGTATTATAGTAGTTATATTCTTGTACATAGGGGCAGTATTATAGTAGTTATATTCTTGTATATATGGGCAGTATTATAGTAGTTATATTCTTGTACATAGGGGCAGTATTATAGTAGTTATATTCTTGTACATAGGGGCAGTATTATAGTAGTTATATTCTTGTACATAGGGGCAGTATTATAGTAGTTATATTCTTGTACATAGGGGCAGTATTATAGTAGTTATATTCTTGTATATAGGAGCAGTATTATAGTAGTTATATTCTTGTACATAGGGGCAGTATTATAGTAGTTATATTCTTGTATATATGGGCAGTATTATAGTAGTTATATTCTTGTACATAGGGGGCAGTATTATAGTAGTTATATTCTTGTACATAGGGGCAGAATTATAGTAGTTATATTCTTGTACATAGGGGCAGTATTATAGTAGTTATATTCTTGTACATAGGGGCAGTATTATAGTAGTTATATTCTTGTACATAGGGGCAGTATTATAGTAGTTATATTCTTGTACATAGGGGCAGTATTATAGTAGTTATATTCTTGTACATAGGGGCAGTATTATAGTAGTTATATTCTTGTACATAGGGGCAGTATTATAGTAGTTATATTCTTGTACATAGGGGGCAGTATTATAGCAGTTATATTCTTGTACATAGGGGCAGTATTATAGTAGTTATATTCTTGTACATAGGGGGCAGTATTATAGTAGTTATATTCTTGTACATAGGGGCAGTATTATAGCAGTTATATTCTTGTATATAGGAGCAGTATTATAGTAGTTATATTCTTGTACATAGGGGCAGTATTATAGTAGTTATATTCTTGTATATATGGGCAGTATTATAGTAGTTATATTCTTGTATATATGGGCAGTATTATAGTAGTTATATTCTTGTACATAGGGGGCAGTATTATAGTAGTTATATTCTTGTACATAGGGGCAGTATTATAGCAGTTATATTCTTGTACATAGGGGCATTATTATAGTAGTTATATTCTTGTACATAGGGGGCAGTATTATAGTAGTTATATTTTTGTACATAGGGGCAGTATTATAGTAATATTCTTGTACATAGGGGGCAGTATTATAGTAGTTATATTCTTGTACATAGGGGCAGTATTATAGTAGTTATATTCTTGTACATAGGGGCAGTATTATAGTAGTTATATTCTTGTACATAGGGGGCAGTATTATAGTAGTTATATTCTTGTACATAGGGGCAGTATTATAGTAGTTATATTCTTGTATATAGGGGCAGTATTATAGTAGTTATATTCTTGTACATAGGGGCAGTATTATAGTAGTTATATTCTTGTACATAGGGGCAGTATTATAGTAGTTATATTCTTGTACATAGGGGCAGTATTATAGTAGTTATATTCTTGTACATAGGGGCAGTATTATAGTAGTTATATTCTTGTACATAGGGGCAGTATTATAGTAGTTATATTCTTGTATATAGGGGCAGTATTATAGTAGTTATATTCTTGTACATAGGGGGCAGTATTATAGTAGTTATATTCTTGTACATAGGGGCAGTATTATAGTAGTTATATTCTTGTACATAGGGGAAGTATTATAGTAGTTATATTCTTGTACATAGGGGCAGTATTATAGTAGTTATATTCTTGTATATAGGGGCAGTATTATAGTAGTTATATTCTTGTATATAGGGGGCAGTATTATAGTAGTTATATTCTTGTATATAGGGGCAGTATTATAGTAGTTATATTCTTGTACATAGGGGCAGTATTATAGTAGTTATATTCTTGTACATAGGGGCAGTATTATAGTAGTTATATTCTTGTACATAGGGGCAGTATTATAGTAGTTATATTCTTGTACATAGGGGCAGTATTATAGTAGTTATATTCTTGTACATAGGAGCAGTATTATAGTAGTTATATTCTTGTACATAGGGGCAGTATTATAGTAGTTATATTCTTGTACATAGGGGCAGTATTATAGTAGTTATATTCTTGTACATAGGGGCAGTATTATAGTAGTTATATTCTTGTACATAGGGGCAGTATTATAGTAGTTATATTCTTGTACATAGGGGCAGTATTATAGTAGTTATATTCTTGTACATAGGGGCAGTATTATAGTAGTTATATTCTTGTACATAGGGGCAGTATTATAGCAGTTATATTCTTGTATATAGGAGCAGTATTATAGTAGTTATATTCTTGTACATAGGGGCAGTATTATAGTAGTTATATTCTTGTACATAGGGGCAGTATTATAGTAGTTATATTCTTGTACATAGGGGCATTATTATAGTAGTTATATTCTTGTATATATGGGCAGTATTATAGTAGTTATATTCTTGTACATAGGGGGCAGTATTATAGTAGTTATATTCTTGTATATAGGGGCAGTATTATAGTAGTTATATTCTTGTATATAGGGGCATTATTATAGTAGTTATATTCTTGTACATAGGGGGCAGTATTATAGTAGTTATATTTTTGTACATAGGGGCAGTATTATAGTAATATTCTTGTACATAGGGGGCAGTATTATAGTAGTTATATTTTTGTATATAGGGGGCAGTATTATAGTAGTTATATTCTTGTATATATGGGCAGTATTATAGTAGTTATATTCTTGTACATAGGAGCAGTATTATAGTAGTTATATTCTTGTACATAGGGGGCAGTATTATAGTAGTTATATTCTTGTACATAGGGGGCAGTATTATAGTAGTTATATTCTTGTATATAGGGGCAGTATTATAGTAGTTATATTCTTGTATATAGGGGCATTATTATAGTAGTTATATTCTTGTACATAGGGGGCAGTATTATAGTAGTTATATTTTTGTACATAGGGGCAGTATTATAGTAATATTCTTGTACATAGGGGGCAGTATTATAGTAGTTATATTTTTGTATATAGGCTTCAGTATTATAGTAGTTATATTCTTGTACATAGGGGGCAGTATTATAGTAGTTATATTCTTGTACATAGGAGCAGTATTATAGTAGTTATATTCTTGTACATAGGAGCAGTATTATAGTAGTTATATTCTTGTACATAGGGGGCAGTATTATAGTAGTTATATTCTTGTATATAGGGGGCAATTTTTATTATAAAACAAACAAATACAATTATAAAAACACAAAATTGCCCGAAGAAAACACAAATCACTGCATTCTGCAGTCACATATACAAAAGCACTAAATAATCACATTACATACATAAATAAATGATGAAGTCCACCGTTAGCAGAGAAAGAGGGAGAGAAAACAAAAAAAAAACAAACAAAAAAAAAACAAAACAAAAAGCACCATATCTCCTAACTGAACCTCACATTCCTCCATAATGTGGCGTTCCTCTGACTCCTTCCAATTTCTATGGCTTTGATCCACCGGAGCTCCGACATAACCTGATCGGCTGCAGCGGTGTGATCAAATGGCTCATTGTGCAGCGATAGCCGGGTCCTCATGTGCCAGTGGTAGTACTTGATGACACTAATTATGATATACATGGTCTCTCTGTCGATATTACTGACATTTGAGGGGACACCGTACACTATGTCAGGATACTTTAGGGTCCGCAGTCTGGGGATTTGGAGACGATCGGACACTTCCTCCCGGATCTTCCTTCCTCCCCAGCAATCACATATAAAGTGATCCATAGTCTCCTCCTGCCGACAACCAAGGGGACAGGTCCGATCAGAGACGCTCAGAAACTTCAGATTCCCCCTGACAAAGAGCCGACTATGGAGCGAAAGCCAAGTAATATCGAACAGTTTGGAAGGAAGTCGTCTCCCGTTTAGGAACCTGAGACTGTCCTGAAGGGTGGTCGTGACACAGTCCCTCAGGGCCAGTGGAGAATGGGAGAAAGTCCCACATATCCGAGCATACAGGTCTCTTCTCGTGTTGCTCTCAATGTAAGACCTCTCCAGTCCCCACTTCCTGACACACTTCAGACCATAGTCCAGATACTGGGGGAGGTGGTCACCTGTCCATCTCCTCCTCTTGAGACTGCCGCCTCGCACCCAAGACTCTGCAAAAGGCAATATCCAGTACCGGATACTATTCACCCACAGGGAGCTACTGTTTGAGTCCATGTTCCCAAAATTCACCTTCAGAAACAAGGAGTCAAAGAAAACCCTTGGATTCAACATATCCAACCCACCCTCTCTCCGCTGTAAGTACGTTACTCCCCTCTTTACTAGGTTCAGCCTATTCCCCCACAAGAGCTGGAAGAACAGGCTGAAGAGACTCGCTGAGAAAGGCTCTGGCAAAGGGAAAATGACAGAGACATACAAAAACACGGGGACCAGGTAAGTCTTCAACATAGTGACCCTTTCTCTGTAGGTCAGCCTCCAGTTCTTCCATCGCTGAACCTTCACATTTCCGGTTTCCAATTTCTCCTCCCAATTTAGCCTGGCATTATCATCCCTCCCGAATTTAACCCCTAGGATCTTAATATGGGTGGAGGCATTGGCAAACTGCGGCAGATCAAAGCCGGGATCAGTGTCTAATGTCCACAGAGCTTGACTCTTCTCAAGGTTGACCAGAGACCCGGAGGCCTCTGAGTAGCTTCTGATGGACGCAGATAACATCTGCACCTCATGAGGATTGGAGATCACCAACGTCACATCATCCGCATAGGCCACAACATTCAGAGGCAAGCAGTGGGGGACCGACACCCCCTGAAAATCGCACTCCTGCAGTGACCTCAGAAACGGGTCCAGGGCAAAAACATACAGGAGTGGACTCAATGGGCAGCCCTGTCTCACCCCTGCCTCAACTCCAAAAGTGTCACCCTGCCAACCATTAATCAGAGGAAAGCTCACCGCCTCTCTGTACAGTGTCTTCAGCCAATCCACAAATTTTCCCGGAATACCGTACTTTGACAAAGTCGCCCACAGATAGTCATGATCAACCCTGTCAAAGGCTTTAGCCTGGTCCAGACTCACAACATATCTCCCACACCGCTGAGCTTTACATCTCTCGAACATCTCCCGTATTGAGATGACTGCTCCAGAGATGTTCCGCCCTTTTACTGTGCCAAACTGAGAGCCTGCCAACAGTGCCGGAGACAAACAGACTAACCTAGAAAAGAGGATCTTTGCCAGAATCTTCCTGTCCACATTCAGGAGGGCAATCGGCCTCCAGTTCCTGATGTCGCTCGGCTCTTTACCCTTAGCAGAACCAACGAGGAGACTCTCATGGATGGAGGCATCAGGTGAGTTTCTAGGCAATTGCTATACACATCCACAAGGATCGGAGCCAGGAGGTCTCTAAATTTCTTATAAAACTCTGCTGTAATACCATCCGGACCTGGTGCCTTCTTCAGACATAATTTATCAATAGCCTCCTTAACTTCCTCCACCGTTAATTTTGCTGTCAAAGGAGAAAAGTCCAGATCATAAGTATCAGGCACTGGAGTTGCCTCCAAGAATTGAGCCATCTTATTTCTATCCAAAACCTTCCTCTGAAACAAGTCAGCATAGTAAGATCTCACCACCCCCAGGATACCCTCCCGTGAATCCTGCAATACACCCTGGGAATCAGTGAGACCTGTGACCATTTTCTTGGCCACCCTCTCCCTGCAATTCTCAAACGGATCAGGGGCCCCTAAGGACCCATAATCTCGCTCAAGAACCAGGGAGGTGTACCTACTGTACTGATACTGCCTTATCTCAGATTTCAGCCGGTTAATCCTTACTCTGTCATCCCCACCCGCCGAATACAATGACTCCAATTCTTTACGCAGTCTTAGGTACTGGCTGTACTTATTCCTCCCTTTATTAACTGACAGTCTCTGCAAGAGGGATCTGATATCCTCCTTGACGTCCTCCCACCAGTCGGTCATGTTGTCATAGAAGTCAGCCCTGTCCAGATGAAGCTCCATAAGGGAGTGGATACGACTCTGGACATAAACATCATCCAGGAGACTGGAATTAAGCCTCCACAACCCTCTACCAATGTCCGGACGGGTAGAGACTCCTAGGCACAAGCACAAAGCGAGGTGATCAGAGTAAGGGACGACCTTCTCACTCAGGGCGCCGACAGCCTCAGTAGGACTCACAAACACAAAATCTATCCTACTGCTTCTGTTGGAACAAGAATATGTGAACTTAGGCTGCCGACCTCCCTGTGTGAAAGCGTCAGTCAGCCCTGCCTGTGTTATGATGTTCTGTAGGACCTTACCATCCCTGGTCACTGTCCTGCCTGAGAAACTGTCACCGGATGTCAGTATCGCATTAAAGTCCCCTGCCATCACCACTGGAAGAGAAGTGAAGAGGTAAGGCTTGACGTCATTATAAAGCTGGATCCTGTCAGTCACCGTCTGTGGCCCATAGATGTTAATAAGCCGGAGTCGCCTACCATGGATAGTGACTTCCAGAACCAGACACCTCCCCATGACCACCTCCGTCATCCTATGTACCAGTCACGTCATTGGTGCTAAACAGGACAGCGACCCCGGCGTAAGGCTCCACAGCCAGTGACCAGAATGATGGACCAGACCGCCAATCCCTCTCAGCCTCCCTCATAAGCCCCAGGGATGTCAGTCGCGTCTCCTGCAGGAAGATGACATCAGTGCCCAGGTATCTGAGATGTTCATATACCGTATGTCTCGTCCTCCTCACCTTAATACTATTCACATTACTCGAGGTTATTGTTAATGAGAACCCGGCCATCACAACACAGTATAAAAGGAGCAGAGTAACAGCCATCATCATGAATCAAAGATGTTCTGACCACCACTGGTGTCCATGTCAGTCTCTACCTGATGGTCTACAGAAATGGGCTTCCTTTTCGGCGGGGGATGGTCCTCTACGTCCCGGTCACATTCAGCATCAATTTTCCTTAACTCGTTCTCATAGTCCTCATCATTAGACTCTGATAACACCCCATACCTGCCGGACACGACCATCACTTCAGCAGAACCCTGGACCTTCTTGCTAGCACTCTGACCAGAGTCATATTCTGCCTCAGGTTTACGAGAGGACGCATTTTTTTCTTCCTCTTATTGTGCTTAACGCTCCAGTCCTCAGATACAAAGAGTGATGCAGAAGAGGGGCCTACGTGAGGCTGCTGGACCTGAGGGACAACCTCCATGTTCCTCTTTGTACCCTGCTGCTCTGGTGTCATATGGGCGGACTCCTGGTGGGCATCTGAGTTGGTCGGTATCTCTCCTGACATTACATCCTCCTCCTGAGCCTCTGCCACAAGCTCAACTACCTCCTGAGCCTCAGCCCCTGCCATCACATCCTCATCCGGTAACTCTCTGCAGATGTTGTGCCAGGCGTCTGGACAGTCCCTGTGAGGATGGCCCATCTTACCACAGAGGTTGCACCGGACGTCCCGACAATCTGCAGCGACATGGCCAATTTCCCCACACAGGCTGCACTTCACCACAGTACAGGCATTGGCCAGATGACCCTTTCCACCACATTTGAAGCATTTTCTGGGCTGCCCGGGGTAGTAACATCTCCCCTTCTCCCTCCCAATGAAGAAGGAGTTGGGCAGGTGGGCAGTGATGTTGTTATATTGCCTCAGCTTCACCAGGACCTTCCACCCCATTGTCCAGATACCATCCTCATCCCTGACCTTGGTGAGATCAGAGACGAGGTCACAATGTCTCCGGAGCCACACCTCGATGTCCTGTGGGGGAACGGCCTCATTCCAGAAGGTGACATTCACAGTAACAGTATCTGGCCTGGAAATGGGGACCAACAAAAACTTATTCCAGCCCTCAGTGTCCCTGAACTTGGGATAATGGGCCCAGAATCTGTCCAGATCACCAACGAGCTTGAAACTGACCTCATAGCCCTGCCTGTCCTGCAGATTAGAGACCGCCAGGATCTCATGTACCACAAACCCCATCTGGCGGCACAGCAGCTCCCTCACCACATATCTGCGCTGCGGCAGATCCTCCTTGGCACCCATGTACTTAAAACGCACAACATTTATACGTTTAAACGTCTGGCCGGTATACCTGGCACTAGAGGTGAAGGATGGGGCACCGCGGCTCCAGGCATTCCTGGGAGGCACCCGCTGGGTCACACTGGGCTGACTGACAGGGAGAGGATCTGCAGCAGGGGGGGCTGTCACACCTTGTGGACTAGATGGTAAAGGGGGATAGTGACATATGTCATGTACATTAACATGAGCAGCATCATTGTCAGACAGTACAACGTCCATCACAGATTGTGAATCCCCTCCAGCCCCCGACCCCACGGGCACAGTGTCATTAGCCCCAGTCTGTGCCTCAGCAGCACAATCAGTCTCACACATACTGTCCTGCTCCTGTGAGGAGCATGCTGAGACTTGTGGTGCCTCTGCTGGAGTCTGAGGCGTATGCTCCTGTTCAGACTCTACAGGCTGTACCTGCTGCTGCAGTGGTGCTCCCTCCAGTAAGCAGAAGCGTGCAGCCTGTACCACCGGCCGTGCCTGCTGCTGGGGGGTCTCGTCCTGAACAGTCTCTGACTTTATGTGGGGGGTCCTGGTCTCCACAGCACAGTCTTGAGTATAGGAGGCAAACCGCTCCCGATTCATGTAGGTCTCCTTCAGGGGCCCCATCGCCTCCAGACAACAGTCCATGTCTTGTACCACCCCGGCCAGCTCCACACCCAGCGCATTCAGCCTCATGTCATACGCGGCATTGTTATCAGGGTCACCGCTCTTCAGGTGGTAAATACAGTCTATTTCACTTTGCAGCATTTGTTTATGTGTCTGCAACTCACCCATCTTCCTTACCAGTCCAGGTATCTCCTCCGCCAGCTGCAGCTCGGGCGCACGCCCCGTCTCCACAGCTTCAGGCTTGGCCACAGGTGCAGGGACCTTGAATACAAGCTTGTCAGAGGCCTCCACCACAGATGTCTGCATGGTGGCCTTGCTGGACCCAGGCACTGGGACTTGCTTACCGCTGGCACCGGACTGCGACCTGGTGCGGCCTGAGCTCGCCATGCCGGACACCACATGCTGCTGCTGGAGATTCTCCTGCAGGGTCTGCTTCTCCAAAGATGTCCTCTGTCTGCAGGCCGGAGAGCTGAGCTGCGCACCTGATGATGATGGAGGCTGAGCTGCGGGCCGGAGAGCTGAGCTGCGCACCTGATGATGATGGAGGCTGAGCTGCGGGCTGGAGAGCTGAGCTGCACATGCACAGCTGACGGTGATGGAGGCTGAGCTCCTGGCTGGAGCTGTGCACTGACCGGGGCTTCTCTGCAGGAATCATAAGACTTCACACATTGTTTCTTTTCTTCACTCACTTCTGGCTTCATTACTGCACTTGGAGTTGGTTTTCCTCCCAAAACAGGACACATGGATTCCTTACTTTCTCCTTTCTTACTGGAGCTTTGTGCAACACTCACAGGTCTCACAACAACTCTGGGGGTGGTATTCCCAATGGAAGAGGCCTGGGAGCCGTGTCCCAGTGTAGGCCGGGAAGCCTGGGCCTTGCCTGGGGAGCTTCCCCGCCCAAGGGGGCCCCGCCCTGGGCTTGCTCCAGACATCAGGAGAACTGCTCACACACAACCTCACAGCTTGGGGGCAGTATTATAGTAGTTATATTCTTGTACATAGGGGGCAGTACTATAGCAGTTATATTCTTGTACATAGGGGCAGTATTATAGTAGTTATATTCTTGTACATAGGGGGCAGTATTATAGTAGTTATATTCTTGTACATAGGAGCAGTATTATAGTAGTTATATTCTTGTACATAGGGGCAGTATTATAGTAGTTATATTCTTGTATATAGGAGCAGTATTATAGTAGTTATATTCTTGTACATAGGGGCAGTATTATAGTAGTTATATTCTTGTACATAGGGGCAGTATTATAGTAGTTATATTCTTGTACATAGGGGCAGTAATATAGTAGTTATATTCTTGTATATAGGGGGCAGTATTATAGTAGCTATATTCTTGTACATAGGAGCAGTATTATAGTAGTTATATTCTTGTACATAGGGGCAGTATTATAGTAGTTATATTCTTGTACATAGGGGCAGTATTATAGTAGTTATATTCTTGTACATAGGGGCAGTATTATAGTAGTTATATTCTTGTACATAGGGGCAGTATTATAGTAGTTATATTCTTGTACATAGGGGCAGTATTATAGTAGTTATATTCTTGTACATAGGGGCAGTATTATAGTAGTTATATTCTTGTACATAGGGGCAGTATTATAGTAGTTATATTCTTGTACATAGGGGCAGTATTATAGTAGTTATATTCTTGTACATAGGGGCAGTATTATAGTAGTTATATTCTTGTACATAGGGGCAGTATTATAGCAGTTATATTCTTGTATATAGGAGCAGTATTATAGTAGTTATATTCTTGTACATAGGGGCAGTATTATAGTAGTTATATTCTTGTACATAGGGGCAGTATTATAGTAGTTATATTCTTGTACATAGGGGCAGTATTATAGTAGTTATATTCTTGTACATAGGGGCAGTATTATAGTAGTTATATTCTTGTATATATGGGCAATATTATAGTAGTTATATTCTTGTACATAGGGGGCAGTATTATAGTAGTTATATTCTTGTACATAGGGGCAGTATTATAGTAGTTATATTCTTGTATATAGGGGCAGTAATATAGTAGTTATATTCTTGTATATACGGGGCAGTATTATAGTAGTTATATTCTTGTACATAGGGGCATTATTATAGTAGTTATATTCTTGTATATATGGGCAGTATTATAGTAGTTATATTCTTGTACATAGGAGCAGTATTATAGTAGTTATATTCTTGTACATAGGGGGCAGTATTATAGTAGTTATATTCTTGTACATAGGGGGCAGTATTATAGTAGTTATATTCTTGTATATAGGGGCAGTATTATAGTAGTTATATTCTTGTATATAGGGGCATTATTATAGTAGTTATATTCTTGTACATAGGGGGCAGTATTATAGTAGTTATATTTTTGTACATAGGGGCAGTATTATAGTAATATTCTTGTACATAGGGGGCAGTATTATAGTAGTTATATTTTTGTATATAGGGGGCAGTATTATAGTAGTTATATTCTTGTACATAGGGGCAGTATTATAGTAGTTATATTCTTGTATATATGGGCAGTATTATAGTAGTTATATTCTTGTACATAGGAGCAGTATTATAGTAGTTATATTCTTGTACATAGGGGGCAGTATTATAGTAGTTATATTCTTGTACATAGGGGGCAGTATTATAGTAGTTATATTCTTGTATATAGGGGCATTATTATAGTAGTTATATTCTTGTACATAGGGGGCAGTATTATAGTAGTTATATTTTTGTACATAGGGGCAGTATTATAGTAATATTCTTGTACATAGGGGGCAGTATTATAGTAGTTATATTTTTGTATATAGGCTTCAGTATTATAGTAGTTATATTCTTGTACATAGGGGGCAGTATTATAGTAGTTATATTCTTGTACATAGGAGCAGTATTATAGTAGTTATATTCTTGTACATAGGAGCAGTATTATAGTAGTTATATTCTTGTACATAGGGGGCAGTATTATAGTAGTTATATTCTTGTATATAGGGGGCAGTATTATAGTAGTTATATTCTTGTATATAGGGGGCAGTAATATAGTAGTTATATTCTTGTATATAGGGGGCAGTATTATAGTAGTTATATTCTTGTATATAGGAGCAGTATTATAGTAGTTATATTCTTGTACATAGGGGCAGTATTATAGTAGTTATATTCTTGTACATAGGGGCAGTATTATAGTAGTTATATTCTTGTACATAGGGGCAGTATTATAGTAGTTATATTCTTGTATATAGGGGCAGTATTATAGTAGTTATATTCTTGTACATAGGGGCAGTATTATAGTAGTTATATTCTTGTACATAGGAGCAGTATTATAGTAGTTATATTCTTGTATATAGGGGCAGTATTATAGTAGTTATATTCTTGTACATAGGGGCAGTATTATAGTAGTTATATTCTTGTACATAGGGGCAGTATTATAGTAGTTATATTCTTGTATATAGGGGCAGTATTATAGTAGTTATATTCTTGTACATAGGGGCAGTATTATAGTAGTTATATTCTTGTATATAGGAGCAGTATTATAGTAGTTATATTCTTGTACATAGGGGCAGTATTATAGTAGTTATATTCTTGTACATAGGGGCAGTATTATAGTAGTTATATTCTTGTATATAGGGGCAGTATTATAGTAGTTATATTCTTGTATATAGGGGCAGTATTATAGTAGTTATATTCTTGTGCTTAGGGGCAGTATTATAGTAGTTATATTCTTGTATATAGGGGGCAGTATTATAGTAGTTATATTTTTGTATATAGGGGGCAGTATTATAGTAGTTATATTTTTGTACATAGGGGCAGTATTATAGTAGTTATATTCTTGTACATAGGGGGCAGTATTATAGTAGTTATATTCTTGTATATAGGGGGCAGTATTATAGTAGTTATATTCTTGTACATAGGGGGCAGTATTATAGTAGTTATATTCTTGTACATAGGAGCAGTATTATAGCAGTTATATTCTTGTACATAGGGGCAGTATTATAGTAGTTATATTCTTGTACATAGGGGGCAGTATTATAGCAGTTATATTCTTGTACATAGGGGCAGTATTATAGTAGTTATATTCTTGTACATAGGGGGCAGTATTATAGTAGTTATATTCTTGTACATAGGAGCAGTATTATAGTAGTTATATTCTTGTATATAGGGGCAGTATTATAGTAGTTATATTCTTGTATATACGAGCAGTATTATAGCAGTTATATTCTTGTACATAGGGGCAGTATTATAGTAGTTATATTCTTGTACATAGGGGGCAGTATTATAGCAGTTATATTCTTGTACATAGGGGCAGTATTATAGTAGTTATATTCTTGTACATAGGGGGCAGTATTATAGTAGTTATATTCTTGTACATAGGAGCAGTATTATAGTAGTTATATTCTTGTACATAGGGGCAGTATTATAGTAGTTATATTCTTGTACATAGGGGCAGTATTATAGTAGTTATATTCTTGTATATAGGGGCAGTATTATAGTAGTTATACTCTTGTACATAGGGGCAGTATTATAGTAGTTATATTCTTGTATATAGGGGGCAGTATTATAGTAGTTATATTCTTGTATATAGGGGCAGTATTATAGTAGTTATATTCTTGTATATAGGAGCAGTATTATAGTAGTTATATTCTTGTGTATAGGGGGCAGTATTATAGTAGTTATATTCTTGTACATAGGGGCAGTATTTTAGCATATTATTGAATGAGAAGGCAGTATAGTAGTAGTAGTAGTATATGAGAATTCTTGTATACAGACAGTATTTCCTTTGCACCTCTTGGCAGATAATACTGCGGATGTCTCTGGTCACTGGAGAATCTCCATCCTCGGATATGACAGGAGAGTCAGAGTATAATAAATGGATTATGGCTTCTGTTCTTTCTCTTTCGGTATGTAGAATAAGAGCTTTGTGGACTCCTGTAGACGCTGGCTGGTGGCGGCTCTGCAGGCTGGTGGCTGCTCTGCAGGTTGGTGGCGGCTCTGCAGGCTGGTGGCGGCTCTGCAGGCTGATGGCGGCTCTGCAGGCTGGTGGCGGCTCTGCAGGTTGATGGCGGCTCTGCAGGCTGGTGGCGGCTCTGCAGGCTGATGGCGGCTCTGCAGGTTGGTGGCGGCTCTGCAGGTTGATGGCGGATCTGCAGGTTGATGGCCGCTCTACCGGCTGATGGCGGCTCTGCAGGTTGATGGCGGCTCTGCAGGCTGATGGCGGATCTGCAGGTTGATGGCCGCTCTACCGGCTGATGGCGGCTCTGCAGGTTGATGGCGGCTCTGCAGGCTGGTGGTGGCTCTGCAGGCTGGTGGCGGCTCCGCAGGCTGATGGCGGCTCCGCAGGCTGATGGCGGCTCCGCAGGCTGGTGGTGACTCCGCAGGCTGGTGGCGGGTCTGCCGGTTAATGGCGGCTCTGCAGGCTGGTGGCGGCTCTGTAGGCTGGTGGCGGCTCTGCAGGCTGGTGGCGGCTCTGCCGGTTGGTGGCGGCTCTGCAGGCTGGTGGCGGCTCTGTAGGCTGGTGGCGGCTCTGCCGGTTGGTGGCGGCTCTGCAGGCTGGTGGCGGCTCTGTAGGCTGGTGGCGGCTCTGCAGGCTGGTAGCGGCTCTGCAGGTTGGTGGCGGCTCCGCAGTCTGGTGGCGGCTCTGCAGGCTGGTGGCGGCTCTGCAGGCTGGTGGCGGCTCTGCAGGCTGGTGGCGGCTCTGCAGGTTGGTGGCGGCTCTGCAGGCTGGTGGCGGCTCTGCAGGCTGGTGGCGGCTCTGCTGGTTGATGGCGGCTCTGCTGGTTGATGGCGGCTCTGCTGGTTGATGGCGGCTCTGCAGGCTGGTGGCGGCTCCGCAGGCTGGTGGCGGCTCTGCAGGGTGGTGGCGGCTCCGCAGGCTGGTGGCGGCTCCGCAGGCTGGTGGCGGCTCTGCAGGCTGGTGGTGGCTCTGTAGGCTGGTGGCGGCTCTGCAGGCTGGTGGTGGCTCTGCAGGCTGGTGGCGGCTCCGCAGGCTGATGGCGGCTCCGCAGGCTGGTAGTGACTCCGCAGGCTGGTGGCGGGTCTGCCGGTTAATGGCGGCTCTGCAGGCTGGTGGCGGCTCTGCAGGCTGGTGGCGGCTCTGCAGGCTGGTGGCGGCTCTGTAGGCTGGTGGCGGCTCTGCAGGCTGGTGGCGGCTCTGCAGGCTGGTAGCGGCTCTGCAGGCTGGTGGCGGCTCTGTAGGCTGGTGGCGGCTCTGCAGGCTGGTGGCGGCTCTGTAGGCTGGTGGCGGCTCTGCAGGCTGGTGGCGGCTCTGCAGGCTGGTGGCGGCTCCGCAGGCTGGTGGCGGCTCTGCAGGCTGGTGGCGGCTCTGCAGGCTGGTGGCGGCTCTGTAGGCTGATGGCGGCTCTGCAGGCTGATGGCGGCTCTGCAGGCTGGTGATGGCTCTGCAGGTTGGTGGCGGCTCTTCAGGCTGGTGGCGGCTCTGCAGGCTGGTGGCGGCTCTGTAGGCTGATGGCGGCTCTGCAGGCTGGTGATGGCTCTGCAGGTTGGTGGCGGCTCTTCAGGCTGGTGGCGGCTCTGCAGGCTGGTGGCGGCTCTGCTGGTTGATGGCGGCTCTGCTGGTTGATGGCGGCTCCGCAGGCTGGTGGCGGCTCTGCAGGGTGGTGGCGGCTCCGCAGGCTGATGGCGGCTCCGCAGGCTGGTAGTGACTCCGCAGGCTGGTGGCGGGTCTGCCGGTTAATGGCGGCTCTGCAGGCTGGTGGCGGCTCTGCAGGCTGGTGGCGGCTCTGCAGGCTGGTGGCGGCTCTGTAGGCTGGTGGCGGCTCTGCAGGCTGGTGGCGGCTCTGCAGGCTGGTAGCGGCTCTGCAGGCTGGTGGCGGCTCTGTAGGCTGGTGGCGGCTCTGCAGGCTGGTGGCGGCTCTGCAGGCTGGTGGCGGCTCTGTAGGCTGGTGGCGGCTCTGCAGGCTGGTGGCGGCTCTGCAGGCTGTTGGCGGCTCCGCAGGCTGGTGGCGGCTCTGCAGGCTGGTGGCGGCTCTGCAGGCTGGTGGCGGCTCTGTAGGCTGATGGCGGCTCTGCAGGCTGATGGCGGCTCCGCAGGCTGGTGGTGACTCCGCAGGCTGGTGGCGGGTCTGCCGGTTAATGGCGGCTCTGCAGGCTGGTGGCGGCTCTGTAGGCTGGTGGCGGCTCTGCAGGCTGGTGGCGGCTCTGCCGGTTGGTGGCGGCTCTGCAGGCTGGTGGCGGCTCTGTAGGCTGGTGGCGGCTCTGCCGGTTGGTGGCGGCTCTGCAGGCTGGTGGCGGCTCTGTAGGCTGGTGGCGGCTCTGCAGGCTGGTAGCGGCTCTGCAGGTTGGTGGCGGCTCCGCAGTCTGGTGGCGGCTCTGCAGGCTGGTGGCGGCTCTGCAGGCTGGTGGCGGCTCTGCAGGTTGGTGGCGGCTCTGCAGGCTGGTGGCGGCTCTGCAGGCTGGTGGCGGCTCTGCTGGTTGATGGCGGCTCTGCTGGTTGATGGCGGCTCTGCTGGTTGATGGCGGCTCTGCAGGCTGGTGGCGGCTCCGCAGGCTGGTGGCGGCTCTGCAGGGTGGTGGCGGCTCCGCAGGCTGGTGGCGGCTCCGCAGGCTGGTGGCGGCTCTGCAGGCTGGTGGTGGCTCTGTAGGCTGGTGGCGGCTCTGCAGGCTGGTGGTGGCTCTGCAGGCTGGTGGCGGCTCCGCAGGCTGATGGCGGCTCCGCAGGCTGGTAGTGACTCCGCAGGCTGGTGGCGGGTCTGCCGGTTAATGGCGGCTCTGCAGGCTGGTGGCGGCTCTGCAGGCTGGTGGCGGCTCTGCAGGCTGGTGGCGGCTCTGTAGGCTGGTGGCGGCTCTGCAGGCTGGTGGCGGCTCTGCAGGCTGGTAGCGGCTCTGCAGGCTGGTGGCGGCTCTGTAGGCTGGTGGCGGCTCTGCAGGCTGGTGGCGGCTCTGTAGGCTGGTGGCGGCTCTGCAGGCTGGTGGCGGCTCTGCAGGCTGTTGGCGGCTCCGCAGGCTGGTGGCGGCTCTGCAGGCTGGTGGCGGCTCTGTAGGCTGATGGCGGCTCTGCAGGCTGATGGCGGCTCTGCAGGCTGGTGATGGCTCTGCAGGTTGGTGGCGGCTCTTCAGGCTGGTGGCGGCTCTGCAGGCTGGTGGCGGCTCTGTAGGCTGATGGCGGCTCTGCAGGCTGGTGATGGCTCTGCAGGTTGGTGGCGGCTCTTCAGGCTGGTGGCGGCTCTGCAGGCTGGTGGCGGCTCTGCTGGTTGATGGCGGCTCTGCTGGTTGATGGCGGCTCCGCAGGCTGGTGGCGGCTCTGCAGGGTGGTGGCGGCTCCGCAGGCTGATGGCGGCTCCGCAGGCTGGTAGTGACTCCGCAGGCTGGTGGCGGGTCTGCCGGTTAATGGCGGCTCTGCAGGCTGGTGGCGGCTCTGCAGGCTGGTGGCGGCTCTGCAGGCTGGTGGCGGCTCTGTAGGCTGGTGGCGGCTCTGCAGGCTGGTGGCGGCTCTGAAGGCTGGTAGCGGCTCTGCAGGCTGGTGGCGGCTCTGTAGGCTGGTGGCGGCTCTGCAGGCTGGTGGCGGCTCTGCAGGCTGGTGGCGGCTCTGTAGGCTGGTGGCGGCTCTGCAGGCTGGTGGCGGCTCTGCAGGCTGTTGGCGGCTCCGCAGGCTGGTGGCGGCTCTGCAGGCTGGTGGCGGCTCTGCAGGCTGGTGGCGGCTCTGTAGGCTGATGGCGGCTCTGCAGGCTGATGGCGGCTCTGCAGGCTGGTGATGGCTCTGCAGGTTGGTGGCGGCTCTTCAGGCTGGTGGCGGCTCTGCAGGCTGGTGGCGGCTCTGTAGGCTGATGGCGGCTCTGCAGGCTGATGGCGGCTCTGCAGGCTGGTGATGGCTCTGCAGGTTGGTGGCGGCTCTTCAGGCTGGTGGCGGCTCTGCAGGCTGGTGGCGGCTCTGCTGGTTGATGGCGGCTCTGCTGGTTGATGGCGGCTCCGCAGGCTGGTGGCGGCTCTGCAGGGTGGTGGTGGCTCCGCAGGCTGGTGGCGGCTCCGCAGGCTGGTGGCGGCTCTGCAGGCTGGTGGCGGCTCTGCAGGGTGTCCTGTGATGGCTCCGCAGCCTGTCCTGTGATGGCTCCGCAGCCTGTCCTGTGATGGCTCCGCAGCCTGTCCTGTGATGGCTCCGCAGGCTGTCCTGTGATGGCTCCGCAGGCTGTCCTGTGATGGCTCCGCAGCCTGTCCTGTGATGGCTCCGCAGCCTGTCCTGTGATGGCTCCGCAGCCTGTCCTGTGATGGCTCCGCAGGCTGTCCTGTGATGGCTCCGCAGCCTGTCCTGTGATGGCTCCGCAGCCTGTCCTGTGATGGCTCCGCAGGCTGTCCTGTGATGGCTCCGCAGGCTGTCCTGTGATGGCTCCGCAGGCTGTCCTGTGATGGCTCCGCAGCCTGTCCTGTGATGGCTCCGCAGGCTGTCCTGTGATGGCTCCGCAGGCTGTCCTGTGATGGCTCCGCAGCCTGTCCTGTGATGGCTCCGCAGGCTGTCCTGTGATGGCTCCGCAGCCTGTCCTGTGATGGCTCCGCAGGCTGTCCTGTGCTGGCTCTGCAGCCTGTCCTGTGATGGCTCTGCAGCCTGTCCTGTGATGGCTCTGCAGCCTGTCCTGTGATGGCTCCGCAGGCTGTCCTGTGATGGCTCCGCAGGCTGTCCTGTGATGGCTCCGCAGGCTGTCCTGTGATGGCTCCGCAGCCTGTCCTGTGATGGCTCCGCAGCCTGTCCTGCGATGGCTTCGCAGCCTGTCCTGTGATGGCTCCGCAGGCTGTCCTGTGATGGCTCCGCAGGCTGTCCTGTGATGGCTCCGCAGGCTGTCCTGTGATGGCTCCGCAGCCTGTCCTGTGATGGCTCCGCAGCCTGTCCTGTGGCGGCTCCGCAGCCTGTCCTGTGATGGCTCTGCAGCCTGTCCTGTGATGGCTCTGCAGCCTGTCCTGTGATGGCTCCGCAGCCTGTCCTGTGCTGGCTCCGCAGTCTGTCCTGTGATGGCTCCGCAGTCTGTCCTGTGATGGCTCCGCAGTCTGTCCTGTGATGGCTCCGCAGCCTGTCCTGTGATGGCTCCGCAGGCTGTCCTGTGCTGGCTCCGCAGGCTGTCCTGTGATGGCTCCGCAGTCTGTCCTGTGATGGCTCCGCAGGCTGTCCTGTGATGGCTCCGCAGCCTGTCCTGTGCTGGCTCCGCAGTCTGTCCTGTGCTGGCTCCGCAGTCTGTCCTGTGATGGCTCCGCAGTCTGTCCTGTGATGGCTCCGCAGCCTGTCCTGTGCTGGCTCCGCAGCCTGTCCTGTGCTGGCTCCGCAGTCTGTCCTGTGATGGCTCCGCAGCCTGTCCTGTGATGGCTCCGCAGCCTGTCCTGTGCTGGCTCCGCAGTCTGTCCTGTGATGGCTCCGCAGGCTGTCCTGTGATGGCTCCGCAGGCTGTCCTGTGATGGCTCCGCAGCCTGTCCTGTGCTGGCTCCGCAGTCTGTCCTGTGATGGCTCCGCAGTCTGTCCTGTGATGGCTCCGCAGCCTGTCCTGTGCTGGCTCCGCAGCCTGTCCTGTGCTGGCTCCGCAGCCTGTCCTGTGGCGGCTCCGCAGTCTGTCCTGTGATGGCTCCGCAGGCTGTCCTGTGCTGGCTCCGCAGCCTGTCCTGTGCTGGCTCCGCAGTCTGTCCTGTGATGGCTCCGCAGCCTGTCCTGTGCTGGCTCCGCAGGCTGTCCTGTGCTGGCTCCGCAGCCTGTCCTGTGCTGGCTCCGCAGTCTGTCCTGTGATGGCTCCGCAGTCTGTCCTGTGATGGCTCTGCAGCCTGTCCTGTGATGGCTCCGCAGCCTGTCCTGTGATGGCTCCGCAGTCTGTCCTGTGATGGCTCCGCAGCCTGTCCTGTGATGGCTCCGCAGGCTGTCCTGTGATGGCTCCGCAGCCTGTCCTGTGCTGGCTCCGCAGCCTGTCCTGTGATGGCTCCGCAGTCTGTCCTGTGATGGCTCCGCAGCCTGTCCTGTGCTGGCTCCGCAGCCTGTCCTGTGATGGCTCCGCAGCCTGTCCTGTGATGGCTCCGCAGTCTGTCCTGTGATGGCTCCGCAGCCTGTCCTGTGATGGCTCCGCAGGCTGTCCTGTGATGGCTCCGCAGCCTGTCCTGTGCTGGCTCCGCAGCCTGTCCTGTGATGGCTCCGCAGGCTGTCCTGTGATGGCTCCGCAGGCTGTCCTGTGATGGCTCCGCAGCCTGTCCTGTGATGGCTCCGCAGCCTGTCCTGTGCTGGCTCTGCAGCCTGTCCTGTGATGGCTCCGCAGCCTGTCCTGTGATGGCTCCGCAGGCTGTCCTGTGATGGCTCCGCAGTCTGTCCTGTGGCGGCTCCGCAGTCTGTCCTGTGATGGCTCCGCAGTCTGTCCTGTGATGGCTCCGCAGTCTGTCCTGTGATGGCTCCGCAGCCTGTCCTGTGCTGGCTCCGCAGCCTGTCCTGTGGCGGCTCCGCAGCCTGTCCTGTGGCGGCTCCGCAGTCTGTCCTGTGATGGCTCCGCAGTCTGTCCTGTGATGGCTCCGCAGTCTGTCCTGTGATGGCTCCGCAGGCTGTCCTGTGCTGGCTCCGCAGCCTGTCCTGTGATGGCTCCGCAGCCTGTCCTGTGATGGCTCCGCAGCCTGTCCTGTGATGGCTCCGCAGTCTGTCCAGTGATGGCTCCGCAGCCTGTCCTGTGATGGCTCCGCAGCCTGTCCTGTGATGGCTCCGCAGCCTGTCCTGTGGCGGCTCCGCAGCCTGTCCTGTGATGGCTCCGCAGGCTGTCCTGTGCTGGCTCCGCAGCCTGTCCTGTGCTGGCTCCGCAGCCTGTCCTGTGATGGCTCCGCAGGCTGTCCTGTGATGGCTCCGCAGGCTGTCCTGTGATGGCTCCGCAGCCTGTCCTGTGATGGCTCCGCAGCCTGTCCTGTGATGGCTCCGCAGTCTGTCCTGTGATGGCTCCGCAGCCTGTCCTGTGATGGCTCCGCAGGCTGTCCTGTGCTGGCTCCGCAGCCTGTCCTGTGCTGGCTCCGCAGCCTGTCCTGTGCTGGCTCCGCAGCCTGTCCTGTGATGGCTCCGCAGGCTGTCCTGTGATGGCTCCGCAGGCTGTCCTGTGATGGCTCCGCAGGCTGTCCTGTGATGGCTCCGCAGTCTGTCCTGTGCTGGCTCCGCAGCCTGTCCTGTGATGGCTCCGCAGCCTGTCCTGTGATGGCTCCGCAGCCTGTCCTGTGATGGCTCTGCAGCCTGTCCTGTGATGGCTCTGCAGTCTGTCCTGTGCTGGCTCCGCAGCCTGTCCTGTGGCGGCTCCGCAGTCTGTCCTGTGGCGGCTCCGCAGCCTGTCCTGTGCTGGCTCCGCAGGCTGTCCTGTGCTGGCTCCGCAGTCTGTCCTGTGCTGGCTCCGCAGCCTGTCCTGTGATGGCTCCGCAGCCTGTCCTGTGATGGCTCCGCAGCCTGTCCTGTGATGGCTCTGCAGCCTGTCCTGTGATGGCTCTGCAGTCTGTCCTGTGCTGGCTCCGCAGCCTGTCCTGTGGCGGCTCCGCAGTCTGTCCTGTGATGGCTCCGCAGGCTGTCCTGTGATGGCTCCGCAGTCTGTCCTGTGATGGCTCCGCAGTCTGTCCTGTGATGGCTCCGCAGCCTGTCCTGTGATGGCTCCGCAGCCTGTCCTGTGATGGCTCCGCAGCCTGTCCTGTGATGGCTCCGCAGGCTGTCCTGTGCTGGCTCCGCAGCCTGTCCTGTGATGGCTCCGCAGCCTGTCCTGTGATGGCTCCGCAGCCTGTCCTGTGATGGCTCCGCAGCCTGTCCTGTGATGGCTCCGCAGCCTGTCCTGTGATGGCTCCGCAGTCTGTCCTGTGATGGCTCCGCAGCCTGTCCTGTGATGGCTCCGCAGGCTGTCCTGTGATGGCTCCGCAGCCTGTCCTGTGATGGCTCCGCAGGCTGTCCTGTGGCGGCTCCGCAGCCTGTCCTGTGATGGCTCCGCAGCCTGTCCTGTGCTGGCTCCGCAGGCTGTCCTGTGCTGGCTCCGCAGCCTGTCCTGTGATGGCTCCGCAGGCTGTCCTGTGATGGCTCCGCAGGCTGTCCTGTGATGGCTCCGCAGGCTGTCCTGTGATGGCTCCGCAGCCTGTCCTGTGATGGCTCCGCAGCCTGTCCTGTGATGGCTCCGCAGGCTGTCCTGTGATGGCTCCGCAGCCTGTCCTGTGATGGCTCCGCAGCCTGTCCTGTGATGGCTCCGCAGCCTGTCCTGTGATGGCTCCGCAGCCTGTCCTGTGATGGCTCCGCAGTCTGTCCTGTGGCGGCTCCGCAGCCTGTCCTGTGGCGGCTCCGCAGCCTGTCCTGTGGCGGCTCCGCAGCCTGTCCTGTGATGGCTCCGCAGCCTGTCCTGTGGCGGCTCCGCAGCCTGTCCTGTGGCGGCTCCGCAGTCTGTCCTGTGATGGCTCCGCAGCCTGTCCTGTGGCGGCTCCGCAGCCTGTCCTGTGGCGGCTCTGGCGCGGTCTTGTGAGGTTGCTGGCCTCCAGGGTGTGCAGGGATCCTCTGCTGTGTGCGGTGACGTCAGGAGGTCTTTCCCCAGCAGAGGGCAGTCCCGGCTCAGGACTCCACACATGTGCAGCGGTCTGTGCTTTGTTAGCACATTGGGGCATGTACAGTGCGGGATATGCAGGTATCTGCTCGTTTCCATGGCGCCCTTCTGTGATGAGAAATGCAGATATCAGTCCACAAATCAGAGTCTTCCACATTCTTATCTGCAGATATCGCCCGTATCTGCTCCTCTATTGTCTGCAGGAAAATAGGAGCGCGATATGTAATATCTGGGTAAATGCTATGGGAGGGGGGCACAAACTTTTTTTTGGGGATTTATGATACACTGTAATAATTGGCCTTGAAGTTGTGAGGTCCTGCCGCGTACAGAGGGTAATGCTCTGCAGTTTGGTATGAGGATAATATTTGTAGCATGGCTGTACCCGGCGAGGGGCGGGGGGGGAGGCACGCACCTATTATGACCTGTCTCTGTCAGGCAGTGCGGGTGGTGAGGAGAGGACAGGGCGGCATCGGCCCCCGCCACCCACTAGTACCGCAGCGCAGGCTGAACGCCACTCCTAGTGGGAGCTGTACAATCCCGTCCTCAGAGCCTGCCGGACGCTCTGCAAATCAGCACCGCGGGGACTGGACTGGACTGGACTGATGACATCATCACCCTGCGCCCTATAGTGCCGAGTCCTGCAGTGCAGAGCGGCCGCACAAGCTGCGGAGACTGCGGGGAGCTGCTGCCACAAGGAAACAAAATGGAAATATTAAATCAGACAGTCTGGGGGTCTGTTGTATATGATGGGGGGGCTGAATATGGGAGCCCTATGGGGTGCTATATATGAGATGGGTGCCCTATGGGGGGGCTGTATATGAGATGGGTGCCCTATGGGGTGCTATATATGAGATGGGAGCCCTATGGGGTGCTATATATGAGATGGGTGCCCTATGGGGGGGCTGTATATGAGATGGGTGCCCTATGGGGTGCTATATATGAGATGGGAGCCCTATGGGGGACTGTATATGAGATGGTAGCCTTATGGGGGGGCTATATATGAGATGGGAGCCCTATGGGGGTGCTGTATATGAGATGGGAGCCCTATGGGGGACTGTATATGAGATGGTAGCCTTATGGGGGGGCTATATATGAGATGGGTGCCCTATGGGGTGCTATATATGAGATGGGAGCCCTATGGGGTGCTATATATGAGATGGGTGCCCTATGGGGGGGCTGTATATGAGATGGGTGCCCTATGGGGTGCTATATATGAGATGGGAGCCCTATGGGGTGCTATATATGAGATGGGTGCCCTATGGGGGGGCTGTATATGAGATGGGTGCCCTATGGGGTGCTATATATGAGATGGGAGCCCTATGGGGGACTGTATATGAGATGGTAGCCTTATGGGGGGGCTATATATGAGATGGGAGCCCTATGGGGGTGCTGTATATGAGATGGGAGCCCTATGGGGGTGCTGTATATGAGATGGGATCCCTATGGGGGACTGTATATGAGATGGGAGCCCTATGGGGGACAGTATATGAGATGGGAGCCCTATGGGGGACTGTATATGAGATGGGAGCCCTATGGGGGACTGTATATGAGATGGGAGCCCTATGGGGGGCTGTATATGAGATGGGAGCCCTATGGGCGACTGTATGTGAGATGGGAGCCTTATGGGGGACTGTATATGAGATGGGAGCCCTATGGGGGGCTGTATATGAGATGGGAGCCTTATGGGGGACTGTATGTGAGATGGGAGCCTTATGGGGACTGTATATGAGATGGGAGCCCTATGGGGGGCTGTATATGAGATGGGTGCCCTATGGGGGGCTGTATATGAGATGGGAGCCCTATGGGGGACTGTATATGAGATGGGAGCCCTATGGGGGGCTGTATACAGTATGTGTTTGTGGGGGGGGGCTCTAGGACCCGGAAGCACCATGTGACCGGTGTTGTTGCCCGGTCACATGGTGCTGTTTAAGGTCCTTCTCCAGGTCCTGCGCTGCAGAAATACGCACCTTTTTTTGTAAAACAACTATTGGTTGGAATTTCTTCCAGGTATAATTTATTAGTTTGCTTCTTATTTACATTTAGAAGACATCGAGGCTCCTAAATGGACAAGACACTGGATCCAAAGAGGTAAGTGAAGTAATATCTGTAGGAAATGAAACTGAGAGGCAGCGATCCCCAGCCACGAGACATTTACCATAAATTCCAGGTTTCCCAATAGATCCATAATAGTGATCACTGATGAGCGAGTGCAATCATTACTATTCGCATAATTCGTTATTCGGATGTGTCCATCAATATGGATCTGACACAATCTGACACCTGCCGTCACTACATAAAGTGAGCGGGCACTCAGTGAGGGCAGATTGCACGTTAGGCTCTCTCTGGGGGGCACTAAATGGGGTTTTATATAGTAGAAATGTGATATTCCCACTCCCCCGCCCTGTCCCGGAAAGACTCGTGTTATGACCGGATGTGTGGGCGGAGCCTATCAATAATTGAAAATCGGGACTGGATTGAAACAAAAGTTTTGTTCAAACCCAAGAAGAATGATATTAGTATAAGACGTAATCAGAAGAAAGATCTACATTTATTTGCAAGCAATGAATTGTAATAAGTAATAAAGCGCGGCTATAATTACATTTCATTCTCTTAGAATTTTGGCTTCATTCACCTTTTCCGTTCTAATATTTACAACCTGAGCGACCGTGGCTTCCCCCCCCTAGTTTTGTTCCTGGGTACGCCCATGATCTGCAGTATATTCCTGAGAAGCCGCGTTATAAAATAACCAAAACATCAGTGAAGTGGAGCCACATACAGCCTCGTGGATCAGCCGGTGTACGGCTCCTCAGTGCCGGACTGTATGACCGCTCAGTCCTCTGTAGAGCCCCCTGCACACGGTCTGTGTACGGCCTCACATATCACGCACTATATCCCTCCACATCAGCACTACAGCTGGTATCCTGAGCGGTGTGATGGCTGCACATTCCCAGCTTGTGTGTACTTGTGTATAATTGTTTGTACAGATGAATGAGGCACCTTCAGGAATCTGGAAATTGCACCCAAGGATGAACCAGACTTCTGCAAGTCCACAATTCTCCTCCTGAGATCTTGGCTGATTTCTTGTGACTTTCCCATGATGCTGCACAAAGAAGCCGTGTGTGTCAGGTGTGCATTACAATACATCCACAGGTGTGTCTCTAATTAACTCAGATATTGCCAATAAACCTATCAGAAGCTTCCAAAGACATGACATCATCACATGGGCGGTCCCATATTGTTTAAAGCCACAGTACTCATAGTGTATGGAAACGTCTGACTTTGCAGAAAGTAATAAAAATGGCTGAAAACATTCTCTCTCCTCATTATTCTGGCATTTGACAAATAATTTTGATTTCTAATTGAACAAAAACGGGAAAGATTTATTCTGATTTCATGTCAAATAGTGAGAAAAACCTGCAGATGAGTCTTTATAGAGAGCAGAGGGAAAAACCTGCAGATGTGTCTGTATAGAGAGAGGAGGGAAAACCCTGCAGATGTGTCTGTATAGCGAACAGAGGGAAAAACCTGCAGATGTGTCTGTATAGAGAGAGGAGGGAAAACCTGCAGATGTGTCTGTAGAGAGAGAGGAGGGAAAACCTGCAGCTGTGTCTGTATAGAGAGCGGAGGGAAAAACCTGCAGCTGTGTCTGTATAGAGAGCGGAAGGAAAACCTGCAGCTGTGTCTGTATAGAGAGCGGAGGGAAAACCTGCAGCTGTGTCTGTATAGAGAGCGGAGGGAAAAACCTGCAGATGTGTCTGTATAGAGAGCGGAGGGAAAAACCTGCAGATGTGTCTGTATAGAGAGAGGAGGAAAAACCTGCAGATGTGTCTCTATAGAGAGCGGAGGGAAATACCTGCAGATGTGTCTGTATAGAGAGCGGAGGGAAATACCTGCAGATGTGTCTATATAGAGAGCGGAGGGAAACTTCTTATTTTAATTGTAAATCCATCACGTCCGTTTTTTAAGCATCACTTAGCATGATTGATAGGTCCTATTGACTAAATGCCCCGTCACACACAGAGATAAATCTTTGGCAGATCTGTGGTTGCAGTGAAATCATGGACATATTGTTCCATTTGTACACAGCCACAAACCTGCCACTGATTGTCCACAATTTCACTGCTGCCACAGCTTTATCTCTGTGTGTGACAGGGACTTTAGGCTCAGAAATATTTGGACAGTGACTGAATCTTTGTGATTTCAGCTCTGCAGACCACTTTTTTTTAAGGTGGCTTTATTCAAGATAGAACAACTAAGATGTACTTGAAGTAAAGACTTTCTGGTTTAATTAAAGGGGTTGATCAAAAATATCCTGTGAAACATTTTGGAATTGCAGCCATTTTTCTACAAAGTCTCCTCATTTCGGGACTCAAAAGTAATTGGGATAATTACCTTTCCCATAAATAATTTTAACTCTTTGTAGAGAATTCTTTGCAGCGATGACTGAAATCTTGTGGCCATGGACATCTCTATCGCTGGTCTCCTCCGGTGTGAGGCTTCTGGCCGTGGAAATCTCCATTGCTTGTCTCCTCCGGTGTGAGGCTTTCGGCCTTGGACGTCTCCTTCTCTGGTCTTCTCCGGTGTGAGGCTTCCAGCCGTGGACGACTCAATCACTCATCTCCTTCTGTGTGAGGCAACCGGCCGTGGACATCTCCATCTCTGGTCTCCTCTGGTGTGAGGCTTCCGTCCATGGATGTCTCCATCGCTGGTCTCCTCCGGTGTGAGGCTTCTGGCCATGGACGTCTCCATCACTGGTCTCCTCCAGTGTGAGGCTTCCGGCTGTGAACGTCTCCATCGCTGGTCTCCGGTGTGAGGCTTCCGTCCATGGATGTCTCCATCGCTGGTCTCTGGAGTGAGGCTTCCGGCTGTAGACATGTCTCCATCGCTTGTCTCCTTCGGTGTGAGGCTTTCGGCCATAGATGTCTCCATTGCTGGTCTCCTCCTGTGTGAGGCTTCCGGCTGTGGACGTCTCCATCGCTGGTCTCCTCCGGTGTGAGGCTTCCGGCTGTGGACGTCTCCATCGCTGGTCTCCGGTGTGAGGCTTCCGTCCATGGATGTCTCCATCGCTGGTCTCTGGAGTGAGGCTTCCAGCTGTAGACATGTCTCCATCGCTTGTCTCCTTCGGTGTGAGGCTTTCGGCCTTGGATGTATCCATCTCTGGTCTCCCCCGGTGTGAGGCTTTCGGCCTTGGATGTCTCCATCTCTGGTCTCCTTCGGTGTGAGGCTTTCGGCCGTGGACGTCTCCATCACTGGTCTCCGGAGTGAGGCTTCCGGCTGTAGACATGTCTCCATCGCTTGTCTCCTTCGGTGTGAGGCTTTCGGCCATGGATGTCTCCATTGCTGGTCTCCTCCTGTGTGAGGCTTTGCCGCCTTTACTGCGTTGACTTCAGTTGTTTCTTGTTTGTGGCTTTCTCCTTAACTTTTGTCTTAATCCTGGAAAATGCCACTCGATGCGGCTGAGATCTGGGGAGGACTCGGCCATTGCAGAATATTCCACTTCTTCGCTTTATCAGGATGTTTTGGGTCATTGTCCGTCGATCTGTGAAGCGTCTTCCAATGATTGCTCTAGTTGGATGAATCTGAGCAGAAACTCTTGCCCTGTGCACTCCAGAATTGAGCCAGCGAGGCTGCTTGTAAATGGCCATCTATTAAAAACATTCAATTTAGAAACGGGCACCAGGCAGGGTTCCCTTTATAACCCCTTCTTCTTTTTGGCAGTTGAGCCTTTAGCATGTGAGTTGAGTGAGTCTTGTGGGACTTCGGTGTGGGGACATAGAGGAACAAGCCTGTATCTGTGGATTCGGTTGATGGTCCGGGGTGTTGATTGACTGGGATAAATCGGTGCTGATGCCCATAGACTCCCAAATACAGATCATTGATAAATGTAAAGATTTGGGTAAAGACCATATAACACCATAGATCCGTTGTTGGACCGATTTAGGACATCCATGACCAAACTCCCTCTGCCGGTTATTGGACGCGGCAACCTTATAATAATGATCCTAATGCCTCAGTTCCAGTCTATGCCGCATAATGCCCCTTACTGGCTTCCCCCTCCCCACCACCCGAAATTTCGCAAATTACAAACCTTGTTTAGAGAACTAATTTGGCGTAAGAAACTGGCTTGGATAAAATTAACAGCCCTTCAGCGTGGTATGGATGCAGGTGGACTTGTAAGTCCAGACCCTTGGCATTATTTCATCACATCCCATCTGCAGTACTCTCATGGTTGGGGGGTAAATCGGGAACTTTTTTGACACCGGATACAAAATGACCTCACCGTTGTGTGTTGGAGACGGGAGTGTTTCTTGGGAGGAGGTCCCTGACGCCTACACTTGCCTTATTGTCGAAGGTGTGGGACTGACGAAAACAACATATGGGCATATCGGGACGTACTAAACTTACTCCGGTATGGCATAATCCAATTCTTAGTGAATTATTCAAACTGGGAAGTTTCTCTGAGTGGGAACAAAGAGGGATCTGCCTGTTACATCAATTGTACTCAAATCCCACTCTTTAGAGCTCTCAGCAGCTTCAGGAGGAATTTATCTGACCGCACACTTGTTTTTACCAGCACCTGCAGATCAGCCATTTCGTCAATTATGTCCAGACTTCACAATTCACCATAATTATTTAATTGATTCTGCAGATGGCACAAAGGGCCCGATCCCACTATTTATAAGAGGTTCATTGAATCTCAGACAGGGGGACAAACAACTGTAGCTCATTCTAGATGGATGGCAGACATGGGCTCTATATCAATGGAACATTGGGGTGAGGTCCTAGAGGATGTTCCTAAATTGTCACTATGTGAGGCCCAGAGACTTTCCCAGATATATCTTATCCATAGCATTTACAAGACCCCTAGTTTCGCGCAGATGGAAGGTGTCCTAGATGCGGAATCGAAGAAGCTCTGGGAATGGTGAAAGTTGGGGACCTCTGGGAAGGGGTTCCATTCCTTAGTGGAAAGGGTGTATGGGGTGAGACCTTTGGCGGACCCACTTGTTACGTTTTGGGAGTCTTAGAGGATGGAATTGACCCAGACACTCCTAAATATTTGGCTATTGGTCGTGTACTATATCAGACTCCTTAACTTCTACCATTCCATTGGTTGGATGTACGATCTCCCAGTATTGGAGACCTGAGACGCAAAATATATAACAGAATTTGGTTAGAGAGGGGCGTCTATACCCAACGTAACTTGATGGATAAATTTGAGAGCATATGGGGTCCTTGGTTGGACATTCCCAGAAAACCACTGAACCTATTACTCAGAGACAGAATTTCTATAATACTACCCGTATCTTCTACTTGATATCCAATATGTCAATAAGAACACTTTCTTCAGTCACATCATCAATAACCCCTAGAACCCCAGGGCCATTGGGAGCCCTGCATGCCCGGCCACCACACCGCCGCCGCCATGTGTTACAGACATGCTGTGCTCGGGATCAGGAGCCGCTCCAAGCCTTCTCCACACTTTCTTCTTCCATCTTTCTCTAACAGGTTGTTCTTAGTCTCATCCGTCCTCTGCTGCGTCTCCAGAACTGGGCGGCTTCTTTAGATGTTTTATGGCAAAATCTAATCTTGCCTATTTTTCGGGCTGGTGAATGGTTTGCTCCTTGTGGTGACCCCTCTGTATTTGCTCCTTGTGGTGACCCCTCTGTATTTGCTCCTTGTGGTGACTCCTCTGCATTTGCCCCTTGTGGTGATCCCTCTGTATTTGCTCCTTGTGGTGACTCCTCTGTATTTGCACCTTGTGGTGACTCCTCTGCATTTGCCCCTTGTGGTGATCCCTCTGTATTTGCTCCTTGTGGTGACTCCTCTGTATTTGCCCCTTGTGGTGACTCCTCTGCATTTGCCCCTTGTGGTGATCCCTCTGTATTTGCTCCTTGTGGTGACCCCTCTGTATTTGCACCTTGTGGTGACTCCTCTGTATTTGCTCCTTGTGGTGATCCCTCTGTATTTGCTCTTTGTGGTGACCCCTCTGTATTTGCTCCTTGTGGTGACCCCTCTGTATTTGCTCCTTGTGGTGACCCATCTGTATTTGCTCCTTGTGGTGACCCCTCTGTATTTGCTCCTTGTGGTGACTCCTCTGTATTTGCTCCTTGTGGTGACTCCTCTGTATTTGCTCCTTGTGGTGACTCCTCTGTATTTGCTCCTTGTGGTGACTCCTCTGTATTTGCTCCTTGTGGTGACTCCTCTGTATTTGCTCCTTGTGGTGACTCCTCTGTATTTGCTCTTTGTGGTGACCCCTCTGTATTTGCTCCTTGTGGTGACTCCTCTGTATTTGCTCCTTGTAGTGATCCCTCTGTATTTGCTCCTTGTGGTGACTCCTCTGTATTTGCTTCTTGTGGTGACCCCTCTGTATTTGCTCCTTGTGGTGACTCCTCTGTATTTGCTCCTTGTGGTGACCCCTCTGTATTTGCTCCTTGTGGTGACCCCTCTGTATTTGCTCCTTGTGGTGACTCCTCTGTATTTGCTCCTTGCGGTGACCCCTCTGTATTTGCTCCTTGTGGTGACTCTTCTGTATTTGCTCCTTGTGGTGACTCCTCTGTATTTGCTCCTTGTGGTGACTCCTCTGTATTTGCACCTTGTGGTGACTCCTCTGTATTTGCTCCTTGTGGTGACTCCTCTGTATTTCCTCCTTGTGGTGACTCCTCTGTATTTCCTCCTTGTGGTGACTCCTCTGTATTTGCTCCTTGTGGTGACCCCTCTGTATTTGCTCCTTGTGGTGACTCCTCTGTATTTGCTCCTTGTGGTGACTCCTCTGTATTTGCTCCTTGTGGTGACTCCTCTGTATTTGCTCCTTGTGGTGACTCCTCTGTATTTGCTCCTTGTGGTGACTCCTCTGTATTTGCTCCTTGTGGTGACCCCTCTGTATTTGCCCCTTGTGGTGACTCCTCTGTATTTGCTCCTTGTGGTGACCCCTCTGTATTTGCACCTTGTGGTGACTCCTCTGTATTTGCTCCTTGTGGTGACTCCTCTGTATTTGCTCCTTGTGGTGACTCCTCTGTATTTGCACCTTGTGGTGACTCCTCTGCATTTGCCCCTTGTGGTGATCCCTCTGTATTTGCTCCTTGTGGTGACTCCTCTGTATTTGCCCCTTGTGGTGACTCCTCTGTATTTTCTCCTTCTGGTGACCCCTGTGTATTTGCTCCTTGTGGTGACCCCTCTGTATTTGCTCCTTGTGGTGACCCCTCTGTATTTGCTCCTTGTGGTGACTCCTCTGTATTTGCTCCTTGTGGTGACCCCTCTGTATTTGCTCCTTGTGGTGACCCCTCTGTATTTGCTCCTTGTGGTGACTCCTCTGTATTTGCTCCTTGTGGTGACTCCTCTGTATTTGCTCTTTGTGGTGACCCCTCTGTATTTGCTCCTTGTGGTGACTCCTCTGTATTTGCTCCTTGTAGTGATCCCTCTGTATTTGCTCCTTGTGGTGACTCCTCTGTATTTGCTTCTTGTGGTGACCCCTCTGTATTTGCTCCTTGTGGTGACTCCTCTGTATTTGCTCCTTGTGGTGACCCCTCTGTATTTGCTCCTTGTGGTGACCCCTCTGTATTTGCTCCTTGTGGTGACTCCTCTGTATTTGCTCCTTGCGGTGACCCCTCTGTATTTGCTCCTTGTGGTGACTCTTCTGTATTTGCTCCTTGTGGTGACTCCTCTGTATTTGCTCCTTGTGGTGACTCCTCTGTATTTCCTCCTTGTGGTGACTCCTCTGTATTTGCTCCTTGTGGTGACCCCTCTGTATTTGCTCCTTGTGGTGACTCCTCTGTATTTGCTCCTTGTGGTGACTCCTCTGTATTTGCTCTTTGTGGTGACCCCTCTGTATTTGCTCCTTGTGGTGACTCCTCTGTATTTGCTCCTTGTAGTGATCCCTCTGTATTTGCTCCTTGTGGTGACTCCTCTGTATTTGCTTCTTGTGGTGACCCCTCTGTATTTGCTCCTTGTGGTGACTCCTCTGTATTTGCTCCTTGTGGTGACCCCTCTGTATTTGCTCCTTGTGGTGACTCCTCTGTATTTGCTCCTTGTGGTGACTCCTCTGTATTTGCTCCTTGTGGTGACCCCTCTGTATTTGCTCCTTGTGGTGACTCCTCTGTATTTGCTCCTTGTAGTGATCCCTCTGTATTTGCTCCTTGTGGTGACTCCTCTGTATTTGCTTCTTGTGGTGACCCCTCTGTATTTGCTCCTTGTGGTGACTCCTCTGTATATGCTCCTTGTGGTGACCCCTCTGTATTTGCTCCTTGTAGTGACTCCTCTGTATTTGCTCCTTGTGGTGACTCCTCTGTATTTCCTCCTTGTGGTGACTCCTCTGTATTTGCTCCTTGTGGTGACCCCTCTGTATTTGCTCCTTGTGGTGACCCCTCTGTATTTGCTCCTTGTGGTGACTCCTCTGTATTTGCTCCTTGTGGTGACTCCTCTGTATTTGCTCTTTGTGGTGACCCCTCTGTATTTGCTCCTTGTGGTGACTCCTCTGTATTTGCTCCTTGTAGTGATCCCTCTGTATTTGCTCCTTGTGGTGACTCCTCTGTATTTGCTTCTTGTGGTGACCCCTCTGTATTTGCTCCTTGTGGTGACTCCTCTGTATTTGCTCCTTGTGGTGACCCCTCTGTATTTGCTCCTTGTGGTGACTCCTCTGTATTTGCTCCTTGTGGTGACTCCTCTGTATTTGCTTCTTGTGGTGACCCCTCTGTATTTGCTCCTTGTGGTGACTCCTCTGTATTTGCTCCTTGTGGTGACTCCTCTGTATTTCCTTCTTGTAGTGATCCCTCTGTATTTGCTCCTTGTGGTGACCCCTCTGTATTTGCTCCTTGTGGTGACCCCTCTGTATTTGCTCCTTGTGGTGACTCCTCTGTATTTGCTCCTTGCGGTGACCCCTCTGTATTTGCTCCTTGTGGTGACTCTTCTGTATTTGCTCCTTGTGGTGACTCCTCTGTATTTGCCCCTTGTGGTGACTCCTCTGTATTTGCTCCTTGCGGTGACTCCTCTGTATTTGCTCCTTGTGGTGACTCCTCTGTATTTGCTCCTTGTGGTGACTCCTCTGTATTTGCTCCTTGTGGTGACTCCTCTGTATTTCCTCCTTGTGGTGACTCCTCTGTATTTGCTCCTTGCGGTGACCCCTCTGTATTTGCTCCTTGTGGTGACTCCTCTGTATTTGCCGCTTGTGGTGACTCCTCTGTATTTGCTCCTTGTGGTGACTCCTCTGTATTTGCTCCTTGTGGTGACTCCTCTGTATTTGCTCCTTGTGGTGACTCCTCTGTATTTGCTCCTTGTGGTGACCCCTCTGTATTTGCCCCTTGTGGTGACTCCTCTGTATTTTCTCCTTCTGGTGACCCCTGTGTATTTGCTCCTTGTGGTGACTCCTCTGTATTTGCTCCTTGTGGTGACTCCTCTGTATTTCCTCCTTGTGGTGACCCCTCTGTATTTCCTCCTTGTGGTGACTCCTCTGTATTTGCACCTTGTGGTGACCCCTCTGTATTTGCACCTTGTGGTGACCCCTCTGTATTTGCTCCTTGTGGTGACTCCTCTGTATTTGCTCCTTGTGGTGACTCCTCTGTATTTGCTCCTTGTGGTGACCCCTGTGTATTTGCTCCTTGTGGTGACCCCTCTGTATTTGCTCTTTGTGGTGACTCCTCTGTATTTGCCCCTTGTGGTGACTCCTCTGTATTTGCCCCTTGTGGTGACCCTTCTGTATTTGCACCTTGTGGTGACTCCTCTGTATTTGCTCCTTGTGGTGACTCCTCTGTATTTGCCCCTTGTGGTGACTCCTCTGTATTTGCTCCTTGTGGTGACTCCTCTGTATTTGCTCCTTGTGGTGACCCCTCTGTATTTGCCCCTTGTGGTGACTCCTCTGTATTTGCTCCTTGTGGTGACTCCTCTGTATTTGCTCCTTGTGGTGACCCCTCTGTATTTGCTCCTTGTGGGGACTCCTCTGTATTTGCCCCTTGTGGTGACTCCTCTGTATTTGCTCCTTGTGGTGACTCCTCTGTATTTGCTCCTTCTGGTGACCCCTCTGTATTTGCTCCTTGCGGGGACTCCTCTGTATTTGCCCCTTGTGGTGACTCCTCTGTATTTGCTCCTTGTGGTGACTCCTCTGTATTTGCTCCTTGTGGTGACCCCTCTGTATTTGCTCTCATGAAGTCTTCTCTTTATGGTGGACTTAAATCCTGACATACCGACTTCCCGGAGAGGGGTCTTCCCTTGGGGGGGGGGGGGGGGGGTTGTGAAGGTGTTTCTTCACCATGGAAAGGATTCTGCAATCATCCACCGCTGTTTTTTGTTCCGGGGTCGTCCAGGTCTTCTTTGGTTCCCAGCTCACCAGTGAGGTCTTTTTTTGTAGAATGTACCAAACTGTTGATTTTGCCGCTCCTAACATTTCTGCTCTCTGAAGGATTTCTTCTTCTTCTTTTCAGCCTAATAATGGTCAGTTTCTCTTCCAGTAAGAGCTCTTCTGACCACATGTTGTGGATTCACAGTAACATTTTCCACATGCAAATGCTGCACCTGGAATCAGCTCCAGACCTTTTACCTGCTTAATTGATGATGGATTAATGAAGGAATCGCCCATGAGAGCGCTTTTGAAGTAATTACTTTTGGTCCCTTGAAAAAGGAGACAGCTACATATTAAAGGGCTGTAATTCCTTAACCCTTCCTCCAATTAGGATGTGACTATCCTCAAATTAAAGCTGAGAGTCGGCCCTTTAAGCCCAGGTTGATCTTATAGCTGCATCCTGAGCATGTTTTGGTAAGCAGTTAAAATGCCAAAACTTGTGTGTGTCGCCGTCCCAAATATTTCTGGCCCTAACTGTATATGGATGACTTACAACCCTGTACAACTCTGAGCAGAGCTATAATGCCGCCATGTGCATGATTTCTTACGTCACACCTCAATATTTAGTATTTTGTCACGGAATTTCCCATAGATGTGCCGGGCATAGCGCACTCTTTACCATTTCACTACCTCTTCTTTACACGCACCTTTCTGCCAGCGTTTGCTCCTGTCTTCCCGCGTACCCATACATCGTTGCTTCTCTGAGGCCACGTTCTTCCCTCTCCATCATTTTTCGGCCTCCCTCATCAGCTGCGCGTCCCTCCGCACACATTCACTTCCCCATAAATCTCCCGTGTTTCCATATTAACATCTCGCTCATGGCTGTATCCGTCCCCCCGCACCTCCGGGCCGTACTCTGCCTCCGCAGTTCTTCCTCCATGCTAGATCCCATTGCTCCATGCTAGATCTTCTTCCTCCATGCTCGATCCCATTGCTCCATGCTAGATCTTCTTCCTCCATGCTCGATCCCATTGCTCCATGCTAGATCTTCTTCCTCCATGCTAGATCCCATTGCTCCATGCTAGATCTTCTTCCTCCATGCTAGATCCTATTGCTCCATGCTAGATCTTCTTCCTCCATGCTAGATCCCATTGCTCCATGCTAGATCTTCTTCCTCCATGCTAGATCCTATTGCTCCATGCTAGATCTTCTTCCTCCATGCTCGATCCCATTGCTCCATGCTAGATCTTCTTCCTCCATGCTCGATCCCATTGCTCCATGCTAGATCTTCTTCCTCCATGCTAGATCCCATTGCTCCATGCTAGATCTTCTTCCTCCATGCTAGATCCTATTGCTCCATGCTAGATCTTCTTCCTCCATGCTCGATCCCATTGCTCCATGCTAGATCTTCTTCCTCCATGCTCGATCCCATTGCTCCATGCTAGATCTTCTTCCTCCATGCTAGATCCCATTGCTCCATGCTAGATCTTCTTCCTCAATGCTCGATCCCATTGCTCCATGCTAGATCTTCTTCCTCCATGCTAGATCCCATTGCTCCATGCTAGATCTTCCTCCTCCATGCTCGATCCCATTGCTCCATGCTAGATCTTCTTCCTCCATGCTAGATCCCATTGCTCCATGCTAGATCTTCTTCCTCCATGCTCGATCCCATTGCTCCATGCTAGATCTTCTTCCTCCATGCTAGATCCCATTGCTCCATGCTAGATCTTCCTCCTCCATGCTCGATCCCATTGCTCCATGCTAGATCTTCTTCCTCCATGCTAGATCCCATTGCTCCATGCTAGATCTTCTTCCTCCATGCTAGATCCCATTGCTCCATGCTAGATCTTCTTCCTCCATGCTAGATCCCATTGCTCCATGCTAGATCTTCTTCCTCCATGCTAGATCCCATTGCTCCATGCTAGATCTTCTTCCTCCATGCTCGATCCCATTGCTCCATGCTAGATCTTCTTCCTCCATGCTCGATCCCATTGCTCCATGCTAGATCTTCTTCCTCCATGCTAGATCCCATTGCTCCATGCTAGATCTTCTTCCTCCATGCTAGATCCTATTGCTCCATGCTAGATCTTCTTCCTCCATGCTAGATCCCATTGCTCCATGCTAGATCTTCTTCCTCCATGCTAGATCCTATTGCTCCATGCTAGATCTTCTTCCTCCATGCTCGATCCCATTGCTCCATGCTAGATCTTCTTCCTCCATGCTCGATCCCATTGCTCCATGCTAGATCTTCTTCCTCCATGCTAGATCCCATTGCTCCATGCTAGATCTTCTTCCTCAATGCTCGATCCCATTGCTCCATGCTAGATCTTCTTCCTCCATGCTAGATCCCATTGCTCCATGCTAGATCTTCCTCCTCCATGCTCGATCCCATTGCTCCATGCTAGATCTTCTTCCTCCATGCTAGATCCCATTGCTCCATGCTAGATCTTCTTCCTCCATGCTCGATCCTATTGCTCCATGCTAGATCTTCTTCCTCCATGCTAGATCCCATTGCTCCATGCTAGATCTTCTTCCTCCATGCTAGATCCCATTGCTCCATGCTAGATCTTCTTCCTCCATGCTAGATCCCATTGCTCCATGCTAGATCTTCTTCCTCCATGCGCGATCCCATTGCTCCATGCTAGATCTTCTTCCTCCATGCTAGATCCCATTGCTCCATGCTAGATCTTCTTCCTCCATGCTCGATCCCATTGCTCCATGCTAGATCTTCTTCCTCCATGCTAGATCCCATTGCTCCATGCTAGATCTTCTTCCTCCATGCTCGATCCCATTGCTCCATGCTAGATCTTCTTCCTCCATGCTAGATCCCATTGCTCCATGCAAGATCTTCTTCCTCCATGCTAGATCCCATTGCTCCATGCTAGATCTTCTTCCTCCATGCTAGATCCCATTGCGCAGTGATCCCGGAATCTGATCCTTCATATTCCATCCAGAACAGATCTCCACACTGTTGGGTGGGATCACGGCTGCAAACCTGCAATGAAAGCCGATAGACGTGGCCAGTTGGTTGGATGTGGACATCTTTGGCCACCATTGACCCGACATCTCAGGTTGTCCCGGCCCTCCTACGTGCCTCTACATGGACACCTCTTACCTTTATATTCTTCCCGTTCACCCTAAAATCTGCTTCTCTGGTTCCCCGATATTTTTAACATTTTATCTTTATTACCGTCACCCTGTCTTTATAGAATATCCTCCCGAGACCCCCATAAACTCACAGCCTTGCCCCCAGATAATGCGGCCTTCATTACCACCTCTATCGCTTCTCCTCTACTACTTTACACAGTGATCATTTGTATCCAGGTCTCTTCCTTCATGCTCCCCCCTCACTGTCCCTTAATCATCGGCTTTATACCTCCATACCGCTCTCTGAACCCCAACCCATGTCTCTTCCTTTACACCAAATCTTACCGTCAACCCATGTCCCTGCCTTTCTGCCCTGATTTCTCACTGCTGCCCTTTACCCATGTCCCTTCCTTTATAACACACTTCTCACTGCCGCCCTTACCTATGTCCCTTCCTTTATAACACACTTCTTACTGCCGCCCTTACCCATGTCCCTTCCTTTATAACACACTTCTCACTGCCGCCCTTACCCATGTCCCTTCCTTTATAACACACTTCTCACTGCTGCCCTTACCTATGTCCCTTCCTTTATAACACACTTCTCACTGCTGCCCTTACCCATGTCCCTTCCTTTATAACACACTTCTCACTGCTGCCCTTACCCATGTCCCTTCCTTTATAACACACTTCTCACTGCTGCCCTTACCTATGTCCCTTCCTTTATAACACACTTCTCACTGCTGCCCTTACCCATGTCCCTTCCTTTATAACACACTTCTCACTGCTGCCCTTACCCATGTCCCTTCCTTTATAACACACTTCTCACTGCTGCCCTTACCTATGTCCCTTCCTTTATAACACACTTCTCACTGCTGCCCTTAGCCATGTCCCTTCCTTTATAACACACTTCTCACTGCCGCCCTTATCCAAATCCCTTCCTTTATATCACAATTCTCACTGCCGCCCTTATCCAAATCCCTTCCTTTATAACACACTTCTCACTGCTGCCCTTAGCCATGTCCCTTCTTTATAACACACTTCTCACTGCCGCCCTTATCCAAATCCCTTCCTTTATAACACACTTCTCACTGCTGCCCTTAGCCATGTCCCTTTCTTTATAGCACACTTCTCACTGCCGCCCTTATCCAAATCCCTTCCTTTATAACACACTTCTCACTGCCGCCCTTATCCAAATCCCTTCCTTTATAAGACACTTCTCAGTGCCGCCCTTAGCCATGTCCCTTTCTTTATAACACACTTCTAACTGCCGCCCTTATCCAAATCCTTTCCTTTATAACACACTTCTCACTGCTGCCCTTACCCATGTCCCTTCCTTTATAACACACTTCTCACTGCCGCCCTTATCCAAATCCCTTCCTTTATAAGACACTTCTCAGTGCCGCCCTTAGCCATGTCCCTTTCTTTATAACACACTTCTAACTGCCGCCCTTATCCAAATCCCTTCCTTTATAACACACTTCTCACTGCCGCCCTTATTCAAATCCTTTCCTTTATAACACACTTCTCACTGCTGCCCTTAGCCATGTCCCTTTCTTTATAACACACTTCTCACTGCTGCCCTTATCCAAATCTCTTCCTTTATAACACACTTCTCACTGCTGCCCTTACCCATGTCCCTTCCTTTATAACACACTTCTCACTGCCGCCCTTATCCAAAACCTTTCCTTTATAACAGACTTCTCACTGCTGCCCTTACCCATGTCCCTTTTTTTATAACACACTTCTCACTGCCGCCCTTATCCAAATCCTTTCCTTTATAACACACTTCTCACTGCCGCCCTTATCCAAATCCCTTCCTTTATAACACACTTCTCACTGCCGCCCTTATCCAAATCCCTTCCTTTATAACACACTTCTCACTGCTGCCCTTAGCCATGTCCCTTTCGTTATAACACACTTCTCACTGCCGCCCTTATCCAAATCCCTTCCTTTATAACACACTTCTCACTGCTGCCCTTAGCCATGTCCCTTTCTTTATAACACACTTTTCACTGCTGCCCTTATCCAAATCCCTTCCTTTATAACACACATCTCACTGCTGCCCTTAGCCATGTCCCTTTCTTTATAACACACTTCTCACTGCCGCCCTTATCCAAATCCCTTCCTTTATAACACACTTCTCACTGCCGCCCTTATCCAAATCCCTTCCTTTATAACACACTTCTCACTGCTGCCCTTAGCCATGTCTTTTCCTTTATAACACACTTCTCACTGCCACCCTTACACATGACCTTTCCTTTATAACACACTTCTCACTGCCGCCCTTATCCAAATCCCTTCCTTTATAACACACTTCTCACTGCCGCTTTTACCCATGTCCCTTCCTTTAGAACACACTTCTCACTGCTGCCCTTACCCATGTCCCTTCCTTTATAACACACTTCTCACTGACGCCCTTACCCAAGTCCCTTTCTTTATAACACACTTCTTAGTGACTCTTTTACCCATATCCCTTCCTTTATAAATGACGTCTCATGGCCGCCTTTATCCATGTCCTCTCCTTTATAACCCACTTAGTGCTGCCCTTAACCTTTATCTTTCTCACTGGTGCCCTTACCCATGTCCCTTCCTTTATAACACAATTCTCACTGCTGCCCTTACTCATGTCCCTTCCTTTATAACACACTTCTCACTGCCACCCTTACCTATATCTCTTACTTTATACCCCTCTACTCACTGCCACCCTAACTCATGAACCTTCCTTTAAAACACAATTCTCACTGCTGCCCTTACCCATCTCTTCTCCTTTCTACACCTCTTCATACTGCCGCCCTTAGCCATGTCCCTTCCTTTATAACACACTTCTCACTGCTGTCCTTACCCATATTTCCTCCTTTCTACACCTCTTCATACTGCCACCCTTAGCCATGTCCCTTCCTTTATAACACACTTCTCACTGCTGCCCTTATCCATGTCCATTGCTTCTTTAACACACTTCACACTGCTGCCCTTCCCATATTCCTTCCATTATACCACACTTTCCATTGCTGCCTCTATCGCTGTCCTTTCCTTTATAACCCATTTCTCAGTGCTGCCCTTACCCTTTATACCTTTCTCAGTGCTGCTCTTACCTATGTCCCTTTCTTTGTACCCCACTTCTCACTATCAATCTTACGAATGTCCCTTCCTTTATAACACCCTTCTCAATGCCAACCTTACCCATATGGTACATTCTTGTTGGACCGCAATGATCTCTGCTAAGACCGATTTATTATTAATCTGTTTACCCTCAATCCTATCCCATCATTGCTGACAACACCAAACTATGTAGGATATTAAAAACAACTGACCTTGATAGTACAATATTACAGAACAATCTGGATAAGATGTTGGAATGGGAAGATACTTGGCAAATTAGATGTAATGGTGATAAAGTAATGCCCCGAGGACGGAGTAATCCTATAGCTGCATATATATTAAATGGAAGTAACCTCCGGACTAAAGAACAAGAGGAAGAGCGGGGGATTCTGGGTACAAATAAGCTGAGCAGCAGCTCTCAATGTCAGGCAGCAGCTGCAAAAGGGAGGAGAAAAAGAGAGATTAGATCCCGGGTTCCCAGCGTATTGTTCCCCCTCTATAAATCACTTGTAAGGCCACATCTGGAATATGGGAACCAGTTTTGGGTTCCATATTTTAAAAAGGAAATTCAGAAGTTAGAGGCAGTTCAAAGGCGGCAACTAGATTATTACAAGGAATGGAGGCCGCCTGTATGATGAGTAATGGAAGCCGCCTGTATGAAGAGTAATGGAGGCCGCCCATGTGATGAGTAATGGAGGCCGCCCGTATGATGAGTAATGGAGGCCGCCCGTATGATAAATAATGGAGGCCGCCCGTATGATGAGTAATGGAGGCCGCCCGTATGATGAGTAATGGAGGCCGCCCGTATGATAAATAATGGAGGCCGCCCGTATGATGAGTAATGGAAGCCGCCCGTATGATGAGTAATGGAGGCCGCCCGTATGATGAGGAATGGAGGCCGCCCGTATGATGAGTAATGGAGGCCGCCCGTATGATGAGGAATGGAGGCCGCCCGTATGATGAGGAATGGAGGCCGCCCGTATGATGAGGAATGGAGGCCGCCCGTATGATGAGTAATGGAGGCCGCCCGTATGATGAGTAATGGAGGCCGCCCGTATGATGAGTAATGGAGGCCGCCCGTATGATGAGTAATGGAGGCCGCCCGTATGATGAGTAATGGAGGCCGCCCGTATGATGAGTAATGGAGGCCGCCCGTATGATAAATAATGGAGGCCGCCCGTATGATGAGTAATGGAAGCCGCCCGTATGATGAGTAATGGAGGCCGCCCGTATGACGAGTAATGGAGGCCGCCCGTATGATGAGTAATGGAGGCCGCCCGTATGATGAGTAATGGAGGCCGCCCGTATGATGAGTAATGGAGGCCGCCCGTATGCTGAGAGGTTGGAAAAGTTGGATTTGTTTAGCTTTAAAAAAAAAAAAGACGTCTCAGAGGAGATCTCATTTATATGTATAGATACATGTGTAGTCAATATAAAGGACTGGCACATGACTTATTTCTTCCAAAGACAATACTAAGGACCAGGGGCAGTCACTGCGGGGGAAGAAAAGCGATTCCAGCAGCTACATAGGAAAGGGTTCTTTACAGTTAGAGCAGTCGTGGAATGCGACCACAAGAGGTAGTAATGGCCGACACTATAACAGCTTTATATCAGGGCGGAGGATGTCCTCAGTGCACAGCATTGTCCGGTATAAATGATTTATTGAGGAAATGTAGAATTGGTGGAGGAAGATTGAACTTTATAGACCTCGGTCTTTTTTCAACCTATGTAACTATGTAACACACTTCTCACTGCCACCCTTACCCATGTCCCTTCCTTTATAACACACTTCTCACTGCCGCCCTTACCCATGTCCCTTCCTTTATAACACACTTCTCACTGCCACCCTTACCCATGTCCCTTCCTTTATAACACACTTCTCATTGCTGCCCTTACCCATGTCCCTTCCTTTATAACACACTTCTCACTGCCACCCTTACCCATGTCCCTTCCTTTATAATACACTTCTCACAGCCGCCCTTACCTATATCTCCTACTTTATACCCCTCTTCTCACTGCCGCTCTTGCCCCTTCCTTTATAACACACTTCTCACTGCCGCCCTTACCCATGTCCCTTCCTTTATAATACACTTCACACTGTCGCCCTTACCTATATCTTCTACTTTATACCCCTCTTCTCACTGCTGCCCTTACCCATGTCTCTTCCTTTATAACACACTTCTCACTGCTGCCCTTACCCATGTCCCTTCCTTTATAACACACTTCTCACTGCTGCCCTTACCCATGTCCCTTCCTTTATAATACACTTCTCACTGCCGCCCTTACCCATGTCCCTTCCTTTGTACTTCATCACTGCCTCTCTCATAGCATCTATACCCCATTTTCCCATATGAACATTTTTTCCTTATTCACATTTTAGTATCGCTATATTGAACCTCATCTTATCTGTCTTTTCACCACTCCTAATAATTTCACGGCCCCTCTCTTTCCAAGCATCCTGAACCCCCTGCCTCCCCCGTCAGTTTGGTACCCCTTAGTAGAATTCTCCAAACCTTACATGCCCCCTTATCGCACATCCTTCCCTTTCTTCGCACCCAGCACCTCCCTGCCTCCTCCATCGCCTCGCTATCTACGGCATCTTGTCTTTTCCTTCATCTTATTCCCCGCCGCGGTCCCATTTTTCGGCATTCCCCATAAAAGCTTTGCCGTTGTTTTTGCCATCGCTGAATGGCGAATCTCTGCTTAGATCCAGGGTATTTTCTCTGACAGGGAAGCCCAGCGCTCGGCTTCGTGTGGCGGGGGTTAACACAGAATGTCTCCTATGGGACGTCCTGCGGTCATGAATAATGCAGGAGCCCAGACGTGCTTACATTATGGATGGATAGTGAGAGATGGAGGTGTAGTGACAAGTGTGAAGGGGCAGTGATGCCGCAGACACGGCTCCAGGTCAGGAGAGGGGGGAAGGGGCCGCCTGTAGGGATCGGCGGCTGGAGAACTACAAGTCCTCTCCTGCTACATCACACATTGTAAGGAGTGATGCTCATGGCGAGCTGCTGCACAGCAATCCTGAAAATTTCTCAAGAGAAAGCGTAAAAGGGATTTCCACCCACAGATATGTATAATTTATCAGTCTGTTCATTTCATGCTACAAGTATTTTCTTTCCATCTTCCTCCGGCTCTGGAGCTTATACCCGTAGATTCAGGGTTCAGTCGCTGGCCCCGGATGTGGTGGGAGTAGGGTTCAGTCGCTTGCCTTGGATGTGGTGGGAGTAGGGTTCAGGGTTCAGTCGCTGGCCCCGGATGTGGTGGGAGTAGGGTTCAGTCGCTGGCCTTGGATGTGGTGGGAGTAGGGTTCAGTCGCTTGCCTCGGACGTGGTTGGAGTAGGGTTCAGTCGCTGGCCCCGGATGTGGTGGGAGTAGGGTTCAGTCGCTTGCCTCGGACGTGGTTGGAGTAGGGTTCAGTCGCTGGCCCCGGACGTGGTGGGAGTAGGGTTCAGTCGCTGGCCCCGGATGTGGTGGGAGTAGGGTTCAGTCGCTTGCCTCGGACGTGGTTGGAGTAGGGTTCAGTCGCTGGCCCCGGACGTGGTGGGAGTAGGGTTCAGTCGCTGGCCCCGGACGTGGCGGGAGTAGGGTTCAGTTGCTGGCCCCGGATGTGGTGGGAGTAGGGTTCAGTCGCTGGCCCCGGATGTGGTGCGAGTAGGGTTCAGTCGCTGACCCCGTACGCGGTGGGAGAAGGGTTCAGTCACTGACCCCGTACGCGGTGGGAGAAGGGTTCAGTCGCTGGCCCCGTACGCGGTGGGAGAAGGGTTCAGTCGCTGGTCCCGGGCGTGGTGGGAGTAGGGTTCAGTCGCTGGCCCCGGTGGGGGTAAGGTTTAGTCGCTGACCCCGTACGCGGTGGGAGAAGGGTTCAGTCACTGACCCCGTACGCGGTGGGAGAAGGGTTCAGTCGCTGGCCCCGGATGTGGTGGGAGTAGGGTTCAGTCGCTGGCCTTGCATGTGGTGGGAGTAGGGTTCAGTCGCTGACCCCGTACGCGGTGGGAGAAGGATTCAGTCGCTGACCCCGTACGCGGTGGGAGAAGGGTTCAGTCGCTGGCCCCGTACGCGGTGGGAGAAGGGTTCAGTCGCTGGCCCCGTACGTGGTGGGAGAAGGGTTCAGTCGCTGGCCCCGTACGCGGTGGGAGAAGGGTTCAGTCGCTGGCCCCGTACGCGGTGGGAGAAGGGTTCAGTCGCTGGCCCCGGGCGTGGTGGGAGTAGGGTTCAGTCGCTGGCCCCGGTGGGGGTAAGGTTTAGTCGCTGACCCCGTACGCGGTGGGAGAAGGGTTCAGTCGCTGGCCCCGTACGCGGTGGGAGAAGGGTTCAGTCGCTGGTCCCGGGCGTGGTGGGAGTAGGGTTCAGTCGCTGGTCCCGGGCGTGGTGGGATTACGATTACCATCTCCTATTGATGGTAAGGTACTAATCCAAAATGATTCCTCACTTACTACTGACTCTTGATAATACACCTATGAACCTAAGCTTGATATCACCGCCATATACTCCAGGGTTATCACTCCTGATATTGCACCTAGCCCCCAAAAAGTTCTTTGGTGTCATTTGAGGAGAGCCCCTTCCTCCAGTGCTCGCTGTGTCCCCTTCATGGCTTTCTTCTTTCAGCTCTTCCATAATGCACAGATTTGTACAGTTTACGACTATTAGTCATCCTGTAGACAGATTCTCCCCCTGAGCTGTGATCTGTGCGGCTCCTCCAGTCACCATGGGCCTCTTGGCTACTTCTCTCCTTGGGATGTCAGTTTTGGTGGACGGCCATGTCTTGTAGGTTTGCAGTTGTGCCGCACTCCTTCCTTTTTTGTATGATGGATTGAACAGTTTTCCATGAGATGTTCAGAGCTTGGACTATTTTTTATAACCTAACCCTGCTTTCCTCCTCTTTATCCCTGACCTGTCTGGTGGGCTCCTTGGTTTTCATGATGCTGTTTGATCCCTGATTTTCTCACACAAACCTCTGAGGCCGTCACAGAACAGCTGTGTCATCCAGGTGAACTCAATCTATTAATTGGTCACTCGACTGGTCACTAAGGATTTTATTTAGGGAATTAGACTACATGGGGCTGAATACTAATGCACGTCATAATTGTGAGATTTATATTTTTAAAATAACTTCACAATCATATATTGTTTCCTTTACACTTCACAAATACGTGTACTTTGTCTTGGTGTTGCATAAAATACATTTAAATTTGTGAATGTAACATGAAAAAATGCGAAAAAGTTCACGGGGTATGAATACTTCTCAGCGCACTGTATACAGCTACACCTGATACTATGGCCACATACTCCGGGGTATTTATTCTCCATTCTCTAGGATGATTACTGCTTATTTCACAATTATTATTCCTTATATTATTATCCATACTTGTGGAGAGCTGCGCCTCATATCACCAGTTACTCTGGTATCGTTACCCCTGCACATTACTTTAGGGTTGCTTCTTCGGGTAGCATTATTGTACAATTTCTCAAAACACTTTTTTGGTCCTATTGAGCCGAATATCTTCTGATTCTCACAAGAATTTACCCTACATTGCGCTATTGACATGAATTTCTCACCAGATGTTGGTAACAACCCATCCAATCCACACAGGCAAATAAATCAAACTATAGATGTCCATAAATTTAGTGATGCGTAATAATGATAAATGTCACAGGGAAAAAGTATTGAACACGTTATTGAAATGTATTTAATACTTTGTAAAACAACCTTTGTTGGTGATGAATATTTTTTACGTGTGTAGATTGGATGAGCTGAGCCGATCACTGGAGCTGAATCCAATAGAAAATGTATGGAAGGAACTAAAGCACAAAGTTCATAGCAGGAGCCAGGAAAGCAGGATGTGAGGAGTGTGTGTGGAAGAATGGGACAAAATCCACCTGAGCAATGCAGGCGACTAGTGTCTCCATACAGGATGTGAGGAGTGTGTGTGGAAGAATGGGACAAAATCCACCTGAGCAATGCAGGCGACTAGTGTCTCCATACAGGATGTGAGGAGTGTGTGCGGAAGAATGGGCCAAAATCCACCTGAGCAATGCAGGCGACTAGTGTCTCCATACAGGATGTGAGGAGTGTGTGTGTGGAAGAATGGGCCAAAATCCACAAGAGCAATGCAGGCGACTAGTGTCTCCATACAGGATGTCAGGAGTGTGTGCGGAAGAATGGACCAAAATCCACCTGAGCAATGCAGGTGACTAGTGTCTCCATACAGGATGTGAGGAGTGTGTGTGGAAGAATGGGACAAAATCCACCTGAGCAATGCAGGCGACTAGTGTCTCCATACAGGATGTGAGGAGTGTGTGCGGAAGAATGGGCCAAAATCCACAAGAGCAATGCAGGCGACTAGTGTCTCCATACAGGATGTGAGGAGTGTGTGCGGAAGAATGGGCCAAAATCCACCTGAGCAAAGCAGGCGACTAGTGTCTCCATACAGGATGTGAGGAGTGTGTGCGGAAGAATGGACCAAAATCCACCTGAGCAATGCAGGCGACTAGTGTCTCCATACAGGATGTGAGGAGTTTGTGCGGAAGAATGGAACAAAATCCACCTGAGCAATGCAGGCGACCAGTGTCTCCATACAGGATGTGAGGAGTGTGTGCGGAAGAATGGGCCAAAATCCACCTGAGCAATGCAGGTGACTAGTGTCTCCATACAGGATGTGAGGAGTGTGTGTGGAAGAATGGGCCAAAATCCACCTGAGCAATGCAGGTGACTAGTGTCTCCATACAGGATGTGAGGAGTGTGTGCGGAAGAATGGGCCAAAATCCACCTGAGCAATGCAGGTGACCAGTGTCTCCATACAGGATGTGAGGAGTGTATGTGGAAGAATGGGCCAAAATCCACCTGAGCAATGCAGGCGACTAGTGTCTCCATACAGGATGTGAGGAGTGTGTGTGTGGAAGAATGGGCCAAAATCCACCTGAGCAAAGCAGGCGACTAGTGTCTCCATACAGGATGTGAGGAGTGTGTGTGGAAGAATGGGCCAAAATCCACAAGAGCAATGCAGGTGACTAGTGTCTCCATACAGGATGTGAGGAGTGTGTATGGAAGAATGGGCCAGAATCCACCTGAGCAATGCAGGCGACTAGTGTCTCCATACAGAATGTGAGGAGTGTGTGCGGAAGAATGGGCCAAATCCACCTGAGCAATGCAGGCGACTAGTGTCTCCATACAGGATGTGAGGAGTGTGTGCGGAAGAATGGGCCAGAATCCACCTGAGCAATGCAGACGACTAGTGTCTCCATACAGGATGTGAGGAGTGTGTGTGCGGAAGAATGGGCCAAATCCACCTGAGCAATGCAGGCGACTAGTGTCTCCATACAGGATGTGAGGAGTGTGTGTGGAAGAATGGACCAAAATCCACCTGAGCAATGCAGGCGACTAGTGTCTCCATACAGGATGTGAGGAGTGTGTGCGGAAGAATGGACCAAAATCCACCTGAGCAATGCAGGTGACTAGTGTCTCCATACAGGATGTGAGGAGTGTGTGCGGAAGAATGGGCCAAATCCACCTGAGCAATGCAGGCGACTAGTGTCTCCATACAGAATGTGAGGAGTTTGTGCGGAAGAATGGGCCAAAATCCACCTGAGCAATGCAGGCGACTAGTGTCTCCATACAGGATGTGAGGAGTGTGTGCGGAAGAATGGGCCAAAATCCACCTGAGCAAAGCAGGCGACTAGTGTCTCCATACAGGATGTGAGGAGTGTGTGTGGAAGAATGGACCAAAATCCACCTGAGCAATGCAGGCGACCAGTGTCTCCATACAGGATGTGAGGAGTGTGTGTGTGGAAGAATGGGCCAAAATCCACCTGAGCAAAGCAGGCGACTAGTGTCTCCATACAGGATGTGAGGAGTGTGTGTGGAAGAATGGGCCAAAATCCACAAGAGCAATGCAGGTGACTAGTGTCTCCATACAGGATGTGAGGAGTGTGTATGGAAGAATGGGCCAGAATCCACCTGAGCAATGCAGGCGACTAGTGTCTCCATACAGAATGTGAGGAGTGTGTGCGGAAGAATGGGCCAAATCCACCTGAGCAATGCAGGCGACTAGTGTCTCCATACAGGATGTGAGGAGTGTGTGCGGAAGAATGGGCCAGAATCCACCTGAGCAATGCAGACGACTAGTGTCTCCATACAGGATGTGAGGAGTGTGTGTGCGGAAGAATGGGCCAAATCCACCTGAGCAATGCAGGCGACTAGTGTCTCCATACAGGATGTGAGGAGTGTGTGTGGAAGAATGGACCAAAATCCACCTGAGCAATGCAGGCGACTAGTGTCTCCATACAGGATGTGAGGAGTGTGTGCGGAAGAATGGACCAAAATCCACCTGAGCAATGCAGGTGACTAGTGTCTCCATACAGGATGTGAGGAGTGTGTGCGGAAGAATGGGCCAAATCCACCTGAGCAATGCAGGCGACTAGTGTCTCCATACAGAATGTGAGGAGTTTGTGCGGAAGAATGGGCCAAAATCCACCTGAGCAATGCAGGCGACTAGTGTCTCCATACAGGATGTGAGGAGTGTGTGTGTAAGAATGGGCCAAAATCCACCTGAGCAATGCAGGCGACTAGTGTCTCCATACAGGATGTGAGGAGTGTGTGCGGAAGAATGGTCCAAAATCCACCTGAGCAATGCAGACGACTAGTGTCTCCATACAGGATGTGAGGAGTGTGTGTGGAAGAATGGGCCAAATCCACCTGAGCAATGCAGGTGACTAGTGTCTCCATACAGGATGTGAGGAGTGTGTATGGAAGAATGGGCCAGAATCCACCTGAGCAATGCAGACGACTAGTGTCTCCATACAGGAGGTGAGGAGTGTGTGCGGAAGAATGGACCAAAATCCACCTGAGCAATGCAGGCGACTAGTGTCTCCATACAGGATGTGAGGAGTGTGTGTGCGGAAGAATGGGCCAAATCCACCTGAGCAATGCAGGCGACTAGTGTCTCCATACAGGATGTGAGGAGTGTGTATGGAAGAATGGGCCAGAATCCACCTGAGCAATGCAGACGACTAGTGTCTCCATACAGGATGGGAGGAGTGTGTGCGGAAGAATGGACCAAAATCCACCTGAGCAATGCAGACGACTAGTGTCTCCATACAGGATGTGAGGAGTGTGTGTGGAAGAATGGGCCAAATCCACCTGAGCAATGCAGGTGACTAGTGTCTCCATACAGGATGTGAGGAGTGTGTATGGAAGAATGGGCCAGAATCCACCTGAGCAATGCAGACGACTAGTGTCTCCATACAGGATGTGAGGAGTGTGTGCGGAAGAATGGGCCAAATCCACCTGAGCAATGCAGGTGACTAGTGTCTCCATACAGGATGTGAGGAGTGTGTGCGGAAGAATAGGCCAGAATCCACCTGAGCAATGCAGACGACTAGTGTCTCCATACAGGATGTGAGGAGTGTGTGCGGAAGAATGGACCAAAATCCACCTGAGCAATGCAGGCGACTAGTGTCTCCATACAGGATGTGAGGAGTGTGTATGGAAGAATGGGCCAGAATCCACCTGAGCAATGCAGACGACTAGTGTCTCCATACAGGATGTGAGGAGTGTGTGCGGAAGAATGGACCAAAATCCACCTGAGCAATGCAGACGACTAGTGTCTCCATACAGTATGTGAGGAGTGTGTGTGGAAGAATGGGCCAAATCCACCTGAGCAATGCAGGTGACTAGTGTCTCCATACAGGATGTGAGGAGTGTGTGTGGAAGAATGGGCCAAATCCACCTGAGCAATGCAGGTGACTAGTGTCTCCATACAGGATGTGAGGAGTGTGTATGGAAGAATGGGCCAGAATCCACCTGAGCAATGCAGACGACTAGTGTCTCCATACAGGAGGTGAGGAGTGTGTGCGGAAGAATGGACCAAAATCCACCTGAGCAATGCAGGCGACTAGTGTCTCCATACAGGATGTGAGGAGTGTGTGTGCGGAAGAATGGGCCAAATCCACCTGAGCAATGCAGGCGACTAGTGTCTCCATACAGGATGTGAGGAGTGTGTATGGAAGAATGGGCCAGAATCCACCTGAGCAATGCAGACGACTAGTGTCTCCATACAGGATGTGAGGAGTGTGTGTGGAAGAATGGGCCAAAATCCACCTGAGCAATGCAGGCGACTAGTGTCTCCATACAGAATGTGAGGAGTTTGTGCGGAAGAATGGGCCAAAATCCACCTGAGCAATGCAGGTGACTAGTGTCTCCATACAGGATGTGAGGAGTGTGTGCGGAAGAATGGGCCAAAATCCAACTGAACAATGCAGGCGACTAGTGTCTCCATACAGAATGTGAGGAGTTTGTGCGGAAGAATGGGCCAAAATCCACCTGAGCAATGCAGGCAACTAGTGTCTCCATACAGAATGTGAGGAGTTTGTGCGGAAGAATGGGCCAAAATCCACCTGAGCAATGCAGGCAACTAGTGTCTCCATACAGGATGTGAGGAGTGTGTGTGGAAGAATGGGCCAAATCCACCTGAGCAATATAGGTGACTAGTGTCTCCATACAGGAGGCGTCTGGAAGCTTCATCACCAACAAAGGCTTTTGGATGGTTTCTTACCGACATCTGGTGAGAAATTCATGTCAATAGCATCTTTAGAAATATATTTACTTAGAAAATTGTTGACGTGTTCAATACTTATTTCATCTGCTGTTTGTGCATCATGAATATTCTGCGATAAGTACATTGTTACTTTTATCTTTACTTTTCCTCACTCTTGTCCACATACTGAGACCCATCATGTGTGGGGGCTTCTCATCCACCGAGGGGCTCATTCACCACTTTACCTAAGAACATTGTCCTGAATAAAGAATGGAATGAAAACCTCCTTCAAGAGCAACTTCTCCCATCACCCAGCACAATGTGGTGATGATGATGCTTTTCCCCCATGATGTAGACAACTTGTCCCATCACCCAGCATAATGTGATAATGATGCTTTTCCCCCATGATGTAGACTTCTCCCATCATCCAGCGCAATGTGATAATGATGCTTTTCCCCCATGATGTAGACAACGTCTCCCATCACCCAGCACAATGTGATGATGCTTTTTCCCCATGATGTAGACAACGTCTCCCATCACCCAGCACAATGTGATAATGATGCTTTCCCCCCATGATGTAGACAACTTATCCCATCACCCAGCACAATGTGATAAAGATGCTTTTCCCCCATGATGTAGACTTCTCCCATCACCCAGCACAATGTGATAAAGATGCTTTTCCCCCATGATGTAGACTTCTCCCATCACCCAGCACAATGTGATAATGATGCTTTTCCCCCATGATATAGACAACTTCTCCCATCACCAAGCAAAATATGATATTGATGCTTTTCCCCCCAAGATGTAGACAACTTATCCCATCACCCAGCACAATGTGATAATGATGCTTTTATGCTTTTCCCCCATGATGTAGACAACTTCTCCCATCACCCAGCAAAATGTGATAATGATGCTTTTCCCCCATGATGTAGAGAACTTCTCCCATCACCCAGCACAATGTGATAATGATGCTTCCCCCGCCATTATATAGACAACTTCTCCCATCACCAAGCAAAATGTGATAATGATGCTTTTCCCCCATGATGTAGACAACTTATCCCATCACCCAGCACAATGTGAGAATGATGCTTTTCCACCATGATGTAGACAAATTCTCCCAAAAATGTGATAATGTTGCTTTTCCCTCATGATGTAGATTAAGACACAAAGCAAAAGGGATAACTAAATGTCTCGGGAAACAAAACACTGACATTTTGGGTCCAGGACCAGGAAACACCTTAGATTTCAATCTCATTGAGAACTTGCAGTTGATCCCCAAATTGCGACAAACAAAAGTTCAGAAATTGTGATAACTCCGAGCACTGATGAGACCAGAACGGGGCGAAGGGCAGAAGTCTGGAGAAATCAGGGGCAGCGTTGAAAATATTGATGTAAAACTTAATGTTTTTGTTAATAAAAGTGTAACAACTTATGTACTGTTATAATTGAGCTGCAATAACCGTAGAAACATCCGACAAAGATTGAAAAACACCAACACTTGTGTCAGTCTCAAGTTGGTCGTGACTAATATTTTCAGGAAGCTACAAGGGAAGCAACGACAAACTGAGTCTATAGAAGTTATCGGGGCACACGGCTCACGCTCCATCAATGAAATATTTTTGGGGTTTGGAGAAGGGATCGCTTTGGGGAAAGTGGAGACTTAAGAATATGAGCTCAGTGACAATAATCCCGGCCGGATTGCACGGAGACATTTCTCAGGATTAGACTTTAAGTGCAGAGATCTCTTGAGATTTTTCTTAAAATCCGAATCATTTCTTTGGGAACTGAGATAAGTTGGTTCTTGGCCTTTGTGTTGAGAATTCTTACCGAGGTGACCATGGTTGGAAAGCCACATTATGGAAAGATTGGCCAGCGTAGGGTCATAGAGGGTGTGTGGTCCTCACCAAAAGACGGATGACCGGGACCAGGTATGGAGTGCAGGGTGGTAATCTGCTAGGACCAGCATTAGGGCAGCAGGATTCTTACCGAGGTGACTAGGGTTGGGAAGCCACATTATGGAAAGATTGGCCAGTGTAGAGTCATAGAGGGTGTGTGGTCCTCACCAGGAGACGGATGACTGGGACCAGGCATGGAGTGCAGGGTGGTAATCTGCTAGGACCAGCATTAGGGCAGCAGGATTCTTACTGAGGTGACCATGGTTGGGAAGCCACATTATGGAAATATTGGCCAGCATAGAGTCATAGAGGGTGTGTGGTCCTCACCATGAGACGGATGACCGGACCTAGGACCAGCATTAGAGCAGCAGGATTCTTACCGAGGTGACCATGGTTGGGAAGCCACGTTATGGAAAGATTGGCCAGCTTAGGGTCATAGAGGGTGTGTGGTCCTCACCAGGAGACGGATGACCGGACCTAGGACCAGCATTAGAGCAGCAGGATTCTTACCGAGGTGACCATGGTTGGAAAGCCACGTTATGGAAAGATTGGCCAGTGTAGGGTCATAGAGGGTGTGTAGTCCTCACCAGCAGACGGATGACTGGGACCAGGTATAGTGCACAGGGTGGCTATCTGCTAGGACCGGCATTAGGGCAGCAGGATTTCGGCAGAGGATGTGTTAGGGTTAGCAGTAGGGAGGCGCTGAGAGCCTGAGCATCCTTACAGCTGCTACAAGACAGCGAGATAGAGTGAAAGTGGGAGGGAGACAGAAAGAGGGGGGAAAGGAGTGAATGTGGGAGGGGGAGAGAGACACAGACACAGTATCCTCACTACCAGACACACGCTGCTTTGCTTTGTGTCGGGGGGTGGGAGGGTAACGGACCCCTCTAGGGTTGACCTGTGAGGTTTAGTGTCCTGTGTCCCCCCCCATTTCCCTAACTAACCCCAGGAGACTGCTGGAGAGAGGACAGAAGGAGAGAGAGGAGGTGAGATGCTCACATATAGGTGTGTCGGGAGGGGCATTTTTGGCTTGGGTGCAGAGGGTGGGTGAAGGCGGGCAGGGTGCATGGCATGGGTGCATGGCATTTTCTGCTGATAAGTAGGTGTGAGGCGTTGGTGAATATTGTACGCTATCTCACAGCTATGCGATTTTTGGGTGCAGGGATGGTAGGGTGCAATACAGTCTCATTATATACTGCTGTAAGGATGGGGAAGACAGGGAGGAGGAGGAGGAGGAGGGATGGCTGAGGAGTGATATGCTTACTACACAAGATCCCAAACACATGCTGCGTAGGCATGGATGAGCACACATGTGGACAGGCAGCGCACACCTGGCACATGACACATGGAGGGCGCGTGTAACCACAGCGCAGCCGGCACACAAACCGTTAACTTCTCATTCATCCCTTGTCCAGGTGAAGAGCTGACTTGGCGCTGCATCCCCCCCCTCCCCCCGCCCAGTTTCCTGCATCTCATCTACATTCACATCTAATAGGTCCAGAAGCTGCAGAGAGAAGACAGTGCGGGTTCACCATGTGGAGGAGCACAGCGGCTGTCTGGTGTATGGTGTGTGCCAGCGGCATGTGGGGACAGCATCACCATGTATGTGTGCGAATGGTAATGCAGGGTGTGTATGTGTACAGTGTGTACAGAGGGTGTCAGGTGTGCCCTGTATTGTGTATGTGTACAGTGTGTACAGAGGGTGTCAGGTGTGCCCTGTATTGTGTATGTGTACAGTGTGTACAGAGGGTGTCAGGTGTGTCCTGTACTGTGTATGTGTACAGTGTGTATAGAGGGTGTCAGGTGTGCCCTGTATTGTGTATGTGTACAGTGTGTATAGAGGGTGTCAGGTGTATCCAGTATTGTGTATGTGTACAGTGTGTACAGAGGGTGTCAGGTGTGCCCTGTATTGTGTATGTGTACAGTGTGTACAGAGGGTGTCAGGTGTGCCCTGTATTGTGTATGTGTACAGTGTGTATAGAGGGTGTCAGGTGTGTCGTGTATTGTGTATGTGTACAGTGTGTACAGAGGGTGTCAGGTGTGTCCTGTACTGTGTATGTGTACAGTGTGTATAGAGGGTGTCAGGTGTATCCAGTATTGTGTATGTGTACAGTGTGTACAGAGGGTGTCAGGTGTGCCCTGTATTGTGTATGTGTACAGTGTGTACAGAGGGTGTCAGGTGTGCCCTGTATTGTGTATGTGTACAGTGTGTATAGAGGGTGTCAGGTGTGCCCTGTATTGTGTATGTGTACAGTGTGTACAGAGGGTGTCAGGTGTGCCCAGTATTGTGTATGTGTACAGTGTGTATAGAGGGTGTCAGGTGTGTCCTGTACTGTGTATGTGTACAGTGTGTATAGAGGGTGTCAGGTGTGCCCTGTATTGTGTATGTGTACAGTGTGTGTAGGGGGTGTCAGATTTGCCCTGTATTGTGTATGTGTACAGTGTGTACAGAGGGTGTCAGGTGTGCCCTGTATTGTGTATGTGTACAGTGTGTACAGAGGGTGTCAGGTGTGCCCTGTATTGTGTATGTGTACAGTGTGTATAGAGGGTGTCAGGTGTATCCAGTATTGTGTATGTGTACAGAGTGTACAGAGGGTGTCAGGTGTGCCCAGTATTGTGTATGTGTACAGTGTGTATAGAGGGTGTCAGGTGTGCCCTGTATTGTGTATGTGTACAGTGTGTACAGAGGGTGTCAGGTGTGCCCAGTATTGTGTATCTGAACAGTGTGTATAGAGGGTGTCAGGTGTGTCCTGTACTGTGTATGTGTACAGTGTGTATAGAGGGTGTCAGGTGTGCCCTGTATTGTGTATGTGTACAGTGTGTGTAGGGGGTGTCAGATTTGCCCTGTATTGTGTATGTGTACAGTGTGTACAGAGGGTGTCAGGTGTGCCCTGTATTGTGTATGTGTATGTGTACAGTGTGTACAGAGGGTGTCAGGTGTGCCCTGTATTGTGTATGTGTACAGTGTGTACAGAGGGTGTCAGGTGTGCCCTGTATTGTGTATGTGTACAGTGTGTGTAAGGGGTGTCAGGTTTGCCCTGTATTGTGTATGTGTATAGTGTGTACAGAGGGTGTCAGGTGTGTCCAGTATTGTGTATGTGTACAGTGTGTATAGGGGGTGTCAGGTGTGCCCAGTATTGTGTATGTGTACAGTGTGTATAGGGGATGTCAGGTGTGCCCAGTATTGTGTATGTGTACAGTGTGTATAGGGGGTGTCAGGTGTGCCCAGTATTGTGTATGTGTACAGTGTGTATAGGGGATGTCAGGTGTGTCCAGTATTGTGTATGTGTACAGTGTGTATAGGGGGTGTCAGGTGTGCCCAGTATTGTGTATGTGTACAGTGTGTATAGGGGATGTCAGGTGTGCCCTGTATTGTGTATGTATATAGTGTGTAAAGGGGGTGTCAGGTGTTCCCTTTATTGTGTATGTGTACAGTGTGTACAGGGGGTGTCAGATTTGCCCTGTATTGTGTATGTGTACAGTGTGTGTATGGGGTGTCAGGTTTGCCCTGTATTGTGTATGTGTACAGTGTGTATAGAGGGTGTCAGGTGTGCCCTGTATTGTGTGTGTGTACAGTGTGTATAGAGGGTGACAGGTGTGCCCAGTATTGTGTATGTGTACAGTGTGTACAGAGGGTGTCAGGTGTGCCCAGTATTGTGTATGTGTACAGTGTGTACAGAGGGTGTCAGGTGTGACCAGTATTGTGTATGTGTACAGTGTGTACAGAGGGTGTCAGGTGTGCCCTGTATTGTGTATGTGTACAGTGTGTATAGAGGGTGTCAGGTGTGCCCTGTATTGTGTATGTGTACAGTGTATATAGAGGGTGTCAGGTGTGCCCAGTATTGTGTATGTGTACAGTGTGTACAGAGGGTGTCAGGTGTGCCCAGAATTGTGTATGTGTACAGTGTATATAGAGGGTGTCAGGTGTGCCCAGTAATGTGTATGTGTACAGTGTGTGTAGGGGGTGTCAGGTTTGCCCTGTATTGTGTATGTGTACAGTGTGTATAGAGGGTGTCAGGTGTGCCCTGTATTGTGTAGTTGTACAGTGTGTATAGAGGGTGTCAGCTGTGCCCAGTATTGTGTATGTGTACAGTGTGTACAGAGGGTCTCAGGTGTGCCCTGTATTGTGTATGTGTACAGTGTGTGTAGGGGGTGTCAGATTTGCCCTGTATTGTGTATGTGTACAATGTGTGTATGGGGTGTCAGGTTTGCCCTGTATTGTGTATGTGTACAGTGTGTATAGAGGGTGTCAGGTGTGCCCTGTATTGTGTAGTTGTACAGTGTGTATAGAGGGTGTCAGCTGTGCCCAGTATTGTGTATGTGTACAGTGTGTGTAGGGGGTGTTAGGTGTGCCCAGTATTGTGTATGTGTACAGTGTGTACAGAGGGTGTCAGGTGTGCCCTGTATTGTGTATGTGTACAGTGTGTGTAGGGGGTGTCAGGTTTGCCCTGTATTGTGTATGTGTACAGTGTGTGTAGGGGGTGTCAGGTTTGCCCTGTATTGTGTATGTGTATAGTGTGTACAGAGGGTGTCAGGTGTGTCCAGTATTGTGTATGTGTACAGTGTGTATAGGGGGTGTCAGGTGTGCCCAGTATTGTGTATGTGTACAGTGTGTATAGGGGATGTCAGGTGTGCCCAGTATTGTGTATGTGTACAGTGTGTATAGGGGGTGTCAGGTGTGCCCAGTATTGTGTATGTGTACAGTGTGTATAGGGGATGTCAGGTGTGCCCTGTATTGTGTATGTATACAGTGTGTATAGGGGGTGTCAGGTGTTCCCTTTATTGTGTATGTGTACAGTGTGTACAGGGGGTGTCAGGTGTGCCCTGTATTGTGTATGTGTACAGTGTGTGTAAGGGGTGTCAGATTTGCCCTGTATTGTGTATGTGTACAGTGTGTGTATGGGGTGTCAGGTTTGCCCTGTATTGTGTATGTGTACAGTGTATATAGAGGGTGTCAGGTGTGCCCAGTATTGTGTATGTGTACAGTGTGCATAGGGAGTGTCAGGTGTGCCCAGTATTGTGTATGTGTACAGTGTGTGTAGGGGGTGTTAGGTGTGCCCAGTATTGTGTATGTGTACAGTGTGTAGGGGGTGTTAGGTGTGCCCAGTATTGTGTATGTGTACAGTGTGCATAGGGGGTGTCAGGTGTGCCCAGTATTGTGTATGTGTACAGTGTGTATAGGGGGTGTCAGGTGTGCCCAGTATTGTGTATGTGTACAGTGTGTAGGGGGTGTTAGGTGTGCCCAGTATTGTGTATGTGTACAGTGTGTATAGAGGGTGTCAGGTGTGCCCAGTATTGTGTATGTGTACAGTGTGTGTAGGGGGTGTTAGGTGTGCCCAGTATTGTGTATGTGTACAGTGTGTAGGGGGAGTTAGGTGTGCCCAGTATTGTGTATGTGTACAGTGTGTATAGGGGGTGTCAGGTGTGCCCAGTATTGTGTATGTGTACAGTGTGTGTAGGGGTGTTAGGTGTGCCCTGTATTGTGTATGTGTACAGTGTGTATAGGGGGTATCAGGTGTGCCCAGTATTGTGTATGTGTACAGTGTGTAGGGGGTGTTAGGTGTGCCCAGTATTGTGTATGTGTACAGTGTGTATAGGGGGTGTCAGGTGTGCCCAGTATTGTGTATGTGTATAGTGTGTATACAGAGTGTCAGGTGTGCCCAGTATTGTGTATGTGTATAGTGTGTACAGAGGGTGTCAGGTGTGTCCAGTATTGTGTATGTGTACAGTGTGTATAGGGGATGTCAGGTGTGCCCAGTATTGTGTATGTGTACAATGTGTATAGGGGGTGTCAGGTGTGCCCAGTATTGTGTATGTGTACAGTGTGTACAGGGGATGTCAGGTGTGTCCAGTATTGTGTATGTGTACAGTGTGTATAGGGGGTGTCAGGTGTGTCCAGTATTGTGTATGTGTACAGTGTGTATAGGGGATGTCAGGTGTGCCCAGTATTGTGTATGTGTACAGTGTGTGTAGGGGATGTCAGGTGTGCCCAGTATTGTGTATGTGTACAGTGTGTATAGGGGATGTCAGGTGTGTCCTGTATTGTGTATGTGTACAGTGAGTATAGGGGGTGTCAGGTGTGCCCTTTATTGTGTATGTGTACAGTGTGTATAGGGGATGTCAGGTGTGTCCAGTATTGTGTATGTGTACAGTGTGTATAGGGGATGTCAGGTGTGCTCAGTATTGTGTATGTGTACAGTGTGTATAGGGGATGTCAGGTGTGTCCTGTATTGTGTATGTGTACAGTGAGTATAGGGGGTGTCAGGTGTGCCCTTTATTGTGTATGTGTACAGTGTGTATAGAGGGTGTTAGGTGTGCCCAGTACTGTGTATGTGTACAGTGTGGTGTCAGGTGTGTACAGTATAGTGTATGTATCCGGTGTATAGGGGGTGTCAGATGTGTACAGTATAGTGTATGTATCTGGTGTATAGGGGTGTCAGGTGTGTACAGTATAGTGTATGTATCCGGTGTATAGGGGGTGTCAGATGTGTACAGTATAGTGTATGTATCTGGTGTATAGGGGGTGTCAGGTGTGTACAGTATAGCGTATGTATCCGGTGTATAGGGGGTGTCAGATGTGTACAGTATAGTTTATGTATCCGGTGTATAGGGGGTGTCAGGTGTGTACAGTATAGTGTATGTATCCGGTGTATAGGGGGTGTCAGATGTGTACAGTATAGTGTATGTATCTGGTGTATAGGGGGTGTCAGGTGTGTACAGTATAGCGTATGTATCCGGTGTATAAGGGGTGTCAGATGCGTACAGTATAGCGTATGTATCTGGTGTATAGGGGGTGTCAGGTGTGTACAGTATAGCGTATGTATCCGGTGTATAGGGGGTGTCAGATGTGTACAGTATAGTGTATGTATCCGGTGTATAGGGGGTGTCAGGTGTGTACAGTATAGTGTATGTATCCGGTGTATAGGGGGTGTCAGGTGTGTACAGTATAGTGTATGTATCCGGTGTATAGGGGGTGTCAGGTGTGTACAGTATAGTGTATGCATCCGGTGTATAGGGGGTGTCAGGTGTGTACAGTATAGTGTATGCATCCGGTGTATAGGGGGTGTCAGGTGTGTACAGTATAGTGTATGTATCCGGTGTATAGGGGGTGTCAGGTGTGTACAGTATAGGGTATGTATCCGGTGTATAGGGGGTGTCAGGTGTGTACAGTATAGCGTATGTATCCGGTGTATAGGGGGTGTCAGGTGTGTACAGTATAGCGTATTTATCCGGTGTATAGGGGGTGTCAGGTGTGTACAGTATAGTGTATGCATCCGGTGTATAGGGGGTGTCAGGTGTGTACAGTATAGTGTATGTATCCGGTGTATAGGGGGTGTCAGGTGTGTACAGTATAGCGTATGTATCCGGTGTATAGGGGGTGTCAGGTGTGTACAGTATAGCGTATGTATCCGGTGTATAGGGGGTGTCAGATGTGTACAGTATAGTGTATGTATCTGGTGTATAGGGGTGTCAGGTGTGTACAGTATAGTGTATGTATCCGGTGGTGTTGTATATGGGGTGTCAGATGTGTACAGTATAGTTTATGTATCCGGTGTATAGGGGGTGTCAGGTGTGTACAGTATAGTGTATGTATCCGGTGTATAGGGGGTGTCAGATGTGTACAGTATAGTGTATGTATCTGGTGTATAGGGGGTGTCAGGTGTGTACAGTATAGCGTATGTATCCGGTGTATAAGGGGTGTCAGATGCGTACAGTATAGCGTATGTATCTGGTGTATAGGGGGTGTCAGGTGTGTACAGTATAGCGTATGTATCCGGTGTATAGGGGGTGTCAGATGTGTACAGTATAGTGTATGTATCCGGTGTATAGGGGGTGTCAGGTGTGTACAGTATAGCGTATGTATCCGGTGTATAGGGGGTGTCAGGTGTGTACAGTATAGTGTATGTATCCGGTGTATAGGGGGTGTCAGGTGTGTACAGTATAGTGTATGTATCCGGTGTATAGGGGGTGTCAGGTGTGTACAGTATAGTGTATGTATCCGGTGTATAGGGGGTGTGAGGTGTGTACAGTATAGTGTATGTATCCGGTGTATAGGGGGTGTGAGGTGTGTACAGTATAGTGTATGTATCCGGTGTATAGGGGGTGTCAGGTGTGTACAGTATAGTGTATGTACCCGGTGTATAGGGGGTGTCAGGTGTGTACAGTATAGTGTATGTATCCGGTGTATAGGGGGTGTCAGGTGTGTACAGTATAGTGTATGTATCCGGTGTATAGGGGGTGTCAGGTGTGTACAGTATAGTGTATGTATCCGGTGTATAGGGGGTGTCAGGTGTGTACAGTATAGTGTATGTATCCGGTGTATAGGGGGTGTCAGGTGTGTACAGTATAGTGTATGTATCCGGTGTATAGGGGGTGTCAGGTGTGTACAGTATAGTGTATGTATCCGGTGTATAGGGGGTGTCAGGTGTGTACAGTATAGTGTATGTATCCGGTGTATAGGGGGTGTCAGGTGTGTACAGTATAGTGTATGTATCCGGTGTATAGGGGGTGTCAGGTGTGTACAGTATAGTGTATGTATCCGGTGTATAGGGGGTGTCAGGTGTGTACAGTATAGTGTATGTATCCGGTGTATAGGGGGTGTCAGGTGTGTACAGTATAGTGTATGTATCCGGTGTATAGGGGGTGTCAGGTGTGTACAGTATAGTGTATGTATCCGGTGTATAGGGGGTGTCAGGTGTGTACAGTATAGTGTATGTACCCGGTGTATAGGGGGTGTCAGGTGTGTACAGTATAGTGTATGTATCCGGTGTATAGGGGGTGTCAGGTGTGTACAGTATAGTGTATGTATCCGGTGTATAGGGGGTGTCAGGTGTGTACAGTATAGTGTATGTATCCGGTGTATAGGGGGTGTCAGGTGTGTACAGTATAGTGTATGTATCCGGTGTATAGGGGGTGTCAGGTGTGTACAGTATAGTGTATGTATCCGGTGTATAGGGGGTGTCAGGTGTGTACAGTATAGTGTATGTATCCGGTGTATAGGGGGTGTCAGGTGTGTACAGTATAGTGTATGTATCCGGTGTATAGGGGGTGTCAGGTGTGTACAGTATAGTGTATGTATCCGGTGTATAGGGGGTGTCAGGTGTGTTCAGTATAGTGTATGTATCCGGTGTATAGGGGGTATCAGGTGTGTACAGTATAGTGTATGTATCCGGTGTATAGGGGGTGTCAGGTGTGTACAGTATAGTGTATGTATCCGGTGTATAGGGGGTGTCAGGTGTGTACAGTATAGTGTATGCATCCGGTGTATAGGGGGTGTCAGGTGTGTACAGTATAATGTATGCATCCGGTGTATAGGGGGAGTCAGGTGTGTACAGTATAGTGTATGCATCCGGTGTATAGGGGGTGTCAGGTGTGTACAGTATAGTGTATGTATCCGGTGTATAGGGGGTGTCAGGTGTGTACAGTATAGTGTATGTATCCGGTGTATAGGGGGTGTCAGGTGTGTACAGTATAGTGTATGTATCCGGTGTATAGGGGGTGTCAGGTGTGCTCAGTATAGTGTATGTATCCGGTGTATAGGGGGTGTCGTGTGTGCACAGTATAGTGTATGTATCCGGTGTATAGGGGGTGTCAGGTGTGTACAGTATAGTGTATGTATCCGGTGTATAGGGGGTGTCAGGTATGTACAGTATAGTGTATGTATCCGGTGTATAGGGGGTGTCAGGTGTGTACAGTATAGTGTATGTATCCGGTGTATAGGGGGAGTCAGGTGTGTACAGTATAGTGTATGTATCCGGTGTATAGGGGGTGTCAGGTGTGTACAGTATAGCGTATGTATCCGGTGTATAGGGGGTGTCAGGTGTGTACAGTATAGCGTATGTATCCGGTGTATAGGGGGTGTCAGGTGTGTACAGTATAGCGTATGTATCCGGTGTATAGGGGGTGTCAGGTGTGTACAGTATAGCGTATGTATCCGGTGTATAGGGGGTGTCAGGTGTGTACAGTATAGCGTATGTATCCGGTGTATAGGGGGTGTCAGGTGTGTACAGTATAGCGTATTTATCCGGTGTATAGGGGGTGTCAGGTGTGTACAGTATAGTGTATGTATCCGGTGTATAGGGGGTGTCAGGTGTGTACAGTATAGTGTATGTATCCGGTGTATAGGGGGTGTCAGGTGTGTACAGTATAGTGTATGTATCCGGTGTATAGGGGGTGTCAGGTGTGTACAGTATAGTGTATGTATCCGGTGTATAGGGGGAGTCAGGTGTGTACAGTATAGTGTATGTATCCGGTGTATAGGGGGTGTCAGGTGTGTACAGTATAGTGTATGTATCCGGTGTATAGGGGGTGTCAGGTGTGTACAGTATAGTGTATGTATCCGGTGTATAGGGGGTGTCAGGTGTGTACAGTATAGTGTATGTATCCGGTGTATAGGGGGTGTCAGGTGTGTACAGTATAGTGTATGTATCCGGTGTATAGGGGGTGTCAGGTGTGTACAGTATAGTGTATGTATCCGGTGTATAGGGGGTGTCAGGTGTGTTCAGTATAGTGTATGTATCCGGTGTATAGGGGGTGTCAGGTGTGTACAGTATAGTGTATGTATCCGGTGTATAGGGGGTGTCAGGTGTGTACAGTATAGTGTATGTATCCGGTGTATAGGGGGTGTCAGGTGTGTACAGTATAGCGTATGTATCCGGTGTATAGGGGGTGTCAGGTGTGTACAGTATAGCGTATGTATCCGGTGTATAGGGGGTGTCAGGTGTGTACAGTATAGCGTATGTATCCGGTGTATAGGGGGTGTCAGGTGTGTACAGTATAGCGTATTTATCCGGTGTATAGGGGGTGTCAGGTGTGTACAGTATAGTGTATGTATCCGGTGTATAGGGGGTGTCAGGTGTGTACAGTATAGTGTATGTATCCGGTGTATAGGGGGTGTCAGGTGTGTACAGTATAGTGTATGTATCCGGTGTATAGGGGGTGTCAGGTGTGTACAGTATAGTGTATGTATCCGGTGTATAGGGGGTGTCAGGTGTGTACAGTATAGTGTATGTATCCGGTGTATAGGGGGTGTCAGGTATGTACAGTATAGGGTATGTACCCGGTGTATAGGGGGTGTCAGGTGTGTACAGTATAGTGTATGTATCCGGTGTATAGGGGGTGTCAGGTGTGTACAGTATAGTGTATGTATCCGGTGTATAGGGGGTGTCAGGTGTGTACAGTATAGTGTATGTATCCGGTGTATATGGGGTGTCAGGTGTGTACAGTATAGTGTATGTATCCGGTGTATAGGGGGTGTCAGGTGTGTACAGTATAGTGTATGTACCCGGTGTATAGGGGGTGTCAGGTGTGTACAGTATAGTGTATGTATCCGGTGTATAGGGGGTGTCAGGTGTGTACAGTATAGTGTATGTATCCCGTGTATAGGGGGTGTCAGGTGTGTACAGTATAGTGTATGTATCCGGTGTATAGGGGGTGTCAGGTGTGTACAGTATAGGGTATGTATCCGGTGTATAGGGGGTGTCAGGTGTGTACAGTATAGCGTATGTATCCGGTGGATAGGGGGTGTCAGGTGTGTACAGTATAGCGTATGTATCCGGTGTATAGGGGGTGTCAGGTGTGTACAGTATAGCGTATGTATCCGGTGTATAGGGGGTGTCAGGTGTGTACAGTATAGTGTATGTATCCGGTGTATAGGGGGTGTCAGGTGTGTACAGTATAGTGTATGTATCCGGTGTATAGGGGGTGTCAGGTGTGTACAATATAGTGTATGTATCCGGTGTATAGGGGGTGTCAGGTGTGTACAGTATAGTGGTGTATAGGGGGTGTCAGGTGTGTACAGTATAGTGTATGTATCCGGTGTATAGGGGGTGTCAGGTGTGTACAGTATAGTGTATGTATCCGGTGTATAGGGGGTGTCAGGTATGTACAGTATAGGGTATGTACCCGGTGTATAGGGGGTGTCAGGTGTGTACAGTATAGTGTATGTATCCGGTGTATAGGGGGTGTCAGGTGTGTACAGTATAGTGTATGTATCCGGTGTATAGGGGGTGTCAGGTGTGTACAGTATAGTGTATGTATCCGGTGTATAGGGGGTGTCAGGTGTGTACAGTATAGTGTATGTATCCGGTGTATAGGGGGTGTCAGGTGTGTACAGTATAGTGTATGTATCCGGTGTATAGGGGGGTGGGTGTTGGGCGCAGTCTCTGGTGTGGCTTCTGTTTGCTCGATGTTTGGATAAGCTGAGTGACGTGATTGTGTATGTCCATGTATATCCACCTATGGAGAGAGCACGTGGAGGTGACCAGGAGCGCCGGCAGCCGGGGTTATATGGAGACATTATAGGGACAACGGGAGATATCAGTAATAGGAAGAGCTATAGTGTGAGGTAATAGGAGGCAATATAAAGAGTGGGAGGAGTTACAGGCTGTAATAGGAGGAGTTATAAATAATAGGAGGAGCTAGTTGGGATGACTGGAGAAGATGTGTGAGGTGCTTACATTTATACAAGGAGCATTACAACAAAATTGTGAGACATTATAAGGAATAATAATGATTCACTATCTGGATAATTTCTACTGAGAAGAAAAGTGGCTTATATGGATGAAGATTTATACAGAGTGGGAGGAGGAGCGCAACGTAACAATAAGGATAATATGGAGAAGCTATATATTGTAATGGCAGGAGGCATAGAAAGAGTTATCACAAATAGGAGGGGTTATAGACTAATAGGAGGAGCTATCAGACATAGGAGGAGTTATAGACACTAATAGGAGGGGTTATCAGAAATAGGAGGAGTTGTAGAGACTAATAGGTGGAGCTATCAGAAATAGGAGGAGTTATAGAGACTAATAAGAGGAGTTATAGAGACTAATAGGAGGAGTTATAGAGACTAATAGGAGGGGTTATCAGAATTAGGAGGAGTTATAGAGACTAATAGGTGGAGCTATCAGAAATAGGAGGAGTTATAGAGACTAATAAGAGGAGTTATAGAGACTAATAGGAGGAGTTATAGAGACTAATAGGAGGGGTTATCAGAATTAGGAGGAGTTATAGAGACTAATAGGAGGAGTTATCAGAAATAGGAGGAGTTATAGAGACTAATAGGTGGAGCTATCAGAAATAGGAGGAGTTATAGAGACTAATAGGTGGAGCTATCAGAAATAGGAGGAGTTATAGAGACTAATAGGAGGAGTTATAGAGACTAATAGGAGGGGTTATCAGAATTAGGAGGAGTTATAGAGACTAATAGGAGGAGTTATCAGAAATAGGAGGAGTTATAGAGACTAATAGGTGGAGCTATCAGAAATAGGAGGAGTTATAGAGACTAATAAGAGGAGTTATAGAGACTAATAGGAGGAGTTATAGAGACTAATAGGAGGGGCTATCAGAATTAGGAGGAGTTATAGAGACTAATAGGAGTTATCAGAATTAGGAGGAGATATAGAGGCTAATAAGAGGAGTTATAGAGACTAATAGGAGGAGTTATAGAGACTAATAGGAGGGGTTATCAGAAATAGGAGGAGTTATAGAGACTAATAGGAGGAGTTATCAGAAATAGGAGGAGTTATAGAGGCTAATAAGAGGAGTTATAGAGACTAATAGGAGGAGTTATAGAGACTAATAGGAGGAGTTATAGAGACTAATAGGAGGGGTTATCAGAAATAGGAGGAGTTATAGAGAGTAATAGGAGGAGCTATCAGAAATAGGAGAAGTTATAGAGACTAATAGGAGGGGTTATCAGAAATAGGAGTTATAGAGACTAATAGGTGGAGCTATCAGAAATAGGAGGAGTTATAGAGACTAATGGGAGGAGTTATGGAGACTAATAGGAGTGGTTATCAGAAATAGGAGGAGTTATACATAATAGTGGGAGGAGTATTCAGTAATAGGAGTGATACATAATAGTGGGAGGAGTAATCAGTAATAGGAGGAGTTATAAATAATAGTGGGAGGAGTAACAAGTAATATAAGTAATAAATAATAGTGGGAGGAGTAATCAGTAATAGGAGGAGTATTAATAGTGGGAGGAGTAATCAGTAATAGGAGGAGTAATAAATAATAGTGGGAGGAGTAACCAGTAATAGGAGTTATAAATAAGAGTAGGAGTTATCAGAAATAGGAGGAGCTAGGAAACTAATATAAAGTATGTATAAGTATATAAGTATGTAAAGTATAAGGTATGGAATGTTTCTATAATGGGAGGAGCATATAGAATAGTAGGAGGAGTTATATTGAGCGTCTATGCTATAATCCGGGTAAATACGATCATGGTGTGTAGAGGACGGTCTCCGCACTTGTGCAGTGTGTTATGCATCAAGTGGGATTCTTGGCTTTTGTCCCCAATAATACCTTATGACTGTATACTCATTGGCCCAGTATATGACTTCTATTTTTTCATCTTTTCTAGAATTCCGCTCTTGCTTTCCTTCTTGACGTCTCTTTTCTGGGCCCATTTCTGTCCCTCCTTTTCTACCTTTTCCACTGGCTCCTTCACCCATGGCAACACCACCGGCAGACACGGGGCCTCCACCTGAGGTGGAAACAACCCCGGCGGAGCCCTCGGAGCCAGTATGTTCTACCACCGTGGTGGTGGTAGAGGAACCAGAGCCTGCTCAGGAGGCTGCTGGATCTGAAGTGGAACCATCTGTCACAATCCAATCCAAATCTTCATCGCTCAATGACCTGAAGGCCCAACCGGCAGCCAACGGAGGACCTCGAGCCCCCAGCCTGACTGGTTCAGAAGGACGACTGGCTCAAGCCGCATCCAACTCTCCCAGGCCTAGTCTCTGTCGACAAGGGTCTACCGCCACTGCCAGCGCCATTGAGCCAGAAAAGCCAAAGGACTATCTGCTCATTGCCATCCTATCCTGTTTTTGCCCCATGTGGCCAGTCAACATCGTGGGCTTTGTGTATTCGATCATGGTAAGGACAAATAATATCTGTTGATATTGAGTATGTGTGCATTGGTCCTTTCCATCTTTATCTAGTAAGCCCCGTGGCTGCTGTCTCCTTCTTTACGCAACGTATGAGATTAGTCATCTTCCCATGAAACGTGCCAGATGTGTATGAGAGACATCTGGGGATGAGATGCAGATGTTGGGCAGGTATGGCGTATGACATGCCGGCTGGTGATTCCTCCCAAGTATTCTTTGGTTACATTCGTTAATATTATAGATGTGTCGCACGTTGCAGCGATTTTTGTGGTTTCTCCGGTGCGGTTGGGTGTCGGTATGAGTTGAGGGCAGAGAATGAATTAGGCCACCAGTACAGTGCATGGTAGAAGCGACATGGGTGGGAAGAAGAACACTTGGCAAAATCACGAGGAGAAAGGGAAAGAAAGGGAGGGCAGAGACATCAGACCTTCACTCCAGCAGGAGGGAGCGTAGCAGGCAGAGGTGAAGGCTTTCTCTACGCGACACCTCGAGAGGAAGGAACTCGCGTTCAGTACAGAAGATCAATGGAGATTTCTACGACAGGCTTGTTAAGTATGATGGATGGAAATAAAGTGGAAGCAATGAATATTTGCAGACGACTCCAGGCCGGGGGTAGATGAATGGTGCGGAATATATGGCAGACGCAGAACAGTGAGGGCCACTTCATCTACACCTAATGTTAGGTTAGGTAATTACACAGGGAGGTGAAGAGGTATGGAAATAAAAGGGAACATGGCAGCATGGCTGGAAAGTAGAGCGGAGAGAGGTCCACCACAGCAGCGGTGCCGGAGAAGGCGAGCGGAGATGGAAACTCAGGGAGAAAAGGTGATGACTCGATGGAGGAGCGATCAGTGAGGGATGATTCCAATGTCTATAGGGTTATTATGATGTGACGGAGATGGACAGAGAAGGAAATGATGAAAGGTGATGAGTGACGTAGGGTGATCTACAGCCAGAGATGACAAAGTGGTGAATGATAAAGCATGGCATGTAAAGATGAATGATGGCTGATGAACGACGTCGGTCATGTACAACGTTGTGTGCAGGTGATGGAGAAAGGTGGAGGTGCATGAATGGATCATGAGTGATGATGGATATACAGTCATGGCCGAAAGTGTTCAGGAAAATAAAGTATTTCTCCCCAAACATTATTGCAATTTCACTCGTTTTGTTATACACATGTTTATTTCCTTTGTGTTTATGATCCGGAATCTTGGAAGATCACAATACATCATTGGCAAAAGGTGACAAGAGCATTGGCAACTAATCTGGCCGCCATCCCCTTACTAACCATCAACACTAGAAGTAGCCGAGGGTTGAACTAACATCCTATGCACCGCGAACCCAGCCGGAGAACTAGCTATCCTAAAGAAAGAAAGGATGAATAACTCTCTGCCTCAGAAATAGACCGCAAAAGGTATAGCAAGCCCCCCACATTCAAAGACTACGGTGAGATAGGAAAATACAATACACAGATGGATGATAGGATCAGCAAAGGTGAGGCCCCACTGACTAAATAGGACAGGATGGAAAAGGGGCTGATGCTGGCCAGAGAAAAACCCTACAAAAATCCAAATACCTGATAGTACAAAAAGGTCCTCAGATCGCACGATCTGCACTCCGTCCTATATCAGGCGCTCTTGTCAAACCAATGAACAGAAAACTGGAACAATTACAAATTCAAGAAGCAACAAGCACATGGACAGAACTCCAAACATAGATGCAGGGAGCTTCCCAGCTAAGCCACAGAGAGGGAAGATTCTTGCATGCAAATAAACTGAAAACAACCACAATAATTGACAACCCAGATAAGAACAAAAACAACATAAGAAAGAACCAAGCACTGATCTGGGGTAGATGTGGTCAGAAGCAAGATGAAAAGGCTGGAGAGCTACAGGACAATGATAACCGGCACAGACTGCCAGGAGGCCGAGGCTTAAATAGGCAGAGAGTAAGCAATGGAAACACCCATTGCTCCAGCACACTTGGTCTCTGTCCAAACCATTCCTGGCCACAAGAGGGAGCCTCACAGCAGCAAAATCATACCTGACATTCACAACACCTTTGTGTGTATTAGAACAACACAAAAAAAAAAAAACAGAGGAAAAAAGAAAGGACAATTTCACACTAAACCCAAAAACTGTGCTGGTCAAAATTGTTGCCAACTTTCTAAAATTGTGGGTAAACTTTGTGTTTCAAGGCGTGGGCAAAATGAAAATCACACCTGAAATCAGATAAAAAGGGGAGAAGTTTATTTAGTCTTTGCATTGTGAGGCGGCTCTAAGCATAGAGAACAGAACGAGAGAACTGTCTGAAGACTTGAGAATCAAAATTGTTGAAAAATATCAACAAACTCAATGTTACAGGTACATCACCAGAGAACTTGATGTTCCTTTGTCCACAGTGCACAGCATAATGAAGAAGTTTACAAGCCATGGCACTGTAATTGTAGTCATATATGGTGAAGGGTCAGAGATGTTTGGGGCTGATTTGCTGCCTCTGGCACTGGGGTCTCGACTGCATGCAAGGCATAATGAAATCTGAAGATAATCGGAGGATTGTTAGTGGCAATGTAATGCCCAATGTCAGAAAGCTGGAAATGTGTCCTAGGCCATGGGTTTCCAGGACAATGACCCCAAACACTTCAAGAAGCCGCCCAGACATGGATGGAAACAAAAGGCTGGAGAATTCTGAAGAGGCCGCAATGAGTCCGGAGCTAAACCCCATCGACACCTGTGGAGAGATCTAAAAATTGATGTTGGGAGAAGACAAGAGAAGACGCCTTCAAATATGAGACCTCGAGATGTTTATAATGAAGAGTCCAAAATTCCAGTTGAGAGGTGTAACCAAGTATTATTTTTAAGGGTGCTAACAATTTTGTCCGGCCACGTTTTGTGTAAAATGATGTTCAATTTGCCTTTCTTTCGGTGTTGTTTTTTCTTGTTATTCCTATATAAAGAAAGGAAATAAACGTTTGTGGAACAAAATGTGTAACTGCATCAATTTTCTGGGAGAAATACTTCATCTTCTGGAACAATTTCAAGGGGCCAACACTCTTGGCCAAACTGCGTCCAGTTGAAGGATAAAGTAGCATGAATGGTGGGTGATGATGGAGGTCGGTCATGGAGGAAGTTGGGCCTAGGTGGTGGAGAAAGGTCCATGGGTGGGTGATACCTCATATAATGGAGGAGAGCAATAGATGAGGATGTAAAAGGATAACTTAGACAAGACTGTTACTAATCCTCCGTTACTAATTCTCCTCTTTTCCTTCATCTCAGTCTCGTAACAGCCTCCAACAAGGCGACGTGGACGGAGCCCTCAGACTGGGCCGTGTGGCCAAGCTGCTGAGCATTGTGGCGTTGGTGGGTGGACTCCTGATCATCACTGTGTCCTGCGTCATCAACTTTGGAAGTAAGTCCCAACATTTAAAAAGGGTCTGTCCGGAGCATTCATCCACATAAAACCCCAGCAGGGTTCACTAGTAGATGCTCTCAGTAGTACATGGGCCTTGTTTGCCTGTCTGTGGCGCACGGTCACAAGATTCAGATACCCACTATAACAGTACCATGATAGCAAAGAAGCCTGTCTCCGAAAATCAGACCTACCCTGAAAATAAGCCTGCACGGGCTTTTCGGCCTTTTTTGGAGAACACTTATAGTGTAAGCCCTACTCCAAAAATAAGTCAGTCACATGCTGGCTAGTTAATGTAAAATAAATATTCACCCCTTCCTCAGTCCATAATTCCGCCTCCAACGCTGTGCCAGCGCCAGTGATTCTGGCAGACAGTCGTATTACCGCCCAAGTATCGCACCACAATCCTCAGACTGGCCGGGGACTCTACTGCCCCGTGCGTGAATATTCATTTTCCATTAACACACGTTGCAATCACTAATGCTGGCACAGAGGGGTGTGCGGGATTATGGGAGGGGAAGGGGTGAATATTTTTCATTAACACATGCTGCAATCACTAATGCTGGCAGAGAGCAGTGGACGGAATTATGAGTGGGGGAAAGGGTGAATATTCATTTTCCATTAACACATGCTCCAATCACTAATGCTGGCACAGAGGGGTGCGCAGGATTATGGGAGGGAAAGGGGTGAATATTCATTTCCCATTAACACATGCTCCAATCACTGACGCCAATAAAAAATAGAAGACATCCTCTGAAATTAAGCCCTAGCTTATCCCTTGGAGCCAAAAAGAATATAAGACCCTGTCTTATTTTTGGGGAAACACGCCGTATATATATGCAGAATTAATAAGCAAGTTGCATTTTAGAGATTTTTTTTATTATTGATCAACAACTATGTTCTCAATCATCCCCAAAAGACTCATAAATATCAAAGCTTAATATGTTTGGCAGTTGGAGGGGTTTAGATTTGGCTTCTTAGGAGGATCTATTTGTGCAGGTGACTATTACTGTGCAGAATTATTAGGCAACTTAATAAAAACCAAATCTGTTCCCATCTCACTTGTTTATTGTCACCAGGAAACCAATATAACTGCACAGAATATAGAAATAAACATTTCTGACATGCAAAAACAATACCCAAAAAATGAGTGCCCAATATCGCCCCCTTTCTTTCTGATGACCCTCAGCAGCCTCCATCCATAGATCCTGTCATTGCTTGATCTGTTTACCATCCACATTGTGTGCAGCAGCCACCACAGCCTCCAGACACTGCTCCCAGAGGTGGACTGTTTTCCCTCCCTGTAGATCTCACATTTTATGAGGGACCACAGGTTCTCTATGGGGTTCAGATCAGGGGAACAAGCGGGCCATGTCATTATTTTGTCATCTTTTAGACCTTTACTGGCCAGCCACGCTGTGGAGTAGTTGGATGCATGTGATGGAGCATTGTCCTGCATGAAAATCATGTTTTTCTTGAACGATAGCGACTTCTTCCTGTACCACTGCTTGAAGAAGTTGTCTTCCAGAAACTGGCAGTAGGTCTGGGAGTTGAGCTTCACTCCATCCTCAACCCGAAAAGGTCCCACAAGTTGCTCTTTGCTGATCCCAGCCCAAACCTTGGCCATGTCCCTGAGTATGGCGCACCTTGTGCTTTTTGATACTCCAGTAACGTTGCAGCTCTGAAATATGGCCAAACTGGTGGCAAATGGCATCTTGGCAGCTTCACGCTTGATTTTCCTCAATTCATGGGCAGTTATTTTGCGCCTTTTTTGCCCAGCACGCTTCTTGCGACCCTGTTGGCTATTTGCCATGAAACGCTTGATTGTTCGGTGATCACGCTTCAAAGGTTTGGCAATTTCAAGACTGCTGCATCCCTCTGCAAGACATCGCACAATATGGACTTTTCAGAGCCCGTCCAATCTCTCTTCTGACCCATTTTGACAAAGGAAAGGAAGTTGCCTAATAATTAAGCCCCCCTTATATAGGGTGTTGATGTCATTACACCGCACCCCTCCTCATTACAGAGATGCACATCACCGGATTTACTTCATTGGTAGTTGTCTCTTAAGCCTATACAGCTTGGAGTAGGACAACATGTATAACAAGTATCATGGGATCACAATACTCATTTGCCTAATAATTATGCACACAGTGCATAGATAGTATGTATATATATACATATATATATATATATATAGTGTATATATATATATATATACTGTATATATACCATATATATATATATACTTAGTATGAGATGGGTATATACAGTAGATATGGGATGAATATATAGATACATGTCACATAGATAGCTGAGAGAAATATTATATAGCAGACAGGTGACAGATATAAGTGGGTGATGCAGATAGATGTGAGGCCGCCATGTCCCCCATTTATCAGGCACAATGAGCTGCTCCCCCCTAGTCACGCCATGTCAGTGCTCCAGTGGAGCGGGGCCCGGGGTTGGCTGCCGGTGGCTGGCGGGATCCGGTGAAGCGTGACAGACAGCGACGCACAGGACTCCGCTCTCTCTTGTAATTTCACTTCTCATCAATCTCTCGGGTTTCCATTCCATCTTTCAAGGTCTCTTCTGCTTTTCTTGTCCCATCTCATCCTCTCGTCAGTAATGGCCGCTGTATCTCGGTGGCCTTATATTTCGTGTTTATTGTGACTTGTCCAGGCCGTTTGGACCCGGTGTCTAATTCATAGTACACGGCCACGTCAGGTTTATCAGGGAGAGAACATGTAGCCATTATAGTCTATGGAGCTGTTCACATCTGGGAGGTGTGTGTGTGTGCGTGTGTGTGCGTGTGTGTGCGTGTGTGTGCGTGTGTGTGCGTGTGTGTGCGTGTGTGTGTTTGGCCGTGTCTACCAATAAATCATGGAGACGTGGTCCCTCGGGAAACTGAATTTCAAAATACAAATTTGCCATCCTTTGGCTTTTACTTGCTCTTTGGTCCTCTACACATTGCTGGTTGCACAGAGGAGTTCACAGATAAATCAAACTGGAATGCGCTCACTTAGGGATTCTCAGGTAACTCATTGTGTAGGCCGCAATGTCCAGGGAAACAAGGAGCTTGTGAAAGCCAAACAGTGCACAAGATTTAAAGAAACCCAATTGGAAAAAATTATTTTTAACCCCAAAACGTTCTGCATAGAGATATTATGAGGATGTTCATTCAGTTGGTTTACTTTTGTATAATAATTAAAGGGAACCTGTCATCAGAAATTTGGCTTTCAAGCTAAAGGTTTCCCCCTCTGCAGCTCCTGGGCTGCATTCTAGTAAGGTTTCTATACTTTTTGTGCCCCCTTTTAAACCAAAATAAATACTTTATAAAACTGTACCTTTCGGTTTGAAAATCTTGTAAATCGTCCATGGGGGCGGGCCGTCTGGTGTCCGTTGCTGTATCTTACGCCGTCCCCCATGCTCCAAATCATCCCTCAGGACGCCGCCCACTGCGCCCGGAGGTCCAGTGCACGCCGGGACACCTAGTGACGTGGTCGCAGGCACGAGCGTATAGGCGGCGCTGTGATTGCATCGCAAGTGCCCGCCCATACTCTCGTGCCCGCCCTTTCCCCACTGCCTCCAGCGTTCTGCGCCGGCCCGACGTCACCTCCTTCCCATCGTACCCTGCAGCAGGAAATAGATGGGAGGAGCGGAGCAGGCCACTACAGGAGAAGCGGAGGATCTGAGCGACGTACAGAGGGGAGAGCGCGGCCACGAGAGTATGGGCGCGCACTTGCGATGCAATCACAGCGCCGCCCATACTCTCGTGCCTGCGACCACGTCACCAGGTGTCCCGGCGTGCACGGGACCTCGGGCGCAGTGGGCAGCGTCCTGAGGGATGATTTGAAGCATGGGGTACGGCGTAAGATACAGCAACGGACGCCACACAGCCCGCCCCCATGGACGATTTACAAGATTTTCAAACCGAAAGGATTTATTTTGGTTTAAAAGGGGGCACAAAAAGTACAGGAACCTTGCTAGAATGCAGCCCAGGAGCTGCAGAGGGGGAACTTTTAGGTTGAAAGCCAAATTTCTGATGACAGGTTCCCTTTAAGCAGATCACAGACGGCACAAAACTAAAGTCATTGCAAATGGCAACTTTCTGGCTTTAAGAAACACTAAAAAAAATTATGAAAACATAATGTGCAGCCAGTAACGGTTACTATTCAAGACCAAACAGGGGGAAACATTATGGAATCACTCAATTATGGGGAAAAAAATGATGGAATCATGAAAAACAAACAAAAGAACCCTCCTATAATACATCACTAGTATGTTGTGGCACCACCTCTGGCTTTTATAACAGCTTGCAGTCTCTGAGGCATGGACTTAATGAGTGACAGTCAGTCTCTTCATCAATCTGGCTCCATCTTTCTCTGATGGCTGTTGCAGATCAGCTTTGCAGGTTGGAGCCTTGTCATGGACCATTTTCTTCAACTTCCACCAAAGATTTTCAATTGTATTGAGATCCGGACTATTTGCAGGCCATGACATTGATCTTATGTGTCTTCTTTCAAGGAATGTTGTCACAGTTTTTGCTCTATGGCAGGATGCATTATCATCTTGATACATGATTCCATCATCCCCAAACATCCTTTCAATTGATGGGATAAGAAAAGTGTCCAAAATTTCAATGTAAACGTGTGCATTTATTGAAGATGTAATGACAGCCATCTCCCCAGTGCCTTTACCTGACATGCAGCCCCATATCATCAATGACTGTGGAAATTTACATGTTCTCTTCAGGCAGTCATCTTTATAAATCTCATTGGAACGACACCAAACAAAAGTTCCAGCATCATCACCTTGCCCAATGCAGATTCACAATTCATCACTGAATATGACTTTCATCCAGTCATCCACAGTCCACGATTGCTTTTCCTTAGCCCATTGTAACCTTTTTTTTTTCTGTTTAGGTCTTAATGATGGCTTTTGTTTAGCTTTTCTGTATGTAAATCCCCTTTCCTTTAGGTGGTTTCTTACAGTTCGGTCACAGACATTGACTCCAGTTTCATCCCATTCATTCCTCATTTGTTTTGTTGTGCATTTCCTGTTTTGGAGACATATTGCTTTAAGTTTTCTGTCTTGACGCTTTTATGTCTTCCTTGTTATACCAGTATGTTGCCTTTAACAACCTTCCCATGTTGTTTGTATTTGGTCCAGATTTCAGACACAGCTGACTGTGAACAACCAACATCTTTTGCAACATTGTGTGATGATTTACCCTCTTTTAAGAGTTTGATAATCCTCTCCTTTGTTTCAATTGACATCTGTTGGAGCCATGATTCATGTCAGTCCACTTGATGCAGCAGCTCTCCAAGGTGTGATCACTCCTATTTAGATGCAGACTAACGAGCAGATCTTATATGATGCAGGTGTTAGTTTTGGGAATTAGAATTTACAGGGTGATTCCATTACTTTTTCCCCCTTTGGTCTTGAAAAGTAACCGTTACTGGCTGCACATTATGTTTGCATCATTTTTTTAGTGTTTCTTAAAGCCAGAAAGTTGCCATTTGAAATGACTTTAGTTTTGTGCCGTCTGTGATCTGCATTTTTTTTTAAGCAAAAATAAACTGAATGAACATCCTCAGTTAGGTGAGTCCATAATTTTTGCCAGGGGTTGTAGTAGTTGTAATAATAATAGTATTAGCAAATTCTTCCAATTGGCAATGTAGTATAGTTCTCTTACCTCATGTGCAGGGCCTTAGGTATCCATGGTTACCATGACACATATAGTCACAGTTAGTTGTTAAAGATCCTGCAATGCCCTGCACATGAGGTAAGAGACAGTGAATCAGAACTATACTACATTTCTAATTGGAGGTATTTGGTAATATTATTACACCTACTACATATTGGGAGAAGATCCTGGGGATGGGAATACTCCTTAAAGGGAACCTGTCACCAGTTTTTTCAGTATTGACCCAAAAGTCTCCCCTTCTGCAGCTCCCGGCAGCTTTCTATGAAGGTGCACCTTGTTCCTGACTCCCCTTCCAGACCCCACAAATACTTTTATAAAATCTGACCATTGTGGACAGAGCCGAAAACAGAGGTGCGCTTTCGTAAGCCCGTTTCGCGTTTGCGCAAAAAGCTCACGGGCTCGCGCAAGTGCACCTATGTTTCAGCTCTGTCCACAATGGTCAGATTTTATAAAAGTATTTGTGGGGTCTGCGAGGGGAGTCAGGAACAAGGTGCACCTTCATAGAAAGCTGCCGGGAGCTGCAGAAGGGGACACTTTTGGGTCAATACTGAAAAAACTAGTGACAGATTCCCTTTAACGTCTCCTGCTCACATGTAGCTGGCGCCCTGTTACATGTAAGTGTGGCGGGCTCTGGGAGGAGCGCTGCTCTGGAAGGAGCGCTGCTCTGGAAGGAGGGCTGCTCTGGATGGAAGGCTGCACTGGAAGGAGCGCTGCTCTGGAAGGAGCGCTGCTCGGGATGGAGGGCTGCTCTGGATGGAAGGCTGCACTGGAAGGAGCGCTGCTCTGGAAGGAGGGCTGCTCTGGATGGAAGGCTGCACTGGAAGGAGCGCTGCTCTGGAAGGAGCGCTGCTCGGGATGGAGCGCTGCTTCAGGCAGAGAGCCGGGCCGAGCTATGGATTCCTGCTCCTCGCACCGTTGGCGGCAGAGCAGATCGGGGCCGCGCTCTGCTGGGAGACGCTCCAGGCTCCGTCTAGACATCTGCAAACTGTGGCCCAGAGGAGTGAGGAGAAACCTGCGTCCTCTGGGGTCTGGAAGGAATATAGTGACTACCGGCCGCAGGGATGAGAGGAAAAAAGGTCACAGCAGCTCCGACCGATACCCCCGACTACTACCCCTGACTACTACCCCCGACTACTACCCCCGACCGATACCCCCAACTACTACCCCCGACTACTACCCCCGACTACTACCCCCGACTACTACCCCCGACCGATACCCCCAACTACTACCCCCGACTACTACCCCCGACTATACCCCCGACCGATACCCCCGACTACTACCCCCGACCGATACCCCCGACTACTACCCCCGACTACTACCCCCGACTACTACCCCCGACCGATACCCCCGACTACTACCCCCGACTACTACCCCCGACCGATACCCCCGACCGATACCCCCGACTGATACCCCCGACCGATACCCCCGACTACTACCCCCGACTACTACCCCCGACTACTACCCCCGACCGATACCCCCGACTACTACCCCCGACTACTACCCCAGACTACTACCCCCGACCGATACCCCCGACTACTACCCCCGACTACTACCCCCGACTACTACCCTCGACTACTACCCCCGACCGATACCCCCGACTGATACCCCCGACCGATACCCCCGACCGATACCCCCGACTGATACCCCCGACTACTACCCCCGACCGATACCCCCAACTACTACCCCCGACCGATACCCCCGACTGATACCTCCGACTACTACCCCCGACCGATACCCCCGACTACTACCCCCGACTGATACCCCCGACCGATACCCCCGACTGATACCCCCGACTACTACCCCCGACCGATACCCCCAACTGATACCTCCGACTACTACCCCCGACCAATACCCCCGACTACTACTCCCGACCGATACCCCCGACCAATACCCCCGACTGATACCCCCAACTACTAACCCCGACTACTACCCCCAACTACTACCCCCGACCGATACCCCCGACTACTACCCCCAACTACTACCCCCGACCGATACCCCCGACTGATACCCCCGACTACTACCCCCGACCGATACCCCCGACTGATACCTCCGACTACTACCCCCGACCGATACCCCCGACTGATACCCCCGACTACTACCCCCGACCGATACCCCCGACCGATACCCCCGACTACTACCCCCGACTGATACCCCCGACCGATACCCCCGACCGATACCCCCGACTACTACCCCCGACTGATACCCCCGACTGATACCCCCGACTACTACCCCCGACTACTACCCCCGACCGATACCCCCAACTACTACCCCCGACGGATACCCCCGACTACTACCCCCAACTACTACCCCCGACTACTACCCCCAACTGATACCCCCGACTACTACCCCCAACTACTACCCCCGACTACTACCAACTACTACCCCCGACTACTACCCCCGACTGATACCCCCGACTGATACCCCCAACTACTACCCCCAACTACTACCCCCGACTGATACCCCCGACTACTACCCCCAACTACTACCCCCAACTACTACCCCCGACTGATACCCCCGACTACTACCCCCAACTACTACCCCCGACCGATACCCCCAACTACTACCCCCGACGGATACCCCCGACTGATACCCCCGACTACTACCCCCAACTACTACTCCCAACTGATACCCCGACTACTACCCCCAACTACTACCCCCGACTACTACCCCCGACTACTACCCCCAACTACTACCCCCAACTACTACCCCCGACTACTACCCCCAACTACTACCCCCAACTACTACCCCCGACTACTACCCCCGACTACTACCCCCGACTGATACCCTCGACTACTACCCCCGACTACTACCCCCAACTACTACCCCCGACTGATACCCCCGACTACTACCCCCGACTGATACCCCCGACTACTACCCCCGACCGATACCCCCAACTACTACCCCCGACGGATACCCCCGACTGATACCCCCGACTACTACCCCCAACTACTACCCCCGACTGATACCCCCGACTACTACCCCCGACTACTACCCCCGACTGATACCCCCGACTGATACCCCCGACTGATACCCCCGACTGATACCCCAGACTACTACCCCCGACTACTACCCCCGACTACTACCCCCGACTACTACCCCCGACTGATACCCCGACTGGTACCCCAGACTACTACCCCCGACTACTACCCCCAACCGATACCCCCGACTACTACCCCCGACTACTACCCCCGACTACTACCCCCGACTGATACCCCCGACTGATACCCCCGACTACTACCCCCGACTACTACCCCCAACCGATACCCCCGACTACTACCCCCGACGGATACCCCCGACTACTACCCCCGACTGATACCCCCAACTACTACCCCGGACTACTACCCCCGACCGATACCCCCAACTACTACCCCCGACTACTACCCCCGACTGATACCCCCGACTACTACCCCCGACTGATACCCCCGACTACTACCCCCAACTACTATCCCCGACTACTACCCCCGACTGATACCCCCGACTGATACCCCCGACTACTACCCCCGACTACTACCCCCGACTGATACCCCCGACTACTACCCCCGACTGATACCCCCGACTGATACCCCCGACTGATACCCCCGACTGATACCCCCGACTACTACCCCCGACTACTACCCTCGACTACTACCCCCGACTGATACCCCCGACTGATACCCCCGACTACTACCCCCAACTACTACCCCCGACTGATACCCCCGACTACTACCCCCGACTACTACCCCCGACTGATACCCCCGACTACTACCCCCGACTGATACCCCCGACTACTACCCCCGACTACTACCCCCGACTGATACCCCCGACTGATACCCCCGACTACTACCCCCGACTACTACCCCGACTGATACCCCCGACTGATACCCCAGACTACTACCCCCGACTGATACCCCCGACTGATACCCCCGACTACTACCCCCGACTACTACCCCCGACTGATACCCCCGACTACTACCCCCGACTACTACCCCCGACTACTACCCCCGACTGATACCCCCGACTGATACCCCAGACTACTACCCCCGACTACTACCCCCGACTACTACCCCCGACTGATACCCCCGACTGATACCCCAGACTACTACCCCCGACTACTACCCCCGACTGATACCCCCGACTGATACCCCCGACTACTACCCCCAACCGATACCCCCGACGGATACCCCCGACTGATACCCCCGACGGATACCCCCGACTACTACCTCCGACTACTACCCCCAACTACTACACCCGACCGATACCCCCAACTACTACCCCCGACTACTACCCCCGACCGATACCCTCGACTACTACCCCCGACTGATACCCCAGACTACTACCTCCGACTACTACCCCCAACTACTACCCCCAACTACTACCCCCGACCGATACCCCCAACTACTACCCCCGATTACTACCCCCGACCGATACCCCAGACTACTACCTCCAACTACTACCCCCAACTACTACCCCCGACCGATACCCCCAACTACTACCCCCAACTACTACCCCCGACTGATACCCCCAACTACTAACCCCGACTATTACCCCAGACCGATACCCCGGACTACTACCCCCGACTGATACCCCCGACTACTACCCCCGACTACTACCCCAGACTACTAACCCCGACTATTACCCCAGACCGATACCCCGGACTACTACCCCCGACTGATACCCCCGACTACTACCCCCGACTACTACCCCCGACTATTACCCCAGACCGATACCCCCGACTACTACCCCCGACTATTACCCCAGACCGATACCCCGGACTGATACCCCCGACTACTACCCCCGACTGATACCCCCGACTACTACCCCAGACTACTACCCCCGAGCAATACCCCAGACTACTACCCCCGACTACTACCCCCGACTGATACCCCCGACTGATACCCCAGACTACTACCTCAGACTGCTACCCCCGACTACTACCCCCGACTGATACCCCAGACTACTACCCCCGACCGATACCCCCGACTACTACCCCCGACTACTACCCCCGACTGTTACCCCAGACTACTACCCCCGACCGATATCCCCGACCGATACCCCAGACTACTACCCCAGACTACTACCCCCGACTACTACCCCCGACTGTTACCCCAGACTACTACCCCCGATCGATACCCCCGACTACTACCCCAGACTACTACCCCCGACTGATACCCTCAACTGATACTCCAGACTACTACCCCCGACTACTACCCCCGACATACTCCAGACTACCTACCCCCGACTGATACCCTCGATTGATACCCAACTGATACCCCCAACTACTATTCCCGACTGATGTACCACAGGAAGATTGTAAAAAATGTCAAAACGTGATACTGTGTTGTCACTGAATCTAATCCTCTCCTGTGTGATACTGTCTGCTGTATCTAATCCTATGTGATACCATCTGCTGAGCTGCTGGGGACGGATGGACTATGACTTTTCACCTCTGTTCTTTCTCTCTTTTTTTGCAGTCTTGTGAACTGGTGCCCGTCCGTTCCCCTCTGCGGACATCACGGGGTGAGGGGACCCCAAAGTGTCATAGAAAATCCTTCACATTTCCACAGAGACACCAGCCAGGAAAATGAGCGAGACCCCGGGAGTGAGTGTGAGGGATGTGAGAGCGTCTGAGTGAGTGTCTGAGTGTCTCCTCATCTCATTGTGATACATACTCCCATATACAGAGATCACAATCCTGTACTACTAATAACGACAGGAACGAAAAGCACATACCGCCACACACATTACACCGCGCAGATACCGCCACACACATTACACCACGCACATTACACCGCGCACATACCGCCACACACATTACACCGCGCACATACCGCCACACACATTACACCGCGCACATACCGCCACACACATTACACCAACACATAGATTACACCTCGCAGATACCGCCACACACATTACACCACGCACATACCACCACACACATTACACCACGCACATTACACCACGCACATTACACCGCGCACATACCGCCACACACATTACACCACGCACATTACACCGCGCACATACCACCACACACATTACACCACGCACATACCACCACACACATTACACCACACACATTACACCACGCACATTACACCGCGCACATACCGCCACACACATTACACCACGCACATTACACCGCGCACATACCGCCACACACACCGCCACACACATTACACCGCGCACATACCGCCACACACATTATACCACGCACATACCGCCACACACATTACAGCGCACACATACCGCCACACACATTACACCGCGCACATACCGCCACACACATTACACCGCGCACATACCGCCACACACATTACACCGCGCACATACCGCCACACACATTATACCACGCACATACCGCCACACACATTACAGCGCACACATACCGCCACACACATTACACCGCGCACATCTTACTTATTGCACACATTATATTGCACACTATACACCTCACTACACCACACACATTATATTGCACACACACATTACACCAAGCACATCCCGGCACATACTGCACCAATCTCATTACACACATTACACCGCGCATACACACATTATATACATATGTTACACTGTGCATGTACCACCACACACATTCCACCAAGTCTGATTGCACACATTATACTGCATCAACCTCATCACATACATTAGAGCACGCACACATTACACCGCACACCTCCCATAACACACATTACACCGCACACACACAATACTGTACACCGCACACCTCCCATATTACACATTATACCGCACACACACACAATACTGTACACCGCACACCTCCCATATTACACATTATACCGCACACACACAATACTGTACACCGCACACCTCCCATAACACACATTATACCGCACACACCCCATCACACACACATAATACCACACACATGCCATCACAGACACATAATACCGCACACATCCCATCACACACATTATACCGCACACATCCCATCACACACATTATACCGCACACATCCCATCACACACATTATACCGCACACATCCCACCACACACATTATACCGCACACATCCCATCACACACATTATACCGCACACATCCCATCACACACATTATACCGCACACACATTATACCGCACACACCCCATCACACACATTATACCGCACACACCCCATCACACACATTATACCGCACACATCCCATCACACACATTATACCGCACACTATTACAATGCTGCTCATGTTCTCATTGGTTGATCTCTAATGGTGCCGTGGTGACCTCCGGTGGTCACTGTATGTATAGCAGGTGCATGTATTATAACTGCGCTCACACTGGTGCTGCAGGGCACCAGTCTATTAACCCTTCATCTGCTATAAGACAGCAGAGCACGTCTCCCCTCCCCCCCATCCAAACCAAGGCCTGCCTGTCATGAGACATCACTAATTGTTTACTAAAAGCTCTGCAGATCCTCACTCACTGGTTTGCAGAGCATCTCACCTTCATCCTCCCATGTGCACTAACTTTTCAGGCAGGTTTTCACAGTATTATTAACCCTCTCCCTTCCTACACTGGTCACATGGAGGAGCTGGCTGGCGGATTTAACCCTTCATTCATCCACATCAGGGATGGGAATCCTCCGCAGAGCATCTCCCTCCGGCCGGCCTCTATCTATCCGTCTACTATCTGATGACTGTTACCTGTACTCACCTATGGTCCTGCATGCTGCTCGTCTTACATGCACGCAGGGGAGGGCGCGTCACCCCTCTTTCTTCTACTGCGGAGAGGGAGAAAGTGATGGAAACACGAGGTGAAATCATTTTCCTAGAGAAGAGAGAGACACTTGAACCTTTTTTTTGCAGCCACGCCATGCTGGGACGGCACAATTTGCTTCTGTTTTTATTTGCAAGTAGATTGCCAGCCTTTGGGGCTCAGATCCTATTTAGGCGGGGTCATGTGGCCCATACAGGCCTGCACCAGTGCATTACACTGGTCAGGCTTAGCGCATAAGACCCGCATCGTTTCCATCTGGTGACATCAGTGGTCTGGATTCCCCCCGGGTGCTGCCCCCTGCTGGACACGTGTCTCTCTCTCCTGCCTCTTTTCTTTATATACCTGTTGTGGGGTGGGCATCGGGGGTATTGAGAATGTATTTTTATTATATCATGTTCTTGCAGGAAACTTTACTAGTATACGAGGCGCATGTCACGTGAACCAGCGATGTTTGTATATTCTGCACATTTTTGTATGAACTGAGCATGAAACGAAATAAAATATTTATGCATGAAACGACGATCTCCTCGTGTTGTCCACCTCGGCACCGATCAAAAGGTCAAAGCAGAAAGCAAACATGGGCCACGAGGCGGTCCACAATACGTGGGCTCCTAGAAAGCAAACACAGGCCATGAGGCGGTCCACGATACGTGGGCTCATAGAAAGCAAACACAGGCCATGAGGCGGTCCACGATACGTGGGCTCATAGAAAGCAAACACAGGCCCACGAGGCGGTCCACGGTACGTGAGCTCCTAGAAAGCAAACACAGACCACGAGGCGGTCCACGATACGTGGGCTCATAGAAAGCAAACACAGGCCACGAGGCAGTCCGCGTTACGTGGGCTCCTAGAAAGCAACCACAGGCCCACGAGGCGGTCCACGATACGAGAGTTCCTAGAAAACAAACACAGGCCACGAGGTGATCCATGATACGTGGGCTCCTAGAAAGCAAACACAGGCCACGAGGCGGTCCGGGATACGTGAGCTCCTAGAAAGCAAACACAGGCCACGAGGCGGTCCACGATACGTGAGTTCCTAGAAAACAAACACAGGCCACAAGGTGGTTCATGATACGTGGGCTCCTAGAAACCAAACACAGGCCACGAGGTGGTACACAATACGTGGGCTCCTAGAAAGCAAACACAGGCCACGAGGCGGTCCATGATACATGGGCTCCTAGAAAGCAAACACAGGCCACGAGGCGGTCCATAATACGTGGGCTCCTAGAAAGGAAACACAGGCCACGAGGCGGGCCATGATATGTGGGCTCCTAGAAAGGAAACACAGGCCCCGAGGCGGGCCATGATATGTGGGCTCCTAGAAAGGAAAAACAGGCCACGAGGCGGTCCACGATATGTGGGCTCCTAGAAAGGAAACACAGGCCACGAGGCGGTCCACAATACGTGGGCTCCAAGAAAGGAAACACAGGCCACGAGGAGGTCCACGATAAGTGGGCTCCTAGAAAGGAAACACAGGCCACGAGGCGGGCCACGATACGTGAGCCCCTAGAAAGCAAACACAGACCCACGAGGTGGTCCACGATATGTGGGTTCCTAGAAAGCAAACACAGGCCCACGAGGTGGTCCACGATATGTGAGCTCCTAGCGTAAAGAGGGGCCGGAAACGTGAAGATAAAAGTGTTCTAGGGACCAGTCCAGGAGGACATGAAGGGGCGCCACCAGTCATCCAGCAAGCAAGGGGGATTCCCACTTTACTTTTAACCCTTTATTCTTGACATGCACAAGTAAAAATTCAATAATAAAATAAAAAGAAAAACAATTACCTATATAGTTTATGGAAGTAGACATTTTACACAATGTAAAAAAATATACCCAGAACTTTATTTTGCAATTTTGCATCAAATTGTAACGTTTTGTAAAATGATGCAACAAAGATAAACAAAAAAAACTCAAACAACTGGCTGAATAATAAGAGGGTGATCACGTGAAGAAAAGTTCCTGAAACCTTCCACTGGAGTCATCCAGGGCTGCACAAGGGAGAGAGGACGGTAACAGAATGTGAAAGGGTGAAAGAGGTGATAACATGAAGAAAGGTTCCTGCAGTTCCACCTGTTGTCACCGCCTGTACAAGGTAATAATGTGTGATTGGTAGGAGGGTGGCAACATGAAGAAAAGCTCCTGCATCCTTCCAATGGAGTCACTCAGGACTGCACAAGGGAGAGAGGACAGTAACAGAAGGTGGCTGGTAACAAAGGTAAAACATGAAAAAAGTCACAGCCTATACATGGTAATGTGTGTTTGGTAGGAGGGTGGTAACATGAAGAAAGGTTCCTGCAGGTCCACCTGATGTCACATCCTATACATGGTAATGTGTTTGGTGGGAGGGTGATAACATGAAGAAAGGTTCCTGCAGGTCCACCTGATGTCACAGCCTATACATGGTAATGTGTTTGGTAGGAGGGTGGTAACATGAAGAAAGGTTCCTGCAGGTCCACCTGATGTCACATCCTATACATGGTAATGTGTTTGGTGGGAGGGTGATAACATGAAGAAAGGTTCCTGCAGTCCCACCTGATGTCACAGCCTATACATGGTAATGTGTGTTTGGTAGGAGGGTGGTAACATGAAGAAAGGTTCCTGCAGGTCCACCTGATGTCACAGCCTATACATGGTAATGTGTGTTTGGTGGGAGGGTGGTAACATGAAGAAAGGTTCCTGCAGTCCCACCTGATGTCACAGCCTATACATGGTAATGTGTGTTTGGTGGGAGGGTGGTAACATGAAGAAAGGTTCCTGCAGGTCCACCTGATGTCACATCCTATACATGGTAATGTGTTTGGTGGGAGGGTGATAACATGAAGAAAGGTTCCTGCAGGTCCACCTGATGTCACAGCCTATACATGGTAATGTGTTTGGTAGGAGGGTGGTAACATGAAGAAAGGTTCCTGCAGGTCCACCTGATGTCACATCCTATACATGGTAATGTGTTTGGTGGGAGGGTGATAACATGAAGAAAGGTTCCTGCAGTCCCACCTGATGTCACAGCCTATACATGGTAATGTGTGTTTGGTAGGAGGGTGATAACATGAAGAAAGGTTCCTGCAGTTCCACCTGATGTCACAGCCTATACATGGTAATGTGTGTTTGGTGGGAGGGTGGTAACATGAAGAAAGGTTCCTGCAGTTCCACCTGATGTCACAGCCTATACATGGTAATGTGTGTTTGGTAGGAGGGTGGTAACATGAAGAAAGGTTCCTGCAGGTCCACCTGATGTCACAGCCTATACAAGGTAATGTGTGTTTGGTAGGAGGGTGGTAACATGAGGAAAGGTTCCTGCACGTCCACCTGATGTCACAGCCTATAGATGGTAATGTGTGTTTGGTGGGAGGGTGGTAACATGAACAAAGGTTCCTGCAGTTCCACTTGATGTCACAGCCTATAGATGGTAATGTGTGTTTGGTGGGAGGGTGGTAACATGAAGAAAGGTTCCTGCAGTTCCACCTGATGTCACAGCCTATACATGGTAATGTGTGTTTGGTAGGAGGGTGGTAACATGAGGAAAGGTTCCTGCAGGTCCACCTTATGTCACAGCCTATACATGGTAATGTGTGTTTGGTAGGAGGGTGATAACATGAAGAAAGGTTCCTGCAGGTCCACCTGATGTCACAGCCTATACAAGGCAATGTGTGTTTGGTAGGAGGGTGGTAACATGAGGAAAGGTTCCTGCAGGTCCACCTGATGTCACAGCCTATACATGGTAATGTGTATTTGGTGGGAGGGTGGTAACATGAAGAAAGGTTCCTGCAGGTCCACCTGATGTCACAGCCTATACAAGGTAATGTGTGTTTGGTAGGAGGGTGGTAACATGAAGAAAGGTCCCTGCAGTTCCACCTGATGTCACATCCTATACATCCTATACATGGTAATGTGTGTTTGATAGGAGGGTGGTAACATGAAGAAAGGTTACTGCAGTTCCACCTGATGTCACAGCCTGTACATGGTAATGTGTGTTTGGTGGGAGGGTGGTAACATGAAGAAAGGTTCCTGCAGGTCCACCTGATGTCACAGCCTATACATGGTAATGTGTGTTTGGTGGGAGGGTGGTAACATGAAGAAAAGTTCCTGCAGTTCCACCTGATGTCACAGCCTATACATGGTAATGTGTGTTTGGTGGGAGGGTGGTAACATGAAGAAAAGTTCCTGAAGTTCCACCTCATGTCACAGCCTATACAAGGTAATGTGTGTTTGGTGGGAGGGTGGTAACATGAAGAAAGGTCTCTGCATTCCCACCTAATGTCACAGCCTATAGATGGTAATGTGTGTTTGGTAGGAGGGTGGTAATATGAAGAAAGGTTCCTGCAGTTCCACTTGATGTCACAGCCTATACCTGGTAATGTGTGTTTGTTGGGAGGGTGGTAACATGAAGAAAGGTCCCTGCAGTTTCACCTGATGTCACAGGTAATGTGTGCTTGGTGGGAGGGTGATACAATGAAGAAAGGTCCCTGCAGTTCCACCTGATGTCACAGCCTATACATGGTAATGTGTGTTTGGTGGGAGGGTGGTAACATGAAGAAAAGTTCCTGCAGTTCCACCTGATGTCACAGCCTATACATGGTAATGTGTGTTTGGTGGGAGGGTGGTAACATGAAGAAAAGTTCCTGCAGGTCCACCTGATGTCACAGCCTATAGACGGTAATGTGTGTTTGGTGGGAGGGTGGTAACATGAAGAAAGGTTCCTGCAGGTCCACCTGATGTCACAGCCTATACATGGTAATGTGTGTTTGGTGGGAGGGTGGTAACATGAAGAAAGGTCCCTGCATTCCCACCTAATGTCACAGCCTATACATGGTAATGTGTGTTTGGTGGGAGGGTGGTAACATGAAGAAAGGTCCCTGCAGGTCCACCTGATGTCACAGCCTATAGATGGTAATGTGTGTTTGGTAGGAGGGTGGTAACATGAAGAAAGGTTCCTGCAGTTCCACTTGATGCCACAGCCTATAGATGGTAATGTGTGTTTGGTGGGAGGGTGGTAACATGAAGAAAGGTCCCTGCAGTTCCACCTGATGTCACAGCCTATACATGGTAATGTGTGTTTGGTGGGAAGGTGATACAATGAAGAAAGGTCCCTGCAGTTCCACCTGATGTCACAGCCTATACATGGTAATGTGTGTTTGGTGGGAGGGTGGTAACATGAAGAAAAGTTCCTGCAGTTCCACCTGATGTCACAGCCTATAGATGGTAATGTGTGTTTGGTAGGAGGGTGGTAACATGAAGAAAGGTCCCTGCAGTCCCACCTAATGTCACAGCCTATACATGGTAATGTGTGTTTGGTGGGAGGGTGGTAACATGAAGAAAGGTCCCTGCAGGTCCACCTGATGTCACAGCCTATAGATGGTAATGTGTGTTTGGTAGGAGGGTGGTAACATGAAGAAAGGTTCCTGCAGTTCCACTTGATGTCACAGCCTATACATGGTAATGTGTGTTTGGTGGGAGGGTGGTAACATGAAGAAAGGTCCCTGCAGTTCCAACCTGATGTCACAGCCTATACATGGTAATGTGTGTTTGGTGGGAGGGTGATACAATGAAGAAAGGTCCCTGCAGTTCCACCTGATGTCACAGCCTATACATGGTAATGTTTTTTTGGTAGGAGGGTGGTAACATGAAGAAGGTCACTGCAGTTCCACCTGATGTCACAGCCTATACATGGTAATGTGTGTTTGGTAGGAGGGTGTGTAACATGAAGAAAGGTTCCTGCAGTTCCACCTGATGTCACAGCCTATACAAGGTAATGTGTGTTTGGTAAGAGGGTGGTGTAACATGAAGAAAAGTTCCTGCAGTTCCAACTGATGTCACAGCCTATAGATGGTAATGTGTGTTTGGTAGGAGGGTGGTAACATGAAGAAAGGTCCCTGCAGTTCCACCTGATCTCACAGCCTATAGATGGTAATGTGTGTTTGGTAGGAGGGTGGTAACATGAAGAAAGGTCCCTGCAGTTCCACCTGATGTCACAGCCTATACATGGTAATGTGTGTTTGGTAGGAGGGTGGTAACATGAAGAAAGGTTCCTGCAGTTCCACCTGATGTCAAAACCTATACATGGTAATGTGTGTTTGGTGGGAGGGTGGTAACATGAAGAAAAGTTCCTGCAGTTCCAACTGATGTCACAGCCTATAGATGGTAATGTGTGTTTGGTAGGAGGGTGGTAACATGAAGAAAGGTTCCTGCAGTTCCACCTGATGTCAAAACCTATACATGGTAATGTGTGTTTGGTGGGAGGGTGGTAACATGAAGAAAAGTTCCTGCAGTTCCAACTGATGTCACAGCCTATACATGGTAATGTGTGTTTGGTAGGAGGGTGGTAACATGAAGAAAGGTCCCTGCAGTTCCACCTGATGTCACAGCCTATACATGGTAATGTGTGTTTGGTAGGAGGGTGGTAACATGAAGAAAGGTTCCTGCAGTTCCACCTGATTTCAAAACCTATACATGGTAATGTGTGTTTGGTGGGAGGGTGGTAACATGAAGAAAGGTCCCTGCAGTTCCACCTGATGTCACAACCTATACATGGTAATGTGTGTTTGGTGGGAGGGTGGTAACATGAAGAAAGGTTCCTGCAGGTCCACCTGATGTCACAGCCTATACATGGTAATGTGTGTTTGGTAGGAGGGTGGTAACACGAAGAAAGGTTCCTGCAGGTCCACCTGATGTCACAGCCTATACATGGTAATGTGTGTTTGGTAGGCGGGTGGTAACATGAAGAAAGGTTCCTGCAGGTCCACCTGATGTCACAGCCTATACATGGTAATGTTTGTTTGGTAGGCGGGTGGTAACATGAAGAAAGGTTCCTGCAGGTCCACCTGATGTCACAGCCTATACAAGGTAATGTGTGCTTGGTAGGAGGGTGGTAACAGGAAGAAAGGTTCCTGCAGGTCCACCTAATGTCACAGCCTATACATGGTAATGTGTGTTTGGTGGGAGGGTGGTAACATGAAGAAAAGTTCCTGCAGTTCCACCTGATGTCACATCCTATACATGGTAATGTGTGTTTGGTGGGAGGGTGGTAACATGAAGAAAAGTTCCTGCAGTTCCACCTGATGTCACAGCCTATAGATGGTAATGTGTGTTTGGTAGGAGGGTGGTAACATGAAGAAAAGTTCCTGCAGGTCCACCTGATGTCACAGCCTACAGAAGGTAATGTGTGTTTGGTGGGAGGGTGGTAATGTGACGCCCTGGGCAAGCCAGGGGTCACAGTTCATCACACCACCACACCCTACATCCCAGTTAGGAACACCAAGGCTACTCAAATCCTTGTTGCCTTCCTCCAGGGGCTGATGTTCACACCAGGGGGTGGGCCAGGCGGTTGGCTCCGCCCACCGAGGAGTACACAGCTCTGGAGGCGGGAAGAACCAGCAGTTAAGTTAGGGGAGTGAAGTAGAAGGAAGTGGTAGAGGAGCTAAGTGAAAGTGAAGTGGTAGTGGAGCAAAGAAGAAAAGAGTAAAAGTGAGCGTAGAAAGACCTGAAGTTAGTCCGGCTAAGTGCAGGACAGTGTCAGCAAGGTCAGCAACAGCGGTGATCGTCTGGAGGGGGACTTCTCGGAGGTTGCTGGAAGGACCGCGGACGGGTAGTGGCCCGGCGGTCTGGAGCAGTATACGAAGGACAGTCAGCACCAGGGCAGGGGCCTCTCGGACCCCGGCAAGGCTAGGAGTCGCCATAATTTGCCAAATCCGTCAGTGAAGGGGACGTCGATCCCCCAACAACCAAGTCCCGACTGAAGGCAAAAGTCCAACCATTAAGGAGGAACACCGCCACCGCCAAGGCACCAGTTCCTCGGGGCCAGCGTCTGCGGGCAAAGTAGGGCTCCTCCGGCCCACATCCAAGCCGGGGAGTGGGTTACCGGTGGGAACCCATCGCTACCAACATAGAAACACTAGGTGCAGGTCAGAGGGACATCACCGTTACCTGCTGGGAGAGCAAGCGCAGCCGTCCGTGGGAACCGTCTTTCCAGCCGTGTGGTTTACCGTAAAACTGTGTCAACGTCTCAGGCTGAGTGAGTACCACAGTGCCGCAAGGCACAGCGCAGCCCCTGCGTCCCTGCGCCCACCAGGCCCTGCACCTTCCACACCATCCCTGGGCCTCGGGATCACCACCCCCTACCCACGGAGGGGCAACACAACAACTGGCTGCTCCGCATCACCACTCCCGGGATCCCCATATCGAGCAGCGGTGGTGCTACAAATCACCACAACCGTGGGTGGCGTCACGGACAATAAACCATCCCCACACCCAACAACCCCCCTGTTCACTCACGGGCGAGGAGCGCCGCTAGAGTCCCCGGGATCCGGCCCACCGCTCGAGCCACCGAGCAGCAGCAGGCCGCAGCAGCCGTGGCGGCCGGACCCGAGCAGCAGTGGGAGAGCGCGGCGTCCCCTCCTCTGCCCGCGACAACTTGGCGTCACGAACAGGATCCTTACCGCTCTGCCGTTGGGTAGAGATGCGCCTTGTAACCGCCGGAGGTATCCGGCTGAAAATTTCCAGAAGTCGCCATCTTTGGCGCGAAAAGTTCCCGCTCGAGCGTCTTCTCGAGTAGCAGAGGCGCGAAGGCCAAAACTCCGCCCCAATAAAGGAGGGGCCGGAAAGAAGCTAAGGGGGACGGAAACAAGATGTCTGCGCCTGACGGAGCCGCTGGAGAAGCGGTGGTCGCAGCCGCATGTAACTAGCGCTGCAGCGTGCAGGGACGCCAGGACCCTGCGGCCATTCACTGGTTCCTGGAAGAGGCCGCTGCTAAAGATGCTGAGTCCGACCAGCAACACCGAGGTCCCCGCGTCTGGCACTGGAGCGCGGGTGGAAGTCCGGACCGTCCAGCTAAGCAGCCGTCTGCAGGTCCGCATGCAGCTCCTCCTGGAGGAGTGGGAGGCCGACATGGCGGAAGTGGTGGCGGCCATACGGAGACGCGAGGTGGAGGGAGTCTTGGAAGGGAGGGTAAGTGACCCACGCCCCTGTACCCCTAGTGGGTCGGTCATCGCGGCTGAGGGACCCGGTCCATACCCGCTCGCCCTGCTACCTCCCCAGCTACCCGTGTTGGCTGCTGCTGCCCCGCCACTAGGCCTGCTACCACCACCACAGGTAGCGGTACCCTGCCAATCCACCCCGGCGGACCGACCTGCAGCAGAACCTCGTGACCACCCTGATCCGCTTCAATGGAAGAAGCCGAAGGCTGAAGCCGTCAGCAAAGATGCACCGGAGGCACGGCGGGGATGCAGCTGCCAGGAGGCAGAGCAGGCCATGTCACAGCGGGGTCCCCCATTACTGAAGGTGCCGGTCGTAGCCGACACGGAGGGACTCTGGCTGGGTCCGTCCCCTGCACACGCTGAACCGGAGCAAGCAGAAAGTGCTCCAGACTGGGAGCGGCGGGCAACGGCAGCTGCGCAGAGAGATCGATGCCCGAGAGGGGTGTAGAGCGGATGTGCATGCCCGCATGTATATGGAAGAAGATCGCCTGCAGCGAGCTACCATTGGGGTCCAGAGCGGTGCACCATGTGAAGGTGGCACTAGAGCCCCACGGGTGAGAATGGACTGGTGAGCCGCAAAAGGCAGCGGAGCACCGTTGTCCAGTCCCCGTTGGGACCACCTGTGTGTTTGTTTGCAGTGTTTGAAAGTTTTGAAAATGATAAGCAAAATAATAACCGAAGTTTAACCTGATTAGCAGTGATTGAACCGGCCGAAGCCGGCACCGTTGTCCCCGTGGGGACCGTTTAAAAAGTTGGCATGGGAACTATCCATGGACAAGCCCGTGAACTTGCAGGGCAACCACAAACGTAAGTGGCTTGTAAATATGTTGTTTTACCGTACCGTTTTCCGCATTGCCGCCTCCGGAGAGGCTGGTTGGAGGGAGGGCCCTCAGCAGAGCAGGCTGGGGCCCAGCCACCAAAGGAACCGGTGGCTACCCTCTGGAGGGGAAGGACAGATCCCGCTCGGGTAACGTGTGCTGGACTGTGGGTCAAGGGGTGCTGCCTGGGTTTTAGGGGCAGCATCAGGGCCAGGTTGCTTGGGTGGGAGAGAGCGGAAACCGTACCCGTAAAACCGTTTAGTAACGTTTAAGAAATGTGCCTCCCGTTGTGGGATGATGTTATGATTTACATGTTACCTTTTTACATTTACAGAAAATAAAACCGGTGTTGGACGGGCAGCCCGCGGACGGTCTGCATTTTGCTAAGGGGGAATGTGACGCCCTGGGCAAGCCAGGGGTCACAGGTCATCACACCACCACACCCTACATCCCAGTTAGGAACACCAAGGCTACTCAAATCCTTGTTGCCTTCCTCCAGGGGCTGATGTTCACACCAGGGGGTGGGCCAGGCGGTTGGCTCCGCCCACCAAGGAGTACACAGCTCTGGAGGCGGGAAGAACCAGCAGTTAAGCTAGGGGAGTGAAGTAGAAGGAAGTGGTAGAGGAGCTAAGTGAAAGTGAAGTGGTAGTAGAACAAAGAAGAAAAGAGTAAGAGTGAGCTTAGAAAGCCCTGAAGTTAGTCCGGCTAAGTGCACGACAGTGTCAGCAAGGTCAGCAACAGCGGTGATCGTCTGGAGGGGGACTGCTCGGAGGTTGCTGGAAGGACCGCGGACGGGTAGTGGCCTGGCGGTCTGGAGCAGTATACGAAGGACAGTCAGCACCAGGGCAGGGGCCTCTCGGACCCCGGCAAGGCTAGGAGTCGCCATAATTTGCCAAATCCGTCAGTGAAGGGGACGTCGATCCCCCAACAACCAAGTCCCGACTGAAGGCAAAAGTCCAACCATTAAGGAGGAACACCGCCACCGCCTGGGCACCAGTTTCTCGGGGCCAGCGTCTGCGGGCAAAGTAGGGCTCCTCCGGCCCACATCCAAGCCGGGGAGCGGGTTACCGGTGGGAACCCATCGCTACCAACATAGAAACACTAGGTGCAGGTCAGAGGGACATCACTGTTACCTGCTGGGAGAGCAAGTGCAGCCGTCCGTGGGAACCGTCTTTCCAGCCGTGTGGTTTACCGTAAAACTGTGTCAACGTCTCAGGCTGAGTACCACAGTGCCGCAAGGCACAGCGCTGCCCCCGCGTCCCTGCGCCCACCAGGCCCTGCACCTTCCACACCATCCCTGGGTCTCGGGATCACCAACCCCTACCCTCGGAGGGGCAACACAACAACTGGCTACTCCGCATCACCACTCCCGGGATCCCCATATCGAGCAGCGGTGGTGCTACAAATCACCACAACCGTGGGTGGCGTCACGGACAATAAACCATCCCCACACCCAACAACCCCCCTTTTCACTCACGGGCGAGGAGCGCCGCTAGAGTCCCCGGGATCCGGCCCACCGCTCGAGCCACCGAGCAGCAGCAGGCCGCAGCAGCCGCGGCGGCCGGACACGAGCAGCAGTGGGAGAGCGCGGCGTCCCCTCCTCCACCCGCGACAGTAACATGAAGAAAGGTTCCTGCAGGTCCACCTGATGTCACAGCCTATACATGGTAATGTGTGTTTGGTGGGAGGGTGGTAACATGAAGAAAGGTCCCTGCAGTTCCACCTGATGTCACAGCCTATACATGGTAATGTGTGTTTGGTGGGAGGGTGATACAATGAAGAAAGGTCCCTGCAGTTCCACCTGATGTCACAGCCTATACATGGTAATGTGTGTTTGGTAGGAGGGTGGTAACATGAAGAAAGGTCACTGCAGTTCCACCTGATGTCACAGCCTAAACATGGTAATGTGTGTTTGGTGGGAGGGTGATAACATGAAGAAAGGTTCCTGCAGTTCCACCTGATGTCACAGCCTATACATGGTAATGTGTGTTTGGTGGGAGGGTGAAAACATGAAGAAAGGTTCCTGCAGTTCCACCTGATGTCACAGCCTATACATGGTAATGTGTGTTTGGTGGGAGGGTGGTAACATGAAGAAAGGTTCCTGCAGTTCCACCTGATGTCACAGCCTAAACATGGTAATGTGTGTTTGGTAGGAGGGTGATAACATGAAGAAAGGTTCCTGCAGGTCCACCTGATGTCACAGCCTATACATGGTAATGTGTGTTTGTAGGAGGGTGGTAACATGAAGAAAGGTCACTGCAGTTCCACCTGATGTCACAGCCTATACATGGTAATGTGTGTTTGGTAGGAGGATGGTAACATGAAGAAAGGTTCCTGCAGTTCCACCTGATGTCACAGCCTATACAAGGTAATGTGTGTTTGGTAGGAGGGTGGTAACATGAAGAAAAGTTCCTGCAGTTCCAACTGATGTCACAGCCTATAGATGGTAATGTGTGTTTGGTAGGAGGGTGGTAACATGAAGAAAGGTCCCTGCAGTTCCACCTGATGTCACAGCCTATAGATGGTAATGTGTTTGGTAGGAGGGTGGTAACATGAAGAAAGGTTCCTGCAGTTCCACCTGATGTCAAAGCCTATACATGGTAATGTGTGTTTGATAGGAGGGTGGTAACATGAAGAAAGGTTCCTGCAGTTCCACCTGATGTCACAGCCTATACATGGTAATGTGTGTTTGGTGGGAGGGTGGTAACATGAAGAAAGGTCCCTGCAGTTCCACCTGATGTCACAACCTATACATGGTAATGTGTGTTTAGTGGGAGGGTGGTAACATGAAGAAAGGTTCCTGCAGGTCCACCTGATGTCACAGCCTATACAAGGTAATGTGTGTTTGGTAGGAGGGTGGTAACATGAAGAAAAGTTCCTGCAGTTCCACCTGATGTCACAGCCTATACAAGGTAATGTGTGTTTGGTAGGAGGGTGGTAACATGAAGAAAAGTTCCTGCAGTTCCACCTGATGTCACAGCCTATACAAGGTAATGTGTGTTTGGTAGGAGGGTGGTAACATGAAGAAAAGTTTCTGCAGTTCCACCTGATGTCACAGCCTATACAAGGTAATGTGTGTTTGGTAGGAGGGTGGTAACATGAAGAAAAGTTCCTGCAGTTCCACCTGATGTCACAGCCTGTACATGGTAATGTGTGTTTGGTAGGAGGGTGGTAACATGAAGAAAAGTTCCTGCAGTTCCACCTGATGTCACAGCCTGTACATGGTAATGTGTGTTTGGTGGGAGGGTGGTAACATGAAGAAAGGTTCCTGCAGTTCCACCTGATGTTACAGCCTATACATGGTAATGTGTGTTTGGTAGGAGGGTGGTAACATGAAGAAAGGTCACTGCAGTTCCACCTGATGTCACAGCCTATACATGGTAATGTGTGTTTGGTAGGAGGGTGGTAACATGAAGAAAGGTTACTGCAGTTCCACCTGATGTCACAGCCTATACAAGGTAATGTGTGTTTGGTAGGAGGGTGGTAACATGAAGAAAAGTTCCTGCAGTTCCAACTGATGTCACAGCCTATACATGGTAATGTGTGTTTGGTAGGAGGGTGGTAACATGAAGAAAGGTCCCTGCAGTTCCACCTGATGTCACAACCTATACATGGTAATGTGTGTTTGGTGGGAGGGTGGTAACATGAAGAAAGGTCCCTGCAGTTCCACCTGATGTCACAGCCTATAGATGGTAATGTGTGTTTGGTAGGAGGGTGGCAACATGAAGAAAGGTTCCTGCAGTTCCACCTGATGTCAAAGCCTATACATGGTAATGTGTGTTTGGTGGGAGGGTGGTAACATGAAGAAAGGTCCCTGCAGTTCCACCTGATGTCACAACCTATACATGGTAATATGTGTTTGGTGGGAGGGTGGTAACATGAAGAAAGGTTCCTGCAGGTCCACCTGATGTCACAGCCTATACAAGGTAATGTGTGTTTGGTGGGAGGGTGGTAACATGAAGAAAAGTTCCTGCAGTTCCACCTGATGTCACAGCCTATACATGGTAATGTGCGTTTGGTAGGAGGGTGGTAACATGAAGAAAGGTTCCTGCAGTTCCACCTGATGTCACAGCCTATACATGGTAATGTGTGTTTGGTGCGAGGGTGGTAACATGAAGAAAAGTTCCTGCAGTTCCACCTGATGTCACAGCCTATACAAGGTAATGTGTGTTTGGTAGGAGGGTGGTAACATGAAGAAAAGTTCCTGCAGTTCCACCTGATGTCACAGCCTGTACATGGTAATGTGTGTTTGGTGGGAGGGTGGTAACATGAAGAAAGGTTCCTGCAGGTCCACCTGATGTCACAGCCTATACATGGTAATGTGTGTTTGGTGGGAGGGTGGTAACATGAAGAAAGGTTCCTGCAGTTCCACCTGATGTCACAGCCTATACATGGTAATGTGTGTTTGGTGGGAGGGTGGTAACATGAAGAAAGGTTCCTGCAGGTCCACCTGATGTCACAGCCTATACATGGTAATGTGTGTTTGGTGGGAGGGTGGTAACATGAAGAAAGGTTCCTGCAGGTCCACCTGATGTCACAGCCTATACATGGTAATGTGTGTTTGGTGGGAGGGTGGTAACATGAAGAAAGGTTCCTGCAGGTCCACCTGATGTCACAGCCTATACATGGTAATGTGTGTTTGGTGGGAGGGTGGTAACATGAAGAAAGGTTCCTGCAGGTCCACCTGATGTCACAGCCTATACATGGTAATGTGTGTTTGGTAGGAGGGTGGTAACATGAAGAAAGGTTCCTGCAGTTCCACCTGATGTCACAGCCTATACATGGTAATGTGTGTTTGGTAGGAGGGTGATAACATGAAGAAAGGTTCCTGCAGGTCCACCTGATGTCACAGCCTATACATGGTAATGTGTGTTTGGTGGGAGGGTGGTAACATGAAGAAAGGTTCCTGCAGGTCCACCTGATGTCACAGCCTATACATGGTAATGTGTGTTTGGTAGGAGGGTGGTAACATGAAGAAAAGTTCCTGCAGGTCCACCTGATGTCACAGCCTATACATGGTAATGTGTGTTTGGTGGGAGGGTGGTAACATGAAGAAAGGTTCCTGCAGTTCCACCTGATGTCACAGCCTATACATGGTAATGTGTGTTTGGTGGGAGGGTGGTAACATGAAGAAAGGTTCCTGCAGGTCCACCTGATGTCACAGCCTATACATGGTAATGTGTGTTTGGTGGGAGGGTGGTAACATGAAGAAAGGTTCCTGCAGGTCCACCTGATGTCACAGCCTATACATGGTAATGTGTGTTTGGTGGGAGGGTGGTAACATGAAGAAAGGTTCCTGCAGGTCCACCTGATGTCACAGCCTATACATGGTAATGTGTGTTTGGTGGGAGGGTGGTAACATGAAGAAAGGTTCCTGCAGGTCCACCTGATGTCACAGCCTATACATGGTAATGTGTGTTTGGTAGGAGGGTGGTAACATGAAGAAAGGTTCCTGCAGTTCCACCTGATGTCACAGCCTATACATGGTAATGTGTGTTTGGTAGGAGGGTGATAACATGAAGAAAGGTTCCTGCAGTTCCACCTGATGTCACAGCCTATACATGGTAATGTGTGTTTGGTAGGAGGGTGATAACATGAAGAAAGGTTCCTGCAGGTCCACCTGATGTCCCATCCTATACATGGTAATGTGTGTTTGGTGGGAGGGTGGTAACATGAAGAAAGGTTCCTGCAGGTCCACCTGATGTCACAGCCTATACATGGTAATGTGTGTTTGGTAGGAGGGTGGTAACATGAAGAAAGGTTCCTGCAGGTCCACCTGATGTCACAGTCTGCGATAAAACAGCCACATGTGAACGACCCCTTCACTATTACATTACGAGCAATATCCATGCAAACACCGCCTTCGTACATGTTAATAAGTTAGACCTTTCTAGAAATGTTAGTCAGATAGATCTGAATCTTGATGTGCTTTTATTTTTTTTTCCTGGAAAGTCTGAGAAAAAAAACCTAACAAAAAAAAAAAGACCAGACGTGAACAACTGTCACGAACCACCAAGGGGGTCACTCAGAAATCCCCCGCGCTGGCTACCAGTACGTCACAATCGGGGGGTAACAAGTGGGGGTCACCCCTCCTTTATACCTCCCGACCGACAGACAGAGTACGTGACGCGCTCTCTAGCGCCCCTCTTATAGTCAGGCCAATTATGGAATTGCCCGACAATAAGCAAGGAGGCCGCTATACTACTTATGCCGATTATTGAAGGGTCCCCGGTGAGAGTAGGGTATATATTCCCCCGACCTCCGCGGGCGGAATATATAAAACCTCCCCGAATCTCACTGGCCTCCCCACAATAATCCTTGGCACAACTCGCTGCCACCAACCACTTCACGGTAACTATTAGCCGAACACACAGACGTGGGATTCAAGATCGAGATAACAGAACAGCCCAAGATTAATTATATAATTTAATCGGCCTAAAGCACACTAGAACTACAATATATACAATAGGGAATCTACAGAATATACATATGTCAGAGTACAGTTACAATCAAAGCATGGGTTACAAACAGGCATACACAGTTCCAGCAGTTACCTTGTGCGTCTGGCCACAGGGGGGCGCTGTAGACCAGGTTTCCAGGAACTCCCTCACAGGTCTTTCCCAACCAGGCCCCCGAGCAAAAGAACACTGGAAAATGGCCGAAGTAGGGTTATCAACCTGGGCAAATCCAGGTCCCCTCCTACCTTAGTGACCTCAGAGGGAGCACTGCTCCACCCCTGGCTGGAGTTATGGACAAAATCCACAACATGGAATATGGCCATAACTTGGCCTGGGAGCGTCGTAGGCGGACGCCGACGCTCTCATTGTGACAGCTATGAATTTAGCTACAGAACGAGAGGACTCATGACTTGTCTACTAGTTCCCCATTGGCTGATATCACGCCTGGGGTATTTCCCCAGGTCCTGCTCCCATAAAAAGGGTGTGCCAGCATCGTCCGCATGCGGAGACACCATTTTTATGGTTGCCATATTTATCGGAAATATGGCTTGCGAGATATGAACCATTTTTTTACTGGAGTCGTTCTGTCTGGATAGTTCCATGCTTGCTAATTAGATAGCAGCCCCTACTACAGGGTCACGGCAGGGAGTCATCCTGTGTCCAGTGTTCCCCAATCATCCCATTTCCATATCACAGGAGATGGCTGTTGGAGGTGTAAGTGGGATGTGACACCTTCCCAGATGGTGGACATTGAGAACAAGAAGGGAGGGGGCACTGCCAGGGAGTGATGAGAGCGATTATGACTGGCAATCATAATTCCTCTTCATATCCCAGGATTTGCCTCACACCTCCCCCCTTTTGAGGGCGCTAGGGGGCAGCACACTCCGGTGTTCCCCCGTGCGCCCGTCCGCGACCTCTCCTTGTCGGGACAGCCCGTCTGCGTTACCGTGGTCCCGGCCCCTTTTGTGGCGAATGGTGAAGTTGTATTGCTGGAGCGCAAGGCTCCATCGCAACAACCGTCCATTCGTCCCAGAGACGGTGTGCAACCAGCTGAGGGGATTGTGGTCCGTCTCCACGATGAAGTGGCGCCCGTATAGATAGGGTTGCAGACGCTGCAGGGCCCACACTATGGCCAGGCACTCCTTTTCCATCGTGGAATAGGCCACTTCCCTTGGTAACAGCTTCCTGCTCAGGTACAAGACTGGGTGCTCTTGGCTCGCAGAGTCCACCTGGCTGAGCACCGCACCGAGGCCGAAGTCACTGGCGTCGGTCTGTACTACAAACGGCCGCGTGAAGTCGGCTGCCTGTAGCACGGGCGGGCTGGACAGGGCGTCCTTTAGGGCCCGGAAGGCTGTCTCGCAGTCCATTGTCCAATCGACTGCAGAGGGCAGCTTCTTCTTGGTGAGGTCCGTCAAGGGCTTTGCCAGGCTACTATAGCATGGAACAAACCTCCTATAGTACCCAGCGGTCCCCAAGAAGGACATCACCTGCTTCTTGGTCCTGGGGGTGGGCCAGGATGCGATGGCTTCCACTTTCTCAGGCTCGGGCTTCAGTGTTCTCCCGCCTACCCGGTGACCGAGGTACTGGACCTCGCTCATGGCCAGCTGACACTTTCCCGGCTTGATGGTCAAACCTGCCTGGTGGATCCGCCTGAGCACCTGTGCTAGATGCTCTAGGTGATCTTCCCAGGTGGGACTGAAGACGGCAATGTCATCCAGGTACGCGGCCGCGTACCCTTCAAGTCCCTTGAGCAGGGTGTTGACCATCCGCTGGAAAGTGGCAGGGGCATTCCTCATCCCGAATGGCATCACCGTGGACTCGTACAGTCCAAATGGGGTAATAAAGGCAGAGCGTTCCCTGGCCTTGCGAGTCAGGGGGATCTGCCAATATCCCCGGCTCAGATCCATGATGGTCAGGTACTGAGCCCCGGCCAACTGATCGAGCAGGTCATCGATGCGTGGCATTGGGTACGCATCGGCGACCGTGACAGCATTGAGCCCCCTGTAGTCCACGCAGAACCGAGTGGTTCGGTCCTTCTTAGGGACGAGGACTACAGGCGAGGCCCAAGCGCTGTTGGATGCCTGGATCACCCCCAGCTTCAGCATCTCGTCAATCTCCTGGCGCATGTGTTGCTGCACCTCCAGGGAGACCCGATATGCTGAACGCCGGATCGGGGGATGATCCCCAGTGTCCACGTGATGGACAGCCAAGTTAGTCCTTCCGGGCTGGTTGGTAAACAACCCCCGGAAGGGGTGTAGGGTGGCCCACAGCTGGGACCGTTGGTCCTCCAAGAGCTGGTGGCCAACCTCCACATCCTCAATGGATCCGCCTGCCCTAACCTGGGCTAGCATATCCAAGAGGGTTTCCGCTTCTCCCTCCTCGGGCAGGTTGCACACGGGGAGCGCACATGCCTCCCGCTCATGATGTGCCTTCATCATGTTCACATGGAAGGGCTTCCGCCTTCCTCGGGCAGGGTCCAGGGTGACCAGGTACGTCACAGGGTTGAGCTGCTGGTACACGAGGTATGGGCCTTCCCAGGCTGCCTGAAGCTTGTCCTGTGGTACGGGGACCAGTACCCACACCTCTTGACCCACTTGGTAGGTCCTCTCACAAGCGTTCTGGTCGTACCAACGCTTCTGATCGGCCTGGGCTTGAGCCATATTGTCGTGTACCAGTTGCGTCAAGGCCTGCATTTTGTCCCGGAAGCGCATGACATACTCGATAACCGACACTCCAGGGGTGGCCAAATCCCCTTCCCAAGCCTCTTTCACCAGAGCCAGGGGGCCCCGCACACGTCGCCCGTACAGGAGCTCAAACGGTGAGAATCCTGTTGAGGCCTGTGGAACCTCCCGGTAAGCAAATAACAGGTGTGGGAGATACCGCTCCCAGTCACGCCCATGGGAGTCGACCAACATCTTAAGCATCTGCTTTAAGGTGCCATTGAACCGCTCGCACAGGCCATTAGTCTGTGGATGGTACGGGCTGGCCACCAGATGTCGCACCTGGACTTGCTTACAGAGGGCCTCCATCAGCTGGGACATGAATTGGGTCCCCCGGTCAGTGAGCATTTCCTGGGGAAAACCCACTCGGGAGAAAATCTCCAGCAATGCGGTGGCCACCTTGTCAGCCCGAATGGACGACAAGGCCACTGCTTCTGGGTACCGGGTGGCATAGTCCACTACCGTCAGTATGAAGCGTTTCCCGGAGCTGCTGGGGATGGCCAGCGGGCCGACCAGATCCACAGCCACCCTCCTGAAAGGCTCATCGATGATTGGCAGAGATACTAGTGGGGCTTTGGGGTGTGGCCCCGCCTTCCCCACTCTCTGACAGGTTTCACACGAACGGCAGTAGGCAGCCACATCGGCCCCCATTTTTGGCCAGTAGAAATGCTGGTTTAACCTGGCCTTGGTCTTAGCGATCCCTAGGTGTCCGGCCATCGGAATCTCATGTGCGATCCGCAACAACTCCGTCCGGAACGGATAGGGTACCACCAACTGTCGGTCCCTGGGCCACGCCTCCGGTGAACCCTGCTGGACCGTGGCCCGGTACAGCCGTCCTTGGTCCCAGACCACTCGCTCCGGGTCCGAGTCCGAGGGAGGCTGTGCCGCCTGCTCCTTAAGAGCTTTCAGGCTGTCGTCAGCTTCTAACGCTGCCTGAAACCCCTGACTAGATGTGGCCAGAATCGACGAGACTGTCACATCTTCGGTCAGTACCCCGGGACCTGTGTCCTGGCCTCCGCCTGACTCGGCTGCCACTTGGTCAGAAGGGGAAGAGCTATCGGACCTCCGGGAGGCCCCTTGGCTTCCAGCACTCCCACTGCGGGTGACAGCGGCCACAGCCGCTGCGACCGTGGGTCGTGCCTGCTCCTCCTCCGTTCCTGACCAAGTCGCCGGTTCAGGCAGACCTACCTGGCTTCCTGACACCCCGGTTGTGGGGGAACCATGCACCGAGATCTTACCTGGGAGCACTTCCGCTCCTGGACCGGCCCCAATCTCACCTGCCTGTTCCCCTCCTGCAGCAACAGAACCCCGCTGTGAAATCTCTGGGGACCCCACATTTGCTGTGGTAGCCCCCACCCCACACACTGGTCCTCCCCCTGCAGCACCCTGCTCTCTGCTTATCCCTGCAGAGGGCAACAGATCCCAGCTCACTGGCTGGTTACTTGTAGAGGCATTGTCACACCTTTCTCTGACCCCCTCCACTGTCACAGCTGCAGCTGAGTGTGTGTCTATGGTGTCTATGCAAGCAGAAATATCAGAGTTCACTCCCTCCTCCCTTACATCATTCATAGATAACACATTAACATTGTTAGGAGTCATGTCAGTACGGGCTGAAGGTTCAGCCCTTGGGGGGGGCCCAAACTGGGAGGTTATCTGCCCCAAATCTGTCCCAAGTAGCACGTTTGCAGGGATCCGATCAGTTACCCCCACCTCCCTCACCCCTCGCCCTGCGCCCCAGTCCACATAAATGTCAGCAACAGGCAGCGCCGGGTCAATGCCTCCAATCCCGGAGACAGCGAGGGTTTTTCCCGGGATCAAGTCTTGGGGGGACACCATGTCAGGCCGCACCAGAGTCACCTCCGAGGCGCTGTCTCGCAGTCCTATGGTCACAGACCGGCCGACGGTGACAGGTTGGAAGCTGTCCAGGGACCTACCACCACCCCCACCCACACAATACACCTTGGGCGGCCCTTGGGACGGAGCCGGGGCCTTGGGACGCTGAGGGCACATGGCCTTGAAGTGTCCAGGTAGGTTGCACTGGTGGCACCGTCTTGGTTCTGCCACGGGCCTGGAGAGGGGAGTTGAGGGGGACACCCCCTGCAGTCTAGGGGCAGGTGGGGCAGTCGCAGAGTTCATCTTACCCCCTCTCCAGGTGCTGCTGGTGGCTGCTCTCCTGGCCTCAGGAGCCCGATTGTTGGTGTAGTCATCGGCCAGGGCAGCTGTAGCCGTGGACCCCTTTGGCTTCTGGTCTCGGATGAACTGGCGGAGATCCTCAGGGCAGTTCCACAAGAGTTGCTCCGTGATGAACAAGTCCAGGATCTCCGGTCCGGTGGAAAGCTGCAGGCCTTGGGTCCAGTGGTCGGCAGCTCGGGCAAGTGCCCGCCGGTGGTCAGCCCAGGAGTCCTTTGGTCCCTTTTGCAGGGTCCGGAACTTCTTGCGGTAGGACTCTGGAGTGAGGTTGTACTGTTGGATCAGGGCCCGCTTGATGGTGTCGTAGCCCTGATCTGCCTCAGCAGGCAAGTCCCCAAGGATATCCAGGGCCTTACCCCTTAGACGGGGGGTCAGGTATTTGGCCCACTGATCCTTGTCCAGATGGTGCTGCAAGCAAGTCCGTTCAAAAGCAGTCAGGAAAGAGTCCAAGTCTCCATCCTTCTCCAGCACTGGGAAGTCCTCAACACGGACCTTTGGAAGTTTGGTGTTTTGAAGGTCACATGTGGCTGATGAGGGCCGGAGCTGAGCTAGCTGCAGCTGGTAGTCACGGTCTGCCTGTCGCTCTCGCTCTTCACGCGCTGCCTGCCGCTCCGCAGCCTCACGCGCTGCTTGCCGTTCCGCAGCCTCAGCGTCACGCGCTGCTTGCCGCTCCGCAGCCTCAGCGTCACGCGCTGCCTGTCGCCCACGCTCGGCCATGAGTATCTCGTAGGTATCCCGGTCTCCAGCCATAAGCCTGGCCAAGGCAGCTTGAAGGAGGGCCTCTGCACCTCTCAGGCCGGAGGGATTGGCAAGTGGTGATCTGCGGCACGCTGCAGAGCCAGGTGATTCACTGTCCATTGCAGAGCGGAGGGCTGGCATCTGGCTCGTTGAGGACCCTTGGGTGAGCTGCTCCTCATCTTGTCCATAATTGCCAGGTTGTGCGCTGTCCTCTGCAGAACGGTTTTCTGGCGTCGAGCTCCTGGAGGACTCGTGGGCAACCTCCTCATTACTGTCCACAGCACCGTCCTCCCTCTCTTCGGCTCCTGCTTTAGCATTGGCCAGTTGCCTAGCTCTGCTCCTGGTGCCATCAGCCATTCTTGCAGACTTTTGGTCACTGACACAGAACTGACACCTGATGCCTCCACACACCTTACAGTATCTGCACTCTGACACTCTAGTGTTGAGCTAGTCTGAAGACCCCAGCAGCCACAGCTGCTGCAGGCAGTCTTTAGTGTCTGGGAGTATGGGTCTCACACTCACACACACTATTATCTCGATCCCACCGCTATGCCACCAATATGTCACGAACCACCGGGGGGGTCACTCAGAAATCCCCCGCGCTGGCTACCAGTACGTCACAATCGGGGGGTAACAAGTGGGGGTCACCCCTCCTTTATACCTCCCGACCGACAGACAGAGCACGTGACGCGCTCTCTAGCGCCCCTCTTATAGTCAGGCCAATTATGGAATTGCCCGACAATAAGCAAGGAGGCCGCTATACTACTTATGCCGATTATTGAAGGGTCCCCGGTGAGAGTAGGGTATATATTCCCCCGACCTCCGCGGGCGGAATATATAAAACCTCCCCGAATCTCACTGGCCTCCCCACAATAATCCTTGGCACAACTCGCTGCCACCAACCGCTTCACGGTAACTATTAGCCGAACACACAGACGTGGGATTCAAGATCGAGATAACAGAACAGCCCAAGACTAATTATATAATTTAATCGGCCTAAAGCCACACTAGAAACTACAATATATACAATAGGAGATCTACAGAATATACATATGTCAGAGTACAGTTACAATCAAAGCATGGGTTACAAACAGGCATACACAGTTCCAGCAGTTACCTTGTGCGTCTGGCCACAGGGGGGCGCTGTAGACCAGGTTTCCAGGAACTCCCTCACAGGTCTTTCCCAACCAGGCCCCCGAGCAAAAGAACACTGGAAAATGGCCGAAGTAGGGTTATCAACCTGGGCAAATCCAGGTCCCCTCCTACCTTAGTGACCTCAGAGGGAGCACTGCTCCACCCCTGGCTGGAGTTATGGACAATATCCACAACAGGGGATATGGCCATAACTTGGCCTGGGAGCGTCGTAGGCGGACGCCGACGCTCTCATTGTGACAGCTATGAATTTAGCTACAGAACGAGAGGACTCATGACTTGTCTACTAGTTCCCCATTGGCTGATATCACGCCTGGGGTATTTCCCCAGGTCCTGCTCCCATAAAAAGGGTGTGCCAGCATCGTCCGCATGCGGAGACACCATTTTTATGGTTGCCATATTTATCGGAAATATGGCTTGCGAGATATGAACCATTTTTTTACTGGAGTCGTTCTGTCTGGATAGTTCCATGCTTGCTAACTAGATAGCAGCCCCTACCACAGGGTCACGGCAGGGAGTCATCCTGTGTCCAGTGTTCCCCAATCATCCCATTTCCATATCACAGGAGATGGCTGTTGGAGGTGTAAGTGGGATGTGACACCTTCCCAGATGGTGGACATTGAGAACAAGAAGGGAGGGGGGCACTGCCAGGGAGTGATGAGAGCGATTATGACTGGCAATCATAATTCCTCTTCATATCCCAGGATTTGCCTCACAACAACCCTATAAAACTGTAAGGATAAATGAAATCCATGGATCAAACCCGTCCGTGAAATATGAGACCTCATTCTTTGATATTGTTGTACATAAAATTTTAAAACTCAGTAAGGGGTTAAAATAGGAAGCAGCTCGTCAGTCCCTCCCATGCTAGAGTAGGGCGGTGTGTGCACTATAGAGCGGGATTTCCACCAGCCCCAACCGAAGGCGGGAGCTGCATTATAAGAACACAGCCCCTGGAGCAGGTAAGCGCTCATCTTCTATAGCAGAGGCCTCCGCACATCTGGGCCCAATATAGGGGGGATCCGATCCCCCCGACTCTTCTATACATGGAGGAAACAGGAAGTGTAGCCCTCACCACCGGCGGTCACAGACCGTCCGTAGTGGCAGAACCGTTGCCGCTGTCACTCTTCGTGGTGGCAGCTGCAGACTGTCATCCGCATTTCTGATTCTTCTGCTAATATTTATCACATATTCAGTATTTTTCTTTTCCAACATTAGGACAGGATGCACTGAGAGACCTCATGTGGGAGAGGCTTTCCTTATTTCCTTGTGTTTATGACTTGTGCAGAGTAAAAGGGGGTGAAAAATACAGAAGTAAAAACAAGTAACTGCGCAAAAAAGTGGAAAACCGCAGATGAAGAAACGCGTCAGTCTGATTGTCAGCGAGGAATGACTGACGCGGAGACGAAGTGATGGAGCGCGGGAGATAGCGGCCTGCAGCAGGGCCACTTCATTACCGTGATGGACTTTGTTTCTTAAAGCCTCACATTCAGTCTTTGATCGATCTCTGCTGTAGATTAGGAGAGGGGAGAAAGGCGCTACTGGACCAGGAGAGGGGTGCTGCAGAACCAGGAGAGGGGAGTATGCAGGAACCAGGAGAGAGGAGCTGCAGAACCAGGAGCGAGGAGCTGCAGGAACCAGGAGAGAGGAGCTGCAGGAACCAGGAGAGAGGAGCTGCAGAACCAGAAGAGGGGAGCTGCAGGAACCAGGAGAGAGGAGCTGCAGAACCAGGAGAGGGGAGCTGCAGGAACCAGGAGAGAGGAGCTGCAGAACCAGGAGAGGGGAGTATGCAGGAACCAGGAGAGAGGAGCTGCAGAACCAGGAGCGAGGAGCTGCAGAACCAGGAGAGGGGAGTATGCAGGAACCAGGAGAGAGGAGCTGCAGAACCAGGAGCGAGGAGCTGCAGGAACCAGGAGAGAGGAGCTGCAGGAACAAGGAGAGAGGAGCTGCAGAACCAGAAGAGGGGAGCTGCAGGAACCAGGAGAGAGGAGCTGCAGAACCAGGAGAGGGGAGCTGCAGGAACCAGGAGAGAGGAGCTGCAGAACCAGGAGAGGGGAGTATGCAGGAACCAGGAGAGAGGAGCTGCAGAACCAGGAGAGGGGAGCTGCAGAACCAGGAGAGGGGAGTTGCAGGAACCAGGAGAGAGGAGCTGCAGAACCAGGAGAGAGGAGCTGCAGGAACCAGGAGAGAGGAGCTGCAGGAACCAGGAGAGAGGAGCTGCAGAACCAGAAGAGGGGAGCTGCAGGAACCAGGAGAGAGGAGCTGCAGAACCAGGAGAGGGGAGCTGCAGGAACCAGGAGAGAGGAGCTGCAGAACCAGGAGAGGGGAGTATGCAGGAACCAGGAGAGAGGAGCTGCAGAACCAGGAGAGGGGAGCTGCAGGAACCAGGAGAGAGGAGCTGCAGAACCAGGAGAGGGGAGCTGCAGGAACCAGGAGAGAGGAGCTGCAGAACCAGGAGAGGGGAGCTGCCAAACCAGGAGAGAGGAACTGCAGAACCAGGAGAGAGGAGCTGCAGAACCAGGAGAGGGGAGCTGCAGGAACCAGGAGAGGGGGAGCTGCAGAACCAGGAGAGGGGAGTATGCAGGAACCAGGAGAGAGGAGCTGCAGAACCAGGAGAGGGGAGCTGCAGGAACCAGGAGAGAGGAGCTGCAGAACCAGGAGAGGGGAACTGCAGGAACCAGGAGAGGGGAGCTGCAGAACCAGGAGAGGGGAGTATGCAGGAACCAGGAGAGAGGAACTGCAGGAACCAGGAGAGAGGAGCTGCAGAACCAGGAGAGGGGAGCTGCAGGAACCAGGAGAGAGGAGCTGCAGAACCAGGAGAGGGGAGCTGCAGGAACCAGGAGAGGGGAGCTGCAGAACCAGGAGAGGGGAGTATGCAGGAACCAGGAGAGAGGAACTGCAGGAACCAGGAGAGAGGAGCTGCAGAACCAGGAGAGGGGAGCTGCAGGAACCAGGAGAGAGGAGCTGCAGAACCAGGAGAGAGGAGCTGCAGGAACCAGGAGAGAGGAGCTGCAGAACCAGGAGAGAGGAGCTGCAGAACCAGGAGAGGGGAGCTGCAGGAACCAGGAGAGAGGAGCTGCAGGAACCAGGAGAGAGGAGCTGCAGAACCAGGAGAGGGGAGCTGCAGGAACCAGGAGAGAGGAGCTGCAGAACCAGGAGAGAGGAGCTGCAGAACCAGGAGAGAGGAGCTGCAGGAACCGGGAGAGAGGAGCTGCAGAACCAGGAGAGAGGAGCTGCAGAACCAGGAGAGAGGAGCTGCAGAACCAGGAGAGAGGAGCTGCAGAACCAGGAGAGGGGAGCTGCAAAAACCGAGACAGGGGAGCTGCAGGAACCGGGAGAGGGGATCTGCAGGAACCGGGAGAGGGGATCTGCAGGAACCGGGAGAGGGGATCTGCAGGAACCAGGAGAGGGGAGCTGCAGGAACCTGGAGACGGGATCTGCAAGAACCAGGAGAGGGGACCTGCAAGAACCGAAAGCGGGGATCTGCAGGAACCAGGAGAGGGAATCTGCAAGAACCGAGAGAGGGGATCTGCAGGAACCAGGAGAGGGGAGCTGCAGGAACCAGGAGAGGGGATCTGCAGGAACCAGGAGAGGGGGAGCTGCAGGAACCAGGAGAGGGGAGCTGTAGGAACCGAGAGAGGGGAGCTGCAGGAACCAGGAGAGGGGATCTGCAAGAACCGAGAGAGGGGAGCTGCAGGAACCAGGAGAGGGGATCTGCAAGAACCGAGAGAGGGGAGCTGCAGGACCCAGGAGAGGGGAGTTGCAGGAAACAGGAGAGAGGAGCTGCAGGAACCAGGAGAGAGGAGCTGCAGGAACCAGGAGAGGGGAGCTGCAGGAACCAGGAGAGGGGAGCTGCAGGAACCAGGAGAGGGGAGCTGCAGGAACCAGGAGAGGGGAGCTGCAGGAACCAGGAGAGGGGAGCTGCAGGAACCAGGAGAGGGGAGCTGCAGGAACCAGGAGAGGGGAGCTGCAAAAACCGAGACGGGGAGCTGCAGGAACCTTGAGAGGGGATCTGCAGGAACCAGGAGAGGGGAGCTGCAGGAACCGAGAGAGGGGAGCTGCAGGAACCGAGAGAGGGGAGCTGCAGGAACTGAGAGAGGGGATCTGCAGGAACCAGGAGAGGGGAGCTGCAGGACCATGGAGAGGGGAGCTGTAGGAACCAGGAGAGGGGAACTGCAGGACCCGGGAGAGGGGAGCTGCAGGACTCGGGAGAGGGGGAGCTGCAGGAACCAGGAGAGGGGAACTGCAGGACCCGGGAGAGGGGAGCTGCAGGACTCGGGAGAGGGGAGCTGTAGGAACCAGGAGAGGGGATCTGCAAGAACTGAGAGAGGGGAGCTGCAGGAACCAGGAGAGGGGAGCTGCAGGACCCGGGGGAGGGGAGCTGGAGGAACTGAGAGAGGGGAGCTGCAGGACCCAAGAGAGGGGAGCTGCAGGACCCGGGAGAGGGGAGCTGCAGGACCCGGGAGAGGGGAGCTGCAGGACCCGGGAGAGGGGAGCTGCAGGACCCGGGAGAGGGGAGCTGCAGGAACCGGGAGAGGGGAGCTGCAGGAACCGGGAGAGGGGATTTGCAAGAACCGAGAGAGGGGAGCTGCAAGAACTGAGAGAGGGGAGCTGCAGGAACCAGGAGAGGGGGAGCTGCAGGAACCAGGAGAGGGGGAGCTGCAAGAACTAGGAGAGGGGAACTGCAGGAACCAGGAGAGGGGAACTGCAGGACCCGAGAGAGGGGAGCTGCAGGACCCGGGAGAGGGGAGCTGCAGGACCCGGGAGAGGGGAGCTGTAGGAACCAGGAGAGGGGAGCTGCAAGACCCAGGAGAGGGGAGCTGCAGGACCCGGGAGAGGGGAGCTGCAGGACCCGGGAGAGGGGAGCTGCAGGACCCAGGAGAGGGGAGCTGCAGGACCCAGGAGAGGGGAGCTGCAGGACCCGGGAGAGGGGAGCTGCAGGACCCGGGAGAGGGGAGCTGCAGGACCCAGGAGAGGGGAGTTGCCGGACCCAGGAGAGGGGAGCTGCCGGACCCGGGAGAAGGAAGATGCTGGACCAGGGAGAGGGGAGCTGCAGGACCAGGGAGAGGAGAGCTGCAGGACCAGGGAGAGGGGAGCTGCAGGACCCAGGAGAGGGGAGTTGCAGGAAACAGGAGAGAGGAGCTGCAGGAACCAGGAGAGGGGAGCTGCAGGAACCAGGAGAGGGGAGCTGCAGGAACCAGGAGAGGGGAGCTGCAGGAACCAGGAGAGGGGAGCTGCAGGAACCAGGAGAGGGGAGCTGCAAAAACCGAGACGGGGAGCTGCAGGAACCGGGAGAGGGGATCTGCAGGAACCAGGAGAGGGGAGCTGCAGGAACCGAGAGAGGGGAGCTGCAAGAACTGAGAGAGGGGATCTGCAGGAACCAGGAGAGGGGAGCTGCAGGACCATGGAGAGGGGAGCTGTAGGAACCAGGAGAGGGGAACTGCAGGACCCAGGAGAGGGGAGCTGCAGGACTCGGGAGAGGGGATCTGCAAGAACTGAGAGAGGGGAGCTGCAGGAACCAGGAGAGGGGAGCTGCAGGACCCGGGGGAGGGGAGCTGGAGGAACTGAGAGAGGGGAGCTGCAGGACCCAGGAGAGGGGAGCTGCAGGACCCGGGAGAGGGGAGCTGCAGGACCCGGGAGAGGGGAGCTGCAGGACCCGGGAGAGGGGAGCTGCAGGACCCGGGAGAGGGGAGCTGCAGGACCCGGGAGAGGGGAGCTGCAGGACCCGGGAGAGAGGAGCTGCAGGAACCGGGAGAGGGGAGCTGCAGGAACCGGGAGAGGGGAGCTGCAGGAACCGGGAGAGGGGAGCTGCAGGAACCGGGAGAGGGGATTTGCAAGAACCGAGAGAGGGGAGCTGCAAGAACTGAGAGAGGGGAGCTGCAGGAACCAGGAGAGGGGGAGCTGCAGGAACCAGGAGAGGGGGAGCTGCAAGAACCAGGAGAGGGGAACTGCAGGAACCAGGAGAGGGGAACTGCAGGACCCGAGAGAGGGGAGCTGCAGGACCCGGGAGAGGGGAGCTGCAGGACCCGGGAGAGGGGAGCTGCAAGACCCAGGAGAGGGGAACTGCAAGACCCAGGAGAGGGGAGCTGCAGGACCCGGGAGAGGGGAGCTGCAGGACCCGGGAGAGGGGAGCTGCAGGACCCGGGAGAGGGGAGCTGCAGGACCCAGGAGAGGGGAGCTGCAGGACCCGGGAGAGGGGAGCTGCAGGACCCGGGAGAGGGGAGCTGCAGGACCCAGGAGAGGGGAGTTGCCGGACCCAGGAGAGGGGAGCTGCCGGACCCGGGAGAAGGAAGATGCTGGACCAGGGAGAGGGGAGCTGCAGGACCAGGGAGAGGAGAGCTGCAGGACCAGGGAGAGGGGAGCTGCAGGACCCAGGAGAGGGGAGCTCGAGGAACCGGGAGAGGGGAGCTCGAGGAACCGGGAGAGGGGAGCTCGAGGAACCGGGAGAGGGGAGCTCGAGGAACCGGGAGAGGGGAGCTGCAGGACCGGGAGAGGGGAGCTCGAGGAAACGGGAGAGGGGAGCTTGAGGAACCGGGAGAGGGGAGCTCGAGGAACTGGGAGAGGGGAGCTCGAAGAACCGGGAGAGGGGAGCTGTAGGAACCAGGAGAGGGGATCTGCAAGAACCGAGAGAGGGGAGCTGCAGGACCTGGGAGAGGGGAGCTGCAGGACCCGGGAGGGCGGAGCTGCAGGACCCGGGAGGGCGGAGCTGCAGACCCGGGAGAGGGGAGTTGCCGGACCCAGGAGAGTGGAGCTGCCGGACCCGGGAGAGTGAAGGTGCAGGTCCCAGGAGAAGGAAGATGCTGGACCAGGGAGAGGGGATCTGGGAGAGGGGATCTGCAGGACCAGGGAGAGGGGGAGCTGCAGGACCAGGGAGAGGGGGAGCTGCAGGACCAGGGAGAAAGGGAGCTGCAGGACCAGGGAGAGGGGGAGCTGCAGGACCCGGGAGAGGGGAGCTCCAGGACCCGGGAGAGGGGAGCTCCAGGACCCGGGAGAGGGGAGTTGCCGGACCCGGGAGAGGGGAGTTGCCGGACCCGGGAGAGGGGAGTTGCCGGACCCGGGAGAGGGGAGTTGCCGGACCCGGGAGAGGGGAGCTGCAGGACCCGGGAGAGGGGAGCTGCAGGACCCGGGAGAGGGGAGCTGCAGGACCCGGGAGAGGGGAGCTGCAGGACCAGGGAGAGGGGAGCTGCAGGACCCGGGAGGGCGGAGCTGCAGGACCCGGGAGTTGCCGGACCCAGGAGAGGGGAGCTGCCGGACCCGGGAGAGTGAAGGTGCAGGTCCCAGGAGAAGGAAGCTGCTGGACCAGGGAGAGGGGAGCTGCAGGACTAGGGAGAGGGGGAGCTGCAGGACCAGGGAGAGGGGGAGCTGCAGGACCAGGGAGAGGGGAGCTCCAGGACCCGGGAGAGGGGAGCTCCAGGACCCCGGGAGAGGGGAGCTGCAGGACCAGGGAGAGGGGAGGTGAAGGAACCAGGAGAGGAGAGGTGAAGGACCCAGGAGAGGAGAGGTGCTGGACCCGGGAGAGGTAAGCTGTGGCACCCAGGAGAGGGGAGCTACAGGACCTGGGAGAGGGCAGCTGCAGGACCAGGAGAGGGCAGCTGCAGGACCAGGAGAGGGGAGTTACTGGTCCAGAAGGAAGGTGCTGGTCCGAGAGAGGGGAGCTGTTGGTCCGGGAGAGGGGAGCTACCGGTCCAGGAGAGGGGAGCTGCCAGTCCAGGAGATTGGAACTGGCAGGGCTGGAAGAGGTAAGCTGTTGGAACATTGCTGCAGTATACATTTGATATACAATACAGTGGAACCTCGCTTAACAAGTAACCCAGTTAGCGAGTATTTGCTTAACTTGCTGTACATTTGTAACTCAGTTTATGAGAAAGCTTTGCTGAACGAGCAAAATACTCACCGCACGCACTTCCGGTTCCGTACATCCACCGCGCTCTAACCCGCTCTTGCAGTCCACACAAACACGCACAAACAAACACGCACGTACACACACATATTATGCTCATCTTACCTTCCGTTCCATCACCGGCCTCATGGATCTTGCGGTTCGCTGGTACAGGATGTGTATCGGGTAACCATCGCGACAAGGGAGGAACTTGCCTTAGTAACTGCCTAAAATAACCATAAGAAAAATTAAGAAGCTTCTTCCTGTCAATAGCTCCTGCTAGGGCATCAACCAGATATTTTTTTTCCATCAATCCATACAGCACAGCACATGGAGGTACATCATATAGCAGTCAAGGGTCACCATAGCACAGTAGCTGTAATACTGCCATGCCTCCCAACCGTCCCAGATTCTGTGGGACTGTCCCGATTTCAGGTCTCATTCCCGCCGTCCCGCAGCTCACAGCTGTTGTCCCAGCTCCTCCTCTCAGTGCAGTGAATAAATTAAATTCTCATGGGGGCGGCTGGGACTCGAACTTGTAAACTCATTGTCCATAGGCAGCAGCTCTACCACTGAGCCACTGCCTGTAATGAAAAACATAGGAAGATTTGGTAATCTTGACCTCCGTATTGCAGAAGAGGAACCAGAAGCCGATTATTCAGCTGTAAAGATGATAGATAGAGGGATAGATAGAGGGATAGATAGAGGGATGGATAGATAGAGGGATAGATAGATAGATAGATAGATAGATAGATAGATAGATAGATAGATAGAGGGATAGATAGATAGATAGATAGATAGATAGATAGATAGATAGATAGATAGATAGATAGATAGATAGATAGATAGATGGATAGATAGAGGGATAGATAGATAGATAGAGGGATAGATAGAGGGATAGATAGAGGGATAGATAGATAGATAGATAGATAGAGGGATAGATAGATAGAGGGATAGATAGATAGATAGATAGATAGATAGAGGGATAGATAGAGGGATAGATAGAGGGATAGATAGATAGATAGATAGATAGATAGATAGATAGATAGATAGATAGAGGGATAGATAGAGGGATAGATAGATAGAGGGATAGATAGATAGAGGGATAGATAGATAGATAGAGGGATAGATAGAGGGATAGATAGATAGAGGGATAGATAGAGGGATAGATAGATAGAGGGATAGAGGGATGGATAGATAGATAGATAGATAGATAGATAGATAGATAGATAGATAGATGCATGAATGGATAGATGGATGCAAGATGGATGGATAGATGAATCGATGGATAGATAGAGGAATAGATATAATAGATACATGGATAGATAGATGATACATGATAAATACATGATAGCTAGATAGATAGATAGATAGATAGATAGATAGAGGGATAGATAGATAGATAGATAGATAGAGGGATAGATAGATAGATAGAGGGATAGATAGAGGGATAGATAGATAGAGGGATAGATAGATAGATAGATAGATAGATAGATAGATAGATAGATAGATAGATAGATAGATAGATAGAGGGATAGATAGATAAATAAAAAAATGTGAATGTTCTGGTGAAGAATCAACACCAAGTGGACACAATTGTGAAGTTGAACAAAATTTATTGCTTATTTTAAGCTTTTATAAAAAATAATAAACTGAAAATTGGGGTGTGCAATATTATTCATCCCCTTTAAGTTACCGTAATACTTTGTAGTGCCCCCTTTTGCTGCGATTACAGCACAAGTCTCTTAGGGTATGTGTATCAGTTTTGCACATGGAGAGGTGAAATTCTCGCCCATTCTTCCTTTGTAAACAGCTGGAGCTGAGTGAGGTTGGATGGAGGCGTTTGTAAACAGCAGTTTTCAGCTCTTTCCAAAGATTCTCGATTGGGTTCAGGTCTGGACTGTGACTTGGCCATTCTAACACCTGGATACGGTAATTTGTGAACCATTCCATTGTAGATTTTGCTTTATGTTTGGGATCATTGTCTTGTTGAAAGACAAATCTCCGTCCCACTCTCAGGTCTTTTGCAGACTCCAACAGGTTTTCTTCAAGAATGGTCCTGTATTTGGCTCCATCCATCTTCCCATCAATTTTAACCATCTTCCCTGTTCCTGCTAAAGAAAAGCAGGCCCAAACCATGATGCTGCCACCACCATGTCTGACAGTGGGGATGGTGTGTTCAGGGTGATAAGCAACACAGCTGCGCGCGCTGCAAGCTGTCCCTCTTTCCTTTCTTCAAAAGTTGGGAGGTGTGATACTGCTGTATGCATGAGGCCTACAGAAGCCCTCCAGATGATATATAACTGTATAGTGCTAGAAGACATTTTATAGCTTTTAAATCCATTTTCTGCATTTTTCAGAATGGCGTCTGCTGAGCTGAGGGACGAGCTGGACTGCTCCATCTGCCTGAGCCTCTATACAGATCCCGTATCCCTGAGATGTGGACACTTCTTCTGCCGCTCGTGTATTGTGAGTGCGCTGGATGCACAGGAGGCGGCTGGAGTGTATTCCTGTCCTGACTGCAGAGCAGAATATCCGGAGCGTCCAGTCCTGGAGAAGAACCGGAAGCTGAGGAACATAGTGGAGCGTTTCTCATCTGCTCAGCCTGAGATGGAGGAGACCAGAATCTTCTGTATGTACTGTGATCCTCCTGTCCCGGCTGTGAGATCCTGTCTGCAGTGTGAGACCTCCATGTGTGACGAGCACCTGACAGCCCACAACAAGACATTGGATCATATATTAGTTGCATGCCACAGTCTCCAGGGCAGGTGTTCTGTCCATAAAGAGCCACTCTGCTATTACTGCACAGAGGACGCCGCCTGTGCCTGTGTTTGCTGCTGCTGGTTCGGGGAGCACTCCGGACATCGGGTGCTGACACTGGAAGAGGCTTCTGCAGAGAAAAAGCGAACTATAAGCAACGTTCTGCAGGAAATTACTGCAGACAGACATAGGTATCCAGCAGAAAAGCTGCTGCAGCACATCGCCATAGTGCATGAGACCGCCGTCCGGGAAGAAGCGGAAGTCCAAGATCTGTTCAGAGACATCAGGAGACAGCTGGAAGAACTAGAGAAGAGCGTTCATGAAGAGACCTCCAGGAGGAAGGAGCAGCTGACCCTCGTATTGTCTCACAGGAAGCATCAGCAAGAATCGGAGGCCGAGCTGTCTGTGAGGGCGCAGCGCATGGAGGAACTGTGCAAAGTGACCGACCCAGTGACTTTCTTACAAGAAGTGGACAAACACGGCCAAGACTTGCCCGATATTCAGAAGATACTTAAAGCCAGAAGAGCAGAGTATGGCCGACTCTGTGATCTGCTTCCTCCAGATACGGGTTTTATTCCACACAACTTAAGGAAAAGATTGTTTTCTATCCTTACAGGTAAGAAAAAAAGAAAATGATAAAGCTAATCCTATAGATCAGGGGTCTCAAACACTCGGCCCGCGGGTGGCCCCTAAGGCCCGTGCCCCTGTTCACTATCGCGGCCGGTGCAGGGACCGCAGCCACTGTCTGCGCTTTATGTCAGATGAATGTTTTGCCGGCGCTGCGCTCTCAGAGTCAGGGGTGCTGCGCTCTCAGAGTCAGGGGTGCTGCGCTCTCAGAGTCAGGGGTGCTGCGCTCTCAGAGTCAGGGGTGCTGCGCTCTCAGAGTCAGGGGTGCTGCGCTCTCAGAGTCAGGGGTGCTGCGCTCTCAGAGTCAGGGGTGCTGCGCTCTCAGAGTCAGGGGCGCTGCGCTCTCGCCCCGGCAAAACAATCATCTGACAAAGCGCAGACAGTGGCTACGGTCCCTGCACCGGCCGCGATAGTGAACAGGGGCACGGGCCTGGGGGCCGCACGAAGCAGAGATGAGGCAGCGGAGAGAACGCGGGAGAGGTGAGAAGAATGGTGTGGTTTTTTGGGGGGGTTTTTTTGTGTGTGTATGTAAAGACAGGCACATTAACCCCTTAGCGACCTATGACGTACTGGGTACGTTATGGCTCCCTGGTACTTAAGGACCCATGACGTACCGAATATGTCATGGCCAAATCGTGGCCCCGGTGGCTGCGATCGCTTTGCATTGCAAATACCTTAGATTCGGGGAGAAGGGGACCTCTGCATGACCTCAGGAGGAGTGGTGTCTCCTCCCCAGACCTACAGAAGCTGTGATTGACTGACGAACGCAGCTAAGCCAATCACAGCCACTTTAATGTTTCAGCCATTGAAAATGGTTGAAACATTGAAATCCAGCCAAGATCAGTGCAGCTGTAGCACCGATAATTGGCTGGAGCTGGGTGACCTCTGTTTCACCCGCCCCCAGCTCTGATTGGAGAAACCGGCCTTGTGACCGATCTCTCCAATCACTGTGGATCTGGGGCCGGAGACCGCTCCCCTCAGCTTCACTCCGGCGTCTGTGGAAGCTGAGGAGAGAGATCGGTAAGTTTCAGCCGCCGCCGCTGCCCCCCCCCCCCGACCCAATGCTACAGGATGGGGACAAAGTGCGCACATTACTATGGAATGGGGACAAGGCTGGGGACATTACTATAGGATTGGGACATTACTACAGGATGGGGACATTACAAGGATGGGGACATTATTACTATAGAATGGGGACAAGGCTGGGGACATTACTATAGGATGGGGATAAGGATGGGGAACATTACTTTAGGATGGGGACAAGGATGAACACATTACTGTGGGATGGGGACTAGGATGGGGCACAATACTACAAGGGGACAAGGATGGGCACATTACTGTGGGATGGGGCACAATACTACAAGGGGACAAGGATGGGCACATTACTGTGGGATGGGGCACAATACTACAAGGGGACAAGGATGGGCACATTACTGTGGGATGGGGCACAATACTACAAGGGGACAAGGATGGGCACATTACTGTGGGATGGGGCACAGTACTACAAGGGGACAAGGATGGGCACGTTACAACAAGATGGGGAACATTACTAAAAGATGTTGGTCAAAATTCCTATATAGTGCTAATTGTAACACTATTAGTTACAAGAAAGGGATAAAATGTAAAAAAAAATGGTTTTTTTTATATTTAAACAAAGAATGTGCACGTTTGCTATTATAAACAAGTGAAAATGTTCAAAATCAGTGATCCCAAGGTGTGTAAAAAAATAAATTATATTATATATGTTACCAATAAAAATGTCACTTTGTCCTGCAAAGAATGCGGCCACCCAAATTATTTTTTTTTCTCTGTGCGGCCCATACACCCAGCCGAGTTTGAGACCCCTGCTATAGATGTTACTGTATACGGAATCGTAGAGGGGGTGTGACGCCCTGGGCAAGCCAGGGGTCACAGGTCACAACACCACACGCACCCCACATTCCCTGCAGGTACATCAAGCTAACCCAAAATCCTTGTTGCCTTCCTCCAGGGGCTGATGTCCACACCAGGGGGTGGGCCAGGCGGTTGACTCCGCCCACCGAGGAGTTCACAGCCCTGGAGGCGGGAAAACCAGGAGTGAAGCTAGGGAGGTGAAAGAAGAAGGAGGTGGAGTGGTAGAGGAGCTTAGGAGAGAAGCTGAAGTAAAGTGAAAGGAAACAGTTTGTAAAGCCTGAAGTTGGTCCGGGTGTGTGCCCCGGACTGAGACAGCAAGGTCAGCAGACGGCGGTGATAGTCTACAGGTGGACTGCTTGGAGGTTGCTGGAAGGACCGCGGACGGGTGGGGACCCGGCGGTAGCGGAGCAGTATACGAAGAACAGTCAGCACCAGGGCAGGGGCCTTTCGGACCCCGGCAAGGCTAGGAGTCGCCATAATTTGCCAAATCCGTCAGTGAAGGGGACGTCTGTCTCCTAACAACCAAGTCCCGATTGAAGGCAACAGCCCGACCGTGAAGGGGAGACACCGCCACCGCCAGGGCACCAGTTTCCCAGGGCCAGCGCCTGCGGGCAAAGTAGGGCTCCTTCGGCCCAGCTTGAAGCCGAGGAGTGGGTAACCGGTGGGGACCCATCGCTACCAAAGAGACTTTCATAGGTACAGGGAAGAGACCGTCACCGTTAACTGCAGGGAACATCAGCACCGTGAACCGTCCGAGGGACCCGTCCAACCAGCCGTTTGTTTACCGAGAACTGTGTCGTGTTTACTGGCTGAGTGAGTACCTCCGTGCCGTGCGGCACAGCGCTGCCCCTGCGCCCCTGCACCTCCACAGGCCCCAGACCCGCCTGTCCACCATTCCAATCCCATCACTGGGCCCCGGGAGCACCACAACCCCTACCCACGGAGGGGCAAATCAACAACTGGCTGCTCCGTACCATCACTCCCGGGCTCCCCAGAAAGAGCAGCGGTGGTGTCCACTTAATCACCACAACCGTGGGTGGCGTCACGAACAATAAACTATCCCAAAACCCAATCCCCTTTCACTCACGGGCGAGGAGCGCTGCTCGAGTCCCCGGGATCCGGCCCATCGCTCGAGCCACCGAGCAGCAGCAGGCCGCAGCAGCCGCGGCAGCCGGACCCGAGCAGTGGGAGAGCGCGGCGTCCCCTCCTCTGCCCGCGACAGGGGTAACTAAAATTCCTCAATTTCTCTACCCACATGGGGGGTCTCAGAGCCCCACTCTCAGAATCAGAGGGGTGAGAGGTTAGGATGGGTGATTGCCCATTACATAATAAGGCTTAATAAGCCGATCAGGAAGTATGGCTTCCAGCGATGAGCGAGCACTGAACTGCTTGGATCACGAATCCTGCAGGTCGGACGCTCGAACGGGCTCAACTCGAGCAACGAGTATAATGGAAGACAATGAGAAACTCGACCATTTTTCCGGACGATCCTCCCGGGACATCTGATGGGGCAGAAAAATCCGTGAAATAGCTGGAAACAGAATGGGAAAGACGCCTGGACGCATCTCTGACTCCCAGGTCACTGCGGGGAACAATGCTGTCAGAGGATTACGCCACATTTACAGACTGACAATAAAACATACACTTTTGCTGTATAAAGCAGCTTTTAGTTTGCATAAAACTCATGACAAAAAAGCAGCAATCGCAAAAATGCAACGTATGAACACAGCCGTAATAGCCGGGCCATCGTGTATTTCCCCATTGTCTATGACAATAGTAGATGGGGAAATAAATCTACACCCAGGTAATAGAGACATTTTACTGCCTTATCTGGATGTGGTGTGTGTGATGTGGTCAAACATCTCCTGTGTAACTTATGAAGGAGCGACCGACCCTCACAAAGCCTAGGCAGACAATGCAAGAACTGCCAAAAATTAGAAGGAAGAGGGACTCCGATACACCCTGCATTAGACATAAAGGAGGGACTCCGATACACCCTGCATTAGACATAAAGGAGGGACTCTGATACACCCTGCATTAGACATAAAGGAGGGACTCTGATACACCCTGCATTAGACATAAAGGAGGGACTCTGATACACCCTGCATTAGACATAAAGGAGGGACTCTGATACACCCTGCATTAGACATAAAGGAGGGACTCTGATACACCCTGCATTAGACATAAAGGAGGGACTCCGATACACCCTGCATTAGACATAAAGGAGGGACTCCGATACACCCGGCATTACACATAAAGGAGGGACTCCGATACACCCTGTATTAGACATAAAGGAGGGACTCTGATACACCCTGCATTAGACATAAAGGAGGGACTCCGATACACCCTGCATTAGACATAAAGGAGGGACTCCGATACACCCGGCATTACACATAAAGGAGGGACTCCGATACACCCTGCATTAGACATAAAGGAGGGACTCTGATACACCCTGCATTAGACATAAAGGAGAGACTCTGATACACCCTGCATTAGACATAAAGGAGGGACTCTGATACACCCTGCATTAGACATAAAAGAGGGACTCCGATACACCCTGCATTAGACATAAAGGAGGGACTCTGATACACCCTGCATTAGACATAAAAGAGGGACTCCGATACACCCTGCATTAGACATAAAGGAGGGACTCTGATACACCCTGCATTAGACATAAAGGAGGGACTCTACACCCTGCATTAGACATAAAGGAGGGACTCTGATACACCCTGCATTAGACATAAAGGAGGGACTCTGATACACCCTGCATTATACATAAAGGAGGGACTCCGATACACCCTGCATTAGACATAAAGGAGGGACTCTGATACACCCTGCATTACACATAAAGGAGGGACTCCCATACACCCTGCATTAGACATAAAGGAGGGACTCCGATACACCCTGTATTACACATAAAGGAGGGACTCTGATACACCCTGCATTAGACATAAAGGAGGGACTCTGATACACCCTGCATTAGACATAAAGGAGGGACTCTGATACACCCTGCATTAGACATAAAGGAGGGACTCTGATACACCCTGCATTAGACATAAAGGAAGGACTCCGATACACCCTGCATTAGACATAAAGGAGGGACTCTGATACACCCTGCCTTACACATAAAGGAGGGACTCTGATCCACCCTGCATTAGACATAAAGGAGGGACTCCGATACACCCTGCATTAGACATAAAGGAGGGACTCTGATACACCCTGTATTACACGTAAAGGAGGGACTCTGATACACCCTGCATTAGACATAAAGGAGGGACTCTGATACACCCTGCATTAGACATAAAGGAGGGACTCTGATACACCCTGTATTACACGTAAAGGAGGGACTCTGATACACCCTGCATTAGACATAAAGGAGGGACTCTGATACACCCTGCATTAGACATAAAGGAGGGACTCTGATACACCCTGTATTACACGTAAAGGAGGGACTCTGATACACCCTGCATTAGACATAAAGGAGGGACTCTGATACACCCTGCATTAGACATAAAGGAGGGACTCTGATACACCCTGTATTACACGTAAAGGAGGGACTCTGATACACCCTGCATTAGACATAAAGGAGGGACTCCGATGCACCCTGTATTACACATAAAGGAGGGACTCCCATACACCCTGCATTAGACATAAAGGAGGGACTCTGATACACCCTGTATTACACATAAAGGAGGGACTCTGATACACCCTGTATTACACATAAAGGAGGGACTCCCATACACCCTGCATTAGACATAAAGGAGGGACTCTGATACACCCTGTATTACACATAAAGGAGGGACTCTGATACACCCTGCATTAGACATAAAGGAGGGACTCTGATACACCCTGCATTACACATAAAGGAGGAACTCCCATACACCCTGCATTAGACATAAAGGAGGGACTCTGATACACCCTGTATTACACATAAAGGAGGGACTCTGATACACCCTGCATTAGACATAAAGGAGGGACTCTGATACACCCTGCATTAGACATAAAGGAGGGACTCTGATACACCCTGCATTAGACATAAAGGAGGGACTCTGATACACCCTGCATTATACATAAAGGAGGGACTCTGATACACCCTGCATTAGACATAAAGGAGGGACTCCGATACACCCTGCATTAGACATAAAGGAGGGACTCTGATACACCCTGCATTAGACATAAAGGAGGGACTCTGATACACCCTGCATTATACATAAAGGAGGGACTCTGATACACCCTGCATTAGACATAAAGGAGGGACTCTGATACACCCTGCATTACACATAAAGGAGGGACTCCGATACACCCTGCATTACACATAAAAGAGGGACTCTGATACACCCTGCATTAGACATAAAGGAGGGACTCTGATACACCCTGCATTATACATAAAGGAGGTGACTCTGATACACCCTGCATTATACATAAAGGAGGGACTCTGATACACCCTGCATTAGACATAAAGGAGGGACTCTGATACACCCTGCATTACACATAAAGGAGGGACTCCCATACACCCTGCATTATACATAAAGGAGGGACTCTGATACACTCTGCATTATACATAAAGGAGGGACTCTGATACACCCTGCATTAGACATAAAGGAGGGACTCTGATACACCCTGCATTACACATAAAGGAGGGACTCTGATACACCCTGCATTAGACATAAAGGAGGGACTCCGATACACCCTGCATTAGACATAAAGGAGGGACTCCGATACACCCTGCATTAGACATAAAGGAGGGACTCTGATACACCCTGCATTAGACATAAAGGAGGGACTCTGATACACCCTGCATTAGACATAAAGGAGGGACTCCGATACACCCTGCATTAGACATAAAGGAGGGACTCCGATACACCCTGCATTAGACATAAAGGAGGGACTCCGATACACCCTGCATTAGACATAAAGGAGGGACTCCGATGCACCCTGTATTAGACATAAAGGAGGGAGGAACTCATACACATTGTTAAAATTGTCAGGTAGCGGGACTCCTACACTCAAAGACTATGTCAAAAATTAGGAAGGACTCGTAGATGAGTGCGTTTCTTTTGCTCCTGCGGAATGCGCAGTTTCAACTGGTCCATGGCCTCTGCATGCACCATCAGCAGCACGTCCACTTCCCCATGTCTTACTGCGCGCCTTGTGCATATTAAATTAGGTACATGATATATGCCTGCAAACTTAACAGTAATAATAGGGAATAAAATAGATGTAGCCCTGAAAAGGGACTTTTGGCTTTCAGTTGCAGCAGCAAGGACCATACAGCTATAATCCCTGCCTACATGCCTCTAATCCTAACCTATCCCTCCTCCAGCAGCTCTCCATACAATGTTTCTGGGGTACAGAGAGCAGAGCATCGCGCCCCCAGATCTTGTATAAGACCCGATGACGCCTTCAACACTATCAAATACGCATTCAACACATCACAATTTCTAAAATTGAAACTGCAATTGACTTGAAATTGTCACCAGATGTCAGTAACAGCCCATCCAATCTACACAGTCTGAGAAACCAAACCATAGATGTCTATAAATTGTGTATTAATGAGAAATGACACAGGTAAAAAGTATTGAACGCCTTACTTACAGCCAAGATGCAGCAAGTCAATTCTTTTTGCGTTTTGTCCCTGCGTTACAGAGGACTGGCAGAACAATCCCCTGTTGACTCTAGGCCAACGAGGGATTGATCTCTGGTATCTGGCCAGATGCCAATCTCCATATAAAGTCTCTGAGGACCAGAATGCGGTGCAAAGGGGTAGAAACAAGCGCTTCATGCTTACCAAATCACCGGTGCGGCTGTCATACTGCTCCTGCGGCCAGTCATTCACTTCTCGGGTTGCTCATTACCATCATTGAATATGCAATGCTTCCCCTGCCCACCAGCGTAAGGATTGCTTGCAGTCAGATGAGCCCCCACGCTGGGTGACAGCGTGTCTGACACCTCCAATCACAGGCGCTGTCTGCATGTCTAAATAGTACAGTAAAATAGATTTTAAAAAAAAATGGTGTAAGGTACCCCTATATTATGACACCTAGCACAGATGCCGACCACGGCTACAGGTTGCAGCCCACAGTCCTGCACCTAACTTGGCTGGATATCAATATAGGAGGAACCGCATGTGGCTTTTTTTTAATTTTATTATTATTTAAATAAATAATTTTAATAATCGACATGCAGTCTCCCCAATTTTGATACCCAGCCAAGATAAAGCCTGACAGCTGGGGACTGGAATTCTCAGGCTGGGGAGACCCATGGTTATTGGGCACCCCCACCCAAACTAAAAATAGCAGCCTGCAGCAACCTGTAATTGCCGCATCTATTAGATGTGACAGTCCCGTCACTTTAAAAAAAAACAAAAAACAAAATCTTTATTTTTATATAGCGCTAACATATTCCGCAGCGCTTTACATACATCAGGAACACTGTCCCCATTGGGGCTCACAATCTAAAGTCCCTATCAGTATGTTTTTGGAGTGTGGGAGGAAACCGGAGAACCCGGAGGAAACCCACGCTAACACGGGGAGAACATACAAACTCCTTGCAGATGGTGTCCTTGGTGGGATTCAAACCCAGGACCCCAGCGCTGCAAGGCTGCAGTGCTAACCACTGAGCCACCGTGCCGCCCCGCTCTAGTGCGGTGGCAATCAGGGTAATAAGGAGTTAATGGCAGACCACAGCTGCCACTAAGCCCTTGATTAGTAATTGAAGGTGTCTATGAGACACCCCCTATCACTAATCTGTAAGTAGAAAGAAATAAACACAAACACCCAAAAAATCCTTTATTTGAAATAAAAAACCAAAAGCACCCTCTTTCACCCCTTTATTTACCCCCAAAAAACTTCTGCAGGGCTGACGTAATCCACATGAAGTCCCACGGCGCTTCCAGCACTGTTACATCTTAATCTCACAGTGAGCGCCATAGAACATGACCGCCCGCTGTGAGGTTCAGGCAGAGACTGAGCCGTGATCAGCAGTGACGTCACTCAAGTTAGCCGCGGCCACAGCTGGAGTCCTCCACCTGTGACTGCAAATCACCTGAGTGATATCACCACTGCTCGTGTGGATCACTTCAGTTGCTGCCTGAACCTTACAGCGAGCGGTCACGTTCTATGGCACTCACTGTGAGGTTTAGATGTAGCAATGCTAGAAGCGTCGAGGGACCTTGTGTGAATTATGTTCGACCTGCAGGGGTGTTTTTGTGGTTAATAAAGTGGTGACAGAGGGTGCTTTTTGTCTTTTATTTCAAATAAAGAATTTTTTGGGTGTTTGTGTTTATTTACTTTCACTTACAGATTAGTAATGGGGTGGGGTCTCATAGACGCCTGACATCTGTGACATAGACAGCTGTGGGCTGCCATAACTCCTTATTACTTTGACTGCCACTGCACCACGGCAACAGGAAGAGCCGGACCTAGCGTTAGAATTGTCACATCTAAAGGACGTGCCACGTCTGAGGTGGCTGCAATTGTTAGGCTGGAGAGGGCCAAATAACCATGGCCCTTCGCACTCTAATATCAGCCCCCAGTTGTCTGCTGTATTTTGGCTGGTATTAGAAAAATGGGGGGGACCCCATCATTATTTATTTATTTTTTTTAAATAAATCAAGTAATTAAAAAAAAGCATGGGATCCCCTCTATTTCTCATAACCCTTTTGTCACTTACCCCACCCACTCCATTGAATTTTTTTTTCTTCTTTTTTTAGGGGGTGGGGCATAATGAGAAATTTTTCTCTGTCAGCCAATGATTTTGATGTACGACCCTATCCTGTGGTCTTTTTCTCCTCATGCTTGGACTCTCCTCCTGTCCCCATAATCTTCTCTTTCTTCTCCCTGTGCTCAGACCTGTTTCTCTCAGAAGTCTCTTTTTCCTCAGTGGTCTCTTCTCCCTGTCCTCATGCTCTTTTCCCTGTTCTTGGGCTCTTTTTATCTCAATGGTCTCTTCTCCCTTAGTGGTCTCTTCTCACTCAGTGGTCTCTTCTCACTCAGTGGTCTCTTCTCACTCAGTGGTCTCTTCTCCCTCAGTGGTCTTTTATCCCTGTGCTCAAGCTCATTTCTCTCAGTGGTCTCTTTTTCATCAGTGGTCTCTTTTTCATCAGTGGTCTCTTTTTCATCAGTGGTCTCTTTTTCATCAGTGGTCTCTTTTTCATCAGTGGTCTCTTTTTCATCAGTGGTCTTTATCTCTCAGTGGTTTCTTCTCCCTGTGCGCAGGCTCTTTACTTAGAAAATTTGTATTGTGTTCAATACTTATTTCCCCCGCTGTATAATGGCTGTGACAGTAATCAGAGCACAATTACTGTATAATATCCATTTATTTTTTACTGTTTCAGACTTGCAAGAAATTCCCAAAAATGTTCTACATAAACAGATAGAAGTAAAGCAGAACCCGACGAGCACAGTAAGTCCTGTGTACAGGGCACCAACAAGCATGGGGCAGCCACAAAGCTGGGGCAGGAGACTCACTATCTGCCCTGGCAGGGGGCAGCCACAAGGCTGGGGCAGGAGACTCACTATCTGCACTGGCAGGGGGCAGCCACAAAGCTGGGGCAGGAGACTCACTATCTGCCCTGGCAGGGGGCAGCCACAAGGCTGGGGCAGGAGACTCACTATCTGCCCTGGCAGGGGGCAGCCACAAGGCTGGGGCAGGAGACTCACTATCTGCACTGGCAGGGGGCAGCCACAAGGCTGGGGCAGGAGACTCACTATCTGCCCTGGCAGGGGGCAGCCACAAGGCTGGGGCAGGAGACTCACTATCTGCACTGGCAGGGGGCAGCCACAAGGCTGGGGCAGGAGACTCACTATCTGCCCTGGCAGGGGGCAGCCACAAGGCTGGGGCAGGAGACTCACTATCTGCCCTGGCAGGGGGCAGCCACAAGGCTGGGGCAGGAGACTCACTATCTGCACTGGCAGGGGGCAGCCACAAGGCTGGGGCAGGAGACTCACTATCTGCCCTGGCAGGGGGCAGCCACAAGGCTGGGGCAGGAGACTCACTATCTGCCCTGGCAGGGGGCAGCCACAAGGCTGGGGCAGGAGACTCACTATCTACACTGGCAGGGGGCAGCCACAAGGCTGGGGCAGGAGACTCACTATCTGCCCTGGCAGGGGGCAGCCACAAGGCTGGGGCAGGAGACTCACTATCTGCCCTGGCAGGGGGCAGCCACAAGGCTGGGGCAGGAGACTCACTATCTGCACTGGCAGGGGGCAGCCACAAGGCTGGGGCAGGAGACTCCGGATCTGCCCCGAGTGAAGGAAAGTTCAGCCACGACTCTACAATTTTCTTTTATTTATTGTTTTAGATTTCTGATTTATCCTCCATGAAAACTGTGATATCAGCAAACACAAAGGTCCACAGGTAAGAAACCGTCCGGTGATGTCCGAGCAGTGACAATGGAGAATACAGGAAACAGAGAGAGGAGACGGGAGCCCTGTACACAGAGCTATGCGCCTGCAGCTCAGGAGAGGATTAGATACATGGCTCAGCAGACAGTATCACACAGGAAAGGATTAAATACACAGCTCAGCAGACAGTATCACACAGGAGAGGATTAGATACAGCTCAGCAGAAAGTATCACACAGGATAGGATTAGATACACAGCTCAGCAGACAGTATCACACAGGAGAGGATTAGATACACAGCTCAGCAGACAGTATCACACAGGAGAGGATTAGATACACGGCTCAGCAGACAGTATCACACAGGATAGGATTAGATACACAGCTCAGCAGACAGTATCACACAGGATAGGATTAGATACACAGCTCAGCAGACAGTATCACACAGGATAGGATTACATACACAGCTCAGCAGACAGTATCACACAGGAGAGGATTAGATACACAGCTCAGCAGACAGTATCACACAGGATAGGATTAGATACACGGCTCAGCAGACAGTATCACACAGGAGAGGATTAGATACAGCTCAGCAGACAGTATCGCACAGGAGAGGATTAGATACACGGCTCAGCAGACAGTATCACACAGGAGAGGATTAGATACACAGCTCAGCAGACAGGATCACACAGGATAGGATTAGATACACAGCTCAGCAGACAGTATCACACACGAGAGGATTAGATACACAGCTCAGCAGACAGTAACACACAGGAAAGGATTAGATACACAGCTCAGCAGACAGTATCACACAGGAGAGGATTAGATACACAGCTCAGCAGACAGTATCACACAGGAGAGGATTAGATACACGGCTCAGCAGACAGTATCACACAGGAGAGGATTACATACACGGATCAGCAGACAGTATCACACAGGAGAGGATTAGATACACAGCTCAGCAGACAGTATCACACAGGAGAGGATTAGATACACGGCTCAGCAGACAGTATCACACAGGAGAGGATTAGATACACAGCTCAGCAGACAGTATCACACAGGATAGGATTACATACACAGCTCAGCACAGTATCACACAGAATAGGATTAGATACACAGCTCAGCAGACAGTATCACACAGGGAAGGATTAGATACACAGCTCAGCAGACAGTATCACACAGGAGAGGATTAGATACAGCTCAGCAGTCAATATCACACAGGAGAGGATTAGATACACAGCTCAGCAGACAGTAACACACAGGATAGGATTACATATACGGCTCAGCAGACAGTATCACACAGGAGAGGATTAGATACACAGCTCAGCAGACAGTATCACACAAGAGAGGATTAGATACAGCTCAGCAGACAGTATCACACAGGAGAGGATTAGATACACGGCTCAGCAGACAGTATCGCACAGGAGAGGATTAGATACAGCTCAGCAGTCAATATCACACAGGATAGGATTAGATACACAGCTCAGCAGACAGTATCACACAGGAGAGGATTAGATACACAGCTCAGCAGACAGTATCACACAGTACAAAATTAGATACACAGCTCAGCAGACAGTATCACACAGGAGAGGATTAGATACACGGCTCAGCAGTCAATATCACACAGGATAGGATTAGATACACAGCTCAGCAGACAGTATCACACAGGATAGGATTAGATACACAGCTCAGCAGACAGTATCACACAGGAGAGGATTAGATACACAGCTCAGCAGACAGTATCACACAGGGAAGGATTAGATACACAGCTCAGCAGACAGTATCACACAGGAGAGGATTAGATACACAGCTCAGCAGACAGTAACACACAGGAAAGGATTAGATACACGGCTCAGCAGACAGTATCACACAGGAGAGGATTAGATACACAGCTCAGCAGACAGTATCACACAAGAGAGGATTAGATTTAAGGCTCAGCAGACAGTATCACACAGGAAAGGATTAGATTCAAGGCTCAGCAGACAGTATCACACAGTACAAGATTAGATACACAGCTCAGCAGACAGTATCACACAGGAGAGGATTAGATACACGGCTCAGCATACAGTATCACACAGGAGAGGATTAGATACACAGCTCAGCAGACAGTATCACACAGGAGAGGATTAGATTCAAGGCTCAGCAGACAGTATCACACAGGAAAGGATTAGATTCAAGGCTCAGCAGACAGTATCACACAGTACAAGATTAGATACACAGCTCAGCAGACAGTATCACACAGGAGAGGATTAGATACACAGCTCAGCAGACAGTATCACACAGGAGATTAGATACATGGCTCAGCACAGTTTCACACAGGACAGAATTAGATACATAGCTCTCTCAGAAGACAGTATCACACAGTATAGGATTAGATACACAGCTCAGCAGTATCATACAGCACAGGATTAGATACGGCGCTCAGCGGACAGTATAATAAAGCATAGGATTAGATGCGGCGCCCAGCAGACAGTATCATACAGTATAGGATTAGATACGGCGCTCAGCAGACAGTATCATACAGTATAGGATTAGATACGGCACTCAGCAGGCAGTATCATACAGCATAGTATTAGATACGGCGCTCAGCAGACAGTATAATACAGCATAGGATTAGATACGGTGCCCAGCAGAGAGTATCACGCAGTGTAGGATTAGATACGGCGCTCAGCAGAGAGTATCATACAGTATAGAATTAGATACGGCGCTCAGCAGAGAGTATCATACAGTATAGAATTAGATACGGCGCTCAGCAGGCTGGAATCTGAGTGTATCACTCTCTCGTGTCTTAGATTACGCCTGACATCTGCCGGACGACACAAATGCTCGGAGACCGGGATTCAGTTCGAGGTGAGGGGACCAGTGATCCTGAATTACCACTTCGAGTCTTGGGAGAACCACATGTCGGACACTCAGAGAAATGGATATGAGATTGTGGGTCCTCTGTTCCATGTAATGACACAGGAGGGGCAGGATAACGTGGCCGCCGTGTTCCTGCCTCATTACCTGGCACCAGAATGTAAGTGGCTTCGAATGTCCAGAATAAGAGTGAATGTGATTGTATCGCCCCCGTGCGAGCAGCCGGGCTGCTGCCGCCGCTCGGGTCCAGATCCGCGGTGGCTCGAGGGGTCTCCGGACCCGGGGGTCGCGCGGCCACTCAATTAAAAGGAGGGGGGGAGATATGTACAGTGGGATTTTGGAAAGTTTGTGACGCCACCCACGGTGCGTCGTAATATGAGGGACCACCGCTGCCGTTGGGGAGCCCGGTGACGATGGTGTGGCAGCCTGAAGTTTAACCCCTCTGTTGGTAGGGGGTTGGTGTCCCAGGGCCCGTTGGTGTTGGATGGTGGAGTTTGAGTGCCGTTGGGGGATAGGTGCAGAGGAGGTTTCCAATGTACTCACTAAGTCCTAGAATAACCACCCTGACAGCTTGTAAACAAAAGTTCCAAGCACAACTGTAGTCTGCGGGGAGTACGCCTGAATCCGTGCCCTCGGTGTTGTTGTTGGTCTGTGGCCCTATCCCTGCCACTTTAGTTTCACTTGGACCCGTTGGTATGAAACTCTCCGGGTCCCGCTCACACGTATGGCTAACGGAGTGAGCTTGCTCTCAGGGTTCACACGTAGGATTTCTTTGGACTGTAGTGGGAAACTCCTATCCCATCGGTGAGCTAGTACCCCGATTTTGGAGCGGGTTGGGAACGACACTTGAAGTCTTCACCACCGTCGGGTAAATTACCGGAACGCGTGAAGCTACTTTCCGGCCTGGGGTCCACGTACCCCGTCGTGCCCTGGCCCCTGCCTGGTGATAGCTCAAGGCCGCCAGCTGCCCTCCTTGGCAGTCTGTGCCCCTTGACACTGTCTTCTGCGACCGGGTTCCAGCTCCTACCAGGCCCAGACCAACATCTACCACCTAGTACTCAGGAGCCCTGCTCCGTAACCTCTCTCTCCCAGAGAGTCACTTCACCTCCTTCACTCTCCACCGTCTCAACTCAACTCCTCTGCTCAACTGTCACTGTCCTCACTTTCTCCTCACCAACCCCCCATGTGGGCGGCCCTATTCCCTTCAGGCCCCTCAATGGACTGTCTGGTAGGTTCAAGTGGGAAGTGTTCCTAGGGTTTTCATTGGACTAGCAATTAACAACACCAGAGGACTGGGGTCCGTTAACCAAGGAGGGTGGATACTGTGCAGAAGGGCAGGTTGCACAATACCCTGTGACGACCTGATAGGCCAGGGCGTCACATGATATTACTGACGGAAAAAAGAGATCCAGCAAAGAGGAGCCGATTCTGGGGTGTCTAGCGGGGGAGAACCCCATAATCAGTGCTAAATAAGTCATATAACGGGAAAATAAAGCGTTAAAGGTGACCCTCGCAGTCTATGTTGTGGGCAGCGGAGTCTCCGATCATCTGCCGATCACTCACGAGTCAGTGACTTTCCTTTTGTGTCTCTCAGGTTGTAACCAATACAAATCTTACATTAAATGTGTCCATTACAATGAGAATAAAATCATCCTGGAGACACCGACTAGACTGGACCCCTCCTATGTGGTGCTGGAGAATCCCACCTTTTCCTACCTGGGGGCTCTTCTGGAGAAGTTCTGGACGTTTATAGCCAGGGTGGATTGATTTAAATCACGCCGATTTAAATCATGATTTAAATCACGATTTAAATCAAAAGATTTTTTTCTATTTAAATCGGATCGATTTAAATCATGATTTAAATCACTGATTTAAATCAAAAGTTTTTTTTTTAATATAAATCACGATTAAAATCGATTAAAAAAACAAAATATTTGAAAGACAAGGTTGTTAACATGAGCTTGGATGGTTGGAGCAACATCCACAACGACCCCATAATTTGCACTTGTGTCACAACAGAAGATGGTGAAACTTACCTTACAGACACAATCGACACATCTGGAAATTCACATACTGCTGAATATTTACTTGAAATTGCTAAGAACTCAATTCACCAATGCCAAGAACAGTTTGGATGTAAAGTAAGGAGCTTAGTTACTGATAACGCAAGCAATGTGGCAAAATGCGAGCGGAACTGGCACAGGATGACACAAATGTCATTACATACGGTTGTTCTGCCCATTTGTTGCATCTTTTGGCAAAAGACCTGCATATTTTGGGTGTCAAGGAACATGTTGTAGAAATTGTTAAATATTTCCGCAATAATCATTTTGCACATGCAACCTACAAGGAAATGGGAGGACTGAAGTTGGTTCTACCACAAGATGTTAGATGGAATACCTTGGCTGACTGCTTGGAACTGTTTATTAACAACTGGTCAAAATTACTGTCCATTTGCGAAACACATCGAGATAAAATTGATGCTAATATACGAAGCAAAGTATTAAATCTTGGTGTGAAGAGAAATGCCGAGGACCTTTTGGAAAGGTTAAAGCCAATATCGATTGCGTTGGATAAAATGCAGAAAGATACTGCAACCATAGCTGATGCCACAGAAGTTTGGAAAGATTTAGAAGGTTCTCTAGATCTCTTGAACCTCTCAAACAATGTAAAGGTTGCAATACAGCACCGCAAGGACCAAGCATTAAAAGAAGGACACTATTTAGCCAATATCTTGCATCCCATCTACAGAGGGAAAAAATTATCTGAGGCGGAAATCAACTCTGCAATGGAGTGGCTCGCCAATACTAACCATGACATTGTGGCAACTGTGCTGAAATTGAAGTGTGAATCTGCACCATTTCAAAAATACATGTTTGCAGATAACGTCGTTAATGAACTAAAACCACTGGACTGGTGGAAGTCACAATCACTTGTTCTTCCAGCAAAGATAATAAATCTAGCTACTCAGCTACTGACTGCATCGGCTTCATCCGCAGGAGTAGAGAGATTGTTTTCTTCATTTGGTTTTGTGCACACAACAGTCCGAAACCGCTTAAGCTGGTGTCACACACAGCGACAACGACAACGACGTCGCTGCTACGTCACCATTTTCTGTGACGTTGCAGCGACGTCCCGTCGCTGTCGCTGTGTGTGACATCCAGCAACGACCTGGCCCCTGCTGTGAGGTCGCCGGTCGTTGCTGAATGTCCAGCTTCATTTTTTCGTCGTCACTCTCCCGCTGTGACACACACATCGCTGTGTGTGACAGCGAGAGAGCGACGAAATGAAGCGAGCAGGAGCCGGCACTGGCAGCTGCGGTAAGCTGTAACCAGCGTAAACATCGGGTAACCAAGGGAAGTCCTTTCCCTGGTTACCCGATGTTTACGCTGGTTACCAGCCTCCGCTCTTGCTGCCAGCGCCGGCTCCTGCACTGTGACATGTGGCTGCAGTATGCATCGGGTAATTAACCCGATGTATACTGTAGCAAAGAGAGCAAGGAGCCAGCGCTAAGCAGTGTGCGCGGCTCCCTGCTCTCTGCACTGTGACATGTAGCTGCAGCACACATCGGGTTAATTAACCCGATGTGTACTGTACCTAGGAGAGCAAGGAGCCAGCGCTAAGCGCGGCTCCCTGCTCTCTGCACATGTAACACAGCGACGTTATGATCGCTGCTTCTGCTGTGTTTGACAGCTAAGCAGCGATCATAACAGCGACTTACAAGGTCGCTGTTACGTCACAGAAAATGGTGACGTAACAGCGACGTCGTTGTCGCTGTCGTTTAGTGTGACACCAGCTTTAGGAACTGCTAAAGCAGGACAACTGGTTTTCCTATTAAAAGTCCTAAATAAACAGTAGGCTTAAAGGACTGATGTATTCACTGAAGATGTTTGCTTACTTCAAACGTTAGATAGGCTATTGTTAAAAAGTACTTACTCTCTGTAGTTCAATTCTGAGTGTTTAATAGTGCAAATAAAAATTATTAGGTTTCATAATCAACTGTTTTAATATTTTTATTTGTGTAAAACAATTAGATTTGCAAAAAGACAAAGTTTTGCTTGTGTACAACTTGATTAAAAAATCTGATTTAAATAAAAAAAATCTGATTTTTTTAAAAAAATCAAGATTTTTATCCACCCTGTTTATAGCACGGCCGTTCGCTTTTAATGGAATTGTACTGATCTACTGCAAAATGGAAACAACCTGCTGCATTCGCCTTTATGTGATGATTGATAACGAGCCAAGATTAAAGAAAGTGAGTTCAGTGCATGTGCGAGACGACGACAGCCCCCCCCCCCCCCGCCTGAACCCACGAAGTAACGGGCATCATTACTATGTTCCTGCTGCCATATACATCCCTTCATGTCTTTAAAAGCCCTTTTGTCACTTACCCCACCCACAACATTGATTTTTTTTCTTCTTTTTTTAGGGGGTGGGGCCTAATGAGAAATTTTTCTCTGTCAGCCAATGATTTCGATGTCCCCCCCTATCCTGTGGTCTTTTTCTCCTCATGCTTGGACTCTCCTCCTGTCCCCATACTCTTCTCTCTCTTCTCTCTGTGCTCAGACCTGTTTCTCTCGTGGTCTCTTTTCTCTCTGTGGTCTCTTTTCCCTCAGTCCTCATGGTCTTTTCTCTCAGTGGTCTCTTTATTCTCAGTGGTCTCTTTATTCTCAGTGGTCTCTTTTCTCTCAGTGGTCTCTTTTCTCTCAGTGGTCTCTTTTCCCTCAGTGGTCTCTTTTCCCTCAGTCCTCATGGTCTTTTCTCTCAGTGGTCTCTTTTCCCTCAGTGGTCTCTTTTCCCTCAGTCCTCATGGTCTTTTCTCTCAGTGGTCTCTTTTCTCTCAGTGGTCTCTTTTCCCTCAGTGGTCTCTTTTCTCTCAGTGGTCTCTTTTCTCTCAGTGGTCTCTTTTCTCTCAGTGGTCTCTTTTCTCTCAGTGGTCTCTTTTCCCTCAGTGGTCTCTTTTCCCTCAGTCCTCATGGTCTTTTCTCTCAGTGGTCTCTTTTCTCTCAGTGGTCTCTTTTCCCTCAGTCCTCATGGTCTTTTCTCTCAGTGGTCTCTTTATTCTCAGTGGTCTCTTTATTCTCAGTGGTCTCTTTTCTCTCAGTGGTCTCTTTTCTCTCAGTGGTCTCTTTTCCCTCAGTGGTCTCTTTTCTTTCAGTGGTCTCTTTTCCCTCAGTCCTCATGGTCTTTTCTCTCAGTGGTCTCTTTTCTCTCAGTGGTCTCTTTTCTCTCAGTGGTCTCTTTTCTTTCAGTGGTCTCTTTTCCCTCAGTCCTCATGGTCTTTTCTCTCAGTGGTCTCTTTTCCCTCAGTGGTCTCTTTTCCCTCAGTGGTCTCTTTTCCCTCAGTGGTCTCTTTTCCCTCAGTGGTCTCTTTTCTCTCAGTGGTCTCTTTTCTCTCAGTGGTCTCTTTTCTCTCAGTGGTCTCTTTTCCCTCAGTCCTCATGGTCTTTTCTCTCAGTGGTCTCTTTTCTCTCAGTGGTCTCTTTATTCTCAGTGGTCTCTTTATTCTCAGTGGTCTCTTTTCTCTCAGTGGTCTCTTTTCTCTCAGTGGTCTCTTTTCTCTCAGTGGTCTCTTTTCCCTCAGTGGTCTCTTTTCTTTCAGTGGTCTCTTTTCCCTCAGTCCTCATGGTCTTTTCTCTCAGTGGTCTCTTTTCTCTCAGTGGTCTCTTTTCCCTCAGTCCTCATGGTCTTTTCTCTCAGTGGTCTCTTTATTCTCAGTGGTCTCTTTATTCTCAGTGGTCTCTTTTCTCTCAGTGGTCTCTTTTCTCTCAGTGGTCTCTTTTCTTTCAGTGGTCTCTTTTCCCTCAGTCCTCATGGTCTTTTCTCTCAGTGGTCTCTTTTCTCTCAGTGGTCTCTTTTCTCTCAGTGGTCTCTTTTCTTTCAGTGGTCTCTTTTCCCTCAGTCCTCATGGTCTTTTCTCTCAGTGGTCTCTTTTCCCTCAGTGGTCTCTTTTCCCTCAGTGGTCTCTTTTCCCTCAGTGGTCTCTTTTCCCTCAGTGGTCTCTTTTCTCTCAGTGGTCTCTTTTCTCTCAGTGGTCTCTTTTCCCTCAGTGGTCTCTTTTCTCTCAGTGGTCTCTTTTCCCTCAGTCCTCGTGGTCTTTTCTCTCAGTAGTCTCTTTTCTCTCAGTGGTCTCTTTTCTCTCAGTGGTCTCTTTTCTCACACTGGTCTCTTTTCTCTCAGTGGTCTCTTTTCTCTCAGTGGTCTCTTTTCTCTCAGTGGTCTCTTTTCTCTCAGTGGTCTCTTTTTCCTCAGTCCTCATGGTCTTTTCTCTCAGTGGTCTCTTTTCCCTCAGTGGTCTCTTTTCCCTCAGTGGTCTCTTTTCCCTCAGTGGTCTCTTTTCTCTCAGTGGTCTCTTTTCCCTCAGTGGTCTCTTTTCCCTCAGTGGTCTCTTTTCTCTCAGTGGTCTCTTTTCTCTCAGTGGTCTCTTTTCTCTCAGTGGTCTCTTTTCTCTCAGTGGTCTCTTTTGGTTTCTTTTCCCTCAGTGGTCTCTTTTCTCTCAGTGGTCTCTTTTCCCTCAGTGGTCTCTTTTCCCTCAGTGGTCTCTTTTCCCTCAGTGGTCTCTTTTCTCTCAGTGGTCTCTTTTCTCTCAGTGGTCTCTTTTCTCTCAGTGGTCTCTTTTCTCTCAGTGGTCTCTTTTCCCTCAGTCCTCATGGTCTTTTCTCTCAGTGGTCTCTTTTCCCTCAGTGGTCCCTTTTCTCTCAGTGGTCTCTTTTCTCTCAGTGGTCTCTTTTCTCTCAGTGGTCTCTTTTCTCTCAGTGGTCTCTTTTCTCTCAGTGGTCTCTTTTCTCTCAGTGGTCTCTTTTCCCTCAGTGGTCTCTTTTCCCTCAGTGGTCTCTTTTCTCTAAGTGGTCTCTTTTCTCTCAGTGGTCTCTTTTCTCTCAGTGGTTTCTTTTCCCTCAGTGGTCTCTTTTCTCTCAGTGGTCTCTTTTCCCTCAGTGGTCTCTTTTCCCTCAGTGGTCTCTTTTCCCTCAGTGGTCTCTTTTCTCTCAGTGGTCTCTTTTCTCTCAGTGGTCTCTTTTCCCTCAGTGGTCTCTTTTCCCTCAGTGGTCTCTTTTCTCTCAGTGGTCTCTTTTCCCTCAGTGGTCTCTTTTCCCTCAGTGGTCTCTTTTCTCTCAGTGGTCTCTTTTCTCTCAGTGGTCTCTTTTCCCTCAGTGGTCTCTTTTCCCTCAGTGGTCTCTTTTCTCTCAGTGGTCTCTTTTCCCTCAGTGGTCTCTTTTCTCTCAGTGGTCTCTTTTCTCTCAGTGGTCTCTTTTCTCTCAGTGGTCTATTTTCTCTCAGTGGTCTCTTTTCCCTCAGTCCTCATGGTCTTTTCCCTGAGTGGTCTCTTTTCCCTCAGTGGTCTCTTTTCCCTCAATGGTCTCTTTTCTCTCAGTGGTCTCTTTTCTCTCAGTGGTCTCTTTTCTCTCAGTGGTCTCTTTTCCCTCAGTCCTCATGGTCTTTTCTCTCAGTGGTCTCTTTTCCCTCAGTGGTCTCTTTTCCCTCAGTGGTCTCTTTTCCCTCAGTGGTCTCTTTTCTCTCAGTGGTCTCTTTTCTCTCAGTGGTCTCTTTTCTCTCAGTGGTCTCTTTTCCCTCAGTGGTCTCTTTTCCCTCAGTCCTCATGGTCTTTTCCCTCAGTGGTCTCTTTTCCCTCAGTGGTCTCTTTTCTCTCAGTGGTCTCTTTTCTCTCAGTGGTCTCTTTTCTCTCAGTGGTCTCTTTTCTCTCAGTGGTCTCTTTTCCCTCAGTGGTCTCTTTTCCCTCAGTGGTCTCTTTTCTCTCAGTGGTCTCTTTTCCCTCAGTCCTCATGGTCTTTTCCCTCAGTGGTCTCTTTTGTCTCAGTGGTCTCTTTTCTCTCAGTGGTCTCTTTTCTCTCAGTGGTCTCTTCTCTATCAGTGGTCTCTTCTGCCAGTCATCATAGTCTTTTCTCTCAGTGGTCTCTTTTCTCTCAGTGGTCTCTTTTCTCTCAGTGGTCTCTTTTCTCTCAGTGGTCTCTTTTCCCTCAGTGGTCTCTTTTCCCTCAGTGGTCTCTTTTCCCTCAGTGGTCTCTTTTCTCTCAGTGGTCTCTTTTCTCTCAGTGGTCTCTTTTCTCTCAGTGGTCTCTTCTCTATCAGTGGTCTCTTCTGCCAGTCATCATAGTCTTTTCTCTCAGTGGTCTCTTTTCTCTCAGTGGTCTCTTTTCTCTCAGTGGTCTCTTTTCTCTCAGTGGTCTCTTTTCCCTCAGTGGTCTCTTTTCCCTCAGTGGTCTCTTTTCCCTCAGTGGTCTCTTTTCTCTCAGTGGTCTCTTTTCTCTCAGTGGTCTCTTTTCCCTCAGTCCTCATGGTCTTTTCTCTCAGTGGTCTCTTTTCCCTCAGTGGTCCCTTTTCTCTCAGTGGTCTCTTTTCTCTCAGTGGTCTCTTTTCTCTCAGTGGTCTCTTTTCTCTCAGTGGTCTCTTTTCTCTCAGTGGTCTCTTTTCTCTCAGTGGTCTCTTTTCCCTCAGTGGTCTCTTTTCCCTCAGTGGTCTCTTTTCTCTAAGTGGTCTCTTTTCTCTCAGTGGTCTCTTTTCTCTCAGTGGTTTCTTTTCCCTCAGTGGTCTCTTTTCTCTCAGTGGTCTCTTTTCCCTCAGTGGTCTCTTTTCCCTCAGTGGTCTCTTTTCCCTCAGTGGTCTCTTTTCTCTCAGTGGTCTCTTTTCTCTCAGTGGTCTCTTTTCCCTCAGTGGTCTCTTTTCCCTCAGTGGTCTCTTTTCTCTCAGTGGTCTCTTTTCCCTCAGTGGTCTCTTTTCCCTCAGTGGTCTCTTTTCTCTCAGTGGTCTCTTTTCTCTCAGTGGTCTCTTTTCCCTCAGTGGTCTCTTTTCCCTCAGTGGTCTCTTTTCTCTCAGTGGTCTCTTTTCCCTCAGTGGTCTCTTTTCTCTCAGTGGTCTCTTTTCTCTCAGTGGTCTCTTTTCTCTCAGTGGTCTATTTTCTCTCAGTGGTCTCTTTTCCCTCAGTCCTCATGGTCTTTTCCCTGAGTGGTCTCTTTTCCCTCAGTGGTCTCTTTTCCCTCAATGGTCTCTTTTCTCTCAGTGGTCTCTTTTCTCTCAGTGGTCTCTTTTCTCTCAGTGGTCTCTTTTCCCTCAGTCCTCATGGTCTTTTCTCTCAGTGGTCTCTTTTCCCTCAGTGGTCTCTTTTCCCTCAGTGGTCTCTTTTCCCTCAGTGGTCTCTTTTCTCTCAGTGGTCTCTTTTCTCTCAGTGGTCTCTTTTCTCTCAGTGGTCTCTTTTCCCTCAGTGGTCTCTTTTCCCTCAGTCCTCATGGTCTTTTCCCTCAGTGGTCTCTTTTCCCTCAGTGGTCTCTTTTCTCTCAGTGGTCTCTTTTCTCTCAGTGGTCTCTTTTCTCTCAGTGGTCTCTTTTCTCTCAGTGGTCTCTTTTCCCTCAGTGGTCTCTTTTCCCTCAGTGGTCTCTTTTCTCTCAGTGGTCTCTTTTCCCTCAGTCCTCATGGTCTTTTCCCTCAGTGGTCTCTTTTGTCTCAGTGGTCTCTTTTCTCTCAGTGGTCTCTTTTCTCTCAGTGGTCTCTTCTCTATCAGTGGTCTCTTCTGCCAGTCATCATAGTCTTTTCTCTCAGTGGTCTCTTTTCTCTCAGTGGTCTCTTTTCTCTCAGTGGTCTCTTTTCTCTCAGTGGTCTCTTTTCCCTCAGTGGTCTCTTTTCCCTCAGTGGTCTCTTTTCCCTCAGTGGTCTCTTTTCTCTCAGTGGTCTCTTTTCTCTCAGTGGTCTCTTTTCTCTCAATGGTCTCTTCTCTCTCAGTGGTCTCTTTTCCCTCAGTGGTCTATTCTCCCAGTCCTCATGGTCTTTTCTCTCAGTGGTCTCTCTTCCCTCAGTGGTCTCTTTTCCCTCAGTGGTCTCTTTTCCCTCAGTGGTCTCTTCTCCCAGTCCTCATGGTCTTTTCTCTCAGTGGTCTCTTTTCCGTCAGTGGTCTCTTCTCTCTCAGTGGTCTCTTTTCCCTCAGTGGTCTCTTTTCCCTCAGTGGTCATGGTTTTTTCTCTCAGTGGTCTCTTTTCCATCAGTGGTCTTTTTCTCTCAGTGGTCTCCTCTCCCAGTCCTCATGCTGTTTTCCCTCAGTGGTCTCTTCTCCCAGTCCTCATAGTCTTTTCCCTCAGTGGTCTCTTTTCTCTCAGAGGTCTCTTCTCCCTCCATAGTCTCTTCTCCCTCTGTGGTCTCTTCTCCCTCCATAGTCTCTTCTCCCTCCATAGTCTCTTCTCCCTCCATAGTCTCTTCTCCCTCCATAGTCTCTTCTCCCTCCGTGGTCTCTTCTCCCTCCGTGGTCTCTTCTCCCTTAGTAGCAAGTCTTGACTCCCGATGCCTGGTTACATGGCTTGCTAAGGTGTATCAGAAGTGTCAGACAGACCTGTGTAACCATAGCTTGACCATCAGATACTTCTTTAACAAATTATTTTTATTAGTTTTGGGAAGATTTTAAATTACGCAAACAAATGCAACATTGTGTAAAATAAAAAAAGAAGAGGGGAGAGGAAGGAGAAAGGACAACCTTGGAAAAAGGAGGGGATATCGGGGGGGGGGGACTACATAATAAAATATAATCAGGTAGGTCAACTCAAGCAATAGTGCACAGATTAACTGAGAATCATATCTATACCTTTTATAATCAAAATATTCACAATTTCTGGCGGTTATGAGATTATATTTGAAGAAGGGGCACATTTTTTAGGGGGATAGAGTATTCCAAAGACCCCATCTTGTGTGACAGCCTTGTAAAGAATGCTTTCGGATCGTGTAAGACGAATCTTGCCTGTTACAAGAGGTGACGTTATCAATTATCTCCGAATACAACTTTGCTTCCGTCACTTCACAAATGTGAATAATGATTGATCTTCTCTCTAATTAGAGCTGAATGCGCAGAACATGGAATAAGTGTTTGACAAATTTTGCCTCGTACATTGAAGATTTCTTCCCATACGTTTTTTTTTTTTTTTTTATTTTGGGACATTCCCAGAATATGTGGCAAATATTTCCTTTATAGTCACATTTTCTAAAACCGAGATCAGAAGTCTTACCGGGGTAAAAGATCATCTCGTTAAAGTTTTGTAATAGGCCTCATGGAGATCGGCATTCATTGAAGTAGCGTATGTCCTCTTAGTTGCTTTCTGCCATTTTTCTGGGCTGAAATGTCAATTGAGACCTCTTTCCCTGCTAATCATATACTTAGGTTTAGACACTTCTGATACACGGTAACGAGCCACGTATACCAGGACACGTCTTATCTGGGAGTAAACTATAAAGCCTCTCATTCACTGCCTGCAATCAGAGATCTTGAAAACTGAACTCCTGCGAAGAAAAAAAAAAAGCAACAGAAAAATGGTGGCATTTTATATGATTCAGCGTTAATATCCGGACACTGCTCTGATAACATCTCTTCTTCTGCATCTGCTCTGACTCTCTCCAGGCGATTGACGAGGAGATTGAGAAAGAATTCCGGTATATTGGTAAACCTCCGCAGACCAAAGCCGTGCATTTAATAAAAGAATATCGGGTGCATGGACCTCGGGGAGCGGTGATAGTACCTGAGGTATGTTCTGATTCTCTACCATGGCAGAACAGCTACAAACTGTACCACTGGGTAAGACTCGCTGTACATACAAGAAATGGGGTCTCCAGTGGAAAATATGGCATATAAAAGGCAAAGCTGTTTGTTGAAGAAAAGACATGGGTCACCGAGCGCCTGATCTGTAGAAAAGAGCCACTGAACAAATATATTTACAAGGCTGACGCGCCACATTCACTACATCCTGGGCTTTCAATCAGTGGGGCATACACTGCAGGGCAAGGCTGGGACAAGGTATTTTGGTCCCCTAGGCAGAAGAAGCTGATGGTGCCCCCCTCCACTCACGCCACTCCAATGAATCCTAAGCCCCCAAGTAGAGGAATGGGTCAGAGACTAAGGTATAGCAAGGTTCTGGTAATATATTCATGTATTGATTTTTGTTCTGGTGCTGTATTCATGTACTACTGATAGCTCTGGTGATGTATTCATGTAGTGATGATGGTTCTGGTGTTGTATCCATCACCACAACCATCATCATTACATGAATACATCACCAGACCCAACAACAGTACATGAATGCATCCCCAGATCCACCAACGGTACATGAATACATCACCAGAACCAGCGTCAGTACATAAATACATTATCAAAACCACACACAGTACATGAATACATCACCAGAACCACCATCACTAAATAAATACAACACCAGTACATGTATACATCACAAGAAGCACCATCAGCTACATGAATATAACACCAGACGCACCATCAGTGCATGAATACTTCACTGGAACCACATAGTAAAAAAATACATCACCAGACCCACCATCAGTACATAAATACATCACGAGACCCACCATCAGTACATGACATCACCAAGCTTAGTTCAGCAATCAATTGCAATATCAGGTTAGCCCCATACACAATTGTATTGCATTAACCTAAATCTCCCAGTGTGTCCTTAGCAATTGTAAAGAGATGCTGGAAGTTGTTGTTACCACCCATCATCAGATTGCATAGCGTACAGGAACAACAGAACTGATTAGACACAGGCAGGATCACACAAACCATTTACACCCAGGTACCTTATAGGCAACATATTCTCTGATTGAAGTCGTTCTCTTTTTACACCAAACTGTCTGCAATTATGAGCTATAACACCACCGACCACTCTTTTGAACTGCGGCCTACACTATGGCTGTCCCCTCTACACTGTTTTACCTTACACTCTATATCTCCACACTATCCCCCTCGACATGCTAACCTCTCGTCACACTCTGCCCTCATTTGACATGGCTCTCTTTCAATATCCATTCTATGCCCTGTCTTTACACTTTGCCGTCAAACTGCCCACCATACCGTCCTCTGCAAAGTGTAACCCCATCCTCACCCTGTCCCCCTAGGAGATGAAGTGATGCTCACCACAGAAAATCAAACAGTATGGTATCCATAACAGCCCTCCAATATACAGTATGATGGCCCCCACAGCACCCCAAACATTATACTGTATCAGTAATTGGAGGGCCATCATAATGTCCCCCACAGTATATCCATAACAGCTCCTAATATAAAGTATGATGTCCACCACAGCCCCCTATACAGTATAATGTCACCACAGACCCCAGTATGTCCCCTAAAATCCCCTATACAGTATGGTCACCACAGCCACCCTTACAATATGACGTCTCTACAGTACTGATGAGCGGGCACTACCATGCTCAGATGCTTGGTACGCGTTACCAGCAGTTAGAAGCTCGGATGAGTGTGACCTTTAGTACCAAGTATAATGGAAGTCAATGGGAAACTGCAGCATTTTTCCTGAAGACTGCCGGGAAAAATCCTCGAGTCCCCATTGACTTCCATTATATTCAGTACTTGAGAAGTGCCCATTCGAGCATCCACTCATTTCCGAGTACAATAATCAATCATCCCTACTTCACTGCCTCCAGTATAATCTTCCCCACAGCCCCCCATATTGTATGATATCAGCCAAGCGATGATGTCCCCACGGTCCCCCATATAATGTGACATCCCTTTGCAGGGACGCCTAAGATGCTACGGTGGGGGACAAGAGGCTATTTCTCTTGGCAGGCCTTACACGTCATAGTGGCTTATATTAGACATTATATGATCACTGCCTTTGGGATACTGGATTTGGAAAAATTTCTGTGGTCTAGGGGTTAATACAAATCCTTTTCAGTCTGTGAGGAGTCTAGTTAGTGGGACGCAGTTGGGGGGGAAGGTAAGAACCAGGGGGTGCAATTCCCTGTATTTTGTCAGGCTTCGTCACTGATCCTATAACACATTTCTTGCTGTTCATAGATTTATATATTTTTTTATATTTACCTTTCAGCTCGTCCATTTCAGGATGACTTGTCCGTCAAAGCTCTATCCTTATGCTGAGATTACATTGGAGGAAATTAATGAGGACATCCAGTTGTGTCTAACCCAAAAAAGCTCTGGAGGAACCATCTGGTCTTGTTCTCTGAGGAAAGGTGAGAAGAAGGGAATTTTGTTTACTTACCGTAAATTCCTTTTCTTCTAGCTCTAATTGGGAGACCCAGACAATTGGGTGTATAGGCTATGCCTCCGGAGGCTGCACAAAGTATTACACTTAAAAGTGTTAAGCCCCTCCCCTTCTGCCTATACACCCCCCGTGCTCTCACGGGATCCTCAGTTTTGGTGCAAAAGCAAGAAGGAGGAAAAAATTATAAACTGGTTTAAAGTAGATTCAATCCGAAGGAATATCGGAGAACTGAAACCATTCAACATGAACAACATGTGTACACAAAAAAACAGGGGCGGGTGCTGGGTCTCCCAATTGGAGCTAGAAGAAAAGGAATTTACGGTAAGTAAACAAAATTCCCTTCTTCTTTGTCGCTCTATTGGGAGACCCAGACAATTGGGATGTCCAAAAGCAATCCCTGGGTGGGTAAAATAATACCTCGTAATAGAGCCGAAAAAACGGCCCCTTCCTACAGGTGGGCAACCGCCGCCTGAAGGACACGTCTGCCTATGCTGGCATCCGCCGAAGCATAGGTATGAACCTGATAGTGTTTCGTGAAAGTGTGCAGGCTCGACCAGGTAGCCGCCTGACACACCTGCTGAGCCGTAGCCTGGTGCCTCAAAGCCCAGGACGCGACCACGGCTCTGGTAGAATGGGCCTTCAGCCCTGAGAGAACCGGAAGCCCAGCCGAACGGTAGGCTTCGAAAATTGGCTCTTTGATCCACCGAGTCAAGGTTGATTTGGAAGCCTGTGACCCTTTACGCTGGCCAGCGACAAGGACAAAGAGTGCATCCGAGCGGCGCAGAGGCGCCGTACGAGAAATGTAGAGTCTGAGTGCTCTCACCAGATCTAACAAGTGCAAATCCTTTTCACATTGGTGAACTGGATGAGGACAAAAAGAAGGTAAGGAGATATCCTGATTGAGATGAAAGGGGGATACCACCTTAGGGAAAAATTCCGGAACCGGACGCAGAACCACCTTGTCCTGGTGAAAACCAGGAAAGGGGCCTTGCATGACAGCGCTGCTAGCTCAGACACTCTCCGAAGTGAAGTGACTGGTACTAGAAAAACCACTTTCTGCGAAAGGCGTGAGAGCGAAATATCTCTCATTGGCTCGAATGGTGGTTTCTGAAGAACATCAGCACCCTGTTCAGATCCGAAGGTTGTAACGGCCGCTTGTAAAAAGGAACGATGTGACAAACCCCCTGCAGGAACGTGTGTACCTGTGGAAGTCTGGCTAGGCACTTCTGGAAAAAACACAGAGAGCGCTGAGACTTGTCCCTTAAGGGAGCCGAGCGACGAACCCTTTTCCAGTCCAAATTGAAGGAAGGACAGGGAAGGGAGCAAGGCAAATGGCCAGGGAGAAAAAACCCTGAGCAGAGCACCACGACAGGAATATTTTCCGCGTCCTGTGGTTAGACCTTGGCGGACGTTTGTTTACTAGCCTGTCTCATAGTGGCAATGGCTTCTTGAGATAATCCTGAAGACGCTAGAATCCAGGACTCAATGGCCACACAGCCAGGTTGAGGGCCCCAGAATTCAGATGGAAAAAACGGCCCTTGAGACAGCAATTCTGGTCGGTCTGGCAGTGCCCCCGGTCGGCCGACCGTGAGATGCCACAGATCCGGGACCACGACCTCCTCGGCCAGTCTGGAGCGACGGGGATGACGCGGCGGCAGCCGCGGCAGTCTGCCGTGATCTTGCGTAACACTCTGGGCAACCGTGCCAACGGTGGGAGCACGTAAGTAAGCTGAAACTGCGACCAGTGTTGAACGAAGGCGTCTGTCGCCATAGCTCTGGGATCTTGAGACTGTGCCATGAACGTCGGAACCTTGTTGTGGTGCCGGAACGCAATTAGGTCGACGTCCGGCATGCCCTAGTGGCAACATATCTCGTGAAACCCGTCCTGGTGAAGGGACCCTTGCTCTGCGTCCATGCCCTGGCGACTGAGAAAGTCTGCCCCAAGTGTTCCACGCCTGGGATGTGAACTGCGGATATGGTGGAGGCTGTGGCTTCCATCCACAGCAGAAGCCGCCGGACTGTAAGCCACCGCTGTGGAGTTGTCCGACTGAACTCGGATCTTCTTACCTTCCCGCCACTGCTGGAACGCTTTTAGGACGAGATACACTGCTCTGATCTCCAGAACATTGATCAGAAGCGAGGACTCAATGGTGAGTCCACGTACCTTGAGCCCTGTGGTGGAGAAAAATTGCTCCCCACGGAAACCTACTCACGTCCGTCGTGACCACTGCCCAGGATGGGAGAAGGAAGGAATTTCCCCTCGACAATGAAGTGGTATGCCTGAGAGAGGGAGACGTTCCTGTTGAGGAATGTCGGTTTCCTGTCTCCTTGCGTAGGAGTCCCTTTAGGACGCTGATGAACACTGCGTGAAAGGGACTGCCCCCATTGCTGCCACCATCTTCCCGAGGAAGTGCGTGGGGCGCCTCAAGGGGAGTGACTGACCTAGAGATTGCACCCCCGTCTGTAGTGAACGGTGTTTGTTCAGCGGAAGCTTCACTATCGCTGAGAGGGTATGACAACTCCATGTCAAGATATGTCAGCGATTGGGCCGGTGTCAGATTTGACTTTGGAAAATTGATGATCCACCCGAAAGTCTGGAGAGTATCCAGAGTAGCGGTGAGGCTGTGCTGGCATGCCTCTTGAGAGGGAGCCTTGACCAGCAGATCGTCTAAGGAAGGGATCACCGAGTGACCCTGAGAGTGTAGGATCGCAAGTACTGCAGCCATGATCTTGGTGAAAACCTGTGGGGCTGTCGCCAGGCCGAACGGCAGTGCCACGAACTTCAGGTGTTCATCTCCGATGGCGAAGCGCAGGAAGCGCTGATGCTCTGGAGCAATAAGTACGTGGAGATAAGCCTCCTTGATATCGATCGATGCAAGGAAATTTCCTTGGGACATTGAGGCGATGACGGAGCGGAGGGATTCCATCCTGAACCGCTTGGCTTTTACATGTTTGTGGAGCAGTTTTAGGTCCAGGACAGGACGGAAAGATCCGTCCTTCTTTGGGACCACAAACAGGTTGGAGTAAAAACCGTGACCCTGTTGCTGAAGAGGAACCGGGATCACCACTCCTTCTGTTTCCAGAGTGCCCAGCGCCTGTAGGAGAGCATCGGCTCGCCCGGGAGGCGGGGATGTTCTGAAAAATCAAGTCGGAGGACGAGAGTTGACTCTATCCTGTGACCGTGAGACAGAATGTCTCTCACCCAACGGTCCTTAACCTGTGGCAGCGAAATGTCTGAAAGGCGGGAGAGCCTATCTCCGACCGAGGATGGGGTGTGAGGGCCGTAGGTCATGAGGAAGCCGACTTGGTGGCGGCACCTCCGGCGGTCTTTTAAGGGCGTGCCTTAGACCGCCATGGATCGGAGTTCCTCTGACCCTTCTGAGGACGTTTGGGCGAGGAGAATTGGGACCTGCCCGCGCCCGGAAAGGACCGAAACCTCGACTGTCCCATTCTCTGTTGGGGTAATCTTGGTTTGGTCTGGGGTAAGGATGTTTCCTTTCCCAGGATTGGTTGATGATTTCATCCAGCCTCTCACCAAACAAACGGTCGCCAGAAAATGGCAAACCGGTTAAGCACTTTTTTGGAAGCTGAGTCTGCCTTCCATTCCCGAAGCCACAAGGCCCTGCATATTGCCACCGAATTGTCGGCTGCAACCGCCGTACGGCTCGCAGAGTCCAGGACAGCATTAATAGCGTAGGACGCAATGCCGAAGTTTGAGAGGTTACAGACGCCACTTGCGGCGCAGACGTACGTGCAAGTGCGTCAATTTGCGCCTGACCCGCTGCAATAGCTTGGAGCGCCCATAGGGCTGCGAATGCTGGAGCAAAAGGCACGCCGATAGCTTCATAGATGGATTTCAACCAGAGCTCCATCTGTCTGTCAGTGGCATCCCTGAGCGAATCCCCATCTTCAACTGCCACTATGGATCTAGCCGCCAGTCTAGAGATTGGAGAATCCACCTTGGGACACTGAGTCCAGCCCTGACAACGTCAGGGGGGAAGGGATAAAGTGTATCCTTAAAGCGCTTGGAAGAAACGCTTATCCGGACAAACTCGGCGTGTCTGGACTGCCTCCGAGACGTCAGAGTGATCCAGAAACCTACTCGCTGTACTCTTGGGGGACCTTGAGAAGGTGACCCTTCTGCTGGATGAGCCTGAGAGAGAAACATCCAGCATCATTTTTATGGACGCAATAAGAGCATTCACTATGGCGTCCGCCTCAGGGATATCAAGGTAGAGAGCGGCATCAGGATCAGAATCCTGATCAGCCACCTCCTCTTCTGATACAGAGAGTCATTTCTCTGAGACCCTGAACAATGTGATGAGGTCGAGGGGGTGTCTAAGCGAGCTCGCCTAGGCGGTCTGGGACTGCGGTCCGTGTCAGAGCTTCACCCTGGGACCTATGAAACACCCCTGGGGAACATTGTTGTTCCAACTGAGGGGAATAGAGGGCAGTGATTGTACAGTGCCCATGGTCTGAGATACCAGTCTGGACTGCCAGCTTCTAGTATTTTAGCCATAGTCTCAGAAAGTCTGTCAGTAAAAACTGCAAACTCCGTCCCTGTCACCTGGATCTGTTTGGTTGTTGTCCCTGGGACCCCTTGAGCAGAGGCCAGAACAAATGCCACAGGGGTCCACCATGAGGGTCAATGGAACCTGCCGGTTTGCACATGCAGCGCTGGCAGCTCAGTAAGCCTGTGTTTTGTTGCCCCTTGAGCCACACCACAGGGTATATGACCAGAAAATTGACTGTGCACCATACAGTGTAAAGTATAGCAAAGATATAAACTCTAAACACACTACTACACCAGGGAAATCAGCACCTCAGGTGCTGCTTACCGCCCGCTGAAAGCGGTTGTGTGGCCCCCTGAACTCGTGCCTGGGTCCCCCAGAGTTTGTCTCCCCTCTGCAGCGTCCTAGGAGCTGACAGTAATGGCTGCCGGCGTCCTGAGGAGATGAGGGAGTCGTGGGCGTGACCGAGAAAGTGCGGGAGTTGGAGTCACAGTGTGCACAGTGAGGGGGTGGAGCCCTCAGTGCTGCTCGTCCTGTGCAGCGTCCCGCCCTTCCCCTGACTGGCAGGGCTGAGGGCGGGAAGAACGGAGACTAGGCCCAAAAAGCCGGGGACTCTAGTTATAAGCGCGGCAGCCGTAAAAGCGCGGCCAGCGCAGAGTCCCCGGCGCACTACAAGTCCCAGCCGCGCCTCAGTAAAAACAATGGCGGCGGCGGTCAGCGCGGCCGTCCCCATACACAAATACACTCAGCACCGCTGCAGTGTATAATGGCACCAAAGGCGGTCAGCGCCGCAGTCCCCGGTGCACTAGCACACCCAGCAATGCTGGAGTGCTGCTGTGCGCGGTCCCCACGGGGACACAGAGTACCTCAAAGATGCAGGGCCCTGTCCCTGATCGATACCCGGCTCCTATCCAGCAGGCTCCTCAGGAGTTGTGGAAGGAGCACGGCCTCAGTGCCTGGAGACCGATAGGATCCCACTTCCACCAGAGCCCTGAGGGGGATGGGGAAGGAAAACAGCATGTGGGCTCCAGCCTCCGTACCCGCAATGGATACCTCAACCTTACAACACCGCCGACAAGAGTGGGGTGAGAAGGGAGCATGCTGGGGGCCCTATATGGGCCCTCTTTTCTTCCATCCGAAATAGTCAGCAGCTGCTGCTGACTAATCTGTGGAGCTGTGCTTGCATGTCTGCCTCCTTCGCACAAAGCAAAAAACTGAGGATCCCGTGAGAGCACGGGGGGTGTATAGGCAGAAGGGGAGGGGCTTAACACTTTTAAGTGTAATACTTTGTGCAGCCTCCGGAGGCATAGCCTATACACCCAATTGTCTGGGTCTCCCAATAGAGCGACAAAGAAAGTAGAAGATCACAGAGCAGCTCTCCGGCTGACTCTTAATCGCTAATTAACAGTTATTCGTCATTGTGCATTCATTATAATTATATTTTGTATGTGGTGGACCAATTGCAGTTATGTCCGCCCTGTTGTACAGCCGGTCATCAGATGTCAGCGGTGGATGATCGTAGAATCCTTTCCATGGTGAAGTAAAACCTTCACAATGTCCCCCCCAAGTCCACCATAAAGAGAAGACTTCATGAGAGCAAATACAGAGGAGTCACCACAAGGAGCAAATACAGAGGAGTCACCACAAGGAGCAAATACAGAGGAGTCACCACAAGGAGCAAATACAGAGGAGTTACCACAAGGAGCAGATACAGAGGAGTCACCACAAGGAGAAAATACAGAGGAATCACCACAAGGAGCAAATACAGAGGAGTCACCACAAGGAGCAAATACAGAGGAGTCACCACAAGGAGCAAATTCAGAGGGGTCACCACAAGGAGCAAATACAGAGGAGTCACCACAAGGAGCAAATACAGAGGGGTCACCACAAGGGGCAAATACAGAGGAGTCACCACAAGGAGCAAATACAGAGGAGTCACCACAAGGAGAAAATACAGAGGAGTCACCACAAGGAGCAAATACAGAGGAGTCACCACAAGGAGCAAATACAGAGGGGTCACCACAAGGGGCAAATACAGAGGAGTCACCACAAGGAGCAAATACAGAGGAGTCACCACAAGGAGCAAATACAGAGGAGTCACCACAAGGAGCAAATACAGAGGAGTCACCACAAGGAGCAAATACAGAGGAGTCACCACAAGGTGCAAATACAGAGGAGTCACCACAAGGAGCAAATACAGAGGGGTCACCACAAGGAGCAGATACAGAGGAGTCACCACAAGGAGAAAATACAGAGGAGTCACCACAAGGAGCAAATACAGAGGAGTCACCACAAGGAGCAAATACAGAGGAGTCACCACAAGGTGCAAATACAGAGGAGTCACCACAAGGAGCAAATACAGAGGGGTCACCACAAGGAGCAGATACAGAGGAGTCACCACAAGGAGAAAATACAGAGGAGTCACCACAAGGAGCAAATACAGAGGAGTCACCACAAGGAGCAAATACAGAGGAGTCACCACAAGGTGCAAATACAGAGGAGTCACCACAAGGAGCAAATACAGAGGAGTCACCACAAGGAGCAAATACAGAGGAGTCACCACAAGGAGCAAATACAGAGGAGTCATTACAAGGAGCAAATACAGAGGAGTCACCACAAGGAGCAAATACAGAGGAGTCACCACAAGGAGCAAATACAGAGGGGTCACCACAAGGAGCAAATACAGAGGAGTCACCACAAGGAGCAAATACAGAGAAGTCACCACTAGGAGCAAATACAGAGGAGTCACCACAAGGAGCAAATACAGAGGAGTCACCACAAGGAGCAAATACAGAGGAGTCATTACAAGGAGCAAATACAGAGGAGTCACCACAAGATGCAAATACAGAGGAGTCACCACAAGGAGCAAATACAGAGGGGTCACCACAAGGAGCAAATACAGAGGGGTCACCACAAGGAGCAAATACAGAGGAGTCACCACAAGGAGCAAATACAGAGGAGTCACCACAAGGAGCAAATACAGAGGAGTCACCACAAGGAGCAAATACAGAGGAGTGACCACAAGGTGCAAATACAGAGGAGTCATTACAAGGAGCAAATACAGAGGAGTCATTACAAGGAGCAAATACAGAGGAGTCACCACAAGGTGCAAATACAGAGGAGTCACCACAAGGAGCAAATACAGAGGAGTCACCACAAGGAGCAAATACAGAGGAGTGACCACAAGGAGCAAATACAGAGGAGTCACTACAAGGAGCAAATACAGAGGAGTCACCACAAGGTGCAAATACAGAGGAGTCACCACAAGGTGCAAATACAGAGGAGTCACCACAAGGAGCAAATACAGAGGAGTCACCACAAGGAGCAAATACAGAGGAGTCACCACAAGAAGCAAATAGAGAGGAGTCACCACAAGGAGCAAATACAGAGGAGTCACCACAAGGAGCAAATACAGAGGAGTCACCACAAGGAGCAAATACAGAGGAATCACCACAAGGTGCAAATACAGAGTAGTCACCACAAGGAGCAAATACAGAGGAGTCACCACAAGGGGCAAATACAGATGAGTCACCACAAGGGGCAAATACAGAAGAGTCACCACAAGGTGCAAATACAGAGGAGTCACCACAAGGAGCAAATACAGAGGAGTCACCACAAGGGGCAAATACAGATGAGTCACCACAAGGGGCAAATACAGAGGAGTCACCACAAGGAGCAAATACAGAGGAGTCACCACAAGGAGCAAATACAGAGGAGTGACCACAAGGTGCAAATACAGAGGAGTCATTACAAGGAGCAAATACAGAGGAGTCACCACAAGGTGCAAATACAGAGGAGTTATTACAAGGAGCAAATACAGAGGAGTCACCACAAGGTGCAAATACAGAGGAGTGACCACAAGGAGCAAATACAGAGGAGTCACAAGGAGCAAATACAGAGGAGTCACCACAAGGAGCAAATACAGAGGAGTCATTACAAGGAGCAAATACAGAGGAGTCACCACAAGGAGCAAATACAGAGGAGTGACCACAAAGTGCAAATACAGAGGAGTCATTACAAGGAGCAAATACAGAGGAGTCACCACAAGGAGCAAATACAGAGGAGTCACCACAAGGTGCAAATACAGAGGAGTCACCACAAGGAGCAAATACAGAGGAGTCACCACAAGGTGCAAATACAGAGGAGTGACCACAAGGTGCAAATACAGATGAGTCACCACAAGGAGCAAATACAGAGGAGTCATTACAAGGAGCAAATACAGAGGAGTCACCACAAGGTGCAAATACAGAGGAGTCACCACAAGGTGCAAATACAGAGGAGTGACCACAAGGAGCAAATACAGAGGAGTCACCACAAGGAGCAAATACAGAGGAGTCACCACAAGGAGCAAATACAGAGGAGTCACCACAAGGAGCAAATACAGAGGAGTGACCACAAGGTGCAAATACAGAGGAGTCATTACAAGGAGCAAATACAGAGGAGTCATTACAAGGAGCAAATACAGAGGAGTCACCACAAGGTGCAAATACAGAGGAGTCACCACAAGGAGCAAATACAGAGGAGTCACCACAAGGAGCAAATACAGAGGAGTCACCACAAGGGGCAAATACAGAGGAGTCATTACAAGGAGCAAATACAGAGGAGTCACCACAAGGTGCAAATACAGAGGAGTCACCACAAGGTGCAAATACAGAGGAGTGACCACAAGGAGCAAATACAGAGGAGTCACCACAAGGAGCAAATACATAGGGGTCACCACAAGGAGCAAATACAGAGGAGTCACCACAAGGAGCAAATACAGAGGAGTCACCACAAGGAGCAAATACAGAGGAGTGACCACAAGGTGCAAATACAGAGGAGTCATTACAAGGAGCAAATACAGAGGAGTCACCACAAGGTGCAAATACAGAGGAGTGACCACAAGGAGCAAATACAGAGGGGTCACCACAAGGAGCAAATACAGAGGAGTCACCACAAGGAGCAAATACAGAGGAGTCACCACAAGGAACAAATACAGAGGAGTGACCACAAGGTGCAAATACAGAGGAGTCATTACAAGGAGCAAATACAGAGGAGTGACCACAAGGAGCAAATACAGAGGGGTCACCACAAGGAGCAAATACAGAGGAGTCACCACAAGGAGCAAATACAGAGGAGTCACCACAAGGAACAAATACAGAGGAGTGACCACAAGGTGCAAATACAGAGGAGTCATTACAAGGAGCAAATACAGAGGAGTCATTACAAGGAGCAAATACAGAGGAGTCACCACAAGGTGCAAATACAGAGGAGTGACCACAAGGAGCAAATACAGAGGAGTCACCACAAGGAGCAAATACAGAGGAGTCACCACAAGGGGCAAATACAGAGGAGTCACCACAAGGAGCAAATACAGAGGAGTCACCACAAGGAGCAAATAGAGAGGAGTCACCACAAGGTGCAAATACAGAGGGGTCACCACAAGGAGCAAATACAGAGGAGTCACCACAAGGAGCAAATACAGAGGAGTCACCACAAGGAGCAAATACAGAGGGGTCACCACAAGGAGCAAATACAGAGGAGTCACCACAAGGAGCAAATACAGAGGAGTCACCACAAGGAGCAAATACAGAGGAGTCACCACAAGGTGCAAATACAGAGGAGTCATTACAAGGAGCAAATACAGAGGAGTCATTACAAGGAGCAAATACAGAGGAGTCACCACAAGGAGCAAATACAGAGGAGTGACCACAAGGAGCAAATACAGAGGAGTCACCACAAGGAGCAAATACAGAGGGGTCACCACAAGGAGCAAATACAGAGGAGTCACCACAAGGAGCAAATACAGAGGAGTCACCACAAGGAGCAAATACAGAGGAGTCACCACAAGGAGCAAATACAGAGGAGTCACCACAAGGAGCAAATACAGAGGAGTCACCTCAAGGAGCAAATACAGAGGAGTCACCACAAGGTGCAAATACAGAGGAGTCACCACAAGAGGCAAATACAGAGGAGTCACCACAAGGAGCAAATACAGAAAAGTCACCACAAGGAGCAAATACAGAGGAGTCACCACAAGGAGCAAATACAGAGGAGTCACCACAAGGAGCAAATACAGAGGAGTCACCACAAGGAGCAAATACAGAGGGGTCACCACAAGGTGCAAATACAGAGGAGTCACCACAAGGATCAAATACAGAGGAGTCACCACAAGGAGCAAATACAGAGGAGTCATTACAAGGTGCAAATACAGAGGAGTCACCACAAGGTGCAAATACAGAGGGGTCACCACAAGGAGAAAATACAGAGGGGTCACCACAAGGAGCAAATACAGAGGAGTCACCACAAGGAGCAAATACAGAGGAGTCACCACAAGGAGCAAATACAGAGGAGTCACCACAAGGAGCAAATACAGAGGAGTCACCACAAGGAGCAAATACAGAGGAGTCACCACAAGGGGCAAATACAGAGGAGTCACCACAAGGAGCAAATACAGAGGAGTCACCACAAGGAGAAAATACAGAGGGGTCACCACAAGGAGCAAATACAGAGGAGTCACCACAAGGTGCAAATACAGAGGAGTCACCACAAGGAGGAAATACAGAGGAGTCACCACAAGGAGGAAATACAGAGGAGTCACCACAAGGAGCAAATACAGAGGAGTCACCACAAGGTGCAAATACAGAGGAGTCACCACAAGGAGCAAATACAGAAGAGTCACCACAAGGAGCAAATACAGAGGAGTCACCACAAGGTGCAAATACAGAGGAGTCACCACAAGGAGCAAATACAGAGGAGTCACCACAAGGAGCAAATACAGAGGAGTCACCACAAGGAGCAAATACAGAGGAGTCACCACAAGAGGCAAATACAGAGGAGTCACCACAAAGAGCAAATACAGAGGATTCACCACAAGGAGCAAATACAGAGGAGTCACCACAAGGAGCAAATACAGAGGAGTCACCACAAGAGGCAAATACAGAGGAGTCACCACAAGGAGCAAATACAGAGGAATCACCACAAGAGGCAAATACAGAGGAGTCACCACAAGGAGCAAATACAGAGGAGTCACCACAAGAGGCAAATACAGAGGAGTCACCACAAGGAGCAAATACAGAGGAGTCACCACAAGGGGCAAATACAGAGGAGTCATTACAAGGTGCAAATACAGAGGAGTCACCACAAGGAGCAAATACAGAGGAGTCACCACAAGGAGCAAATACAGAGGGGTCAACACAAGGAGCAAATACAGAGGGGTCACCACAAGGAGCAAATACAGAGGGGTGACCACCAGGAGCAAATACAGAGGAGTCACCACAAGATGCAAATACAGAGGATTCAGCACAAGGAGCAAATACAGAGGAGTCACCACAAGGAGCAAATACAGAGGAGTCACCACAAGGTGCAAATACAGAGGAGTCACCACAAGGAGCGAATACAGAGGAGTCACCACAAGGAGCAAATACAGAGGAGTCACCACAAGGAGCAAATACAGAGGAGTCACCACAAGGTGCAAATACAGAGGAGTCACCACAAGGTGCAAATACAGAGGAGTCACCACAAGGAGCAAATACAGAGGAGTCACCACAAGGAGCAAATACAGAGGAGTCACCACAAGGAGCAAATACAGAGGAGTCACCACAAGGTGCAAATACAGAGGAGTCACCACAAGGAGCAAATACAGAGGAGTCACCACAAGGAGCAAATACAGAGGAGTCACCACAAGGAGCAAATACAGAGGAGTCACCACAAGGTGCAAATACAGAGGAGTCACCACAAGGTGCAAATACAGAGGAGTCACCACAAGGAGCAAATACAGAGGAGTCACCACAAGGAGCAAATACAGAGGAGTCACCACAAGGAGCAAATACAGAGGAGTCACCACAAGGTGCAAATACAGAGGAGTCACCACAAGGAGCAAATACAGAGGAGTCACCACAAGGAGCAAATACAGAGGAGTCACCACAAGGAGCAAATACAGAGGAGTCACCACAAGGGGCAAATACAGAGGAGTCACCACAAGGAGCAAATACAGAGGAGTCACCACAAGGTGCAAATACAGAGGAGTCACCACAAGGAGCAAATACAGAGGAGTCACCACAAGGAGCAAATACAGAGGAGTCACCACAAGGAGCAAATACAGAAGAGTCACCACAAGGAGCAAATACAGAGGGGTCACCACAAGGAGCAAATACAGAGGGGTCACCACAAGGAGCAAAAACAGAGGGGTCACGACAAGGAGCAAATACAGAGGAGTCACCACAAGGAGCAAATACAGAGGAGTCACCACAAGGAGCAAATACAGAGGAGTCACCACAAGGAGCAAATACAGAGGAGTCACCACAAGGTGCAAATACAGAGGGGTCACCACAAGGGGCAAATACAGAGGGGTCACCACAAGGAGCAAATACAGAGGAGTCACCACAAGGGGCAAATACAGAGGAGTCACCACAAGGGGCAAATACAGAGGGGTCACCACAAGGAGCAAATACAGAGGAGTCACCACAAGGAGCAAATACAGAGGAGTCACCACAAGGAGCAAATACAGAGGAGTCACCACAAGGAGCAAATACAGAGGAGTCACCACAAGGTGCAAATACAGAGGGGTCACCACAAGGGGCAAATACAGAGGGGTCACCACAAGGAGCAAATACAGAGGAGTCACCACAAGGGGCAAATACAGAGGAGTCACCACAAGGGGCAAATACAGAGGGGTCACCACAAGGTGCAAATACAGAGGAGTCACCACAAGGAGCAAATACAGAGGAGTCACCACAAGGTGCAAATACAGAGGGGTCACCACAAGGAGCAAATACAGAGGAGTCACCACAAGGAGCAAATACAGAGGAGTCACCACAAGGGGCAAATACAGAGGGGTCACCACAAGGAGCAAATACAGAGGAGTCACCACAAGGGGCAAATACAGAGGAGTCACCACAAGGGGCAAATACAGAGGGGTCACCACAAGGAGCAAATAGAGAGGAGTCACCACAAGGTGCAAATACAGAGGGGTCACCACAAGGAGCAAATACAGAGGAGTCACCACAAGGTGCAAATACAGAGGGGTCACCACAAGGAGCAAATACAGAGGAGTCACCACAAGGAGCAAATACAGAGGAGTCACCACAAGGGGCAAATACAGAGGGGTCACCACAAGGAGCAAATACAGAGGAGTCACCACAAGGGGCAAATACAGAGGGGTCACCACAAGGAGCAAATACAGAGGAGTCACCACAAGGAGCAAATACAGAGGAGTCACCACAAGAGGCAAATACAGAAGAGTCACCACAAGGAGCAAATACAGAGGAGTCACCACAAGGAGCAAATACAGAAGAGTCACCACAAGGAGCAAATACAGAGCAGTCACCACAAGGAGCAAATACAGAGGAGTCACCACAAGGAGCAAATACAGAGGGGTCACCACAAGGAGCAAATAGAGAGGAGTCACCACAAGGTGCAAATACCGAAGGGTGACAAGGAGCAAATACAGAGGAGTCACTGCAAGGTACAAGCCATTCATCAGCCTAGTTCTGGAAAAGCAGCAGCAGATGGATTAGAGTAAGATCAACCTGTATCAGAATGATGGAAGAAGGAAATCTGGAGGATTCGAGCAGCCCCTGATCCCGAGCACAGCATGTCTATAACACATGGCGGAGGACGTGTACTAACCGGCCATGCAGGGTTCCCAATGTCCCTAGGGCTCTAGTGGTTATTGATGTAACTGAAGACAGAAGCCACCGGATGAATTCTCAAGTGCACAGGGCAAAACTTTCTGCTAAGATTCAACTAAATGCAGCCATGATTGGACGGCGCTTCACAGACAGATGGTCAATGACCCAAAACATCCTGCGAAGAGGAAGAAGTGGAATATTCTGCAATGGTCATTATCAGATCTCAGCCCCATCGAGCCGAGCCGCATTTCACAGGATTAACATAAACGTTAATGAGAAAGAGCCACAAACAAGAAACAACTGAAGTCACCGCAGTAAAGGCGGCAAAGTGTCACATCGGAGGAGACCAGTGATTGAGAAGTGCATGGTCGAAAGACTCACACAGGAGGAAACCAGCGATGGAGACGTCCATGGCCGAAAGCCTAACACCGGAAGAGACCATTGATGGAGAAGTCCATAGTCGAAAGACTCACACCGGAGGAGACCAGTGATGGAGAAGTCCATGGTCAAAAGCCTCACACCGGAGGAGACCATTGATGGAGAAGTCCATAGTCGAAAGACTCACACTGGAGGAGACCAGTGATGGAGAAGTCCATGGCCGACAGCCTAACACCGGAAGAGACCATTGATGGAGAAGTCCATAGTCGAGAGACTCACACTGGAGGAGACCAGTGATAAAGAAGTTCATGGTCGAAAGACTCACACTGGAGGAGACCAGTGATGGAGAAGTCCATGGTCGAAAGCCTCACAACGGAGACCATTGATGGAGAAGTCCATAGTTGAAAGGCTCACACTGGAGGAGACCAGTGATGGAGAAGTCCATGGCCGAAAGCCTAACACCGGAGGAGACCAGTGATGGAGAAGTCCATAGTCGAAAGACTCACACTGGAGGAGACCAGTGATGGAAAAGTCCATGGTCGAAAGACTCACACTGGAGGAAACCAGTGATGGAGAAGTCCATAGTCGAAAGACTCACACTGGAGGAGACCAGTGATGGAAAAGTCCATGGTCGAAAGCCTCACACTGGAGGAGACCAGTGATGGAGAAGTCCATAGTTGAAAGACTCACATCGGAGGAGACCATTGATGGAGAAGTCCATAGTCGAAAGACTCACACCGGAGGAGACAAGTGATGGAGACGTCAATGGCGGGAAGACTTCAATCATTGCTGCAAAAGATTTTCTACAAAGGGTTAAGCATGAACATTTTATCTATGGTAAATTAAATTTGTCCAGTTAGTTTTGAGCCCCTGAAATGAGGAAGTTTTGTAGAAAAACGTCTGTAAACATTTCACAAGAGATTTTTGTTCAACCTCTTTAATTAAACTGGAAAGTCTGCACTTCACATCTCAGTTGCTTCATTCCAAATAAAAAATAGAGACCTGCAGAGCTGAAATCACAAAGATTCAGTGACTGGCCAAATATTACCAAACTGTAAAATGATTTTGCCTGTGTTAGGAGGGTTTCCTCTTTTATATGATGCTTGTATTGTAAATTTGTTTTTTTTGTTGTTTTTTTTTCCCCCTTAAAGACGCTCTTGATAAACTGAAGAAGAACACTACCAGATCTGCTCGGGGTGGAGGATCAGAAAAGTCGCCCGTATCAGGTAAACTCCTTAATCACTGATAAGTTGCACAATATTTTGGGGAACCGCTACGTCCAGTTACTTTCAAATAATTTCTTCACTCTTAGAGGCGAAACGTTTTATGCAGAAGAATTATAAAAGCCTGTGTGAGCGGATTGTGGTCCTGTCACCCATTCTACTGTCTCTACGAGAGAAAGGGGTCATCAATGAGGCTGAAGAAGATGAGATTACGTGTCCCCGGACACCGCTGGAGAAGAATCGCTCTATGCTTAGCATGATCGTAAAAAAAGGCGCCGAGGAGAAATTCTATGAGGCACTTAAGGAAAATAACTCTCCGCTGGTGGAGCACCTGGAGGACGCCCTGTCCAGAATGCAAATCAAATGAGTCCGAACTCACGCCGGAACCGGAGCTGCATCTCATGCCCATCACTCTCCAGGGAAGAAAGAGTTAACACTAATTTTTAGACATTTGGTTACATTCCTGTATATTTTTTTCCGTATTTTTTGGATTATAAGGCACACTTTTCCTCACAAAATTTTTTTTAGGAAAATGAGGGGTGCGTCTTAAAATCCGAATATAGCTTTACCTGGGGGTCCTGTCAGTGCGGCGATCGGCGGCCAGGTGCCTGTGGCTGTTTGCAAGCGGCCGGGTACCTGAGCTTGCGTGCAGGTGGCAGCCGGGTACCTGTGCGGGCGGCAGTTGAGTGCCTGTGCCTCTGTGCGGGTGGCAGCCGGGGGCCTGTGCAGGCGGCAGTCGGGTGCCTGTGCCTCCGTGCGGGTGGCAGCCGGGTGCCTGTCGGGGCCGGCAGCCTCCTGACTGCTACTCTATGCGGGCGGGCACCCTCCTGGCTGCTACTCTATGCGGGCGGGCGGGCACCCTCCTGGCTTCTACTCTGTGCGGGCGAGCGGCTGTGCAGCAGGTTACCCTGTGTTACAGTGTGTCCGCGGTCTCGGTTCAAATTATGGCGCCGGGAGCAGGCGCGTGCGCAGATGGAGATCTTGGATGAGAGCTCCATTTGCACACGCGCCACTCCAGGCGCCATCATTTGAACCGGGACCGTGGACACTGGGACACTCACCGCACCGGCCTGCTGCACCACTCACCCGCCGCCGCCACTGCCACCACGGACCCCACGGTACCTGCCGCCACCACGGACCCCGCGGTACCTGCCGCCACCATGGACCCTGCGGCACCTGACGACACCACGGATCCCACGGCACCTGCCGCCACCATAGACCTCACGGCACCTGCTACCACGGACACCGCCGCCACTGACCTGCCGCACCTGCCAGCAGAACCTCTGCCTCCCGTGACCCCGCTTCGCCACCACTGCTGCTCCCCTCAGGTAAGACAACACCGGAGTATAAGACGGACCCCATTTTTATTTTTTATGTCTAAATTTGGGGTGCGTCTTATAATCCGGTGCGTCTTATAAAGCGAAAAATACAGTAATCAGTTCAGGGGTGAGTTATAAAGTACAAACTGTTGATATTAAAACCCATTAAGGAGCCCTGATACTTCAGCCTTAGGGCGGCACACAACACTTTTTACTATTCACATCATTTTGTTTTCAATCTTCTTCACTGTATTTTATGCTGTTGGTAAAATTTGGTCAATGATTAAAAAAACAAAAAAAATAAAGTTACAGAAAATGTTGAAAACCGCACAAAACAGTAATTAACTCCGCTAACATCTAGAGGAGTAGTGAGAATTGTGACCTTATCAGTGGTTTCCAGAAACAAGTGGAAATTGCAATTTTTCAATCTAGTTGTCATTTTTGTGCTTAATTTGGTTATTTACCTGCAAATATAGAGATTATAAACAATAAAAATAAAATAAGTGACCCCCTTCTGGAAATTTCACAGCTCTGGTCAATTGGTCAAGAACATCTCTAGAATCCGCCCCTTTCTCACAATGGAAACGACAAAAACCCTCACCGTGGCCCTGATCCACTCTCGCTTGGACTACTGTAACTCTCTATTAATTGGTCTCCCCCTAACTAGACTCTCTCCTCTACAGTCAATCCTTAATGCAGCAGCCCGGGTCACCTATCTGGCTAACCGCTACTCGGATGCCTCTGCTCTGTGCCAGTCATTGCACTGGCTGCCCATATATCATAGGATCCAATTCAAACTGCTTGTTCTCACCCACAAAGCTCTCCACAGTGCAGCACCCCCCTACATCTCCACCCTCCTCTCTGTCTATCAGTCCACCCGTTCTCTACGCTCTGCAAGCGACTTTCGACTAACATCCACACTAATTCGAACCTCCCACTCCCGGATCCAAGACTTCTTCCGAGCTGCACCAACCCTCTGGAACGCTCTACCCCAAGAAGTTAGGACAAATCACAACTTACTCAGCTTCAGACGCACCCTAAAGACGCATCTTTTTAGGGCGGCCTATCACACTCCCTAATCAGATTCGATTCACATAGTCCCTCTACAACCTCTCACAACATAGCTCCACATCAAACTCCATGGCACCCAAAGGCATCTCAAGGCTCGGGCCCACTGGTCCAGGAAACCATTATCCAGCCCCATTTCCGTGAGATGGTTGGATTGTCATTGTAAATAAGCACTTGAACCTTGCCTCTCCCCCCATCTCATTGTAGATTGTAAGCTCTCACGAGCAGGGTTGTATTTTTTTTTCCCCTCTAAATATTGTATTTCTATAACTGTTACTTGTTTGTATATGATCCTCCTGAATTGTAAAGCGCTACGGAATATGTTGGCGCTATAGAAATAAAGATTATTATTATTATTTATTATTGATAAGGGGCGTCACGTGCAATGTGACACCACGGGTTTTGGTGTAATGTGAATATTGCAGAGACTTGTTAACAGTGGTATGGCGGTTAGTTTGTGGTAGACTCTTTGTCAGCACGGCGCCGGGCTGTTATAGGCGGGTTTACACTGTAGATACCCCCGGCATTGCCCCTCATCAGTCCTGTCCTGATCTCTGCGGTACCTGCCCAACCACATCACTTCACTTATATTTATGCGCCTGGTGCTGCTACTTGTAATGTACCATACTGTGATGTTTTTTTATAATGGGATGTTTTTTACAGATTGTTTCTGTAATTTGTACTATTTTTAGGTGTTTTTAAATAAAGTGTTTACATAAAATTGAGTTTAGTCAATGTGTGCATTTGCTGGAGCAAGTAGAATATACTCAACATCTGTTGTTTGCCGTGAGCAGTTAACTTCTAACTCTGCCTACACTTTATTACAGTTGCCATTTACTTTATTCATGTACTCATTAATATACAGTGCACCCCATTAATGTGGCCATCATTAATAAATACAGTGCACCCCATTAATGCGGCCATCATTAATAAATACAGTGCACCCCATTAATGCAGACATCATTAATACAGTGCACCCCATTAATGCGGACATCATTAATAAATACAGTGCACCCCATTAATGTGGCCATCATTAATAAATACAGTGCACCCCATTAATGTGGCCATCATTAATAAATACAGTGCACCCCATTAATGCGGACATCATTAATAAATACAGTGCACCCCATTAATGTGGCCATCATTAATAAATACAGTGCACCCCATTAATGTGGCCATCATTAATAAATACAGTGCACCCCATTAATGCGGACATCATTAATAAATACAGTGCACCCCATTAATGCGGACATCATTAATACAGTGCACCCCATTAATGTGGCCATCATTAATAAATACAGTGCACCCCATTAATGTGGCCATCATTAATAAATACAGTGCACACCATTAATGCGGCCATCATTAATAAATACAGTGCACCCCATTAATGTGGCCATCATTAATAAATACAGTGCACCCCATTAATGCGGCCATCATTAATAAATACAGCGCACCCCATTAATGCGGACATCATTAATAAATACAGTGCACCCCATTAATGTGGCCATCATTAATAAATACAGTGCACCCCATTAATGCGGACATCATTAATAAATACAGTGCACCCCATTAATGCGGCCATCATTAATAAATACAGGGCACCCCATTAATACGGACATCATTAATAAATACAGCGCACCCCATTAATACGGACATCATTAATAAATACAGTGCACCCCATTAATGCGGCCATCATTAATAAATACAGTGCACCCCATTAATGCGGCCATTATTAATAAATACAGGGTACCCCATTAATACGGACATCATTAATAAATACAGTGCACCCCATTAATGCGGCCATCATTAATAAATACAGCGCACCCCATTAATACGGACATCATTAATAAATACAGCGCACCCCATTAATACGGACATCATTAATAAATACAGTGCACCCCATTAATGCGGCCATCATTAATAAATACAGTGCACCCCATTAATGCGGCCATCATTAATAAATACAGTGCACCCCATTAATACGGACATCATTAATAAATACAGTGCACCCCATTAATACGGACATCATTAATAAATACAGTGCACCCCATTAATACGGACATCATTAGTAAATACAGTGCACCCCATTAATACGGACATCATTAATAAATACAGTGCACCCCATTAATGTGGCCATCATTAATAAATACAGGGCACCCCATTAATACGGACATCATTAATAAATACAGTGCACCCCATTAATGCGGCCATCATTAATAAATACAGTGCACCCCATTAATGTGGCCATCATTAATAAATACAGGGTACCCCATTAATACGGACATCATTAATAAATACAGTGCACCCCATTAATGCGGCCATCATTAATAAATACAGCGCACCCCATTAATACGGACATCATTAATAAATACAGCGCACCCCATTAATACGGACATCATTAATAAATACAGTGCACCCCATTAATGCGGCCATCATTAATAAATACAGTGCACCCCATTAATGCGGCCATCATTAATAAATACAGTGCACCCCATTAATACGGACATCATTAATAAATACAGTGCACCCCATTAATACGGACATCATTAATAAATACAGTGCACCCCATTAATACGGACATCATTAGTAAATACAGTGCACCCCATTAATACGGACATCATTAATAAATACAGTGCACCCCATTAATGTGGCCATCATTAATAAATACAGGGCACCCCATTAATGTGGCCATCACTGATGTCACCGTTTATCCATTTCTTTCTTGCTTTTAGCGCTGTCCCGGCTACATCCGGTTCTGTTGGGAGCGTGATCCCCGCATCGCTGGCTGCGCACGTCCTGGCGCTGATCATTATATCTGTAGTGTGGACTTTTCCACTGAGAATTTTCTTGATTTGACCCAATTCGGTTTCCATGTGGCTAGTCATCACTCTCTGGGCTTCTGTGATTTAACCATTTGTTTTTCCTCAACTCCCGAGTGTCCTTTTCTGCTCAAGATATGTGTTTTACCATCACATTGTGGTCCATTTATTCTATGCACGGTAATCTGCGATATCCTGGATTATTAGGAGCTTATGGAGAGCACAGATCCCGGGAGCCTACTACTTCACCAAGGACTATGGCAGCTTTTTATGCATTCATACTGTGTTATTCCCCTACTTGTTTATACATATATATATACACACATCTCATTATTTATATATATATATATATATATATATATATATACACACACACATGTATATATATATATATATATATATATATATATATATACATACATATATATATATATATATATATATATATATATATATATATATATATCTCACACACGCACACACACTACATTCTCCCTATTGTGTCCTATGGATCTTCAGTGTTACTATCACGCTGCCCCTTCCCCTATCGTGTTCCCTCCAGTATTTTCCCGCCTTTTGCTGGTGTTTTATTGCTCGTTACTCTCTAGGATTCTGTCCCGACACAGGCAATGCTTCCTCATAACCAATGGCAGACTTATCACTACATGGAGTCCCGGCTGCATAATGTGATCTATGTCAGATCTGCTCATCGGCTTTACTTACAGGACCCCACAATTCTCAAGGCCATTTCGGCTTCAGTCTATCAATCATTATTTTGCAAAAATTGCACAATTCATTTAAAGGGTTATTCTCATGATTGTGTTAGGTTACAAAAAGCTTCTAAAAATAAAAAAACCAACAACCAACATTACAATTTACATATTAAAAATTCTCTATGTCTTCAAGAAAGACAGATTAATTTTATTATTCACTGCTCATTTGCCAAGGTTACCGGCCACCTCTGCAGTCACGCAACATGCTGAGCGCTTACAAGCTCTTTCCTTAGGTCTTGAAAATGCTGCCCTGGAGCTGTCTAGATGAAGCCGGCTGCACGGTCCCTGTGCTCCTCCGATGGTACACAGCTAAGGCTGCATCTGCTTGCAGCATTGTAGGGTGCACAGTTTGGGACAGTAGCACAATGAGGCCACCGCTCCTAACTGCCCCCAGAGAGAGCAGTCCCTCCTGAATACTGGATGAGAATGACACATGGACATCAGTAAAGTATTAGTAAAACAGTAATGTGAGGAAAATCCTGGGATATGAAGAGGAATTATGATTTCCAGTCATAATCGCTCTCATCACTCCATGGCCGTGCCCCCTCCCTTCTTGTTCTCAGATGTCCAACATCTGGGAAGGTGTCACATCCCAGCAACACATCCCATGGCCATCTCCTGTGATATGGAGATTAGATGACCTGGGAACAGCAGACACAGGATGCCCCCCTGCCGTGACCCTGTAACAAGAGTTTGTATCTCATTATAAGGCTATGGAAGTATCCAGACAGACAGGCTCCGGTAAGATATGGTTAATATCTCGTGAACCATATTTCCCATAAATATGGCAAGCATAAAAATGACGTCCCCTCATGCGGACGGTGCTGGCCCATATTTTATATGGAAGTAGGACCTTGGGAAATACCCCAAACGTGATATCAGCCGGTGGGGAACTGGCAGACAAGCCATGAGTCCTCTCATTTGGCAGCTAAATTAATAACGGTCACAATGAGAGCATTGGCGTCCGCCTACAACGTTCCCAGGCAAAGTTATGATTAATATTCCCCTGGGAATATTATTCTAACTCAAGGCCGGGGGAGTGTCAGTGCTTCCCTGTGAGGTCACGAAGGTAGGAGGGGACAGGGATCTGACCAGGTTGATAACCCCAATTCGGCCATTTCCCAGTGTTCTTTCGCCGGGGGTCACGTGTAGGAAACATCTGTGGGAAAGTTCCTAGAAACCTGGTCTACAGCGCTCCCCTGTGGCCAGACGCACAAGGTAACTGATTGAATTGTATACCTGTTTGTAATCCATACCTGCCTGTAACTGTACTCTGACCTATGTATATTCTGTAGATTCCCTATTGTATATATTGTAGTTTCTAGTGTGCTTAGGCCAATTAAATTATATAATTAATCTTGGGCTGTTCTGTTATCTCGATCTTGAATCCCACGTCTGTGTGTTCGGCTAAGGCTATGTGCGCACGTTGCGTAAATACATGCAGTTACGCTGCGCTTTGCAGCGCAGCGTAACTGCATGCGTCCTGCGTCCCCTGCACAGTCTATGGAGATTGTGCAGGGGCCGTGCGCACGTGGCGTTTTAGAGCGCAGCTTCTTTCCTGCGTTTTGCCGGCAGCTCCTGCTCTGTCTATGGGAGGAGCTGCAGGCAGAGCGCATGGAATCGGCGCTCACTACGGACATTTCTGCAGCGATTTAAAGCGCACATGTGCTCTTCAGATCGCTGCAGAAATTTCTGCAGTGAACTGTAGGCAACGTGCGCACATAGCCTAATAGTTACCGTAAATCGGTTGGTGGCAGCGACTTTGTGCCAAGGATCATCGTGGGGCGGCCAGTGAGAGGCAAGGAGGTTCTTATATATTCTGTCCGCGGAGGTCGGAGGAATATATACCCTGCTCTCACCGGGGACCCTTCAATCATCGGCACAGGAGAATAGCAGCCTCCTTGCTTATTTTCGGGCAATTCCATAATTGGCCTGACTATAAGAGGGGCGCTAGAGAGCGCATCACGTGCTCTGTCTGTCGGTCGGGAGGTATAAAGGAGGGGTGACTCCTGCTTGTTACCCCCCGATCGTGACATTGGTGGCCAGCACGGGGGATTTCTGAGTGACCCCCCCTGGTGGTTCGTGACAAGTAATTTATTACTGATCAGCATCGCCTCTGCCCATAACATCAGGAGAGGCCTCCGACATACTCCATAGATACATTGTGTTCTCACTTACATTTCTATTAATAAACACCATAACAAATCGTCAATCTGAAAACAGCAGTCCTATGTAAGGAGCATCTCACCGTCCCCAGGAGGTCATTTCCTGCCGCGTCTGTTTACAAGAGTAAGACGTTCTGTATAGTAACAGACATGATATTCTTCAGATGAATGTATGACGTCTCTGGGACACGTTCCGGTCTTGGTAGAAGGATGATTTTCCAGTCTCGACAAGTCTTTATCACATTCTGGACATTCTGCAAAGGGAGATCTTTTCCCATAGATTAATCTACATACACTTCTGAGCTTCTATTTACATTAATATTACAACTAGTGATGGGCGAATAATAACTACGGCATTCGTGTTCAGATTATTCGTAACGAATTCCAAAGTGCTATTCCGGTAGTCGTAACGCACCTAATGCAAGTCAATGGTCAACTTGAGCATATTTCTTAGCACTCGTTATTCAGTAAGCATTATCCGAACATGAATATTTTACTATTCGCCCATCTCTAATTACAACAACTGGACAAACATCTAAGAAATAATTACAGCTATTACAAAGAGCATGAGTGGATCGAAATTAAATCCCCAACTCTAAGTGGTGAGCAAATCTGCAGAATTTAAAATTTGTCAGTTTTCAGAAATACGGCCGAGACGTTTGAGTTGATGAGAATCCACGGTGCCTGAGGGTCTCGTTGGATGAAAATACTATTCACCTTGCCGCTCACCCGCCCCGATGCTGCAGCTGCCGTCCCGTCTGTCACCGAAGCTTCCTCTCACCTCTTTGCTATTTTCCCACAGCGCATGTTAATCTGCTCCTCCATCTGGCACCAAGTAGGGCTCTAATGTTGTCATGAACAGCCGGGGGAGTCACTCAGAAAATCCCGCAGCTGTTCGCTGAATTGTCCAACACGACTACTCTCTAGCGCCCCCCTTGTCTGCAAGCCACTTTTGGTACTGCAGGACAATGCATAAAATGAGGCTGCTGAGCTACTAATGCCAAATATTGGAGGTCTCACAGCAAGGGTAAATGTATATATCACCGATTCCCGCTAATGGAATATATATATACCTCGGTACCCTTAATGATAGCACTCCAATAATTCTATGCAATAACAATTACGCTGCCACCACACAGCTTTTCGGGATAGCTGGGGACCCGTTTCCGATAGCATTAGGCCCTTCGGGTTTTTGGATTCGTATATAAAGAATGAGGAAAGAAACTATTACATTTTATATATTTAATCCGAAAATAGGCAGTGTTTAAAAAATATACAATCATTTACAAAAGGGAACAATACAAATACAGTATAGAAAGTTACATAAAAATAAAAGGTATAAACGTGAAACTTAATAAACTCGTGCCATAGATGTGACGTCCAAACTTAGGGGTACTTTGCACACTACGACTTCGCAAGCCGATGCTAGCGATACCGAGCGCGATAGTGCTACGATATTGTGTTATAGCTGCCGTAGTGAACATTATCGCTACGGCAGCTTCACATGCACTTACCTGCCCTGCGACCCGCCTCCTTCCTAAGGGGGTGGGTCGTGCTGCGTCACAGCGACGTCACACGGCAGGCGGCCAATAGAAGCTGAGGGGCGGTGAGGAGCGGGACGTAAACATCCCGCCCACCTCCTTCATTCTCATTGCAGACGGGACGCAGGTAAGGAGATGTACCTCGGTCCTGCGGCTTCATACACAGCGATGTGTGCTGCCGCAGGAACGAGGAACAACATCGTACCATCGCTGCTGTGCAATTATGGAAATGTCGGCTCCTACACCGATCATACGATTTCGACGCTTTTGCGCCCGTTAATCGTAGTAAAAACGATTCACATACGCCGATATCGACTGCGACGCCGGATGTGCGTCACTTTCGATTTGACCCCACCGACATCGCAGCTGCGATGTCGTAGTGTGCAAAGTACCCCTTAGGGAGTGGAGGGACTCCAAGACAAGAAGATGTTATAATTGGCCAGCATCACCCTTCCTGATGCCCTCCAACTGACTGACCCCCCCCCCAGAAAGGAGCTAGTCTCTCTTATGCCTTTGGTAACCCCCCTTCTCCGTGACATCATTTCACAGTCTCTTGTGGGCTGTGTCGGGATTGTCACAAAGTTTCTTAATTCTAGCTTTCCACATATCTTTGCCCCTGGGCCACACAGGTGAAAGATATTAGTGTCATATTTTATATCTCGATTTTACATTTACATAGACACCAAACACAACGCATCTAGCACGATTTTACTGGCCAATACTAATTTGTTGTGATACCAGCCATCTCCCCGTCAAGCGAAACGGTGCGCTGGGTTCAGTACACCACAGGGATTCTGGCAATATGTTTTTCATTTTTCTAGCATTAACGTAGCAATTAAAGACTGTTTTAGGAGTTTTTCCCTCCAACAGCACAAAGGATTGTCTTTTCTATGCATCCCTTGGCTTAGCTCTACCATCACCCAAAGTCATAAATACCTAAACTTTCAGGCCGATCAGATAATAGTCATGACGATCTGTGGCTGATGGCAGAAAGGAGGGGGGTGAAGACCCTTCAACAGTTTTACATGACAGATGTCATATATTGAGCTGCTGGTTTTGGGTGCTGCAAGTTGTGACAGAGGCCTTCTCGGAACCAGGAGCCCCGGCACAGAATATAGGAGAAGTATAGAAGAGGTTGGAGGGAGTTGTACGAAAGACTAGCCGGAGAGATGTGATTGCTTGACAGGTGAGTGGCATGGTATATTTTTTTTTTTTTACACTTTTCCCAGTCCCATACAAAATTAACAATATGGTGGCCAGCATCATAAAAAAAATGACATAACTGCCACTACACCGCACTGCTGCTACCATCGGTGCTCCCATCCTGTGATAGGCCGGAGCCGTACACCGCCCTGCTGCTACCATCGGTGCTCCCATCCTGTGATAGGCCGGAGCCGTACACCGCCCTGCTGTTACCACCGGTGCTCCCATCCTGTGATAGGCCGGAGCCGTACACCGCCCTGCTGTTACCATCCCCGCTCCCATCCTGTGATAGGCCGGAGCCGTACACCGCCCTGCTGTTACCATCCCCGCTCCCATCCTGTGATAGGCCGGAGCCGTACACCGCCCTGCTGTTACCACCGGTGCTCCCATCCTGTGATAGGCCGGAGACGTACAGTTTATTCAGTTTGCTAACTTCATTCAAAATTTCTAAAAGGCCACGAAACAAAGACGCGGTCATGGCTCCCTCACTCAGATGATATTGGGGTTCATCATTCTCCTCCGTTTCCTCTTCGGGGGCGTCTTGTATGAGGTCTTTATCTGATTCTACCTTCTGCAGGAATGCCACGGGCTCAGGCATGGCACGCAGCTCTCGGGCACGACGGATCTTTCTGAACAGCGTCCTGTTCCGTTTGTATAAGCGCCGGGTTACTGCTGGACGCGAGACTTTCTGCAGATCATTATATAGAGAGGCTTTAGTTGCTTTTTGCAGAAGATTTAATTGTTTTCTCACCTCTCTAAATGTGCTGTTCATCTTTTTCCTGTGAGCGTCTGTTGTTTCCCTCGCTTTACTCGACACTTTAGCCATGTCGTGTATTCTTCTAGTAATCTGGTTTTTTCTCTGTGTAAGTTCACAAAGATAGTTGTCCAATTTCTTCTTCTTGTTGTCAAAGGCTTCCTTCACCGCCATAATCTCATGTCCCTGGTGATGGCCTGTGGAGCAGCAGTCCGCACAGACACACGCGGCATCCTGGGAGCAGTAGTACTGCAGAAAGTTACTGTGCTGGCTGCACCTTCTGTATGCCAGTGACGCAGTTGGTGGGATCAGGGTGTGACTCAGGCTCTTGTTGTGGGCTGTCAGGTGCTGTTCACACAGGGGCGTCTCGCACTGCACACAGGTCTTCACAGCAGGCACCGCAGATTCTACACAGTACAGACAGTTCACCTTCACATCCTCCATGGCATCTTCGCCTCTCTGGACGGCTCGATAGCTTTGTAGTTCACTAAGTATTTCTTTGTTGCGTGCGAAACATGGAAACGCTTTCAATTTCTTTTTGCATTGTGGACACGAATATTCTTCATAAGCCGCATAATGATCCAGCACATCATCTACACACACCCGGCAGAAGCTGTGCCCACACGCCAGTGACACCGGATCCCTATATATGTCCTGACATATGGAGCAGGTCAGCGCAGCCACCGGAGCAGCAGCCTCCATTGTAGAAGAAAAGAAGTGAAAGTATTCACAGACGTCACACGTCACACGGAGGTGCACACCCAGATCAGCAATCTACAAACAAGTCAACTTCCTTCCAGAAGAGACCATTTACAGATAAGAAGAGGCGCGCCTTATTGCACCTGCTTTTGAATCAAACTCTGAATTACCATGTAGTTTAGATATTGTACCATGTATGATTCTAATATCTGGGAAGATGTTCCATGGCCCATGTTGTAGAACGTCTTCCCCTGCCATGCCATCTGCCTTTATTAGCGTGACAGAGCGGAAGGTGGTGCCTCCGGGGTAACAAGTCCGTTCATGACAATTATTCCTCCTGGATTCCCATCACCTGTGAGTGATATATGAAGTGCAGACCCTGTAACATTACAGAGCAGGGGGACGATTGCTGAGGAACAGGGAAAATAATCGTCCCCACCGCTCTGCTGATCCCTTAACTACAGAGCCCAGACCTCCTCTGGTAACATCAGCACAAATACTGCGCTTGCCAGGGTCTTCATGGCCGAGCAGCTGCAGCCGTACATCACCAAGCACAATGCTGAGCCGTACATCACCAAGCACAATGCCGAGCCATACATCAGCAAGCACAATGCCGAGCCGTACATCACCAAGCACAATGCCGAGCCATACATCACCAAGCACAATGCCGAGCCGTACATCACCAAGCACAATGCCGAGCCGTACATCACCAAGCACAATGCCGAGCCATACATCACCAAGCACAATGCCGAGCCCTACATCACCAAGCACAATGCCGAGCCGTACATCACCAAGCACAATGCCGAGCCGTACATCACCAAGCACAATGCCGAGCCGTACATCACCAAGCACAATGCCGAGCCATACATCACCAAGCACAATGCCGAGCCGTACATCACCAAGCACAATGCCGAGCCGTACATCACCAAGCACAATGCCGAGCCGTACATCACCAAGCACAATGCCGAGCCGTACATCACCAAGCACAATGCCGAGCCGTACATCACCAAGCACAATGCCGAGCCGTACATCACCAAGCACAATGCCGAGCCATACATCACCAAGCACAATGCCGAGCCATACATCACCAAGCGCAATGCTGAGCCATACATCACCAAGCGCAATGCTGAGCCGTACATCACCAATCACAATGCTGCACCGTACATCACCAAGCACAATGCTACGCCGTACATTACAAAGCACAATGCTGAGCCGTACATCACCAAGCACAATGCCGAGCCATACATCACCAAGCACAATGCTGAGCCGTACATCACCAAGCACAATGCCGAGCCATACATCCCCAAGCACAATGCTGAGCCGTACATCACCAAGCACAATGCCGAGCCGTGCATCACCAAGCACAATACCGAGCCATACATCCCCAAGCACAATGCTGAGCCATACATCACCAAGCACAATGCTGAGCCGTACATCACCAAGCACAATACCGAGCCGTACTTCACCAAGCACAATACCGAGCCGTACTTCACCAAGCACAATGCCGAGCCGTACATCACCAAGCACAATGCTGAGCCGTACATCACCAAGCACAATGCCGAGCCGTACATCACCAAGCACAATGCTGAGCCATACATCACCAAGCACAATGCTGAGCCATACATCCCCAAGCACAATGCTGAGCCGTACATCACCAAGCACAATGCCGAGCCGTGCATCACCAAGCACAATACCGAGCCATACATCCCCAAGCACAATGCTGAGCCATACATCACCAAGCACAATGCTGAGCCGTACATCACCAAGCACAATACCGAGCCGTACTTCACCAAGCACAATGCTGAGCCATACATCACCAAGCACAATGCCGAGCCGTACATCACCAAGCACAATGCCGAGCCATACATCACCAAGCACAATGCCGAGCCGTACATCACCAAGCACAATGCCGAGCCATACATCACCAAGCACAATGCCGAGCCATACATCACCAAGCACAATGCCGAGCCGTGCATCACCAAGCACAAGGCCGAGGCATACATCACCAAGCACAATGCCGAGCCGTACATCACCAAGCACAATGCCGAGCCGTGCATCACCAAGCACAAGGCCGAGGCATACATCACCAAGCACAATGCCGAGCCGTACATCACCAAGCACAATGCCGAGCCGTACATCACCAAGCACAATGCTGAGCCGTACATCACTAAGCACATTGCCAAACTGTACATCACTGAGCACAATGCCGAGCCGTACATCACCAAGCACAATGATTATTACCTGATTCTTTGTTCTGCAGATAGAATTGAGAACAAACCAATAGATCGGAATCAAAATACAAATCCTGACATTTACCTGACACCATAGTTACACTTCTCCGTAGAACTTTATGAGCAACAAAGTGTCGTCTCCTATAATGGGAAAATCTGTCTTCACTGAAGACAGATTTTACCTGTGAATTGAGAATTTTGAGAATGAAAGATCAGTCCAGAAGGATAAAGAAGCAGATTTCTCTGATAAGATATATTAAAAAATTTAATTTTTTTATGTGTACTATTACATTTTAAGAAGTAGCAAAAATGAAGGTTAACTCTTTGAATGCACCTTTCTTTGTGGGAATGCACTCCTTAGTTGTTGAGGAGTAAATGGAGATGGATGTTTTCTGGTTCATGGCGCTGTTCGTTCCACGCTGTGGTAGTATTTAATAATACCGTTATTACACATTTAAATATCGTAACAAATTATTTTTCAAAAATCAAAACAGACTTTTTCCCTTTAGTTGTTGGGCAGCTCTGCTCACTATGGAAATAAATAACGAATCTTCCAACTAAATGTCAGGGAGCAGAGATCTTGAGAATATTAATACAGAAAGTAGAACTGGAAAAGTGTAGAAAGTCCATTATATAAAGAATAAGACACCTCCGAGATCTACATACGGAAGTAATAATAAACGTAGCAGAGAGATACAGTATTTTCAGTTTCATTTCCAGCGATTCGAGCATGGCAGCGGCTGGGCTGAAGGACGAGCGGAGCTGCCACATCTGCCAGAACCCCCGCACTGAGCCGGTGTCCCTGCCCTGTGGACACGACTTCTGTCTGCCCTGTATACAGGAGAATCTGAACGCACAGGATGAGTCTCGATTTTATACGTGTCCTCAGTGTGGTAAACGATTCACTTCCAGACCTTCCCTGCAAGTGAGTGCAGAGCGGAGGGAAGCAGCGGAGGGAAGCAGCGGAGGGAAGCAGCAGAGGGAAGCAGCAGAGGGAAGCAGCGGAGGGAAGCAGCGGAGGGAAGCAGCGGAGAGCCCCAGGTGTGCGCAGGAAACAGCTCAGGTACTCTGCACGTACTGTGTTAACTCTTCAGCAGCTGCCGGTAAGACCTGTCTGCAGTGTGAAGTGTCTCTGTGTCCTGCACATTTGGTCGCACACGAGACGCTGGGACACAAGTTAATAAATGCATCTAATTCTCTGGAGACTCAGAAATGCTCGGTCCACAATCTGCTCCTGGAACATTACTGTCCTCAGGACTCGACCTGCGTCTGTGCAGACTGCTTTCTGCTGGGGGATCACAGAGGACACCGCACCGAATCACTGCAGGAGGCCATGAAGAAGAAGAAGAATGAACTTAAAAACGACCTCCAGAATTTGGTCTCCGAAAGGAAGGAAACAAGGACGACTATCAAATGTCTCCAGGAGAGCTCGAGTGTGGAAAGAGAAAAAGCCAACAATGTGGAAAACCAGATCAAATCTGTAATTGGGGACCTGCAGGAGCAGCTACACGTCCTGGAAAAAAAGCTCTTATCTGACGTTTCCTCGAGGGAAAGTGAAGTCTCAAAATATTACTCCAGCGTAATCTCAGAATTAAAAGAAAAAGAAAAGAAACAATCCCTCTCCATATGTGATATCAAGAAGACGCTTCACCTGACCGAGCCATTGTGTGTCCTACAACAAACAGGACCAGGCAAAGCTGCGGCCTGCAGACCAGAGGAGGACGAGTCCAAGAAGACCCCGATTATGAAGGGAATCGACGCCGATCTGATCTTAGGCGACCTCCACACAACGCTGTCTGCAATTGTGACCCACAACTTCCACACAGGTAGTAGCATTCCCTATTGTATTAACACAGTCTAATTCTCATCTTAAGGCTGTGTGCGCACGTTACGTACTTTCATGCAGTTACACTGCGATCTGCCCCACAGCGTAACTGCATACGTCCTGCGTCCCCAGGACAATCTATGGAGATTGTGCATAATCCATGCCCATGTTGCATTTTAGACACTGCATTCTAAAAAGCAACATGTCATTTCTTTTGTGCGTATTGGTTGTGTTGTAGCTGTTCTGTTTTGTCACAAGTCAGCATATGGGATCACCAGTGAGGTCCTCTGAATTAGGCCTCTTCAGACCTAATCAAGATCGAGCGCTCGGAGAAAAAGACCTGCATCCATGTGGGCATGATCAATTTTTCTGTTTATTTAACCAAAGTACAGTTTATTTATACCATTTACAGATCAATGTGATATTGCAAAAAAAGCTTCTAGCTGGACTTCACAAGTTGCTCATATGACCTTTAAGTTTTAGCAAAACAAAAATGTAGAGTCATGCATATGAGATAAGATTTTGTGTTATACCATGCCTGATGAAGAGACCTGAGTAGTCTCGAAAGCTTGCTATTATTACCATCTTTTCAGTTAGCCATTAAAAGGTATCAACCACTGAGGACTCTGTTCTTTTAAACAATTTTTTTATCTCTACTGGCTAACACGGTACAAAGATATATTTTACTTGTATGAGATAAGAAGATAAGAAGAACATTTAGAGATAATAATCCTTGAGCCTGTCTCTTATTCCGTAGGCTCCATGACTATGAACTACCATCAGATATACTTACTAAGGAAATAAAATATCTTTAATGAAGAAATAGAGAAACTATTAACCCTTCTATATCAATTTCCCCCTTTTGTAAATGGTATAACCTTCACTACAGGGTCAGTAGGCGTCCAAACAGGAGCTGCTGGCTCATGGGCCTAGTACCCATGAGGGGTCTTCCTACCACTTCACCCATCCACCCTCAGTGTGGACACCTACTCCCGGTCAGCAGAGGCCATTTGGGGTCCGTAGTAAACTAGAGGGTTCAATGCTGGGACTCTTAGAACATACATTATTCATTAGTTTAGGTAATGCATATATCAATGTTTTTACAGCTATATAAAGCAGTAGACAGAATAACAATATTTGCATACAGGATTGTATAATGCCAGAAACCCAACCTGCTAGGCCCTTAAACCAATTGGCTGGATTCATAAAAGAAAATGTATTTCCCCACCAGGAGTCCTTGTTGGCATCGTGCTCTTTTAACCATTTATCCCTAAGTTCACTTGTTTTCTGTATATCTGCTCTAACCTGGAGGTTGCCTGCAGGGTCAATGTAATGGCAACAGGCAGGACCAATTATTTGACACATTCCGCCGTCTTTTGCTGTCACAAAGTCTAGCACTATAGTATGCTGGTTAGTGACTACAATTAATTGTTTTTGTATAGCATTGGTAGCATTTAGAATCTCAAGAACCCGAAAAATTTGATCATCCAGGTAGTCAGTGGCCTCTACTAGCTTGTCCCACATTTGCATTAAGAAAGGGTGTATGAAAATAGCACTAAATACCTTATTTGCTTTTCCCATTTCTACTACATGAGGCCTACCATTTGTCCGGGGTTTATTATCTGCTGCTCGTTTATACAAGGTATGAATTGGGACAGCTGCTACATCTACTTTACTACTATGAAAGTGGCTGGTGTAAGTCTGGCAAGTGTGCAAACCCCTCTCCTGTCAGGGCTCACCCACTTGTGAGCACGATTCCCACAAACCAAAAACACTCCCTCTGGGAAAATACAAAAGTGAGTTTGACTTTGTACACAATAAAGCAGATTCAGAAGCCCCTTCATAACTTTATGAACACACCACGTATTGTTCATTTGTTTTCTGGTCATACCCGAGATACAGCTACCCCGGCTCCCTCCTAAAAGTCCGTCTAATAAATGATGATGTACAGCCCTCACTACCCTTCTGATATACTGTCTCATTGTCCTTGGTTAAGTCATGTGTATGTATATAGAAACAGTTATTGTCTTTTCCACAATTTCCAACACCATTGTATTGAAGACTGAACCATAATCCATCATGGGGAATGGGGCCCGAATGAGGAATCTTAGTCTTTATTTTGGCAATTATGCCCTTGTCTGAATCGTATTCCATCCACCACGAGTATCCATCGGGCCGGGTGATATTTAGCTGGAACCAGGGTTTAGTGACCCATCCAACTATAGTCAATGTAGCAGATACATCACAAGGTACATCTTCTCCCAAAAATCTAGATTCAGTCCAGGTTTCATTGTGTATACAGTCTGGTACCAATACCTCCTGTGGTTCCAGAGGTAAGGCTAAATAAGGCATAGTCTTTGAAGAAATAGGACTGTGTGTGCAGATCCAACAGTCTTTTGGCTTTTCTCCTTCCATGTCCTCAGTAAGAGAAATATGGTGGCGAATGAGTTTATTATCCCAGTCCGTATTTAAAAGTTCGCTCAGTGTCTTTGTTTGGTGCAGCAACCCTGCTACACCTAGCAGGATAATTAGCGAGACTGTCATTCTGCCGGTGGAGTGACCTCTTTACAGTGACTGGCGTGGATCCAGGTGGGCTTTCCCTCAAGTTTCACTGAGGTGGATGTGGTCAGCTGGACTTGGAATGGGCCATCAAAGCGTGGATCTAGGCTCCTTCTCACGTGTCTGCGCACGACCACCCAATCACCTGGATTCAGCTGATGCACATCTGCACTTGCATTGGGATCTGGAATGGATGAAAAGACATGTTTATGCACCACATTAAGTCTTTCCTGTAAGGCCTGGACGTAGGCTGTCATAGTGCCGTGTTGCATCTGTAACACTTATGGAAAGTAGAGACCTGTTTTTGGGGCACTACCAAACAGGACTTCAAAAGGAGACAAGCCTGTCTGTCTATATGGAGTGTGTCTGACTGAAAAGAGTGCCAGGGATAAGCACTCTACCCAATTCTTTCCTGTCTCTGCCATGGCCTTTTAAATTTTTAGTTTAAGTGTCCCGTTTAATCTCTCTACTTTTCCACTGCTCTGTGGATGATAAGGGGTATGGACGCCTGCTCTATTCCCAGGGCCTGCATAATGTCCCTCATTATTTCTCCAGTGAAGTGTGTACCCCTGTCACTTTCTATGGCTTCTGGGATGCCATACCGACAGACTAGTTCCTTCATCAGTTTTTCTGCAGTTGTTTTAGCATTTGCACATTTTACTGGATAGGCCTCAACCCATCCTGAGAAGAGATCTACACATACCAGGACGTATTCATACACTCCTACCTTAGGTAGTTGTATGTAGTCTATTTGCAGTCGTTGAAACGGGTAGAGCGGTCTGGGTGTTGCTTTCTTAGGGACTTTTACTGTTTTACCTGGGTTGTGTTGTGCGCAGATAATGCAGGATTGTACGTGTTTGGAGGCTACGTAACTGAAGCCAGGAGCGATCCAGAAGGCATTCACCTGGTTACACATGTGACTTTTTGAGGCGTGAGTGGGGCCATGTGTTGCTTGTGCCATCATAGGGAACAGGGACCTTGGTAAACACAACCTATCCTTACTTTCCCATACTCCATAGCTGTTCTGTTTTGTCACAAGTCAGCTTATGGGATCACCAGTGAGGTCCTCTGAATTAGGCCTCTTCAGACCTAATCAAGATCGAGCGCTCGGAGAACAAGACCTGCATCCATGTGGGCATGATCAATTTTTCTGTTTATTTAACCAAACTACAGTTTATTTATACCATTTACAGATCAATGTGATATTGCAAAAAAAGCTTCTAGCTGGACTTCACAAGTTGCTCATATAACCTTTAAGTTTTAGCAAAACAAAAATGTAGAGTCAAGCATATGAGATAAGAAGAAGATAAGAAGAACATTTAGAGACAATAATAATCCTTGAGCCTGTCTCTTATTCCGTAGGCTCCATGACTATGAACTACCATCAGATATACTTACTAATGAAATAAAATATCTTTAATGAAGAAATAGAGAAACTATTAACCCTTCTATATCAGTTGTAATGTCGGTCTCTCTCTCTCTGTCTATCGGTCTCTGTGTCTCCCTGTCGGTCGGTCTCTCTCTGCCAGTCTATCCCTCTCCCCCCCCTCTCATACTCACCGATCACTGACCGATCACGAGCGCGGCGCTGCACGGCTGTCACACTGCTCCGGCGGCTTCTCCTGCTTTTCAAAATGCCGGCCGCCCATTATTCAATCTCGTATTCTCTGCTTCCCCCGCCCACCGGCGCCTATGATTGGTTGCAGTCAGACACGCCCCCCCATGCTGAGTGACAGCTGTTTCATTGCAACCAATTACAGACGTCGGTGGGCGGGTCTATGTAGTGCAGTAAAATAAATAATTAAAAAAAAGACGGCGTGCGGTCCCCCCCAATTTTGATACCAGCCAAGAGAAAGCTACACGGCTGAAGGCTGGTATTCTCAGGATGGGGAGCCCCACGTTATGGGGAGCCCAAGCCTAAAAATATCAGCCAGCAGCCGCCCAGAATTGCTGCATAAATTAGATGCAACAGTCCTGGGACTTTACCCGGCTCATCCAGAACTGCCCTGGTGCAGTGGCAGGAATTAATGGCAGCAGCCCATAGCTGCCACTAAGTCCTAGTTAATCATTGCAGGCGTCTATGAGACACCCCCAATGATTAACCTGGTGAAAGTAAATAAACACATACACCTGAAAAATTCTTTATTTGAAATAAAAGACAAAAAAACACCCTCTTTCACCACTTTATTAAAATTCCCAAACACCCCCCCAGGTCCAACGTAATCCACGAGGTTCCGCAACGCATCCAGCTCTGCTACATGAAGCTGACAGGAGCGGCCGTAGAACACCGTCGCTCCTGTCCGCTCCACGCAGCAACTGAAGTGAGTCGCACTGTCAGCGGAAACGTCTCTCAGGTTACCCGCGGCCACAGGTCTCGGGTGGAGGACTCGAGCTGGCCGCAGGTAACCTCAGTGACGGCACCGCTGACAGTGCCGCTCACTTCAGTCACTCTGATTTGCGGCCACCGTTGAGTCCTTCACCTGTGATCGCAAATCAAGCCGCGGCACACGCACAGAGCGCGCGATCACAATGAAGTTGGGTGAAGTTCATCCGAGTTCATTCTGATCGCGCAGCTCTTTTTGACAGTCCGGTCCCAGTCAGCTCTGCTGCAAGTCTATGGGGATGCAGCAGAGCCAAGTGGGATCGCACTGCCAAAAATGTGCGTTCTGGATGCTTTTCCCATGGCAGAGAAAACACCCAGGACACATGAATTCTGCAGGAATGTGCTCACGTGGCGTTCTGCCAAATGCGTCTCAGAACGCAGCTTTTCGGCTGCGTTCTGAGACGCACATGCAGTGACTATTTACACTGCGTAATAGAACGCAACGTGCGCACATAGCCTAAAGGGGTTTTCCACTACTCGGACAAAGCCCTTCTCAATCACCATGTTTGCCCCTGTTAAAATAACAATGCTTATCCTCCCTCCAATGTTGTCAACGTTTCCAGTGGCGTCGGCACTCGTTGTCCTGGGGTTCACATGATGTTTTACACTCTATGGCTTCATTGACCCGGCTATCAGACAAATTGAACATCCGGAATCAGAGCTGCGGCTGGACGCTCATTTCCTCTTGGTGTTAGATACGTCTGATGGCAGGGACAGTGACGCCAAAAAGTATATCAACGTCACGTGAGCCCCGGGAGTATAAGGCTAAGTGCGCACGCTGCGTTTTTGGTCTAAAAACTGCATGACTTTGCTTCCCCAGCAAAGGCTATGAGTTTTCATTTTTGCTGTCCGCACAGTGCAGTTTTGTTTTAGGTGCGTTTTTGTGGTGACCACAAAGATGCAACATGTCAATTATTTCTGCGTTTTTGCAAGTGTTTTTCACCCATGCAATGCATTGGGAAAAACGCAGCAGCAAAAAACGCACAAAAACGCTGCATCTTTGTGGTCACAAAAAAACGTGCGCACATAGAAGCAATAGTTAGTTAGGTCCAGAAATATTTGGACAGTGACACAATTTTGGCGAGTTGGGCTCTGCATGCCACCACATTGGATTTGAAATGAAACCTCTACAACAGAATTCAAGTGCAGATTGTAACGTTTAATTTGAAGATTTGAACAAAAATATCTGATAGAAATTGTAGGAATTGTCACATTTCTTTACAAACACTCCACACTTTAGGAGGTCAAAAGTAATTGGACAAATAAACCAAACCCAAACAAAATATTTTTTTTTCAATATTTTGTTGCGAATCCTTTGGAGGCAATCACTGCCTTAAGTCTGGAACCCATGGACATCACCAAACGCTGGGTTTCCTCCTTCTTAATGCTTTGCCAGGCCTTTACAGCCGCAGCCTTCAGGTCTTGCTTGTTTGTGGGTCTTTCCGTCTTAAGTCTGGATTTGAGCAAGTGAAATGCATGCTCAATTGGGTTAAGATCTGGTGATTGACTTGGCCATTGCAGAATGTTCCACTTTTTTGCACTCATGAACTCCTGGGTAGCTTTGGCTGTATGCTTGGGGTCATTGTCCATCTGTACTATGAAGCGCCGTCCGATCAACTTTGCGGCATTTGGCTGAATCTGGGCTGAAAGTATATCCCGGTACACTTCAGAATTCATCCGGCTACTCTTGTCTGCTGTTATGTCATCAATAAACACAAGTGACCCAGTGCCATTGAAAGCCATGCATGCCCATGCCATCACATTGCCTCCACCATGTTTTACAGAGGATGTGGTGTGCCTTGGATCATGTGCCATTCCCTTTCTTCTCCAAACTTTTTTCTTCCCATCATTCTGCTACATGTTGATCTTTGTCTCATCTGTCCATAGAATACTTTTCCAGAACTGAGCTGGCTTCATGAGGTGTTTTTCAGCAAATGTAACTCTGGCCTGTCTATTTTTGGAATTGATGAATGGTTTGCATCTAGATGGGAACCCTTTGTATTTACTTTCATGGAGTCTTCTCTTTACTGTTGACTTAGAGACAGATACACCTACTTCACTGAGAGTGTTCTGGACTTCAGTTGATGTTGTGAACGGGTTCTTCTTCACCAAAGAAAGTATGCGGCGATCATCCACCACTGTTGTCATCCGTGGACGCCCAGGCCTTTTTGAGTTCCCAAGCTCACCAGTCAATTCCTTTTTTCTCAGAATGTACCCGACTGTTGATTTTGCTACTCCAAGCATGTCTGCTATCTCTCTGATGGATTTTTTCAGCCTCAGGATGTTCTGCTTCACCTCAATTGAGAGTTCCTTAGACCGCATGTTGTCTGGTCACAGCAACAGCTTCCAAATGCAAAACCACACACCTGTAATCAACCCCAGACCTTTTAACTACTTCATTGATTACAGTTTAACGAGGGAGACGCCTTCAGAGTTAATTGCAGCCCTTAGAGTCCCTTGTCCAATTACTTTTGGCCCCTTGAAAAAGAGGAGGCTATGCATTACAGAGCTATGATTCCTAAACCCTTTCTCCGATTTGGATGTGAAAACTCTCATATTGCAGCTGGGAGTGTGCACTTTCAGCCCATATTATATATAGAATTGTATTTCTGAACATGTTTTTGTAAACAGCTAAAATAACAAAACTTGTGTCACTGTCCAAATATTTCTGGACCTGACTGTATTTTAAAATTTCTGAATTTTTGTTCACTACTTAAAGCATAAACTATACATGTTTGGTATCTACGTAATCGTCCTGACCTGGAGAATAATAATGCCAGGTCAGTTTCATGGTAAAGTGAGCGCTGTAAACAAAAAGGTCAAAAAACAATTGCAGGATGTAACTTTTTTTGCTATTTTGACACAATTTTTTCCCTTTTACCATTACGTCATATGATAAAAGGGATGGTGACATTCAAAAGTACATCATCATCCAAAATAACAGTTACACTCAAGTAAAGGGGAAAAAACTGAAAGATGTAAAGAGTGAACATTGGAAAGTGAATATGCATTACTGCCCAGAAAACAAACCCTCATACCGCCATATCGATGGAAAAATAAAAAAAAAATGGAAGGGAGGAAAAAACTAAAGCACAAAAACGAAAAATTGCATAGTTCTTAAAGGGATTGTCCAATACTAAGAAAATACCTTTTTCATGTTAAAATGAAAACCGCCTTTACTCACCGCCAGCGCCATTCTATAGGTGACAGCACAGGGTCTCCGAGTGGTCGTGTGATATTATTACGTAACATGAGCTCTGCAGCCAATTAGCAGCCACGAACGAGCAGCTTCACTCTCAATTATTTCCGATGAACCAGACAAACAGAAGAAGTCAGAGAGTGGCAGCAGTGCTGACTTCTCCGGGTGGCCAATGCTATACTATGGGGCAGGGCCGATCACAACTTTTTTCCCATGTTGATTCCTGACAGTCAGTGCTGAATATCTCCACACTGCCTCCACAGGAAAGATTATGTATTACATTGTAATCAAAAGACTGTGCACCAAAATGATAGACGTGACTAACTATATCACTGTGTATTATAGATGTGAAATACATAAAAGAAGAAAGCGCAACTGATGAGAGTCAGTGTGACAAGACGACACAGGAGGCGGACACTGAGCAGGACAATAAGGTAAGAGGGACGATGATATGCAAATATATCCTTTCATATACAACATAATTGTAGAAAAAGACATGGACCGCACATCCAAAAATCATAAGTTGATCTAATGCCGCTAGGGGCACATTACTACAGGGCACAAGGATGGGCACATTATTACAGGGTACAAGGATGGGCACATTACTACAGGGTAAAAGGATGGGGACATTACTACAGGGTACAAGGATGGAGCTCAAGAATGGGCACATTACGACAGGGCACAAGGATGGGCACATTGCTACAGGGTACAAGGATGGGCATATTACTACAGGGTACAAGGATGGACACATTACTACAGGTCACAAGAACGGGCACATTACTACAGGGTACAAGGATGGGCACATTACTACAGGGTACAAGGATGGGCACATTGCTACAGGGTACAAGGATGGGCATATTACTACAGGGTACAAGGATGGACACATTACTACAGGGTACAAGAATGGACACATTACTACAGGGTACAAGAATGGACACATTACTACAGGTCACAAGAATGGGCACATTACTACAGGGTACAAGGATGGGCACATTACTACAGGGTACAAGGATGGGCACATTGCTACAGGGTACAAGGATGGGCATATTACTACAGGGTACAAGGATGGACACATTACTACAGGGTACAAGAATGGACACATTACTACAGGTCACAAGAATGGGCACATTACTACAGGGTACAAGGATGGGCACATTACTACAGGGTAAAAGGATGGGGACATTACTACAGGGTACAAGGATGGAGCTCAAGAATGGGCACATTACGACAGGGCACAAGGATGGGCACATTGCTACAGGGTACAAGGATGGGCATATTACTACAGGGGACAAGGATGGGCATATTACTACAGGGGACAAGGATGGGCATATTACAAGGCACAATAGGGCACAACAATGGGGCACATTACTACAGGGCACAAGGATGGGCACATTACTACAGGGGACAAGCATAGGGCACAAGGATGGGGCACATTACTACAAGGGAGGGACAAGGATGGGACACATTACATTTTATTGGTATCTATTTTTATTGAAATTTGCCAGTAGCTCCTGCATTTCCCACCCTATGCTTATACTCGAGTTAAGAAGTTTTCCCAGTTTTTTGTGGTAAAATTAGGTGCCTCGGCTTATATTCGGGTCGGCTTTTACTTGAGTATATATGGTAAGTAATACAACTAATGTGCTTTTTGGCTGAAATACGCCTAGACTTCAGGGATAAGCACTGGTCCTGGTACCTTTTCCTCAAAAGTACAACTCTTTCTACTAAAAAAAACGGCTATATAGTAGGAAAATAAAAGAATTTTAAAAAAAAATGAAAGGGCAAAAACAAAACAATTGTCCGGTCCCTAAGGGATTTTAATTGGGCTCAGCTAAAAAACTAAATGATCACAGATGTTTGAGATTGATTTCAGTGATCCAAAGAGACCCGAGACACAAGACCATCAGAGAGGACACTGGAAAAACTAAAAAATTACATCTCCATGACACCTAAATTAAATCTGCATAATAATTGGGAACACTGTGTATATTCAGGGATTTGCTGATATAAATGTATTCTGCAGTTTTCTCCTCAGTATCCGGAGTGTGAAGATTTGACCGTCTGTCCAGTGAAAAATACAAAAACGTACAGGTAAGAGGTGACCTGCGGAAATGTCACCGAGCCGTTCTCCATTGCTTTGGGATGAGAGTGGCTGTCGGCACAGGGGTTAATGCAATGAAAACGGGGGTATGACTGGAAAAGTACAAAAAGTTTTTCCTGCTAAACAGTAACGAAATAGGAGGACACAGGAACAACAACAAAAAAATGACATGGTAAAATTCAATGGAAACTATGATTTAACACCTCAAGGCATGGGGGCGCGGGACATTGTATTTTTTTAACTTTTTTTTTCCTTTTCTTCCAAAATTCATAACTTTTTATATTTCTGTTAACATCGTCGTGTGTGGACTTGTTTTTTTGTGCGACAAGTTGTAGTTTTGAATCAAAATATTAATTTTCATGTAATTTAGAAGAAAAGATGAGGAAAAAATTCAAATACGGTGGAATTGATGAAAAAAGGAAAATGTTACTGTTTTAGGGGTTTTGTTTTTTTATGATGTTCTCTTTGCAGTAACTGTTTGACAAGTCGGTTCCATTATTGTAATACCCTGTCTTCCCAAAAATAAGCCCTAGTAGGATTTTTTGGGCTTTTCGGAGTATGTTTAAAATATAAACCCTAGTCCAAAAATAAGCCCTAGTTTTCAGTTCTATTAGGAAGTTTTCAAGCAGCTAAAAAAAGTTAAGCAAAAATAAAGCAGACACCGCCAAATGAAAGCAAAATACCCCCCCCCCAAAAAAATATAAAAGATAAATAAAATCACATTCACCAGACCCAAGTGCCAATAGTTGTGGGATCTCACACAGATCTACAGTACATCAGTCTTAGGAGATGTGGGGTTCGAATCCCACTGGTGCCAACAATTGTGGAGACGCGGGGGTCAGAGGTTGCTCTCCTGTGGAGACACGGGGGGGTCAGAGGTTGCTCTCCTGTGGAGACACGGGGGGTCAGTGGTTGCTCTCCTGTGGAGACACGGGGATCAGTGGGTGCTCTCCTGTGGAGACACGGGGGTCAGTGGGTGGTCTCGTCCACTGGTCCGGTCGCCTTTAGAAAGACAACATGGCCCAGGGCTCATCCCAACTAAACGCCGACCTCCTTACCTGTGGGTGGAACACTACTCAGACAACACAGGGTGAGGGAATCACAATATTAACACTTTATTGGATCCCCAAACAATTAACAGCACATAACACATAACCAGCAAAACACACAACTGTAACCGGCAATAGAGTCTCCCCCTTCCGCTGGCTCACCAGGGATTAGAATGTCCGTGCCTCAGAGCTTCCAGGGCTACTTACTCCAATCCAGCAGCACCCCGCTTTCGGCGGGCACCCACCGAGAAAGGAATAATGCCAGATTTCGGAAGCTGGCTGAGGTCCGCAAAACCTGTAGTCTGGTGACTGGATTGTCCCAAGTTGGATTCCTTCCGTAGGTAGTCCTTGATATCTCAGCTGAATCCTTCGAAGCATTCGATGAAGTCCATGTAGTATTATAATCCAGGTTCGTCTATGGCTTGCCGATCGGATCCGCAGGTCCTAGATTGGTAGCATGAGTCTAGCCGGGCAATGGACAGTCCTCCTTCTTATACCCCTGAGCTCTCCATTCAGAACATTGGGGGTCTTCATGATTGGTAGATAAGACTGGGCTCTTATTGGCTAGATTTCAAGCCGTATACAAAATATCCCTAGTAGTAATGGTCTCTGGCAGAGACAAGGGAGAGACAGCTAAGTTACATCACATCTAGCTATACACATAGTAAAGTAATACAATGGGAGGTTCACATAATTGATTTGTCTGGGTATCTGACCTTCACTGGCCAAGGCAATTACATGAGTCAACAAGAACTTTAACACTAGACTACTAAAGGTGGTGTCACACACAGCGACGGCGACAACGACGTCGCTGCTACGTCACCATTTTCTGTGACGTAGCAGTGACGTCCCGTTGCTGTCGCTGTGTGAGAAATCCAGCAACGACCCGGCCCCTGCTGTGAGGTCGCCGGTCGTTGCTGAATGTCCCACTTCATTTTTTTGCTCGGCGCTCTCCCGCTGTGAAGCACACATCACTGTGTGTGACAGCAAGAGAGCGACGAACTGAAGCGAGCAGAGAGCAGGAGCCGGCGTCTGGCAGCCTGCGGTAAGCTGTAACCACGGTAAATATCGGGTAACCAAGGGAAGACCTTTCCTTGGTTACCCGATATTTACTTTAGTTACAGCGTCCACCGCTCTCACACTGCCAGCGCCGGCTCCCTGCACGCAGCCAGACTACACATTGGGAAATAAGCAAAGGTTTGCTTATTAACCCGATGTGTACTGTGGCTATGACTGCAGGGAGCCAGCGCTAAGCGGTGTGCGCTTGTAAACAAGGTAAATATCGGGTAACCAGAGAAGCACTTTGGTTGGTTACCCGATATTTACCTTAGTTACCAAGCGCAGCATCGCTTCCACAGCGACGTGTGTCGTTATGATCGCTGCTGCGTCTGCTGTGTTTGACAGCTAAGCAGCAATCATAACAGCGACTTACAAGGTCGCTGTTGCGTCACAGAAAATGGTGATGTAACAGCGACGTCGTTGTTGCTGTCGCTATGTGTGAACCCAGCTTAAGAGTCTTGTAGAAACAATGGGCTTATCCCCCGTCTATAACCAAACTATCTTCATATCTTGTTGAATTTTAAGAAACTTTAACCCATGCTAGGCACTGACAGAGTCCATGTCGTCATACCCCCCCTCAAAAAAAAAAAAAAAAAAATTAAATAAATAAATAAAATAAATCACACTCACCAGACCCATGTACCAATGGTTATCGGATCTCACACAGATCTACAGTACATCACAGTCAGGTTCCAGTGCATTGCTCTGCAGCTCTCACAAACAGATTGGGCACCAGTATCACCTGCATGAATGATACTGCTTCCAGTCACTAGCCAGGGGGAGCCACCGCTGTAGAATGCAGGGGACCTGTCAGTGATGCAGATTTGTATGTGAGAGCCCATTCACTTGCCAACTCTAATTGTGTGGGGTCTGGTGTGATTCTTTTAGGGAAAGTCTGCTTTCTTGTTGGGGTAAACTTAGCAGTACATAGAGAATAATAAATTTAAGCAGGTAATTTAAGCCTCTGTAAATATGGTCTGTACCCACCACTATAGGACTAATTCTGTACTACGAGAATAGCAGATCAGATAAGAAAATGTGCGTCTGAACCAGTAGCACAAAATAATATAAGACCCAGTCTTATTTTTGGGAAACAAGGGTAACATTTATAAAAGTTTTTTATTATATAACTACAAAATAAAAAAAAAAAACAAAAAAAACTTTGGCTTGAGTTGCTATAGTCTAAATATATCAGTTTTTGGCTGATAGCAAAGTACAAGTATTTTTGTTTGCGGTAGAAGCAGACATTTTTATTAAAACCATTTTGGTGTCATATGGCGTTTTGACCTCATTCTATTATTTTCGAGGACGAATAGTAACAAAAAAATTCAACATTGTCAAATTCATAAACTCCATCAAAAAACATAATACCATTAAAAAATGAAATTAGAAGATAGGAGTCTGGAATTAACTCATCTTTCGCCGTAGTCGGCAGGAGAGTAATTACTTTACACTTGATGACTTGCATCAGAGCCGGACACGATTTTACCTTTTACTTCCTTTTGCTCCAGACTGGAGATGAAATCCGCAGGAATATTCTGCTGTAAATATACTCGCATTAAGTTTCGGGTGAAAAATCCTCTGACTATTGAATACGAAATCGATTCTTGGCCCAATCACATGACACAAATACAAAGATACGGCTGTGCGGCTATAAGTCCGCTCTTCAACATTAAGACGACGGTGCAGCCGGGAGAAGTGTCAGCCGTGTATATACCTCATAGGTTATCTGCAGCAGGTACGTAAAAAAGGAAAATTGGACTGTAATAATTGTGTGATATGGGTGTGATATCCGCTCATCTGCAGCCTCTTCATCCATATTTCCATAGATTTCATGCTAACCTCGTCTCTCTGGATTTATGTCTCTCCTGTATAGACTGTGAAGCGTACAAGCCGTACATCAAATGTGTCCATTACACAGCAGAGAAAATGATCCTGGAAACGCCGACACAGATCGATCCGTCCTATGTGATACTGGAAAATCCAAGTTTTTGTTGCCTGGGAGCGCTTATAGAAAAAATGTGGATGTTTGTATCGAGTTTTTTTTCTTTCCCTGGAGCGGTGCTGATGTTTGGCAAAAAACTTATGACCAAGTATCTCATTCACCTCTATCTGGTACCAGACCACGAATCTGCATTAAAAGAGGTAAGAGAGGGGAGCCAGCACGATCTGAAAATGGCATGCATCAAATAAAAAGTGCAAATTCACAGATTTATTCCAACTGTACTGTAATATAAATGAGATTTTTAGCAAATAATTGATCAATTCTTTGAGCCACCCCTGCCAACGTCACGGCAAATCTCAATAGGGGGGTCCTACTCTATATTCTGTATTTCATGTGCCATGCGGCCTCCTAGATAAAGTTAAAAGCAGAACCATAATGTAGCACACATACCTGTAACCTGTATATATAACTGCTTCTATGTTGCAAAAGAGGCAATTGTGGATAGAGGACAGCCCAGGTCCCAGCATGTGGAGCAAGCTCTACACATACCAGGACTGTTTGACACTGGGAGGATCAGTTCTGATATAGTCCTGGTATGTGTAGGGCTTGCTCCCCATGCTGGGACCTGGGCTGGTCTCTATCCACAAGTGCCTTTTTTGCAACATGGAAGCGGCTATATACAGGTTGCAGGTATGTGTGCTCCATTATGGTTCTGCTTTTAACTTTATCTAGGAGGCCGCATGGCACATGAAATACAGAATGTAGAGTAGGACCCCCCTATTGAGATTTGCCGTGACGTTGGCAGGGGTGGCTCAAAAAATTGATCAATTATTTGCTAAAAATCTCATTTTTTTATTATAGTACAGTTGGAATAAATTTGTGAATTTTCACTTTTTATATGATGCATGCCAATTTCAGATCGTGCTGGTTCCCTTTTTTTCATTAAAAGAGGTAAGAAGTTATGCATGAATGTAGTGTTTAATGAGATTCCTTCTACCACCAGCTGATACAATGCTGGAGCTGGAGGCTAAATTTCCAATTTAAGTGCAAAAAACACTACTTTTTCTCTCTGCACCAAAATTGCAATCTCCTCTGATTGTATTTTTTACTGTATTTTTGGTGCAGATTTGAAGTAGTGGAGTTTTCGTGCAGAAACAGTTATCCTGCATTTAATGCAACTGTGATTTTCTTTTTATATTTTATTTTTTTTAAACTGCCCATGAAAGCCTATAGAAAAAAAGTTCACCAAAGCAACACAGATTTTTAAAAGTACAATGGACAGAAGCTTTCATGAAATCATATCAGCTTTGCATGAACTGTTATAAGCGGCGTTTTTTCTGCACACACACAAAAAAAAAATACCACATTTCTGTTATTAAATATAAAAAAAGCCACAAATCTGAGATTGTTTTGGGGATTGGTTTTTATGATGTTCTCTGTTCAGTTAAAACAACCTGATAACGTAATTCTTTAGTGCAATATAATTACAACTATAGTAAGTTCATACTTCAAGGGAAAAACCCCTTTAGGCTATGTGTGCACTAGAAAAGTGATTTTTCTCAAGAAAATTTCTTGAGAAACTTCTGGGAGTTGAAGATTACCGCACCTGCGGTAAAAAAACGCACCAAAACCGCAGGAAAAACGCATGCATTTTTGCCGCGGTTTTTCCGCAGGTTGGTCTCTGCGGTTTTTTTTATGCTGTAACTGCAATAAATAATATAGATAATAGATAATCGATAGATAGACAGACAGATAATGGATAGAGGGAAAGATGTATAGATGAATAGATAGATAGATAATAGATGAGAAAGACCTATATAATGTCCCACCCCCTGCATATTCTAAGCTGGCACCCTTTAGTGACTTTCATGTGGCACTAAAGGGTGCCTAGCCTTGTATTTAGCCAAAAAATAAATAAATTAAAAAAAAAAAAAACGACGTGAGGGCCCCCATCTTTTGTAGCCAGCTAGGGTAAAGCAGACGGCTGCAGCCTGCAGACCACAGCCGACAACTTTACCTTGGCTGGTGATCCAAAACAGAGGGCACCCCACGCTGTTATTTTACATTAAATAAATAATTTAAAACAAAAAACGTGGGGTCCCCCCTAAATTGGATCACCAGCCAAGGTAAAGTAGACAGCTGTGGTCTGTTATTCTCAGACTAGGGAGGTCCACTGTTATTGGACACTCCCCAGCCTAAAATAGCAGGCTACAGCCGCCCTAGAAGTGGCGCATCCATTAGACGTGCCAATCTTGGCGCTTCGCCCCAACTCATCCTGTTGCCCTGGTGCGGTGGCAAACGGGGTAATATATGGGGTTGATGCCAGATGTGTAATGTCACCTGGCATCAAGCCCTGGGGTTAGTGATGTCACGCGTCTATCAGATACCCGACATCACCAACCCAGTCAGTAAGAAATAAAAAATAAACAACAAAAAAAGTTTTATTTGAAAAAACACTCCCGAAAACATTCCCTCTTTCACCAATTTATTGACAAGAACAATCAAATCCGGGTCCGGCGTAATCCAATAAGGGGGTCCCACGGCCATCCATACCATAGTCAATGTCCCAGTCAATGAACAACAGAATGTTCCTCATTGGCTGGGAGAGTAATGCAGTGACCTGAGCTAACATCAATAGGTCAGCCCAGGTCACTGCAGGGGATGACGAGCGCTGCCATCAGGAGGTTAGATGAGATCATTACCTGCTGCGATGATCTCCTGCACTGCTGACGTCAGCGCTGTCACTGCCTTATATGCCCGCCGCGTTCTCAGCAGTATCGCGAGAGCCCGTGAAGTCACCGCTAGTGACAGTCTCGGGCCGCTCGCGAGACGGGCATAGACGGCAGTGACCGTGCTGACGTCAGGAGATCGTCACAGCAGGTAATGATCTCATCTAACCTCCTGACAGCAGCGCTCGGCATCCCCGCGGCTGCACGCACTGCTGTGTGTCAGTGTCTGCCTGCGCTGCAGCGTGAGAAGCTGCTGATACTGTGGGCAGACGACACTGCAGTGCAGGCAGCGGCGGGGTTGGAGCGGGACACAGACTGCACGGGCACCTGGAGGTCACACGGAAGCACTTCTGTGCGGCGTCCAGGGAATGTGAAGTGTGTGTTCACTCTGCTCCGCTTCCTCTGCCTGTCATAATGACATCACTTCCTGCAAAACCGCAGGCAGTGATGAACATTACCGCAGGTAAATCGCGGCTATACCGGGGGTATACCGCACATCATTTGCTACCTGCGGTATATCCTGGTATTTAGCGATTACATTACAGTGAATGGAGTGAAATACCGCAGGTACCTGCGGAAAAGAAGTGACGTGCACATTTTCTCAAGAAATTCTTCAGAAAGAATTTTCTTGAGAAAAAACCGTAGTGTGCGCACAGCTATTTTTTTTTCCCATAGGTTTTGCTGGGAAATGTCTGCAGAAAGATCACAAGCATTTCTCAAGAAATTTCCGCAGCAAATCCGCGGGTAAAAACGCAGTGTGCGCACAGGGCCTAAAGGCCTGTTTCATACGTCAGTGATTCTGGTACATATGTGACAGCTTTTATACGTACTGAAACCACAGACATACGCTGACCCATTAAAATCAATGGGTCTGTGCACACATCAGTGATTTTTCGCTGACCATGTCTCCATGCTGCGTACATGTGTGTCCGTGTGCTCCGCACAGAGACAAGTGGGTTTTTTCCGGCATCACTGATGTCCCATGGACCACACTATGGTGTCATCCGTGAAACACGTACCAGAAAAAAACGTATCTTTGAAATAAAAAGACTTTAATACTCTCCTTCTCCAGCGCTGCTGTCTCCGGCTGCTGCTTCCTAAGCGGCTAATTGCTCATGAATACGCACTGCACTGCGACCTGGAAGTAGCTGCAGTGGTGACGCAGCAGTGCCGGAGACAGCAGAGCTGGAAATTCAGCACCACAGACAGCATGAGCTGGGACAGGTGAGCTTGGAGTACCTGATCTGTATGTGCTATCACTGATCACGAAGAGACATATGAGTTTTTAACACATGAGTGAAAAACGATTGTGTTTTTCACTGACGTGTGAAACAGGCCTAAGGCAGTTCTCTCTAGGTAAGCAAGGGCTGTCAGTCAAGCTACAGGCAGTGCACCCCATAATAATTGAGGGGGCAGATTGGTGCACAAAGCTCTTGTACACAATAAGGATGAACCATTATCTAAAAAGTATTTTCTCTGAAGAGCTAAAGCAGTAAAATCTATAGTACTGGCATGATTGTAAGAGGGGCTAAGCCCCCCATATGGCTGTACTCCAATTTCACTGAAGCTTTGAAGGTGACAGATGATAAATTAAAGTACATAATACGGTCATATGAAAAAGTTTGGGCACCCCTATTAATGTTAACCTTTTTTCTTTATAACAATTTGGGTTTTTGCTATTTCAGGTTCATATATCTAATAACTGATGGACTGAGTAATATTTCTGGATTGAAATGAGGTTTATTGTAGTAACAGAAAATGTGCAATCCGCATTTAAACAAAATTTGACCGGTGCATAAGTATGGGCACCCTTATCAATTTCTTGATTTGAACACTCCTAACTATTTTTTACTGACTTACTAAAGCACTAAATTGGTTTTGTAACCTCATTGAGCTTTGCACTTCATAGGCAGGTGTATCCAATCATGAGAAAAGGTATTTAAGGTGGCCACTTGCAAGTTGTTCTACTATTTGAATCTCCTATGAAGAGGGGCATCATGGGCTCCTCAAAACAACTCTCAAATGATCTGAAAACAAAGATTATTCAACATAGTTGTTCGGGGGAAGGTACAAAAAGTTGTCTCAGTTTCCACTGTGAGGAACATAGTAAGGAAATGGAAGAACACAGGTACAGTTCTTGTTAAGCCCAGAAGTGGCAGGCCAAGAAAAATATCAGAAAGGCAGAGAAGAAAAATGGTGAGAACAGTCAAGGACAATCCACAGACCACATCCAAAGACCTGCAGCGTCATCTGGCTGCAGATGGTGTCACTGTGCATCCGTCAACAATACAGCGCACGTTGTACAAGGAGAAGCTGTATGGGAGAGTGATGCGAAAGAAGCCGTTTCTGCAAGCACGCCACAAACAGAGTCGCCTGCGCTATGCAAAAGCACATTTGGACAAGCCAGTTACATTTTGGAAGAAGGTCCTGTGGACTGATGAAACAAAGATTGAGTTGTTTGGTCATACAAAAAGGCGTTATGCATGGAGGCAAAAAAACACGGCATTCCAAGAAAAGCACTTGCTACCCACAGTAACATTTGGCGGAGGTTCCATCATGCTTTGGGGCTGTGTGGCCAATGCCGGCACCAGGAATCTTGTTACAGTTGAGGGTCGCATGGATTCAACTCAGTATCAGCAGATTCTTGACAATAATGTGCAAGAATCAGTGACGAAGTTGAAGTTACGCAGGAAATGGATATTTCAGCAAGACAATGATCCAAAACACCGCTCCAAATCTACTCAGGCATTCATGCAGAGGAACAATTACAATGTTCTGGAACGGCCATCCCAGTCCCCAGACCTGAATATCATTGAAAATCTGTGGGATGATGTGAAGCGGCTGTCCATGCTCGGCGACCATCAAACTTAACTGAACTGGAATTGTTTTGTAAACAGGAATGGTCAAATCTACCTTCATCCAGGATCCAGGAACTCATTAAAAGCTACAGGAAGCCACTAGAGGCTGTGATTTCTGCAAAAGGAGGATCTACAAAATATTAATGTCACTTTTATGTTGAGGTGCCCATACTTTTGCACCGGTCAAATTTTGTTTAAATGCAGATTGCACATTTTCTGTTAGTACAATAAACCTCATTTCAATCCAGAAATATTACTCCGTCCATCAGTTATTAGATATATGACACTGAAATAGCAAAAACCCAAATTGTTACAAAAAAAAAAAGGTTAAAATTAATAGGGGTGCCCAAACTTTTTCATATGACTGTATTTATAATTATCTTGCCTTTATCTTATTTTTATCTCACCCAGGTTATTCAGACTAACAAGCACAGGAATGGATTTCACTTGTTCGACAAACCGGCGTATGTACTAAATACTTGGAGTAAAAAGACGTACATTGTGACAGGGCCAAAAGGTTCATCAATATTACCCACGGTAAATGTGCAGAAGACGTCCCGAATCTGCCCTAGTGTCTTACAGAAAGGATCTTAAATCAGACAATTCCTTAAGGTGTGTTCACACGTGGCATTTTTTTGGATGCATTTTTTTGGATGCATTTTTTGGGGGTACAAAATAAAATACATCTTACAGTACTGACAAAAGCAATGACATTTCAGACGTCTTGTGTACGTGCAGTTTTATTTCCTGACTGAATTTCAGCACTGCAGCGTTTTATTTTTAAAACTATTAATAAAATGCAAAAACGATGAACAAAAACATATTTGAAGTAATTTTTGGTGAATAAAACAAACTTTATTAACATGTACTGTAGACAAATCACACATGAAAACGGACTGAAAAGCAGAGAATAGCTGCATTTTATACGCATTTTTATTGCCAAGAGCAAAGGTTTTGGCTGTCAAATAATATGCTGCAATAACGCCACGTGTGAACATATCCTAAGGATGCCAGTGGCTTATGTCTGAAGTCCAAAAAGATCAGAAATTAATACTTTTTTATATAACATTGGTCTGCAAAATAAATTAGTCGTGAATATGCCCAATAACACAATGGACGTCTGAAGGAGGCCTAATCCTGATGTGTTGCATTTGTATAGTTTGTTCCAGCCTTTTACATTACATTTGTGATTTCAGGAGCTGCATTTTCTCTTCATAAAGCCGTCCGCCCAGTACCCGTACTCAGATATCCGGATAGATAACAAGAAGACCAGCATCAGCCTGAATATCCGAGAGAAGGGCTCCGCTGACAAGATCTGGGAATGTCACCTGGACGCTGGTGAGAGGTCCTCTAAATAAGACTAATCATAGATAATAATATTGGAGCCTCCGATACTCGCGTTACTGACTCCCATTCTCCAAAGCTTATCGTGATGAGGCTGGGGAGACAAATAGAGCAATAGGGTCTTATCCAGGGTAAAATAGATAGAAAATATAAAGTGGTGCTCACCTGGGTGCTTAAAGTGGCCTCATCAGGACAAATCACATGACTTGACTTCTCTGATGAAGGTTGGATCACTCTGAAACGCGTTGACAAATCACATTCCAGGAATTTGTCTATTCCCTTCATTATCTGACAGGGCAGGAGTAACCCATTCCATTCTGCCTCAGATTCTCCGAACCTTCCCGCATTTCTGTCACGGGTGTGTTACGGATGACACAGTCTTGTGGTGTTCGGCTGTGGAAGGTCGCAGCATTTGGCTACACAAACTACTCCCTGAAGTTCTATTCTTCTCTGTTTGGGGTTTATCCCTTTCCCTTTAGGACCCTGCAGATTTCCTCACCTGTCAGCTGTTAATAATCATCACTTTTCTTTGTGTCCTTTAATAAACTCATTCCCCCCTTGGTCTTTCCTGGTGATAGAGTTAAACACTTAGGCTGTTTTCACACAACGTTTTTTTAACATGCGTATTGAATGTTTTTTTTTTAGCGCAAAAACGGATCCAGTGCAAATGCGTTTTCATTTCAATGCATTTGCAATGGACTCGCATCAACATGCGTTCACCTGCGTTTGCGTGCGTTATAGTGAGGATCCAGCGACTTGCAGTTTTTTAACTTTTTTCAAAAACGCTACTTGTAGCGTTTTTGAGCTGCGTCCAAATACTGAAAATTGCTGAATCCTGACTAAACAGCACACAAGCGCATGTGAACGCTGGCATGCTGATAAACAGGATCCTGCTTGCTCTACTGAGCATGCCCAGAAACCAGACTGGCGTGATCAGTCTCTCTCTCCCCCTCCCCCGCCTGAGAGAGGCGGACGCTCGTAACCAAGGTAAATATCGCGTGACCAAGCAAAGCGCTTCGCTTAGTTACCCGATGTTTACCTTGGTTACGTGTGCAGGGAGCAGGCAGCCCGGCTCCTAGCAGCTGCGAACGCTCGTAACCAAGGTAAATATCGGGTGAGTATATTACAGCACTTACAGTATTTATTTTATACACATATACAGCGCCATTATTTCCACAGCGCTGTACAGACATGGTCACATACACATACAGTTTTAGGGAATAATAAAAATAAAGTGGAAGTGTGTCCCCTGAACAAGCCCATGTCCAAGATAATAAAAAGAGTCAGACGAGAGAGCCTGGTGCCATGATGTCTCGTTTCCTTGTATTTCAGCCAGCTTTGTCCCCATCACTCCCCTCCAGTTTATTGCGGCTCAGCTTCCAGAGATCAACAATATATTCCATTGTTGGGGTTTTTCACATGGTGGCCATGCCAAGGGTTTATCACAAATTTGGAAAATTTACGGACAGTCTATTGACAGGACAGCGTGCAATCCAGGACGATCACATATCTGATCCGGGAAACTGCAATATTCCTAGTCACCAGCCACTGCGTCCTGATCATTATTGGGGCAGGGGAGGACCGCTGTAACCAAGGAAGAGGGTGGGGTTTTTTTTTTTCTGAAGACGCCCTAGAACTTTACTTTTTTATTAAAATTTATTGCAAAGATACATTTCTATGACAGATGCCAAACGAAAGCAAACCAGAAGCCTCCCGATTTGCCTCAGACTCTCAGGATCTCAATAAGCTTTAATGGACGATACTTATCCACAAAATCAAACCAGATACGAGCTGCTCAGAGACTCACGGATCTCGTTCTCAGGGGGAATTTATCCATTCTATTCTATAGACGCGAGCGCTATCCAAGAAAAGAATCGGACAGCAGCACTCGGACACCGCCTGAAGCGGGAGGATAGCTGTGACTACTGGGGTATCGGTCAAGTGCAAATCCACCTCCAAATGGGAAAAAATAGCAAATAAAACATTGAAATAACAGAGATGGCGCTTACTTTACTTTCATTATTTTCAGATGACCTGGAAAGATTGTCAAAGCCCAGCGAAGGCCACGGATCCATCTCAGGTAATGGGGGTGATAGCTCAGGGTCTGCGGTTATTTCTGGGGGGATATCTCGGGCTTTGTGGCTATTTCTGGGGGTGATATCTCGGGTGCTGCGGTTGGTATCTGGGGGTGATATCTCGGGCTCTGCGGTTATTTCTGGGGGGGATATCTCGGGCTCTGCGGTTATTTCTGGGGGTGATATCTCAGGCTCTGCGGTTATTTCTGGGGGGGATATCTCGGGCTCTGCGGTTATTTCTGGGGGTGATATCTCAGACTCTGCGACTATTTCTGGGGGTGATATTTCGTGTTCTGTGGTTATTTCTGGGGGTGATATCTCGGGCTCTGCGGTTATTTTTGGGGGTGATATCTCGGGCTCTGCGGTTCTTTCTGGGGGTGATATCTCGGGCTCTGCGGTTCTTTCTGGGGGTGATATCTCGGGCGCTGCGGTTATTTCCGGGGGTGATATCTCGGGCGCTGCGGTTATTTCCGGGGGTGATATCTCGGGCGCTGCGGTTATTTCCGGGGGTGATATCTCGGGCTCTGCGGTTCTCTCTGGGTGTGATATCTTGGGCTCTGCGGTTCTTTCTGGGGGGGATATCTCGGGCTCTGCGGTTATTTCTGGGGGGGGATATCTCGGGCTCTGCGGTTATTTTTGGGAGTGATATCTTGGGCTCTGCGGTTATTTCTGGGGGTGATATCTCGGGCTCTGCGGTTATTTTTGGGAGTGATATCTCGGGCTCTGCGGCTATTTCTGGGGGGGATATCTCTAGCTCGGTGGTTATTTCTGGGGGTGATATCTCAGGCTCTGCGGTTATTTCTGGGGGGGGGATATCTCAGGCTCTGTGGTGATTTCTGGGGGGGATATCTCGGGCTCTGTGGTGATTTCTGGGGGGGATATCTCAGGCTCTGTGATTTCTTGGGGGGATATCTCGGGCTCTGTGGTGATTTCTGGGGGTGAAATCTTGGGCTCTGCGGTTATTTCTGGGGGGATATCTCAGGCTCTGTGGTGATTTCTGGGGGGGATATCTCGGGCTCTGCGGTTATTTCTGGGGGTGATATTTCGGGCTCTGCAGTTAGTATCTGGGGGTGATATCTCGGCCTCTGCGATTATTTCTGGGGGGATATCTCGGGCTTTGCGGCTATTTCTGGTGAGATATCATGAGCTCTGTGGTTATTTCTGGGGGTGATATCTCGGGCTCTGCTGTTATTTCTTGGGGGGATATCTCGGGCTCTGCTGTTATTTCTTGGGGGGATATCTCGGGCTCTGCTGTTATTTCTGGGGGGGATATCTCGGGCTCTGCTGTTATTTCTGGGGGGATATCTCGGGCTCTGTGGTGATTTCTGGGGGGGATATCTCAGGCTCTGTGGTGATTTCTGGGGGGGATATCTCGGGCTCTGTGGTGATTTCTGGGGGGGATATCTCAGTCTCTGCGGTTATTTTTGGGGGGGAAATCTCAGGCTCTGTGGTGATTTCTGGGGGGATATCTCTGGCTCTGTGGTGATTTCTGGGGGGGAAATCTCGGGCTCTGCGGTTATTTCTGGGGGTGATATCGCAGGCTCTGCGGTTGGTGTCTGGGGGGATATCTCAGGCTCTGTGACTATTTCTGGGGGGATATCTCAGGCTCTGTGGTTATTTCTGGGGGGATATCTCAGGCTCTGCGGTTCTTTCTGGGGGTGATATCTCAGGCTCTGCAGTTATTTCTGGGGGGGGGGATATCTCGGGCTCTGCGACTATTTCTGGGGGTGATATCTCGTGTTCTGTGGTTATTTCTGGGGGTGATATCTCGGGCTCTGCGGTTCTTTCTGGGGGTGATATCTCGGGCTCTGCGGTTCTTTCTGGGGGTGATATCTCGGGCTCTGCGGTTCTTTCTGGGGGTGATATCTCAGGCGCTGCGGTTATTTCCGGGGGTGATAGCTCGGGCTCTGCGGTTCTCTCTGGGAGTGATATCTTGGGCTCTGCGGTTCTTTCTGGGGGGGATATCTCGGGCTCTGCGGTTATTTCTGGGGGTGATATCTCGGGCTCTGCGGTTATTTCTGGGGGGAATATCTCGGGCTCTGCGGTTATTTTTGGGAGTGATATCTCGGGCTCAGCGGTTATTTCTGGGGGTGATATCTCGGGCTCTGTAGTTATTTCTGGGGGTGATATCTCGGGCTCTGTGGTTATTTCTGGGGGTGATATCTCGGGCTCTGTAGTTATTTCTGGGGGTGATATCTTGGGCTCTGCGGTTATTTCTGGGGGTGATATCTCGTGCTCTGCGGTTATTTTTGGGGGTGATATCTCGGGCTCTGCGGCTATTTCTGGGGGTGATATCTCGAGCTCGGTGGTTATTTCTGGTGGGGATATCTCAGGCTCTGTGGTGATTTCTGGGGGGGATATCTCGGGCTCTGTGGTGATTTCTGGGGGGGGATATCTCAGGCTCTGTGGTGATTTCTTGGGGGGATATCTCAGGCTCTGTGGTGATTTCTGGGGTGAAATCTTGGGCTCTGCAGTTATTTCTGGGGGGATATCTCAGGCTCTGTGGTGATTTCTGGGGGGGATATCTCGGGCTCTGCGGTTATTTCTGGGGGGGGGTATCTCGGGCTCTGCGGTTATTTCTGGGGGTGATATTTCGGGCTCTGCGGTTATTTCTGGGGGTGATATTTCGGGCTCTGCAGTTAGTATCTGGGGGTGATATCTCGGCCTCTGTGATTATTTCTGGGGGGATATCTCGGGCTCTGTGGTTATTTCTGGGGGGGGATATCTCGGGCTCTGCTGTTATTTCTGGGGGGGATATCTCGGGCTCTGTGGTGATTTCTGGGGGGGATATCTCAGGCTCTGTGGTGATTTCTGGGGGGGATATCTCAGGCTCTGCGGTGATTTCTGGGGGGATATCTCAGGCTCTGTGGTGATTTCTGGGGGGGGGGGATATCTCAGGCTCTGCGGTTATTTTTGGGGGGGAAATCTCAGGCTCTGTGGTGATTTCTGGGGGGATATCTCAGACTCTGTGGTGATTTCTGGGGGGGAAATCTCAGGCTCTGCGGTTATTTCTGGGGGTGATATCGCAAGCTCTGCGGTTGGTGTCTGGGGGGATATCTCAGGCTCTGTGACTATTTCTGGGGGGATATCTCAGGCTCTGTGGTTATTTCTGCTGGGATATCTCAGGCTCTGCGGTTATTTCTGGGGGTGATATCTCAGGCTCTGTGGTGATTTCTGGGGAGAATATCTCGGGCTCAGCGGTTATTTCTGGGGGTGATATCTCAGGCTCTGTGGTGATTTCTGGGGGGGATATCTCGGGCTCTGTGGTGATTTCTGGGGGGGATATCTCAGGCTCTGTGGTGATTTCTTGGGGGGATATCTCAGGCTCTGTGGTGATTTCTAGGGGTGAAATCTTGGGCTCTGCGGTTATTTCTGGGGGGATATCTCAGGCTCTGTGGTGATTTCTGGGGGGTATCTCGGGCTCTGCGGTTATTTCTGGGGGTGATATTTCGGGCTCTGCGGTTATTTCTGGGGGTGATTTTTCGGGCTCTGCAGTTAGTATCTGGGGGTGATATCTCGGCCTCTGCGATTATTTCTGGGGTGATATCTCGGGCTCTGCGGCTATTTCTGGGGAGATATCTTGAGCTCTGTGGTTATTTCTGGGGGTGATATCTCGGGCTCTGCTGTTATTTCTGGGGGGGGATATCTCGGGCTCTGTGGTGATTTCTGGGGGGATATCTCAGGCTCTGTGGTGATTTCTGGGGGGATATCTCAGGCTCTGTGGTGATTTCTTGGGGGGATATCTCAGGCTCTGTGGTGATTTCTGGGGGGGATATCTCAGGCTCTGCGGTTATTTCTTGGGGGATATCTCAGGCTCTGTGGTGATTTCTGGGGGGGAGATATCTCAGGCTCTGCGGTTATTTTTGGGGGGGAAATCTCAGGCTCTGTGGTGATTTCTGGGGGGGGAAATCTCGGGCTCTGCGGTTATTTCTGGGGGTGATATCGCAGGCTCTGCGGTTGGTGTCTGGGGGGATATCTCAGGCTCTGTGACTATTTCTGGGGGGATATCTCAGGCTCTGCGGTTAATTCTGGGGGGATATCTCAGGCTCTGTGGTTATTTCTGGGGGGGATATCTCAGGCTCTGCGGTTATTTCTGGGGGGGAAATCTCAGGCTCTGCGGTTATTTCTGGGGGGATAGCTCAGGCTCTGCGGTTATTTCTGGGGGTGATATCTCAGGCTCTGCGGTTATTTCTGGGGGGGAAATCTCAGGCTCTGCAGTTATTTCTGGGGGGATATCTCAGGCTCTGCGGTTATTTCTGGGGGGATATCTCAGGCTCTGCGGTTATTTCTGGGGGGATATCTCAGGCTCTGCGGTTATTTCTGGGGGGGATATCTCAGGCTCTGCGGTTATTTCTGGGGGGATATCTCAGGCTCTGCGGTTATTTCTGGGGGGGATATCTCAGGCTCTGCGGTTATTTCTGGGGGGATATCTCAGGCTCTGCGGTTATTTCTGGGGGGATATCTCAGGCTCTGCGGTTATTTCTGGGCGGATATCTCAGGCTCTGCGGTTATTTCTGGGGGGGATATCTCAGGCTCTGCGGTTATTTCTGGGGGGATATCTCAGGCTCTGCGGTTATTTCTGGGGGGGAAATCTCAGGCTCTGCAGTTATTTCTGGGGGGATATCTCAGGCTCTGCGGTTATTTCTGGGGGGGATATCTCAGGCTCTGCGGTTATTTCTGGGCGGATATCTCAGGCTCTGCGGTTATTTCTGGGGGGGATATCTCAGGCTCTGCGGTTATTTCTGGGGGGATATCTCAGGCTCTGCGGTTATTTCTGGGGGGGAAATCTCAGGCTCTGCAGTTATTTCTGGGGGGATATCTCGGGTGCTGTGGTTATTTCTGGGGGTGATATCTCGGGCTCTGCGGTTATTTCTGGGGGGGATATCTCAGGCTCTGCGGTTATTTCTGGGGGGATATCTCAGGCTCTGCGGTTATTTCTGGGGGGGGGATATCTCAGGCTCTGCGGTTATTTCTGGGGGGATATCTCAGGCTCTGCGGTTATTTCTGGGGGGGGATATCTCAGGCTCTGCGGTTATTTCTGGGGGGGGATATCTCAGGCTCTGCGGTTATTTCTGGGGGGGAAATCTCAGGCTCTGCAGTTATTTCTGGGGGGATATCTCGGGTGCTGTGGTTATTTCTGGGGGGGATATCTCAGGCTCTGCGGTTATTTCTGGGGGGATATCTCAGGCTCTGCGGTTATTTCTGGGGGGATATCTCAGGCTCTGCGGTTATTTCTGGGGGGATATCTCAGGCTCTGCGGTTATTTCTGGGGGGATATCTCAGGCTCGATCATGGTGGGATTGATGGGTTTGTGTTAGATTTTCCTATTTTGGGTGTTTTTTTGCACTCATTTTCATTTTAATCCAATACCTCAGAGGATGAACTGCTGAAATAACACTGATAATGGAAGGAGCAGGTGGATTTACCTCACAATATGTGACACTGGTGTCGGCTCCATCATGACAGAAAACACTCGTACAGACCTGGCTTCCTGTCACAATATGGCTGACACAGCAATAAGCGCGTTATTAATGAGTGCTGCTGACGTCCTCCTCCGCCTCACTCACCACTAGCCGCCATTACTCCTCAGCTACGCAGAGGACGGCGCCTGACTGACTCGTTCACCGCGCGCTCCCCTCAGAATGTGCCGCGCTCTCAGCCAGGCTCGCGCCTCCCGCGCATTTCTTCCTCAGCCAATCACGTAACAGGCCACGCCCATCGCTAACGGCCGATTCCGTTACAATGGGAACAGTGTAGCCCGCGCATGCTCTGTGTGATCACTGGCGCCCGCAGCAGATTTCCGATCGCAAGCTCTCACTACGCATGCGCACTTGTTTCTCGGCGCCCCTGCGCCTCACAGAGGTCACTGATGGTGTAACCGCTGCTTACGTCATTCTCCTCTTGCCGTGCTGACGTCACAGAGTGAGGTGATGTCATTGATTTAACACCCCACTGTGCAATGTGAACGAGAATGGCCTTATCTGATGAACTATGTTTATTACTTTATATAATTGCATTAAAAAAACAAAAACCTGTGGAAAAAGAAAAAACTGCAGCGTGTGACGGCAGCCGCACTGTATCCCCCGCGCAGTGTCTCATCGTTTGTGTAATATTTATTTATTTTTTTGATTCCAGTTTCAAAAATCTTCATAGAAAAGAACTACCGTCGTCTGTGCGATCGACTGCCGCTGCTGCCGCCCCTCCTGCTGGAGCTGCGGGTGCGAAACGTCATCGACGGGGACGAGGAGGACGCGCTCCTGCGCTGCACGTCACCGGGCTCCATAATCAACGACCAACTCCTGAAGATGATCGTCAGGAAGGGAGCGGAGGAGGAATTCTGCAACGTCCTGAAGGAGAAAGACCCCCGACTGGTGGAGGACCTGGAGAGGACAACCGCGTGGGCGGAACCGGGGGCGGCATCATGACCGGCGATTGTAGAGATGACCGCGGAGAGTGTGCGGCGTGCCCCTCCACTACAGGGGTCCCCAGGACTGGTCCCAGGATGGACGACCCCCGATCCCACCTATATTTCAGCTTTTTTTAAACTGTGAAATATTGAATGATTTATTTTTAACCCTTTTTATTCCAAATTGAATTTTTTATGACGTTTTTATGTTCGTTATGTATGTATGTATCGTTTTTATGACATGTTTGACTAAGTGTAAAGAAATAAATGGTGCTATTTTTTGTTCTATAAGTTTGCATATATCTAACCCTGCAGAAATGGTGACAAAATGTCAAATATTTACTGTACAACAGATGTGGGACTGGACCAAAGTTTAGACCTGAGCCCCCCACCCCTCCGCATATTGGTCAGATGTACGAGCCCTTAGGCTAAGAACGCACTTTGCGTTCTATTCCGCAGCGTGTAAGTCACTGCGTGTGCGTCTCAGAACGCAGCTGAGAAAGCTGCGCTCTGAGACGCATTCGGCAGAACGCAACGTGCGCACATTCCTGGTGAGAATTCATGCGTGCTGGATACTTTCTCTGCCATAGACAGAATGGGAAAAGCATCCAGAACGCACATTTTTCACAGAACGCACCCACTCGGCTCTGCAGTATCCCCATAGACTTTCTGCACAGCCGAGTGGGACAGCACTGTCACTGTCATGGCTGGCTGCGGACAGTGCTGCACGATCAGAATGAACTCGGATGAACTTCACCCGATTTCATTGTGATCACGCGGCTGTGTGCGTGTGCCGCGGCTTGATTTGCGGTCACATGTGAAGGACTCACCTGTGATCACAAATACCCTGAGTGACTGCAGTGAGCCGTGCGATCAGCTGTGCTTTCACTCAGGTTACTCGCGGCCACAGCTGCAGTCCTCAACCGGAGAGCAGTGGCCGCGAGTAACTTCAGTGACAGCACAGCTGATCGCGCGACTCACTTCAGTTGCTGCGTGGCGCTGACAGGAGCGGCGGTGTACTACGGCCGCTCCTGTCACCTTCCGATGTAGCAGAGCTGGAAGCGTCGGGGGACCTTGTGTGGATTACGTCGGACCTGGAGGTGTTTTTGAGGGGTTAATAAAGTGGTGAAAGAGGGTGTTTTTTTGTCTTTCATTACAAATAAATGATTTTTTGGATGTGTGTTTATTTACTTTAACTTACAGGTTAATCATGGAAGGTATCTCGGGGAGACGCCTGACATGATTAACCTAGGACTTAGTGGCAGCTATGGGCTGCTGCCATTAACTCCTTATTACCCCGTTTGCCACCGCACCAGGGCAATTTGGGATGAGCCGGTAAAGTCCCGGGACTGTCGCATCTAATGCATGTGGCAATTCCGGGCGGCTGCTGGCTGATATTGTTAGGCTGGGGAGCTCCCCATAACGTGGAGCTTCCCATCCTGAGAATACCAGCCTTCAGCCGTGTGGCTTTACCCTGGCTGGTATCCAAATGGGGTGGGACCGCACGTAGTTTTTTTTTCATTTATTTATTTTACTGCTTGATATAGACCCGCCCACCGGCGGCTGTGATTGGTTGCAGTGAGACAGCTGTCACTCAGCATGGGGGCGTGTCTGACTGCAACCAATCATAGGCGCCGGTGGGCGGCGAAAGCAGGGAATACGTGATGGATTAATGAGCGGCCGGCATTTTCAAAAGAAGAAGCCGCCGGAGCAGTGTGAACGCCGTGCAGCGCCGCACCGGTGATCGTGGATCAGTGAGTATGAGAGAGGGGGTGGGAGGGAGAGACCGACGTGGACAGAGAGAGAGGTAGAGACAGAGAGAGAGAGAGACCGACCGACCGACAGACAGACCAACAGAGAGAGACCGAAAGAAGTGCCTTTGTTATGTTTAAAAAAACATGTGGATCGCAACAATAATGCAATGCAAGTGCACTACTTCACATTTTGGCAGCGATTTTCTACAACTCATTGATTTCAATGGGTTTAGAACGCACCCAAAATGGCAAAAACAACTGACATGCTGCTTCTTTGAACGCATGTTTTTTTCCCACAAAATATGCAAATTAAATGCAGCGTTTAGAAACGCAAAGTGCGGTCTGAAAATCCCCATTTTCCATAGACTTTGCTGGAAAATCAAAACGCATGCCTTTTGGCATGAAAAAGGCGCTTCTCAAAACGGACCTAAAAAGCACCTGAAACGCAAAGTGCGGTCTCAGCCTTATAGCATTCTAAAGCCGATAAACACATACGAGTTGCCCCCTCCCCATTATGTAGTAATGTCCCCCATCCTGGGATTTATGTTCTCCATCCTCCTATACAGGTTCCCCATCTTGGAATATATGCCCATCATCCTGGTAAATATGTCCCCATCCTGGTATTTGTTCCCATTCTGATTTGTGTGTCTCCCTCCTGGTATACATGATCCTCATCCTGGTATTTGTCCCCCTCCTGGTATACATGATACATCTTGTGCATCTTAATGCAGCAGCCACCTATCTGGCTAACCGCTACTCGGATGCCTCTGCTCTGTGCCAGTCATTGCAATGGCTGCCCATATATCACAGGATCCAATTCACACTGCTTGTTCTCACTCACAAAGCCCTCCACAGTGCGGCACCCCCTACATCTCCACCCCCCTCTCTGTCTATCACCACAAAGCTCTCCACAGTGCAGCACCCCCTACATCTCCACCCCCCTCTCTGTCTATCACCACGAAGCTCTCCACAGTGCAGCACCCCCTACATCTCCACCCCCCTCTCTGTCTATCACCCACAAAGCTCTCCACAGTGCAGCACCCCCTACATCTCCACCCTCCTCTGTCTATCACCCACAAAGCTCTCCACAGTGCAGCACCCCCTACATCTCCACCCCCCTCTCTGTCTATCACCACAAAGCTCTCCACAGTGCAGCACCCCCTACATCTCCACCCCCCTCTCTGTCTATCACCACAAAGCTCTCCACAGTGCGGCACCCCCTACATCTCCACCCCCCTCTCTGTCTATCACCACGAAGCTCTCCACAGTGCAGCACCCCCTACATCTCCACCCCCCTCTCTGTCTATCACCCACAAAGCTCTCCACAGTGCAGCACCCCCCCTACATCTCCACCCTCCTCTGTCTATCACCCACAAAGGTCTCCACAGTGCGGCACCCCCTACATCTCCACCCTCCTCTCTGTCTATCACCACAAAGCTCTCCAGTGTGGCACCCCCTACATCTCCACCCTCCTCTCTGTCTATCACCACAAAGCTCTCCACAGTGCGGCAGCCCCCTACACTCCACCCTCCTCTCTGTCTATCACCACAAAGCTCTCCACAGTGCGGCACCCCCCTACATCTCCACCCTCCTCTCTGTCTATCACCACAAAGCTCTCCACAGTGCGGCACCCCCCTACATCTCCACCCTCCTCTCTGTATATCACCACAAAGCTCTCCAGTGCGGCACCCCCCTACACTCCACCCTCCTCTCTGTCTATCACCACAAAGCTCTCCACAGTGCAGCACCCCCCTACATCTCCACCCTCCTCTCTGTCTATCACCACAAAGCTCTCCACAGTGCGGCACCCCCCTACATCTCCTCCCTCCTCTCTATCATCCCACCCGTTCTCTACGCCCTGCAAATGACTTTCGACTAACATCTACACTAATCCGAACCTCCCACTCCCGAATCCAAGACTTCTTCCGAGCTGCACCAATCCTCTGGAACGCTCTACCCCAAGAAGTTAGGACAAATCACACCTCACTCAGCTTCAGACGCTCCCTAAAAACGCATCTTTTTAGGGCAGCCTATCACACTCCCTAGCCAAACTAATTTCACCTAATCCCTCTACAACTTCTCACAACATAACCCCACGTCAAACTCCATCCCACCCAAATGCATCTCAAGGTTCTGGGCAACTGGTCCAGGAAGCCATTATCTGTCCCACATTTCCGTGAGATGGCTGGATTGTCATTGTAAATAAGCACTTGTACCTTGTCCCCCCATCTCATTGTAGATTGTAAGCTCTCACGAGCAGGGTTGCCATTTTTCCCTTTATATATTGTATCTTCTATAATTGTTACTTGTTTGTATATGTTTATGTATATGATATGTATATGAGTCTCCTGAGTTGTAAAGTGCTGCGGAATATGTTGGCGGTAGAAATAAAGATTATTATTATTATGTTCTTGGTATATATGTCCCCTTCCTGTCTCTAATGCAAGAAAAATACATTGTACTCACCCTCCCTGGCTCCCATGCCACACCGCGGCGTCCTCTGTAGCTAGCACACAGTGGCCGGCAGCTGACATTGGCATCCGTGCTATAGCGATGCATGATGTCACGGTCACGCACCGCACTCAATCACGGGGATGCCGATGTCAGTCACTGCAGCTGGCAGCTTGTATTGCAGTACAGGAACTCCCCGGGTCCCTGCATTTAAGCTAGATATGTGCCCTCGGGTGCACATCCCAGCTGAAGCAGGCACTAGTGGGTGCCCCACTCCCGGTCACGACCATGATCGCTCTACCTGTGCTGTGCAATGTTCCATAAAAGAAAAAAAAATCTGAAATAGAATAGTAAATTCTTTCCCTGGAGGACATTACATGGGCCTAGAATAGATATATTATGGATGGTGAACTCGCAGGAATGCCACCTCCTCTCTGGTGACCTCACAGGGCCACCGTATCCTCTCTAATGACCTTGCAGGGATGCAATCTCTTCTCTGGTTACCTCGCAGGGCCACCACATGCTCTCTGGTGACCTCGCAGGGCCACCACATGCTCTCTGGTGACCTCGCAGGGCCACCACATGCTCTCTGGTGACCTCGCAGGGCCATCACATGCTCTCTGGTGACCTCGCAGGGCCACCACATGCTCTCTGGTGACCTCGCAGGGCCACCACATGCTCTCTGGTGACCTCGCAGGGCCACCACATGCTCTCTGGTGACCTCGCAGGGCCACCACATGCTCTCTGGTGACCTTGCAGGGCCACCACATGCTCTCTGGTGACCTCGCAGGGCCACCACATGCTCTCTGGTGACCTCACATGCTCTCTGGTGACCTTGCAGGGCCACCACATGCTCTCTGGTGACCTCACAGGGCCACCACATGCTCTCTGGTGACCTCACATGCTCTCTGGTGACCTCGCAGGGCCACCACATGCTCTCTGGTGACCTCGCAGGGCCACCACATGCTCTCTGGTGACCTCGCAGGGCCACCACATGCTCTCTGGTGACCTCGCAGGGCCACCACATGCTCTCTGGTGACCTCGCAGGGCCACCACATGCTCTCTGGTGACCTTGCAGGGCCACCACATGCTCTCTGGTGACCTCGCAGGGCCACCACATGCTCTCTGGTGACCTCACATGCTCTCTGGTGACCTCGCAGGGCCACCACATGCTCTCTGGTGACCTCACAGGGCCACCACATGCTCTCTGGTGACCTTACAGGGCCACCACATGCTCTCTGGTGACCTCACATGCTCTCTGGTGACCTTGCAGGGCCACCACATGCTCTCTGGTGACCTCATATGCTCTCTGGTGACCTCGCAGGGCCACCACATGCTCTCTGGTGACCTTGCAGGGCCACCACATGCTCTCTGGTGACCTTGCAGGGCCACCACATGCTCTCTGGTGACCTTGCAGGGCCACCGTATCCTCTCCAATGACCTCACAGGGATGCTGCCTCCTCTCTGGTGACCTCACAGGGCCACCGTATCCATTCTGGTGACCTTGTGGGCTGCAGTCTCCTCCTCTCTGGTGACCTCGTGGGATGCGATCCACTAATGACATCAGGATTTCTTTTATGACCAAAGAGGAGAGGGTGGAGCTTTCAGTATCAGTATTACCGCCTATAGTGGAGGCCGCTGCTTCCTCTTCACCATCCTGGGTGGCACCTTCATGTCTAGACTCTGGTCACAGGAACTGGGAATATTAGGGTAAAATAGGAAGGCGGAGGAGCTTTCTTTGGGCTGTGTCCCTCTGTTGCTCCTCCAGGCAATGAGACAATCTGCTGTGAGTGACTTCTCTCTTCCTGTGCATCGCTTCTCATCATTCCCCATTAGGTATAAGCGGACCCATGGATGTTCAGGTTCAACCAAACTTTAGTTAAAAAGTTCGGTACCTGAACTTGACCCTCAACCAAACTTTTAACCCTCAGACAGACAATTGAGAAGTTCCAGGCTGTTGCTGACCAGCATATACTTATGGAGCCTTGTTCTCAAAAGGCTCTCAGAACGAGGCTCCATGGTATCCAACGGGCATTGAATTATGACAGAACTTTCAGGATTTTGTTTTTAATAAATTGGTGAACAAGGAATAGTGTTGGGGGGGAGGGGGTCTTTATTCAAATAAGTTATTTATTCCTGTGAGTGTGTTTTTTACATTACACTTCCTGGGTTAGTAATGGGGTGCCTGATAGACCCCTCTCCATTACTAACCCCTGGGCTTGATGCCAGCTGACATTACACAGCTGTCATCAACCACAAAAATATTACCCCGACTGCCACTGCACCACAGCAATCAGGAAGATGCGGGCAAAGCGCCAGAGATGTGCCACTTCTGGCCAGCTGCGGGCAGCTATTTTCACGCTGGGGAAGGCCAAATAACCATGGGCCTCCCCAGCCTGAGAATACTAGCCTCTAGTTGTCTGCTTTACCTTGGCTGGTTATATAAAATAGGGGAAGGGGATCCCACATCGTTTGTTTTATATTTTGTTCCCAGAATTATCCAGACATTTCCCCATGCCGAAAAGCTTGTTAATTGGCTGCAAACTTTCAACAATATTAACTCATCAGCCGAATTCGGACACGGACGTCCGTGAGTAGTAAGTGTTCAGGTCCGAGCAGTGAACAATAGGTGTCTGGTACAAACCTCTAGTAACTTTACTGTGCGGGATTACTCATCCCTATTCCCCATTGATCAGGAAGCAGCAGACGTTGGACCCCCGTCCTCTGAGCTCGTCGCAGAGACCCCAATACACACGTGTGATATCAGAATTCTTTATTATAATGTGCAGCGTGACAAGAGGAATGATACAGCGGATGCAGGGAGAGGGCGCGATGCTCTGCTACCGGAAGAGGCCGAAACACGGCACTACCACGACCATCCCCCGCTGACACCCGTACAGTACATGGCTCGCCAGCTCAGTGCCGCCGAATACTGAGGAAATTCACGGATCTGGTCCCATAAAATACAGGATAAAAATCTCAGCATCGTCGCTGCGTCCCGCCGGAATGTCGCCAGCACGGGATACACCAGCGCTAAAAAAGGAGTATTGATCTAAATACTTTCTCCTACTCAACACAAGTCACATCCAGAGCTGCATTCACAATTCTGCACTGTACAGAGCGTGCTCGGCTACAGTGCATTGTGGGTTACATAATATTTACAGTACAGTATTCACAGCTCAAGGTGCGGTGCATCACGGGGCTTCAGAGACTGACGATCAACAGTGGCAGGCAGCAGAATTGTGAATGCAGCTCCGGAGGACACAATGGCACCCGGATCCATACAATATAAGTAGAGATGAGCGCAGAGTTTTGCATCAAGACATTGCAGGGGGTCGAACAATCGCCATAGGAATGGCCCCGGACGCCGGCATTCAAGCAATGGTCAAGAAAAATTACATGGGTTACAAAACTGGACTCCGAGTGCGAATCTTTCATTGGTGCTTAGCTGCAATATCAGACACGGCCTGTGTACATGGGTGGCGCCCTTCCCTCTGTATCTAACCATGCACTGATGTTGCAGAGGGAATGGGGGCGAATCCCTGAGTCTTTTCTCTGCCGTCCCCCATTATCCTGTGCTGATCCCTTCTCTCCTCCATTACATACAATCTACAGAACTCCCCGACGAGGCGATGACCGGACGCACACGGCAGACCGGATACATCACCACCCGGGGGCTGCGGGAGGGGGACACAGGCCAATATTAAGAACAATTCAATGAAACGGAAGATTAAAATACAAAAAAAAATTAAATAAAAATTACAGTAAAAAGGTTCAGACAAATGAGGATCGGGACGAGGGGTCCACACAAACCACGAGCAGCGCCCCCGTACACAGCAGAGCAGGAGGGACTGTAATACCTGATGCCACCACCAGGCGGCGGTGACCTGGGCGGGGGGGGGGGGGGGGGGGGATAACCTGGTCCAGGCGGGGGAGGAGGGTCTGTGCGGACGATATAGACACTGAACGCTAATAAATTACTGCTCTCCCGCAACTTAATCCTTCACCTTCTTGGCCCGCTCGGCGCTGTCCAGGGCGGCCATGTTGCAGGAAGCCGTCACCAAGTGCAGGAGGCTGATAACAGATTTCACTAGAGACACCGGGCAGCAGAGCCAGACGACAAGGCGGAAGAGTCCGACGCCCCCCAGGGTCACTGTGATGAAAGGAGGGGGACAGACAGAAGTATAAAGCATCACCCCAAAATCACAGGTACAGACATGCAAAAAAAAACTGAGAACAGCGCCTACCTGCTGGCCCCTCGGAGAAGTGCAGCAGGTACAACATGCAGTAAAAGAGCTCGTTCCCGGCACACATGAAGAACAGGACAGGCTGCGAGAGAAACAAGTAAACATCAGTCACACAGGGACCGACCGCCGCCCCCCCGAATCTTACCCAGCGCCCCTACCCGGGAGGTGTAATACAGCCGCAGCACGGGGTTACCCGACAGGTCGATGCTCTTGTGACTGTCGCTGCCCTTCAGGATTGAGCTGGGGAGAATGAGAAAAGATAAGACGGCTGTAGTCCACCGGGGGGCGACAGTGAGCACGAGGGGGGGGGCAGATACCTGTGCAGGTGCAGCCAGTGACTGGCGATGTCCAGGCTCATGCTCAGCTGGAACAGCAGCGTGTAGTGCGGGTACAGCAGGGACAGGTTCACCAGCAGACACATGGTGGCGCAGCGGTCGGTCAGCATGTCCAGCATGGCGCCAAACTTAGTGCCTGGAGAAAACGAACAAGATGGATTTCTGCTCCTGACCGTGACCAGTCGTCAGTATTCAGCGGCCCTGACCCGTAACTCACTGGCCTCACCTTGGTTAAGCGCTCGAGCCGCATGTCCATCAAAGGCGTCCAGGAGACCACTGAGCAGATAGAAGGTGGAGGCCACCAGCGGGGCGCTCGGCATGAAATAGAAAGCAATGAAGGCAAAGACAATCCGGGCATAACCTGCAGAGGAGACGTCACAGTCAGAGCAGAAATCACAGAGCGACACCCCCTGGTGTAACGCACAAACAAGAATAGAGAATTGTTTTATGTCTACTCTAGAGCTGTGCTCACTATTCTGCTGGTGCAGTCACTGTGTACATTACATTACTGATCCTGAGTTACCTCCTGTATTATACTCCAGAGCTGCACTCACTATTCTGCTGGTGCAGTCGCTGTGTACATTACATTACATTACTGATCCTGAGTTACCTCCTGTATTATACCCCAGAGCTGCACTCACTATTCTGCTGGTGCAGTCACTGTGTACATACATACATTACTGATCCTGAGTTACCTCCTGTATTATACTCCAGAGCTGCACTCACTATTCTGCTGGTGCAGTCACTGTGTACATTACATTACTGATCCTGAGTTACCTCCTGCATTATACTCCAGAGCTGCACTCACTATTCTGCTGGTGCAGTCACTGTGTACATACATTACATTACTGATCCTGAGTTACCTCCTGCATTATACTCCAGAGCTGCACTCACTATTCTGCTGGTGCAGTCACTGTGTACACACATTACATTACTGATCCTGAGTTACCTCCTGTATTATGCTCCAGAGCTGCACTCACTATTCTGCTGGTGCAGTCACTGTGTACATACATACATTACTGATCCTCAGTTACCTCCTGTATTATACTCCAGAGCTGCACTCACTATTCTGCTGGTGCAGTCACTGTGTACATACATTACATTACTGATCCTGAGTTACCTCCTGTATTATACTCCAGAGCTGCACTCACTATTCTGCTGGTGCAGTCACTGTGTACATACATTACATTACTGATCCTGAGTTACCTCCTGTATTATACTCCAGAGCTGCACTCACTATTCTGCTGGTGCAGTCGCTGTGTGCATACATTACTGATCCTGTATTATACTCCAGAGCTGCACTCACTATTCTGCTGGTGCAGTCACTGTGTACATACATTACTGATCCTGAGTTACCTCCTGTATTATACTCCAGAGCTGCACTCACTATTCTGCTGGTGCAGTCACTGTGTACATACATTACTGATCCTGTATTATACTCCAGAGCTGCACTCACTGTTCTACCGGTGCAGTCGCTGTGTGTACACACCGGGTGTGAGCTCGGTATCTGCTATACTCTGGGGCTGATGCCCTTTCTGCTTCTTGTAATGACCCCTGCCCTGACTCCTGGGAGACCCCGCACACCCGGTAATCTCCGCTCCCGCTTCTCACCGATCAGGTTGGGCACAAACAGGAATATGTTCTCCTCCGCCATCTTGTTCCGTGACGTCACCGCCAGGACTTCGGCTCCTGACAACCAATACGGTACAAACGAGCGCAAGAGATAGAGCGTCCCCTGCAGGACCAACGAGAGGCGGGCGCTGGAGCAGAGCGTCTCCCCTCAGATGATAGAGAGCGGGCGGCAGGAAGGAGCGTCGCCTGCTGCAGTGTTACACTAACCTATGGAATCGGCAGCGTCACCTGGTGGAGAGAAGACTGCGCTACAGGGTCCTGCGGCAGCGGCGGTGACTGCAGCGGGGCTCAGTCCTCCCAGTAATGGCGGCCGCGGCTTCTTCTTGCTTTCCTCCTGTTCTTTATTGCCGCCTCTCAGTTCCAGCAGAGGACCGCTCTGTGTAATGTCACATTCTCCTGTATATAGATAGGGCCGCTCTCAGGTTTTCATTATTTACACCTTGAAGCCAATTTTTTTTTTTATTCTGAGTCGTTTATTACATGTTGTGTGCGGTCAGTGAGGGGCGGCTGCACCTACAGAAGGGACTATTAAGGCTGGGATGTGGGGTCCGGCAGGGTGGGCCGGGGGCTTGTATTATGGTGAGGGGCGGCTGCACCTGCAGAAGGGACATTTATTAAGGCTGGGATGTGGGGTCCGGCAGGGTGGGCCGGGGGCTTGTATTATGGTGAGGGGCGGCTGCACCTACAGAAGGGACTATTAAGGCTGGGATGTGGGGTCCGGCAGGGTGGGCCGGGGGCTTGTATTATGGTGAGGGGCGGCTGCACCTGCAGAAGGGACATTTATTAAGGCTGGGATGTGGGGTCCGGCAGGGTGGGCCGGGGGCTTGTATTATGGTGAGGGGCGGCTGCACCTGCAGAAGGGACATTTATTAAGGCTGGGATGTGGGGTCCGGCAGGGTGGGCCGGGGGCTTGTATTATGGTGAGGGGCGGCTGCACCTGCAGAAGGGACTATTAAGGCTGGGATGTGGGGTCCGGCAGGGTGGGCCGGGGGCTTGTATTATGGTGAGGGGCGGCTGCACCTACAGAAGGGACATTTATTAAGGCTGGGATGTGGGGTCCGGCAGGGTGGGCCGGGGGCTTGTATTATGGTGAGGGGCGGCTGCACCTACAGAAGGGACATTTATTAAGGCTGGGATGTGGGGTCCGGCAGGGTGGGCCGGGGGCTTGTATTATGGTGAGGGGCGGCTGCACCTACAGAAGGGACATTTATTAAGGCTGGGATGTGGGGTCCGGCAGGGTGGGGCCGGGGGCTTGTATTATGGTGAGGGGCGGCTGCACCTACAGAAGGGACATTTATTAAGGCTGGGATGTGGGGGTCCGGCAGGGTGGGCCGGGGGCTTGTATTAGGGTGAGGGGCGGCTGCACCTACAGAAGGGACATTTATTAAGGCTAGGATGTGGGGTCCGGCAGGGTGGGCCGGGGGCTTGTATTAGGGTGAGGGGCGGCTGCACCTACAGAAGGGACATTTATTAAGGCTAGGATGTGGGGTCCGGCAGGGTGGGCCGGGGGCTTGTATTATGGTGAGGGGCGGCTGCACCTACAGAAGGGACATTTATTAAGGCTAGGATGTGGGGTCCGGCAGGGTGGGCCGGGGGCTTGTATTAGGGTGAGGGGCGGCTGCACCTACAGAAGGGACATTTATTAAGGCTGGGATGTGGGGTCCGGCAGGGTGGGCCGGGGGCTTGTATTAGGGTGAGGGGCGGCTGCACCTACAGAAGGGACATTTATTAAGGCTGGGATGTGGGGTCCGGCAGGGTGGGCCGGGGGCTTGTATTAGGGTGAGGGGCGGCTGCACCTACAGAAGGGACATTTATTAAGGCTAGGATGTGGGGTCCGGCAGGGTGGGCCGGGGGCTTGTATTAGGGTGAGGGGCGGCTGCACCTACAGAAGGGACATTTATTAAGGCTAGGATGTGGGGTCCGGCAGGGTGGGCCGGGGGCTTGTATTATGGTGAGGGGCGGCTGCACCTACAGAAGGGACATTTATTAAGGCTAGGATGTGGGGTCCGGCAGGGTGGGCCGGGGGCTTGTATTAGGGTGAGGGGCGGCTGCACCTACAGAAGGGACATTTATTAAGGCTAGGGATGTGGGGTCCGGCAGGGTGGGCCGGGGGCTTGTATTAGGGTGAGGGGCGGCTGCACCTACAGAAGGGACATTTATTAAGGCTGGGATGTGGGGTCCGGCAGGGTGGGCCGGGGGCTTGTATTAGGGTGAGGGGCGGCTGCACCTACAGAAGGGACATTTATTAAGGCTGGGATGTGGGGTCCGGCAGGGTGGGCCGGGGGCTTGTATTAGGGTGAGGGGCGGCTGCACCTACAGAAGGGACATTTATTAAGGCTGGGATGTGGGGTCCGGCAGGGTGGGCCGGGGGCTTGTATTAGGGTGAGGGGCGGCTGCACCTGCAGAAGGGACATTTATTAAGGTGGGATGTGGGGTCCGGCAGGGTGGGCCGGGGGCTTGTATTATGGTGAGGGGCGGCTGCACCTACAGAAGGGACATTTATTAAGGCTGGGATGTGGGGTCCGGCAGGGTGGGCCGGGGGCTTGTATTAGGGTGAGGGGCGGCTGCACCTACAGAAGGGACATTTATTAAGGCTGGGATGTGGGGTCCGGCAGGGTGGGCCGGGGGCTTGTATTAGGGTGAGGGGCGGCTGCACCTACAGAAGGGACATTTATTAAGGCTGGGATGTGGGGGTCCGGCAGGGTGGGCCGGGGGCTTGTATTAGGGTGAGGGGCGGCTGCACCTACAGAAGGGACATTTATTAAGGCTGGGATGTGGGGTCCGGCAGGGTGGGCCGGGGGCTTGTATTAGGGTGAGGGGCGGCTGCACCTACAGAAGGGACATTTATTAAGGCTGGGATGTGGGGGTCCGGCAGGGTGGGCCGGGGGCTTGTATTAGGGTGAGGGGCGGCTGCACCTGCAGAAGGGACATTTATTAAGGCTGGGATGTGGGGTCCGGCAGGGTGGGCCGGGGGCTTGTATTATGGTGAGGGGCGGCTGCACCTGCAGAAGGGACATTTATTAAGGCTGGGATGTGGGGTCCGGCAGGGTGGGCCGGGGGCTTGTATTAGGGTGAGGGGCGGCTGCACCTACAGAAGGGACATTTATTAAGGCTGGGATGTGGGGTCCGGCAGGGTGGGCCGGGGGCTTGTATTATGGTGAGGGGCGGCTGCACCTACAGAAGGGACATTTATTAAGGCTGGGATGTGGGGTCCGGCAGGGTGGGCCGAGGGCTTGTATTAGGGTGAGGGGCGGCTGCACCTACAGAAGGGACATTTATTAAGGCTGGGATGTGGGGTCCGGCAGGGTGGGCCGGGGGCTTGTATTATGGTGAGGGGCGGCTGCACCTACAGAAGGGACATTTATTAAGGCTGGGATGTGGGGTCCGGCAGGGTGGGCCGAGGGCTTGTATTAGGGTGAGGGGCGGCTGCACCTACAGAAGGGACATTTATTAAGGCTGGGATGTGGGGTCCGGCAGGGTGGGCCGGGGGCTTGTATTATGGTGAGGGGCGGCTGCACCTACAGAAGGGACATTTATTAAGGCTGGGATGTGGGGTCCGGCAGGGTGGGCCGGGGGCTTGTATTAGGGTGAGGGGCGGCTGCACCTACAGAAGGGACATTTATTAAGGCTGGGATGTGGGGTCCGGCAGGGTGGGCCGGGGGCTTGTATTATGGTGAGGGGCGGCTGCACCTGCAGAAGGGACATTTATTAAGGCTGGGATGTGGGGTCCGGCAGGGTGGGCCGGGGGCTTGTATTATGGTGAGGGGCGGCTGCACCAACAGAAGGGACATTTATTAAGGCTGGGATGTGGGGTCCGGCAGGGTGGGCCGGGGGCTTGTATTATGGTGAGGGGCGGCTGCACCTACAGAAGGGACATTTATTAAGGCTGGGATGTGGGGTCCGGCAGGGTGGGCCGGGGGCTTGTATTAGGGTGAGGGGCGGCTGCACCTGCAGAAGGGACATTTATTAAGGCTGGAATGTGGGGTCCGGCAGGGTGGGCCGGGGGCTTGTATTAGGGTGAGGGGCGGCTGCACCTACAGAAGGGACATTTATTAAGGCTGGGATGTGGGGTCCGGCAGGGTGGGCCGGGGGCTTGTATTAGGGTGAGGGGCGGCTGCACCTACATAAGGGACATTTATTAAGGCTGGGATGTGGGGTCCGGCAGGGTGGGCCGGGGGCTTGTATTATGGTGAGGGGCGGCTGCACCTACAGAAGGGACATTTATTAAGGCTGGGATGTGGGGTCCGGCAGGGTGGGCCGGGGGCTTGTATTATGGTGAGGGGCGGCTGCACCTGCAGAAGGGACATTTATTAAGGCTGGGATGTGGGGTCCGGCAGGGTGGGCCGGGGGCTTGTATTATGGTGAGGGGCGGCTGCACCTACAGAAGGGACATTTTATTAAGGCTGGGATGTGGGGTCCGGCAGGGTGGGCCGGGGGCTTGTATTAGGGTGAGGGGCGGCTGCACCTACAGAAGGGACATTTATTAAGGCTGGGATGTGGGGGTCCGGCAGGGTGGGCCGGGGGCTTGTATTATGGTGAGGGGCGGCTGCACCTACAGAAGGGACATTTATTAAGGCTGGGATGTGGGGGTCCGGCAGGGTGGGCCGGGGGCTTATATTAGGGTGAGGGGCGGCTGCACCTACAGAAGGGACATTTATTAAGGCTGGGATGTGGGGGTCCGGCAGGGTGGGCCGGGGGCTTGTATTAGGGTGAGGGGCGGCTGCACCTACAGAAGGGACATTTATTAAGGCTGGGATGTGGGGGTCCGGCAGGGTGGGCCGGGGGCTTGTATTAGGGTGAGGGGCGGCTGCACCTACAGAAGGGACATTTATTAAGGCTGGGATGTGGGGTCCGGCAGGGTGGGCCGGGGGCTTGTATTAGGGTGAGGGGCGGCTGCACCTGCAGAAGGGACATTTATTAAGGCTGGGATGTGGGGTCCGGCAGGGTGGGCCGGGGGCTTGTATTATGGTGAGGGGCGGCTGCACCTACAGAAGGGATATTTATTAAGGCTGGGATGTGGGGGTCCGGCAGGGTGGGCCAGGGGCTTGTATTAGGGTGAGGGGCGGCTGCACCTACAGAAGGGACATTTATTAAGGCTGGGATGTGGGGGTCTGGCAGGGTGGGCCGGGGGCTTGTATTAGGGTGAGGGGCGGCTGCACCTACAGAAGGGACATTTATTAAGGCTGGGATGTGGGGTCCGGCAGGGTGGGCCGGGGGCTTGTATTAGGGTGAGGGGCGGCTGCACCTATAGAATGGACATTTATTAAGGCTGGGATGAGAGGGGATGTGGGGGTCTGGCAGGGTGGGCCGGGGGCTTGTATTAGGGTGAGGGGCGGCTGCACCTACAGAAGGGACATTTATTAAGGCTGGGATGTGGGGTCCGGCAGGGTGGGCCGGGGGCTTGTATTAGGGTGAGGGGCGGCTGCACCTGCAGAAGGGACATTTATTAAGGCTGGGATGTGGGGTCCGGCAGGGTGGGCCGGGGGCTTGTATTATGGTGAGGGGCGGCTGCACCTGCAGAAGGGACATTTATTAAGGCTGGAATGTGGGGTCCGGCAGGGTGGGCCGGGGGCTTGTATTAGGGTGAGGGGCGGCTGCACCTACAGAAGGGACATTTATTAAGGCTGGGATGTGGGGTCCGGCAGGGTGGGCCGGGGGCTTGTATTAGGGTGAGGGGCGGCTGCACCTGCAGAAGGGACATTTATTAAGGCTGGAATGTGGGGTCCGGCAGGGTGGGCCGGGGGCTTGTATTAGGGTGAGGGGCGGCTGCACCTACATAAGGGACATTAATTAAGGCTGGGATGTGGGGTCCGGCAGGGTGGCCGGGGGCTTGTATTAGGGTGAGGGGTGGCTGCACCTACAGAAGGGACATTTATTAAGGCTGGGATGTGGGGGTCCGGCAGGGTGGGCCAGGGGCTTGTATTAGGGTGAGGGGCGGCTGCACCTGCAGAAGGGACATTTATTAAGGCTGGAATGTGGGGTCCGGCAGGGTGGGCCGGGGGCTTGTATTAGGGTGAGGGGCGGCTGCACCTACAGAAGGGACATTTATTAAGGCTGGGATGTGGGGTCCGGCAGGGTGGGCCGGGGGCTTGTATTATGGTGAGGGGCGGCTGCACCTGCAGAAGGGACATTTATTAAGGCTGGGATGTGGGGTCCGGCAGGGTGGGCCGGGGGCTTGTATTATGGTGAGGGGCGGCTGCACCTACAGAAGGGACATTTATTAAGGCTGGGATGTGGGGGTCCGGCAGGGTGGGCCGGGGGCTTGTATTATGGTGAGGGGCGGCTGCACCAACAGAAGGGACATTTATTAAGGCTGGGATGTGGGGTCCGGCAGGGTGGGCCGGGGGCTTGTATTAGGGTGAGGGGCGGCTGCACCTGCAGAAGGGACATTTATTAAGGCTGGGATGTGGGGTCCGGCAGGGTGGGCCGGGGGCTTGTATTATGGTGAGGGGCGGCTGCACCTGCAGAAGGGACATTTATTAAGGCTGGGATGTGGGGTCCGGCAGGGTGGGCCGGGGGCTTGTATTATGGTGAGGGGCGGCTGCACCTGCAGAAGGGACATTTATTAAGGCTGGGATGTGGGGTCCGGCAGGGTGGGCCGGGGGCTTGTATTATGGTGAGGGGCGGCTGCACCAACAGAAGGGACATTTATTAAGGCTGGGATGTGGGGTCCGGCAGGGTGGGCCGGGGGCTTGTATTATGGTGAGGGGCGGCTGCACCTACAGAAGGGACATTTATTAAGGCTGGGATGTGGGGTCCGGCAGGGTGGGCCGGGGGCTTGTATTAGGGTGAGGGGCGGCTGCACCTGCAGAAGGGACATTTATTAAGGCTGGAATGTGGGGTCCGGCAGGGTGGGCCGGGGGCTTGTATTAGGGTGAGGGGCGGCTGCACCTACAGAAGGGACATTTATTAAGGCTGGGATGTGGGGTCCGGCAGGGTGGGCCGGGGGCTTGTATTAGGGTGAGGGGCGGCTGCACCTACATAAGGGACATTTATTAAGGCTGGGATGTGGGGTCCGGCAGGGTGGGCCGGGGGCTTGTATTATGGTGAGGGGCGGCTGCACCTACAGAAGGGACATTTATTAAGGCTGGGATGTGGGGTCCGGCAGGGTGGGCCGGGGGCTTGTATTATGGTGAGGGGCGGCTGCACCTACAGAAGGGACATTTATTAAGGCTGGGATGTGGGGTCCGGCAGGGTGGGCCGGGGGCTTGTATTATGGTGAGGGGCGGCTGCACGTACAGAAGGGACATTTATTAAGGCTGGGATGTGGGGTCCGGCAGGGTGGGCCGGGGGCTTGTATTAGGGTGAGGGGCGGCTGCACCTACAGAAGGGACATTTATTAAGGCTGGGATGTGGGGGTCCGGCAGGGTGGGCCGGGGGCTTATATTAGGGTGAGGGGCGGCTGCACCTACAGAAGGGACATTTATTAAGGCTGGGATGTGGGGGTCCGGCAGGGTGGGCCGGGGGCTTGTATTAGGGTGAGGGGCGGCTGCACCTACAGAAGGGACATTTATTAAGGCTGGGATGTGGGGGTCCGGCAGGGTGGCCCGGGGGCTTGTATTATGGTGAGGGGCGGCTGCACCTACAGAAGGGACATTTATTAAGGCTGGGATGTGGGGTCCGGCAGGGTGGGCCGGGGGCTTGTATTAGGGTGAGGGGCGGCTGCACCTGCAGAAGGGACATTTATTAAGGCTGGGATGTGGGGTCCGGCAGGGTGGGCCGGGGGCTTGTATTATGGTGAGGGGCGGCTGCACCTACAGAAGGGATATTTATTAAGGCTGGGATGTGGGGTCCGGCAGGGTGGGCCGGGGGCTTGTATTAGGTGAGGGGCGGCTGCACCTATAGAATGGACATTTATTAAGGCTGGGATGAGAGGGGATGTGGGGGTCTGGCAGGGTGGGCCGGGGGCTTATATTAGGGTGAGGGGCGGCTGCACCTACAGAAGGGACATTTATTAGGGCTGGGATGTGGGGGTCCGGCAGGGTGGGCCGGGGGCTTGTATTAGGGTGAGGGGCGGCTGCACCTACAGAAGGGACATTTATTAAGGCTGGGATGTGGGGGTCTGGCAGGGTGGGCCAGGGGCTTATATTAGGGTGAGGGGCGGCTGCACCTATAGAATGGACAGTTATTAAGGCTGGGATGTGGGGTCCGGCAGGGTGGGCCGGGGGCTTGTATTAGGGTGAGGGGCTGATGGTCGCCTCCGCTTCACTGTCTGCAGCGTCTTCTTTCCGCTCTGGATGAAAGATCTTATTGGTAAAATGACTGGAACCGCTGCAGCGCGCAGACCGAGCGGGGGGGCTGCGAAGAAGACCACCACGGGTGTAAAAGGATATCACTCACAGCGGGGGAGGGGTGGACATCAGAGCAGATCATCTGTCCGTCCCGGGGATGGTCGGTCCGCGCGGAGGATGGTCGGTCCGCGCGGAGGATGGTCGGTCCGCGCGGAGGATGGTCGGTCCGCGCGGAGGATGGTCGGTCCGCGCGGAGGATGGTCGGTCCGCGCGGAGGATGGTCGGTCCGCGCGGAGGATGGTCGGTCCGCGGGGAGGATGGTCGGTCCGCGGGGAGGATGGTCGGTCCGCGGGGAGGATGGTCGGTCCGCGGGGAGGATGGTCGGTCCGCGGGGAGGATGGTCGGTCCGCGCGGAGGATCGTCGGCCTGTGCGGAGGATGGTCGGAGTGAGGCTCAGACACAGATAATACCTGAAGGCTGCTCAGCTCATCCGTAGATAGTAAAGGAGACAGTCCGTCAGTGCTGGATGATGGGGAATGGTGCGGAGACCGGCGGCGCTGGATCATGAACGCACCACCCATGTGCTCCTCATTGTGTACAGTCTCCACCTGTAAGACAACAACAATAACATACACAGGACTCTATAATGATAATAATATTTATTCACTTATGTCCTCTCCCTGCACTGTCCTGTGCCCTCTACACTGACTCTGTCCTCTCCCTGCACTGTCCTGTGCCCTCTACACTGACTCTGTCCTCTCTCTGTATTGTCCTGTGCCCCCTACACTGACTCTGTCCTCTCTCTGTATTGTCCTGTGCCCCCTACACTGACTCTGTCCTCTCTCTGTATTGTCCTGTGCCCCCTACACTGACTCTGTCCTCTCTCTGTATTGTCCTGTGCCCCCTACACTGACTCTGTCCTCTCTCTGTATTGTCCTGTGCCCCCTACACTGACTCTGTCCTCTCCCTGCACTGTCCTGTGCCCCCTACACTGACCCTGTCCTCTCTCTGTATTGTCCTGTGCTCCCTACACTGACCCTGTCCTCTCCCTGCACTGTCCTGTGCCCTCTACACTGACCCTGTCCTCTCCCTGCACTGTCCTGTGTCCTCTACACTGACCCTGTCCTCTCCCTGCACTGTCCTGTGCCCTCTACACTGACCCTGTCCTCTCCCTGCACTGTCCTGTGCCCTCTACACTGACCCTGTCCTCTCCCTGCACTGTCCTGTGCCCTCTACACTGACCCTGTCCTCTCCCTGCACTGTCCTGTGCCCCCTACACTGACCCTGTCCTCTCCCTGCACTGTCCTGTGCCCCCTACACTGACCCTGTCCTCTCCCTGCACTGTCCTGTGCCCTCTACACTGACCCCGTCCTCTCCCTGCACTGTCCTGTGCCCCCTACACTGACCCTGTCCTCTCTCTGTATTGTCCTGTGCTCCCTACACTGACCCTGTCCTCTCCCTGCACTGTCCTGTGCCCTCTACACTGACTCTGTCCTCTCCCTGCACTGTCCTGTGCCCTCTACACTGACCCTGTCCTCTCCCTGCACTGTCCTGTGCCCTCTACACTGACCCTGTCCTCTCTCTGTATTGTCCTGTGCTCCCTACACTGACCCTGTCCTCTCTCTGTATTGTCCTGTGCCCTCTACACTGACCCTGTCCTCTCCCTGCACTGTCCTGTGCCCTCTACACTGACCCTGTCCTCTCCCTGCACTGTCCTGTGCCCTCTACACTGACCCTGTCCTCTCCCTGCACTGTCCTGTGCCCTCTACACTGACCCTGTCCTCTCTCTGTATTGTCCTGTGCCCCCTACACTGACCCTGTCCTCTCTCTGTATTGTCCTGTGCCCCCTACACTGGCCCCGTCCTCTCTCTGTATTGTCCTGTGCCCTCTACACTGACCCTTGTCCTCTCCCTGCACTGTCCTGTGCCCTCTACACTGACCCTGTCCTCTCTCTGTATTGTCCTGTGCCCCCTACACTGACCCTGTCCTCTCTCTGTATTGTCCTGTGCCCCCTACACTGACCCTGTTCTCTTTCTGCACTGTCCTGTGCCCCCTACACTGACCCTGTCCTCTCTCTGTATTGTCCTGTGCCCCCTACACTGACCCTGTCCTCTCTCTGTATTGTCCTGTGCCCCCTACACTGACCCTGTCCTCTCTCTGTATTGTCCTGTGCCCCTACACTGACCCTGTCCTCTCCCTGCACTGTCCTGTGCCCTCTACACTGACCCTGTCCTCTCCCTGCACTGTCCTGTGCCCTCTACACTGACTGTCCTCTCTCTGTATTGTCCTGTGCCCTCTACACTGACCCTGTCCTCTCCCTGCACTGTCCTGTGCCCCCTACACTGGCCCCGTCCTCTCTCTGTATTGTCCTGTGCCCTCTACACTGACCCTTGTCCTCTCCCTGCACTGTCCTGTGCCCTCTACACTGACCCTGTCCTCTCTCTGTATTGTCCTGTGCCCCCTACACTGACCCTGTCCTCTCTCTGTATTGTCCTGTGCCCCCTACACTGACTCTGTCCTCTCTCTGTATTGTCCTGTGCCCTCTACACTGGCCCTGTCCTCTCTCTGTATTGTCCTGTGCCCCCTACACTGACCCTGTCCTCTCTCTGTATTGTCCTGTGCCCCCTACACTGACCCTGTCCTCTCCCTGCACTGTCCTGTGCCCTCTACACTGACCCTGTCCTCTCCCTGCACTGTCCTGTGCCCCCTACACTGGCTCTTTCCTCTCCCTGCACTGTCCTGTGCCCCCTACACTGACCCTGTCCTCTCTCTGTATTGTCCTGTACCCCTACACTGACCCTGTCCTCTCTCTGTATTGTCCTGTGCCCTCTACACTGACTCTGTCCTCTCTCTGTATTGTCCTGTGCCCTCTACACTGACCCTGTCCTCTCCCTGCACTGTCCTGTGCCCCCTACACTGACCCTGTCCTCTCCCTGCACTGTCCTGTGCCCCCTACACTGGCCCCGTCCTCTCTCTGTATTGTCCTGTGCCCCCTACACTGACTCTGTCCTCTCTCTGTATTGTCCTGTGCCCCCTACACTGACCCTGTCCTCTCTCTGTATTGTCCTGTGCCCTCTACACTGACCCTGTCCTCTCCCTGCACTGTCCTGTGCCCTCTACACTGACCCTGTCCTCTCCCTGCACTGTCCTGTGCCCCCTACACTGACCCTGTCCTCTCCCTGCACTGTCCTGTGCCCCCTACACTGGCCCTGTCCTCTCTCTGTATTGTCCTGTGCCCCCTACACTGACTCTGTCCTCTCTCTGTATTGTCCTGTGCCCCCTACACTGACCCTGTCCTCTCTCTGTATTGTCCTGTGCCCTCTACACTGACTCTGTCCTCTCTCTGTATTGTCCTGTGCCCTCTACACTGACTCTGTTCTCTCTCTGTATTGTCCTGTGCCCCCTACACTGACCCTGTCCTCTCTCTGTATTGTCCTGTGCCCCCTACACTGACTCTGTCCTCTCTCTGTATTGTCCTGTGCCCCCTACACTGACCCTGTCCTCTCTCTGTATTGTCCTGTGCCCTCTACACTGACTCTGTCCTCTCTCTGTATTGTCCTGTGCCCTCTACACTGACCCTGTCCTCTCCCTGCACTGTCCTGTGCCCCCTACACTGGCCCCGTCCTCTCTCTGTATTGTCCTGTGCCCTCTACACTGACCCTTGTCCTCTCCCTGCACTGTCCTGTGTCCTCTACACTGACCCTGTCCTCTCTCTGTATTGTCCTGTGCCCCCTACACTGACCCTGTCCTCTCTCTGTATTGTCCTGTGCCCCCTACACTGACTCTGTCCTCTCTCTGTATTGTCCTGTGCCCTCTACACTGGCCCTGTCCTCTCTCTGTATTGTCCTGTGCCCCCTACACTGACCCTGTCCTCTCTCTGTATTGTCCTGTGCCCCCTACACTGACCCTGTCCTCTCTCTGTATTGTCCTGTGCCCTCTACACTGACCCTGTCCTCTCTCTGCACTGTCCTGTGCCCTCTACACTGACCCTGTCCTCTCTCTGTATTGTCCTGTGCCCCCTACACTGACCCTGTCTTCTCTCTGTACTGTCCTGTGCCCCCTACACTGACCCTGTCCTCTCTCTGTATTGTCCTGTGCCCTCTACACTGACCCTGTCCTCTCTCTGTATTGTCCTGTGCCCCCTACACTGACCCTGTCCTCTCTCTGTACTGTCCTGTGCCCCCTACACTGACCCTGTCCTCTCTCTGTATTGTCCTGTGCCCTCTACACTGACCCTTGTCCTCTCTCTGTATTGTCCTGTGCCTCCTACACTGACCCTGTCCTCTCTCTGTATTGTCCTGTGCCCCCTACACTGACCCTGTCCTCTCTCTGTATTGTCCTGTGCCCTCTACACTGACCCTGTCCTCTCTCTGTATTGTCCTGTGCCCCCTACACTGACCCTGTCCTCTCTCTGTATTGTCCTGTGCCCTCTACACTGACCCTTGTCCTCTCCCTGCACTGTCCTGTGCCTCCTACACTGACCCTGTGCTCTCTCTGTATTGTCCTGTGCCCTCTACACTGACCCTGTCCTCTCCCTGCACTGTCCTGTGCCCCCTACACTGGCCCCGTCCTCTCTCTGTATTGTCCTGTGCCCTCTACACTGACCCTTGTCCTCTCCCTGCACTGTCCTGTGCCCTCTACACTGACCCTGTCCTCTCTCTGTATTGTCCTGTGCCCCCTACACTGACCCTGTCCTCTCTCTGTATTGTCCTGTGCCCCCTACACTGACCCTGTCCTCTCTCTGTATTGTCCTGTGTCCTCTACACTGACCCTGTCCTCTCTCTGCACTGTCCTGTGCCCTCTACACTGACCCTGTCCTCTCTCTGTATTGTCCTGTGCCCCCTACACTGACCCTGTCCTCTCTCTGTACTGTCCTGTGCCTCCTACACTGACCCTGTCCTCTCTCTGTATTGTCCTGTGCCCTCTACACTGACCCTGTCCTCTCTCTGTATTGTCCTGTGCCCCCTACACTGACCCTGTCCTCTCTCTGTACTGTCCTGTGCCCCCTACACTGACCCTGTCCTCTCTCTGTATTGTCCTGTGCCCTCTACACTGACCCTTGTCCTCTCTCTGTATTGTCCTGTGCCTCCTACACTGACCCTGTCCTCTCTCTGTATTGTCCTGTGCCCCCTACACTGACCCTGTCCTCTCTCTGTATTGTCCTGTGCCCTCTACACTGACCCTGTCCTCTCTCTGTATTGTCCTGTGCCCCCTACACTGACCCTGTCCTCTCTCTGTATTGTCCTGTGCCCTCTACACTGACCCTTGTCCTCTCCCTACACTGTCCTGTGCCTCCTACACTGACCCTGTCCTCTCTCTGTATTGTCCTGTGCCCCCTACACTGACCCTGTCCTCTCTCTGTATTGTCCTGTGCCCCCTACACTGACCCTGTCCTCTCTCTGTATTGTCCTGTGCCTCCTACACTGACCCTGTCCTCTCTCTGCACTGTCCTGTGCCCTCTACACTGACCCTGTCCTCTCTCTGTATTGTCCTGTGCCCTCTACACTGACCCTGTCCTCTCTCTGTATTGTCCTGTGCCCCCTACACTGACCCTGTCCTCTCTCTGTATTGTCCTGTGCCCCCTACACTGACCCTGTCCTCTCTCTGTATTGTCCTGTGCCCTCTACACTGACTCTGTCCTCTCTCTGTATTGTCCTGTGCCCTCTACACTGACCCTGTCCTCTCCCTGCACTGTCCTGTGCCCCCTACACTGGCCCCGTCCTCTCTCTGTATTGTCCTGTGCCCTCTACACTGACCCTTGTCCTCTCCCTGCACTGTCCTGTGCCCTCTACACTGACCCTGTCCTCTCTCTGTATTGTCCTGTGCCCCCTACACTGACCCTGTCCTCTCTCTGTATTGTCCTGTGCCCCCTACACTGACTCTGTCCTCTCTCTGTATTGTCCTGTGCCCTCTACACTGGCCCTGTCCTCTCTCTGTATTGTCCTGTGCCCCCTTCACTGACCCTGTCCTCTCTCTGTATTGTCCTGTGCCCCCTACACTGACCCTGTCCTCTCTCTGTATTGTTCTGTGCCCTCTACACTGACCCTGTCCTCTCTCTGCACTGTCCTGTGCCCTCTACACTGACCCTGTCCTCTCTCTGTATTGTCCTGTGCCCACTACACTGACCCTGTCCTCTCTCTGTATTGTCCTGTGCCCTCTACACTGACCCTGTCCTCTCTCTGTATTGTCCTGTGCCCTCTACACTGACCCTGTCCTCTCTCTGTACTGTCCTGTGCCCCCTACACTGACCCTGTCCTCTCTCTGTATTGTCCTGTGCCCTCTACACTGACCCTTGTCCTCTCTCTGTATTGTCCTGTGCCTCCTACACTGACCATGTCCTCTCTCTGTATTGTCCTGTGCCCCCTACACTGACCCTGTCCTCTCTCTGTATTGTCCTGTGCCCCCTACACTGACCCTGTCATCTCTCTGTATTGTCCTGTGCCCTCTACACTGACCCTTGTCCTCTCCCTGCACTGTCCTGTGCCTCCTACATTGACCCTGTCCTCTCTCTGTATTGTCCTGTGCCCTCTACACTGACCCTGTCCTCTCCCTGCACTGTCCTGTGCCCCCTACACTGGCCCCGTCCTCTCTCTGTATTGTCCTGTGCCCTCTACACTGACCCTGTCCTCTCTCTGTATTGTCCTGTGCCCTCTACACTGACCCTGTCCTCTCTCTGTATTGTCCTGTGCCCCCTACACTGACCCTGTCATCTCTCTGTATTGTCCTGTGCCCTCTACACTGACCCTTGTCCTCTCCCTGCACTGTCCTGTGCCTCCTACACTGACCCTGTCCTCTCTCTGTATTGTCCTGTGCCCTCTACACTGACCCTGTCCTCTCCCTGCACTGTCCTGTGCCCCCTACACTGGCCCCGTCCTCTCTCTGTATTGTCCTGTGCCCTCTACACTGACCCTTGTCCTCTCCCTGCACTGTCCTGTGCCCTCTACACTGACCCTGTCCTCTCTCTGTATTGTCCTGTGCCCCCTACACTGACCCTGTCCTCTCTCTGTATTGTCCTGTGCCCCCTACACTGACTCTGTCCTCTCTCTGTATTGTCCTGTGCCCTCTACACTGGCCCTGTCCTCTCTCTGTATTGTCCTGTGCCCCCTACACTGACCCTGTCCTCTCTCTGTATTGTCCTGTGCCCTCTACACTGACCCTGTCCTCTCTCTGCACTGTCCTGTGCCCTCTACACTGACCCTGTCCTCTCTCTGTATTGTCCTGTGCCCCCTACACTGACCCTGTCCTCTCTCTGTACTGTCCTGTGCCCCCTACACTGACCCTGTCCTCTCTCTGTATTGTCCTGTGCCCTCTACACTGACCCTGTCCTCTCTCTGTATTGTCCTGTGCCCCCTACACTGACCCTGTCCTCTTTCTGTACTGTCCTGTGCTCCCTACACTGACCCTGTCCTCTCTCTGTATTGTCCTGTGCCCTCTACACTGACCCTTGTCCTCTCTCTGTATTGTCCTGTGCCTCCTACACTGACCCTGTCCTCTCTCTGTATTGTCCTGTGCCCCCTACACTGACCCTGTCCTCTCTCTGTATTGTCCTGTGCCCTCTACACTGACCCTGTCCTCTCTCTGTATTGTCCTGTGCCCCCTACACTGACCCTGTCCTCTCTCTGTATTGTCCTGTGCCCTCTACACTGACCCTTGTCCTCTCCCTGCACTGTCCTGTGCCTCCTACACTGACCCTGTCCTCTCTCTGTATTGTCCTGTGCCCTCTACACTGACTCTGTCCTCTCTCTGTATTGTCCTGTGCCCCCTACACTGACCCTGTCCTCTCCCTGCACTGTCCTGTGCCCCCTACACTGGCCCCGTCCTCTCTCTGTATTGTCCTGTGCCCTCTACACTGACCCTTGTCCTCTCCCTGCACTGTCCTGTGCCCTCTACACTGACCCTGTCCTCTCTCTGTATTGTCCTGTGCCCCCTACACTGATCCTGTCCTCTCTCTGTATTGTCCTGTGCCCCCTACACTGACTCTGTCCTCTCTCTGTATTGTCCTGTGCCCTCTACACTGGCCCTGTCCTCTCTCTGTATTGTCCTGTGCCCCCTACACTGACCCTGTCCTCTCTCTGTATTGTCCTGTGCCCCCTACACTGACCCTGTCCTCTCTCTGTATTGTCCTGTGCCCTCTACACTGACCCTGTCCTCTCTCTGCACTGTCCTGTGCCCTCTACACTGACCCTGTCCTCTCTCTGTATTGTCCTGTGCCCCCTCCACTGACCCTGTCCTCTCTCTGTACTGTCCTGTGCCCCCTACACTGACCCTGTCCTCTCTCTGTATTGTCCTGTGCCCTCTACACTGACCCTGTCCTCTCTCTGTATTGTCCTGTGCCCCCTACACTGACCCTGTCCTCTCTCTGTACTGTCCTGTGCCCCTACACTGACCCTGTCCTCTCTCTGCACTGTCCTGTGCCCTCTACACTGACCCTGTCCTCTCTCTGTATTGTCCTGTGCCCCCTCCACTGACCCTGTCCTCTCTCTGTACTGTCCTGTGCCCCCTACACTGACCCTGTCCTCTCTCTGTATTGTCCTGTGCCCTCTACACTGACCCTGTCCTCTCTCTGTATTGTCCTGTGCCCCCTACACTGACCCTGTCCTCTCTCTGTACTGTCCTGTGCCCCTACACTGACCCTGTCCTCTCTCTGTATTGTCCTGTGCCCTCTACACTGACCCTTGTCCTCTCTCTGTATTGTCCTGTGCCTCCTACACTGACCCTGTCCTCTCTCTGTATTGTCCTGTGCCCCCTACACTGACCCTGTCCTCTCTCTGTATTGTCCTGTGCCCTCTACACTGACCCTTGTCCTCTCCCTGCACTGTCCTGTGCCTCCTACACTGACCCTGTCCTCTCTCTGTATTGTCCTGTGCCCTCTACACTGACTCTGTCCTCTCTCTGTATTGTCCTGTGCCCCCTACACTGACCCTGTCCTCTCCCTGCACTGTCCTGTGCCCCCTACACTGGCCCCGTCCTCTCTCTGTATTGTCCTGTGCCCTCTACACTGACCCTTGTCCTCTCCCTGCACTGTCCTGTGCCCTCTACACTGACCCTGTCCTCTCTCTGTATTGTCCTGTGCCCCCTACACTGACCCTGTCCTCTCTCTGTATTGTCCTGTGCCCCCTACACTGACTCTGTCCTCTCTCTGTATTGTCCTGTGCCCTCTACACTGGCCCTGTCCTCTCTCTGTATTGTCCTGTGCCCCCTACACTGACCCTGTCCTCTCTCTGTATTGTCCTGTGCCCCCTACACTGACCCTGTCCTCTCTCTGTATTGTCCTGTGCCCTCTACACTGACCCTGTCCTCTCTCTGCACTGTCCTGTGCCCTCTACACTGACCCTGTCCTCTCTCTGTATTGTCCTGTGCCCCCTCCACTGACCCTGTCCTCTCTCTGTACTGTCCTGTGCCCCCTACACTGACCCTGTCCTCTCTCTGTATTGTCCTGTGCCCTCTACACTGACCCTGTCCTCTCTCTGTATTGTCCTGTGCCCCCTACACTGACCCTGTCCTCTCTCTGTACTGTCCTGTGCCCCTACACTGACCCTGTCCTCTCTCTGTATTGTCCTGTGCCCTCTACACTGACCCTTGTCCTCTCTCTGTATTGTCCTGTGCCTCCTACACTGACCCTGTCCTCTCTCTGTATTGTCCTGTGCCCCCTACACTGACCCTGTCCTCTCTCTGTATTGTCCTGTGCCCTCTACACTGACCCTTGTCCTCTCCCTGCACTGTCCTGTGCCTCCTACACTGACCCTGTCCTCTCTCTGTATTGTCCTGTGCCCCCTACACTGACCCTGTCCTCTCTCTGTATTGTCCTGTGCCCCCTACACTGACCCTTGTCCTCTCTCTGTATTGTCCTGTGCCTCCTACACTGACCCTGTCCTCTCTCTGCACTGTCCTGTGCCCTCTACACTGACCCTGTCCTCTCTCTGTATTGTCCTGTGCCCTCTACACTGACCCTGTCCTCTCTCTGTATTGTCCTGTGCCCCCTACACTGACCCTGTCCTCTCTCTGTATTGTCCTGTGCCCTCTACACTGACCCTTGTCCTCTCCCTGCACTGTCCTGTGCCTCCTACACTGACCCTGTCCTCTCTCTGTATTGTCCTGTGCCCCCTACACTGACCCTGTCCTCTCTCTGTATTGTCCTGTGCCCTCTACACTGACTCTGTCCTCTCTCTGTATTGTCCTGTGCCCTCTACACTGACCCTGTCCTCTCCCTGCACTGTCCTGTGCCCCCTACACTGGCCCCGTCCTCTCTCTGTATTGTCCTGTGCCCTCTACACTGACCCTTGTCCTCTCCCTGCACTGTCCTGTGCCCTCTACACTGACCCTTTCCTCTCTCTGTATTGTCCTGTGCCCCCTACACTGACCCTGTCCTCTCTCTGTATTGTCCTGTGCCCCCTACACTGACTCTGTCCTCTCTCTGTATTGTCCTGTGCCCTCTACACTGGCCCTGTCCTCTCTCTGTATTGTCCTGTGCCCCCTACACTGACCCTGTCCTCTCTCTGTATTGTCCTGTGCCCCCTACACTGATCCTGTCCTCTCTCTGTATTGTCCTGTGCCCTCTACACTGACCCTGTCCTCTTTCTGCACTGTCCTGTGCCCTCTACACTGACCCTGTCCTCTCTCTGTATTGTCCTGTGCCCCCTACACTGACCCTGTCCTCTCTCTGTACTGTCCTGTGCCCCCTACACTGACCCTGTCCTCTCTCTGTATTGTCCTGTGCCCTCTACACTGACCCTGTCCTCTCTCAATACAGAGAGAGGACAGGGTCAGTGTAGAGGGCACAGGACAATACAGAGAGAGGACAGGGTCAGTGTAGGGGGCACAGAACAATACAGTTCTGTGCCCCCCTACACTGACCCTGTCCTCTCTCTGTACTGTCCTGTGCTCCCTACACTGACCCTGTCCTCTCTCTGTATTGTCCTGTGCCCTCTACACTGACCCTGTCCTCTCTCTGTATTGTCCTGTGCCCCCTCCACTGACCCTGTCCTCTCTCTGTACTGTCCTGTGCCCCCTACACTGACCCTGTCCTCTCTCTGTATTGTCCTGTGCCCTCTACACTGACCCTGTCCTCTCTCTGTATTGTCCTGTGCCCCCTACACTGACCCTGTCCTCTCTCTGTACTGTCCTGTGCCCCTACACTGACCCTGTCCTCTCTCTGTATTGTCCTGTGCCCTCTACACTGACCCTTGTCCTCTCTCTGTATTGTCCTGTGCCTCCTACACTGACCCTGTCCTCTCTCTGTATTGTCCTGTGCCCCCTACACTGACCCTGTCCTCTCTCTGTATTGTCCTGTGCCCTCTACACTGACCCTTGTCCTCTCCCTGCACTGTCCTGTGCCTCCTACACTGACCCTGTCCTCTCTCTGTATTGTCCTGTGCCCCCTACACTGACCCTGTCCTCTCTCTGTATTGTCCTGTGCCCCCTACACTGACCCTTGTCCTCTCTCTGTATTGTCCTGTGCCTCCTACACTGACCCTGTCCTCTCTCTGCACTGTCCTGTGCCCTCTACACTGACCCTGTCCTCTCTCTGTATTGTCCTGTGCCCTCTACACTGACCCTGTCCTCTCTCTGTATTGTCCTGTGCCCCCTACACTGACCCTGTCCTCTCTCTGTATTGTCCTGTGCCCTCTACACTGACCCTTGTCCTCTCCCTGCACTGTCCTGTGCCTCCTACACTGACCCTGTCCTCTCTCTGTATTGTCCTGTGCCCCCTACACTGACCCTGTCCTCTCTCTGTATTGTCCTGTGCCCTCTACACTGACTCTGTCCTCTCTCTGTATTGTCCTGTGCCCTCTACACTGACCCTGTCCTCTCCCTGCACTGTCCTGTGCCCCCTACACTGGCCCCGTCCTCTCTCTGTATTGTCCTGTGCCCTCTACACTGACCCTTGTCCTCTCTTTGCACTGTCCTGTGCCCTCTACACTGACCCTTTCCTCTCTCTGTATTGTCCTGTGCCCCCTACACTGACCCTGTCCTCTCTCTGTATTGTCCTGTGCCCCCTACACTGACTCTGTCCTCTCTCTGTATTGTCCTGTGCCCTCTACACTGGCCCTGTCCTCTCTCTGTATTGTCCTGTGCCCCCTACACTGACCCTGTCCTCTCTCTGTATTGTCCTGTGCCCCCTACACTGATCCTGTCCTCTCTCTGTATTGTCCTGTGCCCTCTACACTGACCCTGTCCTCTTTCTGCACTGTCCTGTGCCCTCTACACTGACCCTGTCCTCTCTCTGTATTGTCCTGTGCCCCCTACACTGACCCTGTCCTCTCTCTGTACTGTCCTGTGCCCCCTACACTGACCCTGTCCTCTCTCTGTATTGTCCTGTGCCCTCTACACTGACCCTGTCCTCTCTCAATACAGAGAGAGGACAGGGTCAGTGTAGAGGGCACAGGACAATACAGAGAGAGGACAGGGTCAGTGTAGGGGGCACAGAACAATACAGTTCTGTGCCCCCTACACTGACCCTGTCCTCTCTCTGTACTGTCCTGTGCCCCCTACACTGACCCTGTCCTCTCTCTGTATTGTCCTGTGCCCTCTACACTGACCCTTGTCCTCTCTCTGTATTGTCCTGTGCCTCCTACACTGACCCTGTCCTCTCTCTGTATTGTCCTGTGCCCCCTACACTGACCCTGTCCTCTCTCTGTATTGTCCTGTGCCCTCTACACTGACCCTGTCCTCTCTCTGTATTGTCCTGTGCCCCCTACACTGACCCTGTCCTCTCTCTGTATTGTCCTGTGCCCTCTACACTGACCCTTGTCCTCTCCCTGCACTGTCCTGTGCCCCCTACACTGACCCTGTCCTCTCTCTGTATTGTCCTGTGCCCTCTACACTGGCCCTGTCCTCTCTCTGTATTGTCCTGTGCCCCCTACACTGACCCTGTCCTCTCTCTGTATTGTCCTGTGCCCCCTACACTGACCCTGTCCTCTCTCTGTATTGTCCTGTGCCCTCTACACTGACCCTGTCCTCTCTCTGTATTGTCCTGTGCCCTCTACACTGACCCTGTCCTCTCTCTGCACTGTCCTGTGCCCTCTACACTGACCCTGTCCTCTCTCTGTATTGTCCTGTGCCCCCTACACTGACCCTGTCCTCTCTCTGTATTGTCCTGTGCCCTCTACACTGACACTGTCCTCTCTCTGTATTGTCCTGTGCCCCCTACACTGACCCTGTCCTCTCTCTGTACTGTCCTGTGCCCCCTACACTGACCCTGTCCTCTCTCTGTATTGTCCTGTGCCCTCTACACTGACCCTTGTCATCTCTCTGTATTGTCCTGTGCCTCCTACACTGACCCTGTCCTAACTCTGTATTGTCCTGTGCACCCTACACTGACCCTGTCCTCTCTCTGTATTGTCCTGTGCCCTCTACACTGACCCTGTCCTCTCTCTGTATTGTCCTGTGCCCCCTACACTGACCCTGTCCTCTCTCTGTATTGTCCTGTGCCCTCTACACTGACCCTTGTCCTCTCCCTGCACTGTCCTGTGCCTCCTACACTGACCCTGTCCTCTCTCTGTATTGTCCTGTGCCCCCTACACTGACCCTGTCCTCTCTCTGTATTGTCCTGTGCCCCCTACACTGACCCTTGTCCTCTCTCTGTATTGTCCTGTGCCTCCTACACTGACCCTGTCCTCTCTCTGCACTGTCCTGTGCCCTCTACACTGACCCTGTCCTCTCTCTGTATTGTCCTGTGCCCTCTACACTGACCCTGTCCTCTCTCTGTATTGTCCTGTGCCCCCTACACTGACCCTGTCCTCTCTCTGTATTGTCCTGTGCCCTCTACACTGACCCTTGTCCTCTCCCTGCACTGTCCTGTGCCCTCTACACTGACCCTGTCCTCTCTCTCTGTATTGTCCTGTGCCCTCTACACTGACTCTGTCCTCTCTCTGTATTGTCCTGTGCCCCCTACACTGACCATTGTCCTCTCTCTGTATTGTCCTGTGCCCCCTACACTGACCCTTGTCCTCTCTCTGTATTGTCCTGTGCCCCCTACACTGACCCTTGTCCTCTCTCTGTATTGTCCTGTGCCCCCTACACTGACTCTGTCCTCTCTCTGTATTGTCCTGTGCCCCCTACACTGACCCTTGTCCTCTCTCTGTATTGTCCTGTGCCCCCTACACTGACCCTGTCCTCTCTCTGTATTGTCCTGTGCCCTCTACACTGACCCTGTCCTCTCTCTGTATTGTCCTGTGCCCTCTACACTGACCCTTGTCCTCTCCCTGCACTGTCCTGTGCCTCCTACACTGACCCTGTCCTCTCTCTGTATTGTCCTGTGCCCCCTACACTGACCCTGTCCTCTCTCTGTATTGTCCTGTGCCCCCTACACTGACTCTGTCCTCTCTCTGTATTGTCCTGTGCCCCCTACACTGACCCTGTCCTCTCTCTGTATTGTCATGTGCCCTCTACACTGACCCTGTCCTCTCTCTGTATTGTCCTGTGCCCTCTACACTGACCCTGTCCTCTCTCTGTATTGTCCTGTGCCCCCTACACTGACCCTGTCCTCTCTCTGTACTGTCCTGTGCCCCCTACACTGACCCTGTCCTCTCTCTGTATTGTCCTGTGCCCTCTACACTGACCCTTGTCATCTCTCTGTATTGTCCTGTGCCTCCTACACTGACCCTGTCCTAACTCTGTATTGTCCTGTGCCCCCTACACTGACCCTGTCCTCTCTCTGTATTGTCCTGTGCCCTCTACACTGACCCTGTCCTCTCTCTGTATTGTCCTGTGCCCCCTACACTGACCCTGTCCTCTCTCTGTATTGTCCTGTGCCCTCTACACTGACCCTTGTCCTCTCCCTGCACTGTCCTGTGCCTCCTACACTGACCCTGTCCTCTCTCTGTATTGTCCTGTGCCCCCTACACTGACCCTGTCCTCTCTCTGTATTGTCCTGTGCCCCCTACACTGACCCTTGTCCTCTCTCTGTATTGTCCTGTGCCTCCTACACTGACCCTGTCCTCTCTCTGCACTGTCCTGTGCCCTCTACACTGACCCTGTCCTCTCTCTGTATTGTCCTGTGCCCTCTACACTGACCCTGTCCTCTCTCTGTATTGTCCTGTGCCCCCTACACTGACCCTGTCCTCTCTCTGTATTGTCCTGTGCCCTCTACACTGACCCTTGTCCTCTCCCTGCACTGTCCTGTGCCCTCTACACTGACCCTGTCCTCTCTCTCTGTATTGTCCTGTGCCCTCTACACTGACTCTGTCCTCTCTCTGTATTGTCCTGTGCCCCCTACACTGACCCTTGTCCTCTCTCTGTATTGTCCTGTGCCCCCTACACTGACCCTTGTCCTCTCTCTGTATTGTCCTGTGCCCCCTACACTGACCCTTGTCCTCTCTCTGTATTGTCCTGTGCCCCCTACACTGACTCTGTCCTCTCTCTGTATTGTCCTGTGCCCCCTACACTGACCCTTGTCCTCTCTCTGTATTGTCCTGTGCCCCCTACACTGACCCTGTCCTCTCTCTGTATTGTCCTGTGCCCTCTACACTGACCCTGTCCTCTCTCTGTATTGTCCTGTGCCCTCTACACTGACCCTTGTCCTCTCCCTGCACTGTCCTGTGCCTCCTACACTGACCCTGTCCTCTCTCTGTATTGTCCTGTGCCCCCTACACTGACCCTGTCCTCTCTCTGTATTGTCCTGTGCCCCCTACACTGACTCTGTCCTCTCTCTGTATTGTCCTGTGCCCCCTACACTGACCCTGTCCTCTCTCTGTATTGTCCTGTGCCCTCTACACTGACCCTGTCCTCTCTCTGTATTGTCCTGTGCCCCCTACACTGACCCTGTCCTCTCTCTGTATTGTCCTGTGCCCCCTACACTGACTCTGTCCTCTCTCTGTATTGTCCTGTGCCCCCTACACTGACCCTGTCCTCTCTCTGTATTGTCCTGTGCCCTCTACACTGACCCCGTCCTCTCTCTGTATTGTCCTGTGCCCCCTACACTGACTCTGTCCTCTCTCTGTATTGTCCTGTGCCCCCTACACTGACCCTGTCCTCTCTCTGTATTGTCCTGTGCCCCCTACACTGACCCTGTCCTCTCTCTGTACTGTCCTGTGCCCCCTACACTGACCCTGTCCTCTCCCTGCACTGTCCTGTGCCCTCTACACTGACCCTGTCCTCTCTCTTTACTGTCCTGTGCCCCCTACACTGACCCTGTCCTCTCCCTGCACTGTCCTGTGCCCTCTACACTGACCCTGTCCTCTCTCTGTACTGTCCTGTGCCCCCTACACTGACCCTGTCCTCTCTGTATTGTCCTGTGCCCCCTACACTGACCCTGTCCTCTCTCTGTACTGTCCTGTGCCCCCTACACTGACCCTGTCCTCTCCCTGCACTGTCCTGTGCCCTCTACACTGACCCTGTCCTCTCTCTGTACTGTCCTGTGCCCCCTACACTGACCCTGTCCTCTCCGTGCACTGTCCTGTGCCCTCTACACTGACCCTGTCCTCTCTCTGTATTGTCCTGTGCCCCCTACACTGACCCTGTCCTCTCTGTATTGTCCTGTGCCCCCTACACTGACCCTGTCCTCTCCCTGTATTGTCCTGTGCCCTCTACACTGACCCTGTCCTCTCCCTGCACTGTCCTGTGCCCCCTACACTGACCCTGTCCTCTCCCTGCACTGTCCTGTGCCCTCTACACTGACCCTGTCCTCTCTCTGTATTGTCCTGTGCCCCCTACACTGACCCTGTCCTCTCTGTATTGTCCTGTGCCCCCTACACTGACCCTGTCCTCTCCCTGCACTGTCCTGTGCCCTCTACACTGACCCTGTCCTCTCTCTGCACTGTCCTGTGCCCCCTTTATATCTCGGTACCTGCTTGTGATGTGTCGTCTTTTCGCTTTTCCTTCTGGCTCCATCTTCTTCCTGTAACAGATGCAGGGATTAGGGGTCCGTCCTGCAGCGGGGACCATGGAGACCCCCTCACCTTTACCTCCTCTTTCTTTGCTGTCTCCTCTTGCGGACATTTTCCTCTGTCAATAGAAGAATAGTCAGAGTCCGGAGGTTTCGTTACTACGTGTCCTGTGTCCTGTGCCTGCTGCCCTTCCCTGGGGTCTCCGCCATCTCTCTGGGCCTCCATGGATGAGGGGTCTGTGAGGGGGGACGCAGGGGATACACTCACCATGTGCCGCATACGTCTGCTGTACGGGGTCACAATTGTCACATGTGCCTTATAACAGCTTTCATTAATCATTGTAGTTTATCTGCTTTGGAGACTCATATCCACCTTCTGTCTCATCTATATCCCCCATGCTTTACACTACAGCATTGAAAGTGACTGCATGAAGAGGTGAGTGCAGGCAGGACAGAATGTGTGATAAGATGACCGCATTCTTCCTCACATCCACTAGATGTCCCCATTGTTCCACATATCACTTCTGTTATGGCCAGTGCAGTTTGGCTCAGTGGTTTCTGGGCTCAGGATACTGGTCCTAAACTATATTGGGCCGTCGTTTGCCTCATCGAGACCCGTCACCCCAGATCTGCATTCACTGTGTCCCAGGTGACCGTAATGTCCAGTGTATGACCGGCCCCACTGTCACCTGCGTCACATAGGGCCCCAGAAACCCTCCATGGCTGGTGCTGAACGCCAGGTGACAGCAAGACCCAGCACAGAGCTTCCTCCATATTACAGGTGCCAGGTGTAATCTCCAGATCAGACCACCCACCAGGGAGCTCCTCCAGATAGCCATGTGCCAGGTGTAATCTCCAGATCAGACCACCCACCAGGGATCACCTCCAGATAGCCATGTGCCAGGTGTAATCTCCAGACCACCCACCAGGGATCACCTCCAGATAGCCATGTGCCAGGTGTAATCTCCAGACCACCCACCAGGGAGCTCCTCCAGATAGCCATGGTCCAGGTGTAATCTCCAGACCACCCACCAGGGATCACCTCCAGATAGCCATGTGCCAGGTGTAATCTCCAGACCACCCACCAGGGATCACCTCCAGATAGCCATGTGCCAGGTGTAATCTCCAGACCACCCACCAGGGAGCTCCTCCAGATAGCCAGGTGTAATCTCCAGACCACCCACCAGGGAGCTCCTCCAGATAGCCATGTGCCAGGTGTAATCTCCACACCACCCACCAGGGATCACCTCCAGATAACCATGTGCCAGGTGTAATCTCCAGACCACCCACCAGGGAGCTCCTCCAGATAGCCATGTGCCAGGTGTAATCTCCAGACCACCCACCAGGGATCACCTCCAGATAGCCATGTGCCAGGTGTAATCTCCAGACCACCCACCAGGGATCACCTCCAGATAGCCATGTGCCAGGTATAATCTCCAGACCACCCACCAGGGAGCTCCTCCAGATAGCCAGGTGTAATCTCCAGACCACCCACCAGGGAGCTCCTCCAGATAGCCATGTGCCAGGTGTAATCTCCACACCACCCACCAGGGAGCTCCTCCAGATAGCCATGTGCCAGGTGTAATCTCCAGACCACCCACCAGAGAACACCTCCAGATAGCCATGTGCCAGGTGTAATCTCCAGACCACCCACCACTGCCACCAGGGAGCTCCTATAGATAGCCATGTGCCAGGTGTAATCACAAGACCACCCACCAGGGAGCTCCTCCAGATAGCCATGTGCCAGGTGTAATCTCCAGACCACCCACCAGGGATCCCCTCCAGATAGCCATGTGCCAGGTGTAATCTCCAGACCACCCACCAGAGAACACCTCCAGATAGCCATGTGCCAGGTGTAATCTCCAGACCACCCACCAGGGATCACCTCCAGATAGCCATGTGCCAGGTGTAATCTCCAGACCACCCACCAGAGAACACCTCCAGATAGCCATGTGCCAGGTGTAATCTCCAGATCAGACCACCCACCAGGGATCACCTCCAGATAGCAATGTGCCAGGTGTAATCGCCACACCAGCCACCAGGGATCACCTCCAGATAGCCATGTGCCAGGTGTAATCTCCAGACCACCCACCAGGGATCACCTCCAGATAGCCAGGTGTAATCTCCAGACCACCCACCAGGGAGCTCCTCCAGATAGCCATGTGCCAGGTGTAATCTCCAGACCACCCACCAGGGAGCTCCTCCAGATAGCCATGTGCCAAGTGTAATCTCCAGACCACCCACCAGGGATCACCTCCAGATAGCCATGTGCCAGGTGTAATCTCCCCTTGTGACCACATTACAAACACCTGTTTTGTGGTGAACCGCAAGGGGTCCAGGCTGAGAGGAAGCCCCCCTAACTGCATTGGTTCATCAGAACACCCAGGAAGGACTTCAGTTTTAGGAAGCACCACAGGGGTCAGAGTCATCGCTGGTCTATGAGCCACCTACCGATACGTATGGCCAGAGCTATGATGGCCACCAACATCTCAGGAGTCTCGTATAAAACCAATGCATTCTTGAGCCTTTCTGACAGACCCCGGCAAAAATGGCTCCTCAGAGCTGGGTCATTCCATCTGGTGTCGATGATATTCCTCCGGGGGCGGTCTACCGGCTGGAGCTTGTGTAGCTGGGACTGAGCAGGGTCATCAAAGATGAGGCCTACGGCTGTAAAATCTCATTGACCGACGTGACTGACCGAGAGTCAGAAGAGAAAAGGGCCCAAGATGGAGGGTCTCCCTGGAGACAGGAGATCAGTCCCCATCCGATGTTCCTCACTCCTGGAAGAGTGTGGGCAGAGCATAAAATAAAGCTTGCAGGCTTCACGGAATACACAAACACACCCCACTGATCCCGCCCTCCCGAAAATCTACCTGGCAGCGCCATCTTGGGTTCCGGTACAGTATAGCTAACTGACAGAGACGTGGCCCGCTGCTGTGGCTGCAAAACCCTGGATCACAGGTCTGAAAAACCAAGGCCTCCACAGGATCCATTTAAGGTCCTGGAAAATAATGTCACACAGTGATTATAGGGGTTCCACCACAAATAAGGGAACCCCCAGGGAATGCCGCAACACACAGAGAACATGGTAAAATGGTGAGCCCTGGCGCTAGGGGCAGGGGAGTGGGGTAACCTCCTGCACTCCCTGATGTTCCCATACAGGTCCTCTCCCCATCGCCAATCATGTGCCTAGGCCCTCACTTGCCCTGAACTTACCCTGGCTAGTGAGAAGGCCGGCGAGAGCACAAGTCTCATCACTGCAATAATTCAACACAAGGGAAGGAAGACAGACAGGGGAGAGTAGGTACATACGGAAAACACTCCAAGAAAGTGCAATGCAGCGAACACCACAGCACAAAACGTCAGCTTCTTCCAGAGACGGTCTCCTTCCAAAGTGGCCAGCAAAACAATAGTACGACTCTATAACCGGCATCAGATGTTACATGTGACTATTTATAAGGAAGGGGAGTGGTAACAAAGAGCGGCACCTGGGATTAAGGCTCCAAAGGACAGCCAGATAGGAAAGAGTCCTTTACCCCCTACCGCAACAAAAGAAAGCAAATACATTTACATTAGATCCCGTATCAGGGCCCGGCCTCAGATCCCACCTAGGGGCCTGGCTGGAGATCCTGCATCGGGGCCCAGCCTGAGATCCCACCTAGGGGCCTGGCCGGAGATCCTGCATCGGGGCCCGGCCTGAGATCCCACCTAGGGGCCTGGCTGGAGATCCTGCATCGGAGCCCAGCCAGAGATCCTGCATCAGGGCCTGGCCGGAGATCCTGCATCAGGGCCCAGCCTGAGATCCCACCTAGGGGCCTGGCCGGAGATCCCGCATCAGGGCCCAGCCTGAGATCCCACCTAGGGGCCTGGCTGGAGATCCCGCATCAGGGCCCAGCCTGAGATCCCACCTAGGGGCCTGGCCGGAGATCCTGCATCAGGGCCCAGCCTGAGATCCCGCATCACAGCCCGGTCTCAGATCCCACCTAGGGGCCTGGCCGGAGATCCCGCATCGGGGCCTGGCCGGAGATCCCGCATCGGGGCCTGGCCGGAGATCCCACCTAGGGGCCTGGCCGGAGATCCCGCATCAGGGCCCAGCCTGAGATCCCACCTAGGGGCCTGGCCAGAGATCCCGCATCGGGGCCCAGCCTGAGATCCCACCTAGGGGCCTGGCCAGAGATCCCGCATCGGGGCCCAGCCTGAGATACCACCTAGGGGCCCAGCCTGAGATCCTGCATCGGGGCCCGGCCTGAGATACCACCTAGGGGCCCAGCCTGAGATCCCGCATCGGGGCCCGGCCTGAGATACCACCTAGGGGCCCAGCCTGAGATACCACCTAGGGGCCCAGCCTGAGATCCTGCATCGGGGCCCGGCCTGAGATACCACCTAGGGGCCCAGCCTGAGATCCCGCATCGGGGCCCAGCCTGAGATCCCGCATCGGGGCCTGGCTGGAGATCCCGCATCGGGGCCTGGCTGGAGATCCCGCATCGGGGCACGGCCGGAGATCCCGCATCGGTGCCTGGAAGCTTCACAGTAGCCATGGGCTATAAAACACATTGCAACAAGTCAATCCGCTGTGAGCAGGACAAGATCTCTGCTCCCTGTCAGTGACTGGGAATATACAATACAATTCTGGAAACTTTCCTATGAACGGCTGAGGGTTTGCTTTCGTGTATCAGTTTAGACCCCAGATTGAGCCTCCATTAGCTGCTAAGGAGTAAAATCCAGACACCCCCTGTGACTGCAATGGACCGAACCTGGATCACATTGGAGGCTATGACAGTCCAGGTCCTGTTCACTTGAGACGCGGGGGGAGTTCCTGGAGAAATGTGGCCATATGAGTTTGGGGCCAGGGACCTTCGCGGGGGACGGACAGTCTTGGTTTGGCAGATGCTGTGGGCTTAGCGCTACTTTTGTACCCTACAACCAACAGCTATCGCCTAATGATACGCACGTTATCCGCGGCTTGTAGACGGGACGTACACCCCAGAGACGCGGCAGTTACCGGATGCTATCTGCACACCGTACAGTGTGCAACTGCTGCTGTTGTCATAGAAAAAGCGGTTGCTAGGCACCTGAGGGGTTGATGATGTCAGTGCCGTTAATTTATCACCATAACCTCGGCCCGTTATTCGGTGAGGGAGGAAGCCCCCCCCCATACACCCCCCCCCCCCCCGCCCGGGACCACCGGACATAGGTATGCACCCAATAAACTTGGTTTACATTTCTCACCATTTCCAGGATCCCGGCTTCATCACTACACAAGAGCGAGAGCGGATCACAGTGTAACAAACCCTCAGCGCACTGATGTATGAGGTCCAAACAGAGGTAGTCACATATAGACGAGCGCGCCCGCACAATACACATTAATGTCTCACCATCTCCACAGAAAATCCTCTGCGCCCCGCTCATCAGAGGAAAACGACATGAATGACAAAGCATACAGTTAGGTCCAGAAATATTTGGACAGTGACACAAGTTTTGTTATTTTAGCTGTTTACAAAAATATGTTCAGAAATACAATTCTATATATAATATGGGCTGAAAGTGCACACTCCCAGCTGCAATATGAGAGTTTTCACATCCAAATCGGAGAAAGGGCTTAGGAATCATAGCTCTGTAATGCATAGCCTCCTCTTTTTCAAGGGACCAAAAGTAATTGGACAAGGGACTCTAAGAGCTGCAATTAACTCTGAAGGCGTCTCCCTCGTTAACCTGTAATCAATGAAGTAGTTAAAAGGTCTGGGGTTGATTACAGGTGTGTGGTTTTGCATTTGGAAGCTGTTGCTGTGACCAGACAACATGCGGTGTAAGGAACTCTCAATTGAGGTGAAGCAGAACATCGTGAGGCTGAAAAAAAAGAAAAAATCCATCAGAGAGATAGCAGACATGCTTGGAGTAGCAAAATCAACAGTCGGGTACATTCTGAGAAAAAAGGAATTGACTGGTGAGCTTGGGAACTCAAAAAGGCCTGGGCGTCCACGGATAACAACAGTGGTGGATGATCGCCGCATACTTTCTTTGGTGAAGAAGAACCCGTTCACAACATCAACTGAAGTCCAGAACACTCTCAGTGAAGTAGTGTATCTGTCTCTAAGTCACCAGTAAAGAGAAGACTCCATGAAAGTAAATACAAAGGGTTCACATCTAGATGCAAACCATTCATCAATTCCAAAAATAGACAGGCCAGAGTTACATTTGCTGAAAAACACCTCATGAAGCCAGCTCAGTTCTGGAAAAGTATTCTATGGACAGATGAGACCAAGATCAACCTGTACCAGAATGATGGGAAGAAAACAGTGTGGAGAAGAAAGGGAACGGCACATGATCCAAGGCACACCACATCCTCTGTAAAACATGGTGGAGGCAACGTGATGGCATGGGCATGCATGGCTTTCAATGGCACTGGGTCACTTGTGTTTATTGATGACATAACAGCAGACAAGAGTAGCCGGATGAATTCTGAAGTGTACCGGGATATACTTTCAGCCCAGATTCAGCCAAATGCCGCAAAGTTGATCGGACGGCGCTTCATAGTACAGATGGACAATGACCCCAAGCATACAGCCAAAGCTACCCAGGAGTTCATGAGTGCAAAAAAGTGGAACATTCTGCAATGGCCAAGTCAATCACCAGATCTTAACCCAATTGAGCATGCATTTCACTTGCTCAAATCCAGACTTAAGACGGAAAGACCTACAAACAAGCAAGACCTGAAGGCTGCGGCTGTAAAGGCCTGGCAAAGCATTAAGAAGGAGGAAACCCAGCGTTTGGTGATGTCCATGGGTTCCAGACTTAAGGCAGTGATTGCCTCCAAAGGATTCGCAACAAAATATTGAAAATAAAAATATTTTGTTTGGGTTTGGTTTATTTGTCCAATTACTTTTGACCTCCTAAAATGTGGAGTGTTTGTAAAGAAATGTGACAATTCCTACAATTTCTATCAGATATTTTTGTTCAAACCTTCAAATTAAACGTTACAATCTGCACTTGAATTCTGTTGTAGAGGTTTCATTTCAAATCCAATGTGGTGGCATGCAGAGCCCAACTCGCCAAAATTGTGTCACTGGCCAAAGATTTCTGGACCTAACTGTATATCCTCCACTAAGGGGCGCTCTGTGCACAAGATTTATACAGGGAGCTCCCCCTAGTGGTGGCTGCAGACAGGATCTTGTATCTCTGTATACAGGGATCTCCTCCTAGTGGTGACTGCAGACAGGATCTTATCATGTATCTCTGTATACAGGGAGCTCCCCCTAGTGGTGGCTGCAGACAGGATCTTATCATGTATCTCTGTATACAGGGAGCTCCCCCTAGTGGTGGCTGCAGACAGGATGTTATCATGTATCTCTGTATACAGGGAGCTCCCCCTAGTGGTGGCTGCAGACAGAATCTTATCCTGTGTCTCTGTATACAGGGAGCTCCCCCTAGTGGTGACTGCAGACAGGATCTTATCATGTATCTCTGTATACAGGGAGCTCCCCCTAGTGGTGGCTGCAGACAGGATGTTATCATGTATCTCTGTATACAGGGAGCTCCCCCTAGTGGTGGCTGCAGACAGGATCTTATCATGTATCTCTGTATACAAGGAGCTCCCCCTAGTGGTGGCTGCAGACAGGATCTTATCATGTATCTCTGTATACAGGGAGCTCCCCCTAGTGGTGGCTGCAGACAGGATCTTATCATGTATCTCTGTATACAGGGAGCTCCCCCTAGTGGTGGCTGCAGACAGGATCTTATCATGTATCTCTGTATACAGGGAGCTCCCCCTAGTGGTGGCTGCAGACAGGATGTTATCATGTATCTCTGTATACAGGGAGCTCCCCCTAGTGGTGGCTGCAGACAGGATCTTATCATGTATCTCTGTATACAGGGAGCTCCCCCTAGTGGTGGCTGCAGACAGAATCTTATCCTGTGTCTCTGTATACAGGGAGCTCCCCCTAGTGGTGGCTGCAGACAGGATCTTATCATGTATCTCTGTATACAGGGAGCTCCCCCTAGTGGTGGCTGCAGACAGGATGTTATCATGTATCTCTGTATACAGGGAGCTCCCCCTAGTGGTGGCTGCAGACAGGATCTTATCATGTATCTCTGTATACAGGGAGCTCCCCCTAGTGGTGGCTGCAGACAGGATCTTATCATGTATCTCTGTATACAGGGAGCTCCCCCTAGTGGTGGCTGCAGACAGGATCTTATCATGTATCTCTGTATACAGGGAGCTCCCCCTAGTGGTGGCTGCAGACAGGATCTTATCATGTATCTCTGTATACAGGGAGCTCCCCCTAGTGGTGGCTGCAGACAGGATGTTATCATGTATCTCTGTATACAGGGAGCTCCCCCTAGTGGTGGCTGCAGACAGGATCTTATCATGTATCTCTGTATACAGGGAGCTCCCCCTAGTGGTGGCTGCAGACAGGATCTTATCATGTATCTCTGTATACAGGTAGCACCCCCTAGTGGTGACTGCAGACAGGATCTTATCATGTATCTCTGTATACAGGGAGCTCCCCCTAGTGGTGGCTGCAGACAGGATCTTATGTATCTTTGTATACAGGGAGCTCCCCCTAGTGGTGACTGTAGACAGGATCTTATCATGTATCTCTGTATACAGGGAGCTCCCCCTAGTGGTGGCTGCAGACAGGATCTTATCATGTATCTCTGTATACAGGGAGCTCCCCCTAGTGGTGGCTGCAGACAGGATCTTATGTATCTTTGTATACAGGGAGCTCCCCCTAGTGGTGACTGCAGACAGGACCTTATCATGTATCTCTGTATACAGGGAGCTCCCCCTAGTGGTGGCTGCAGACAGGATCTTATCATGTATCTCTGTATACAGGGAGCTCCCCCTAGTGGTGGCTGCAGACAGGATCTTATCCTCGCGGTTGCATATGACACAGACACCAGGATCCATTCCAGTTTAATACTTTAATATCCAACATATTTCATGTCATGTAAAGTCTCTGCGGGTCCAGATGTCGCGCTCCGCAGGCCGATCCTGCTTCATTCTCACCTCCCAAATAAAATAAATGGGAAAAAAAAATATACAGAAATTGAGGCCTGAGGCCGTAGACTCCTCGGAGGGATATTGAGTTTGTTTTTTTTATTTAATACATTCCTTAATAGTTTGTCCTTTTTTTTTTTCAGTTTTTTTTTACATTTTTTTTTCTATTAAAAAAAAATAATAATTTGCAGGCATCCGATCTCTCGCACGCGCACGGTACACACAGACGCACGACCGCCCGTCAGGACACCCAGTGACAACAGCATTAAAATGATACAACGACCGAACAGATCATAAAAGGGACTAAAAAATCATAATCAGAGGCATTTACCCAGTAAAGTGCTAGAAAAACAAGCAGTGATTGATCTTCTACCACAGACGGGGGTGAAATACGCGGCAGCGAGAAAGGGGGAACCAATAATTAGGGCGGGGCATATGTACAAGGGGGAGGAGCAGTCTGATAGCGCGGAACAGAACCAAAGCCAAAAAGAAAGAGGAGGGCGAGAGCCACCGCCATATTGTCATCACAGGTAAGGGGGGCTCCTGCCGTCATCGGGGGGCTCGGGGCTCAGGAGTAGGACAGATGGGAGCCATTGGAGAGCTGAGAAGTGACACTGGTGCTCCGGCTCAGCCCGGCCTCGGAGGGTCCTCCCGGGGCCCCTCTCCGCAGAGGCTGGGGGCTGTTACGCAGTAGGAGGAGGCCGGCGCGGCCGCTGGAGGAGGAGGACGATGGTGAGGCGGAGGAAGAAGAGGAGGAGGAGGAAGAAGGCATGACGGACGATGAGGAGGAGCCAGGAGGGTGCAGACCCCACGAAGAAGAGGGGGGGGCGAGTAGTGTTGGTTGGCGCCACAGCTGAGGAGCTCCAGTATTTTGCACACCGTGACTCCAGTGCGAGCCGCTGCGCGGGACGGGCCGGGAGGGCCACCCAGGAGGGGGCGCCGGGTAGCCCTGATTGAACGCCTCCGCCGGGATTCCAGTCAGCGCCATGTTGCTGAATCCTAGGCGCATGCTCTCCGAGTCAAAGGCTTCGATCTCCCGGGCCTGACGTTCCAGGAGGCTGCGGATCCGCTCCGAGCGCTCACTCTGCAGGGCCAGCATTTCCTCCTCTATCTGCGGGGACAGAGACACCGTCAGAAAGCTCCCCCCGCACATCGCAGAGGAACCCCCCCAGGCAACCATCAGCCCTTCCACTCCCTCCCCGGGCCAGATGAGCAGTCACCAGCCCCTCCCTCCACGGGCCAGAAGAGCAGTCACCAGTAACCCCCCCCTCTACGGGCCAGAAGAGCAGCCACCAGCCTCCCCCTTCACGGGCCAGAAGAGCAGCCACCAGCCCCCCCCCACCCCCCACCCCCCCACCCCCCACCCCCCTTCACGGGCCAGAAGAGCAGCCACCAGCCCCCCCCCCCTCCCCTCCTCCACGGGCCATAAGAGCAACCACCAGCCGCCCCCCCCGCTTCACAGGCCAGAAGAGCAGCCACTAGCCCTCTCACCGCCAGAAGAGCAAGCACCACCCCCTAAACCCCCCAACCACCAGGCCCGCCCGCCCGCCGCCGCCCCCCCCCCTCCTCCTCCACGGGCCAGAAGAGCAACCATCAGCCCTCCCACCCCCTCCCCCCAGCCAGAGAAGCCTCCCCCGGGCCAGAAGTGCAACCACCAGCCCCCCTCCCCCCTTGGACCAGAGAGAAACCACCATCCCCTCCTCCCAACCCCCCCCCCCCCCCTCCCCTCCCCTCCGGCCCAGTGGGCGCTGACACAGTGCAAAGGGGCCCTCAGGGTGCAGGGCTTACAACCCCTTCTTTCGGGCTCACTTGGCTGCGGACTATATTGACAACAATCCTAACAATACTGCTGTACATCTACAGATTCATTTCAGGGTGTACATATCTACATCTACAGTACAGACCAAAAGTTTGGACACAACTTCTTATTCAAAGAGTTTTCTTTATTTTCAGGACTCTGAAAATTGTAGATTCACATTGAAGACATCAACACTATGGATTAACACATGTGGAATGAAATACTTAAAAAAGTGTGAAACAACTGAAAATATGTCATATTCTAGGTTCTTCACAGTCGCCGCCTTTTGCTGTGATTACTGCTTTGCACACTCTTGGCATTCTCTTGTCACCGGAAATGGTCCTCACTTCACAGGTGTGCCCTGTCAGGTTTAATAGGTGGGTTTTCTTGCCTTATAAATGGGGTTGGACCATCAGTTGTGCTGTGCAGAAGTCTGGTGGATACACAGCTGATAGTCCTACTGAATAGACTGTTAGAATTTGTATTATAGCAAGAAAAAAACAGCTAAGTAAAGAAAAACGAGTGGCCATCATTACTTTAAGAAATGAAGGTCGGTCAGTCTGAAAAATTGGGAAAACTTTGGAAGTGTCCCCAAGTGCAGTGGCAAAAACCATCAAACGGTACAAAGAAACTGGCTCACATGAGGACCGCCCCAGAAAAGGAAGACCAAGAGTCACCTCTGCTGCGGAGGATAAGTTTATACGAGTCACCAGCCTCAGAAATCGCAGGTTAACAGCAGCTCAGATTAGAGACCAGGTCAATGCCACACAGAGTTCTAGAAGCAGACACATCTCTAGAGCAACTGTTAAGAGGAGACTTTGTGCAGCAGCCTTCATGGTACAATAGCTGCTAGGAAACCACTGCTAAGGACAGGCAACAAGCAGAACAGAACACAAGGAATGGACATTAGACCAGGGGAAATCTGTGCTTGGGTCTGATGAGTCCAAATTTGAGATCTTTGGATCCAACCACCGTGTCTTTGTAGAAAAGGTGAATGGATGGACTCTACATGGCTGGTTCCCACCGTGAAGCATGGTGGAGGCGGTGTGATTGTGTGGGGGGGGGGCTATGCTGGTGACACTGTTGGGGATTTATTCAAAATTGAAGGCATACTGAACCAGCATGGCTACCACAGCATCTTGCAGCAGCATGCTATTCCATCTGGTTTGCGTTTAGTTGGACCATCATTTATTTTTCAACAGGACAATCACCCCAAACACTCCTCCAGGCTGTGTAAGGGCTATGTGACTAAGAAGGAGAGTGATGGGGTGCTACGCCAGATGACCTGGCCTCCACAGTCACCAGACCTGAACCCAATCGAGATGGTTTGGGGTGAGCTGGACCGCAGAGTGAAGGCAAAAGGGCCAACAAAGTGCTAAACATCTCTGGGAACTCCTTCAAGACTGTTGGAAAACCATTTCCGGTGACTACCTCTTGAAGCTCATCAAGAGAATGCCAAGAGTGTGCAAAGCAGTAATCACAGCAAAAGGTGGCGACTGTGAAGAACCTAGAATATAAGACATACTTTCAGTTGTTTCACACTTTTTGTTAAGTATTTCATTCCACATGTGATAATTCATAGTTTTGATGCCTTCAATGTGAATCTACAATTTTCAGAGTCATGAAAATATAGAAAACTCTTTGAATGAGGTGTGTCCAAACTTTTGGTCTGTACTGTATAGCTATATATATCTATTATTTCATCTATCATATATAATCAAATAATAATCCTATCTCTCCATTATCTATCCATCTGGGGCGGGGGTCACAGGACTAGTCTTTCCACAGCCACCACTAGGGGGAGCAAAACGCCATCAATGCAATAACTGTCTGCGGTGAGCGCCCCCTGGTGGTGACTGCAGGCAGAACTGTACCTTGCATTACGGCCGGGAGGGGGATGGTTTGGACATAAATATATAATTCCCTGTTTTAGGACGTGCTCGATATCTGTGCATCCTCCTCACCCTCTGCTCCAGCAGGGCCCGGCGGATGGACACGCGCTGCTCCAGCTCCTTGATCTCGCGCTCGTGCTGCGCCTCGGTGTGGATCTTGATCTTGCTCTGGTAGGCGTTCAGCAGCTCCAGCTCCTTCTGCAGCTGGATCCGCAGCTCCTGATACTCGGACTCCTGCGTCTCGTCCAGCCGGAGCTGCAGAGACAAGAGGGGCGAGGACAGCATGAAGGGGGCGCAGGCACGCTGGGAGTTGTAGTGCCTCCGGCACGCGGTACGTACGGCCTGTGTGGACAGCATCTCGTTGATGCTGTGGTCGTACTGCTCCGCCAGGATGGCCAGCTTGCGGGTCTGCTCGTCCTTCAGCCTCTTCAGGATGCTCTTGTGCTCGCTCTTCGGGGTGGTCTCCAGCAGGTGGTTGCGCAGGGCCTTGTACTGCCGCGTCTGGATCTTGCAGGTGTCTTGGAACTGACGCTTTATCTGGAGCTCCTTGGACTAGAGATAGAAGTGTATGGAGGGGGAGGAGGGAGAGACAGGTGCAGATGTGGGGGACAAGCCCAGTGCATGATGGGAGACAGGGAGGAAAGGAGAGAATAGGGGTGAAGAGAAGAGATAATCAATCCTTCCTGGGGGTCCACGCACTGCAGATTAGTGCCCCCCGGCCTGTACATTCCACTGACCCCCGAACACTATATACAATGTACAGAGCTGGAGGCAGAGACTATCTCCCATAATGCATTGCAGCAGGCTACGCCCAGACCCAGCAGACAGGAGGCGCCGCGCACCTGAGGAAGCCTCATACACAGACGGGCGAAACCTCCAATGCATCGTTGCCTTTACTTATACTCCAGACACAATCAGAGCTGCAATCCCACCGGATTCTTGTCAACCGCCATATAGTGCCCTGCAGACGTCTACAGCAGGATATGGAGGGTTAATATCAGGTGCCTCGCAGCGGCCCATCCACAAGGAAACGGTGACACAGGAAACGCATACCGAGAGGACAGCGGAGCGATACCGGATGAACGGTGAACGCAGCTCTGGAGGTGAGGGGAGAACAGGGACTATGAATACAGCTCTGGAGGTGAGGGCAGAACAGGGATTGAATGCAGCTCTGGAGGTGAGGGGAGCACCTGGACTGTGCATGCAGCTCTAGAAGTGAAGGGAGTACAGGGACTGTGCATGCAGCTCTGGAGGTGAGGAGAGTACAGGGACTGTGAATGCAGCTCTGGAGGTGAGGTGAGTACAGGGACTGCATGCAGGTCTGGAGGTGAGGGGAGTACAGGGACTGTGAATGCAGCTCTGGAGGTGAGGTGAGGGGAGTACAGGGACTGCATGCAACTCTGGAGGTGAGGGCAGCATAGGGAGTGTGAATGCAGCTCTGGAGGTGAGGGGAGTACAGGGACTGTGCATTCAGCTCTAGAAGTGAGGTGTGTACAGGGACGGTGAATGCAGCTGTGGAGGTGAGGGAAATACAAGAAGCAAATGCAGCTCTGGTTGTAAAGAGAATATAAACGCTTTGAGCGCAGCTCTGGAGGTAACTGCAGCTCTGATTGTGATTAAAGTAACAACAGCTCTGGAGGAGAGTGGTGAAGGAGACACCGCATGAGACGTCCCCGGCAGATTTTGGGTTCCTCTCAGCCGTCATACCCCCCGTTAGCGCAGCGCTTGGCGCCATTAGCCTCTTCCCTGCCTATCAGACACAGCCTTTCCCCCGCAGGTCATCGCCCCGGACACGGCGGATGGTTTATGATGAAAGAAATGACACAAACTGGATGATTTTCATTTCCGGTTTATTACAAACAACGAAAAATAAAACACAAAAAAAAGGAACAGAAATGAAGGGTTTACACTGGAGGGCAACAAAAATATGGAGGAAAAATAATAAAATATATATATATAGGAATTAATAAATAGGTTTAACCTCTTGCTGCCTGCACAGCCTCCTCCAGCAACACAGGGGTTAAACGTTAAATATATATATATATATTTCGTGCTGATAACAGGACGCTCAGCAGATTGTTTGCATTTTACAATGTGGAAGGGGAAGAAATAAATAAAATAAAAACATACAGAAATCGTATGATCAAATTAAAAAGGGCGACGAGCACAAAAAGGGGGTTTTGTTTTGTTTTTTTCTTATCCTGAGTGTGGGGAAGGCTGGTCTCAGGCACAGGAAGGGCTAATAGGCTGCCAAAACGCACCAAGCCACGGAAACCGAGAGGTAATACACAAAACAGCCACAAGGTGTCACCAAAAGCATCAACTGCACAGAGCCGCAGTGCCCAGCACAGCCACCAGAGGTCAGCAGCGCGCACGGACGGCCCAGCGCTGCCACACGCTCCTGAGGGACTACAAGTCCCAGCGAATCTCAGGGAAATCAGATCCGGAGGATGTACAGAGGCGGCCTGTGGGTACAACGAGGCACGGGAGGTCCCCGGGGTAGAGAGATGGATACAGTACTGACCGGGGGGACGTTAACCTCTTCCCTGCCACAGAGACCAGCGTGAGCCCTCGGGAAAAAAGTACAAAACAAAACCACCCTGTTCATGCCGCCCCCTAGTGGTCTGACCCCGTAATACCAAGCTTTGTACATGGCAATGGCGCCGGTTATCAGTGCCGGATGGCGGGTCACGTACGCAAGAACGGGAAGGAGAAACAATGTGCAAAAGGAGGTCGAATAGAATAGTGCAAACCTTCCCGTCGGCCAGAACGGGCGCCATTCCCATGTCCACTCTCCCCCGGTCCACGCACCAAGGCACCTCCCCCGGTCCACGCAGTAAGGGACCTCCCCCGGTCCACGCAGTAAGGGACCTCCCCCGGTCCACGCAGTAAGGGACCTCCCCCAGTCCACGCAGTAAGGCACCTCACGCTGGTGGCCATTGGCTCTCAGCGCCACGGTTTGGGGTTTGTTCTCTTGGCGCCGCTTGCCCTTCCCGCCGACCTTCCCGTGTGAGGCCCCCGCTGCTCCCGGTGCCTCGCCGCCTCCCTCCGCCGCTGCCCCCGGCTCATCAGTCTGGGGATCCGGCTGGGTTTCTCCGCCCTTATGAGTTTCATCTTGGTCATGTACACGAGGGCCGCCGGGGGGAGGACGGTGCAGAGCCGGCGGACCGCCCGCGTCAGGCTGGCGTTCAGGGCCTTTGCTATGTGGGAGGGGGCCCCTGTGAGCCGCTGCCACCATGGCGGCTTGCTGGTCCCGGTGGAGGAGCGGCTGGCCAGCACCGGTATCCGGCTCCGGTAGCCGCCTTTATATGTTTTTGGGAAGAGGTAGAACAGCCCTCCTTCTCCGGCCGCCCCGCAGCGCTGGAGGACCCTGAACAGAGGCTTCGGCAGCCGCAGCAGCGCCCGGAGCCACAGCCGGCGGGATCTTTTCGGCCACCCTTTAAGCCACTGACCGGCCGTCTGACCAAAGGAGCCAGCGGCCAGGAAGATGGAGAGGAAAACCCCGGGGGAGGTGAAGACGCCCACGGCGATGGCCAGGACCGGCACGTAATACAGCCGCAGCCTGTAACTCATGGCCAGCGCGGCCGCGGCCCCCCAGCTCTGCGCCAGCAGCAGGAAGGTGGCGGAGCTCAGAGACAAGGCCCAGCACAGCAGCATGTACCCGCACAGGAGGCTGGCCCCCAGGGTCTCCAGGGCCACCAGCACAGAGTCTAGGAGCGGGCCCGACCTCCAGAGGGTGAGGAGCGCCAGCAGCAGGGGCAGCAGCGACCACGGGCAGAACGGCCGGGAGGCGGCCAGCAGAGTCAGTGCCCCGCAGACGGCGTGACTGGGGAGCGAGGAGGAGACCTGCGGAGGGGCCGCACGCACGGGGGGCTCCGGCAGCCACGCAGAGGACAGCTCGAAGTACGGAGCGTCCGGGTCTGGGCAGCCATCGGCCTCGCTGCGCTCTATGGGTCCCTCCATGTCGGCCTCCTCCTCCTCCTCCTCACTCTCCGAGCTGCAGAGGCTGAACGCGCCTCCCTCTTCCCCCTCCTCTTCCTCCTCCTCCTCCTCCCCAGGCCTTACTTTCAGGCTCTTGGGCTGCTGCCGGACCTCCGCGGCGTGTTTCTGCCGTAGTTCCTGCTCCCGGCGCTTGTTGTACTCCAGCTGGTTGCCCAGCTCGGTCTGGTGCTGCAGGCGGATCAGCTCGCTGCGGGTGTGCTGCAGCATCTGCAGGTGGCGGAACTCCAGCTCCTGCGTGCACTCGTGCTGCCGCAACAGCATCGCGCACTCCAGGTCCCGCTGCGTCTGCTTCTTGTTCAGCTCCTGGGAGGAGAGAGCAGAAGATAATGTGTATGATGCCAGCGACCACAACCCCCCCACCAAGGCAGCCACAACCTCCACCCCCCCCCGCCACAGCAGCCACAACCCTCCCCGCCGGGCCCAAGGTACTCACCTCCCTCAGGAGGTCCTGGTCCAGGTTGTGCCGCGCCAGGAGCATCTTGCGCTTGTACTGCCGACACTGGAGCTCAAAGTATTGGCGCTGCCGGCGTAGCAGATTGGCCTCCTCCTCGGCCTGGTAGTGCTGCATGCTCTCCTTCTGGCGGAGCAGCCACTCCTGCTTCTCCCGCTTCGGGGTGCTCTGGTTTTCCTGCAGCTCCTGAGACACCAACAAGATGAACATTACACACCGGCCTCCCCCCGCGATCAGCGGCCAAAGCTCCGCCAATAACCGGCACCAGGTGACGGCATCAGGGTGAGCGAGGGGTTAAAGCAGCCAAACGGCAGTGCTCACATTCGGGGGGCACCGCGCTAGTGCCACGATCTATGGACTCTGTGCCGCACCCCTCCGGATACGAAACACAGAGCGAAAAGTCCGGGCTCAAGGACATATACTATACAGAAGGGACTATTACACGACCCCCGCAAGGATTGGGGACACAGCGCCTCGTCCCATCCCATAGCACATTGCTCCGTTACCTTTTGCCTCGTCTTGTCCCTTCCCCCTCTTACCTCGTCCCGACTCTTTCCGCCCCTCTCGCCGCATCCCTTCTCCTTCTCCACCCCCTATCGCCTCGTCCCTTCCCCTTCTCTCCCCCCTCGCCTCGTCCCTTCTCCTTTTCTCTCCCCCCTCTCGCCTCGTCCCTTCCCCTTCTCTCCCCCCTCTCGCCTCGTCCCTTCCCCTTCTCTCCCCCCTCTCGCCTCGTCCCTTCCCCTTCTCTCCCCCCCTCTCGCCTTGTCCCTTCCCCACCCCCCTCTCGCCTCGTCCCTTCCCCTTCTCTCCACCCCTCTCGCCTCGTCCCTTCCCCTTCCCCCCCCCCCCCCCCTCGCCTCATCCCTTCTTCTCTCCCCCCATTGTCTCGACCCTTCTTCTCCCCCCTCTGACCTTGTCCCTTCTTCTCTCCCCCCCCTCTCGCCCCGTTCCTTCTCTCCCCATCGACTCGTCCCTTCTCCTCCCTCCCCTCGCCCCGTTCCTTCTCCTTCTCTCCCCCCTCGCTTCTTTCCACTCCTCCTCTTCTTTTTGCTCCTCCCTCACCGTCCTGCCCCATCCCCTTTGCCTCTTTACAACCCCTCGTCACCCTGCTTGTTTCTGTCCCCCCACCTCACCCTGTTCCCCCTTGCCCTGTCCCCTCCGCCTGTTTTTGCCATGCCCTTAAAGGGAACCTGTCATCAGAAATTTAGCTTGAAACCTAAAAGTTTCCCCCTCTGCAGCTCCTGGGCTGCATTCTAGCAAGGTTCCTGTACTTTTTGTGGCCCCTTTTAAACCAAATTAAATACTTTATAAACTTGTACCTTTTTGCTATGTAAATTTTGTAAATCGTCCATGGGGGCGGGCTCTCTGGTGACCGTTGCTGTCCCTCCTGCACATTGACGCCGTCCCCCCACGCGCTCCATTTCATCCATCAGGACGCCGCCCACTGCGCCCGAGGTGCCGCCCACTGCGCCCGAGGTGCCGCCCACGCCAGGATCGCTGGTGACGTGTGTCACAAGCACGAGATTGTGGGCGGCGCTGTGATTGCATCGCAAGTGCCGCCCATAATCTAGTGCACGCGCTTTCCCCCCACTGCCTCCAGCGTTCTGCGCAAGCGCTCGCCGGCCAAATGACCCGACGTCACCTCCTTCCCATCTTACCCTGCAGCAGGGCAAGATGGTAAGGAGGTGACGTCGGGTCATCTGGCCAGCAAGCGCTTGCGCAGAAAGCTGGAGGAAGAGGGGAAAGTGCGGTCACGAGGTTATGGGCGGCACTTGCTGATGACACTCACAGCGCCGCCCATAACCTCGTGCCTGCGCAAAATGTCACCAGCGGTCACACGTGCACACAGTGCACAGTCCCGCTACAGTCGCACAGCGCATGCGCGGGACCACGGGCGCCCAGGGGCGGCGTCCTGAGATATGAAATTCAGCGTTGGGGGGCGGCGGTGTAAATCTGCTGGAGGAACAGCAACGGTCACCAGAGAGCCCGCCCCCATGGATGATTTACAATATTTACATAGCAAAAAAGGTACAAGTTTTTAAAGTATTTAATTTGGTTTAAAAGGGGCCACAAAAAGTACAGGAACCTGCTAGAATCAGCCCAGGAGCTGCAGAGGGGGAAACCTTTAGGTTTAAAGCAAAATTTCTGATGACAGGTTCCCTTTAACCTGTTTTCGCCTTGCCCCCCCCCTCCTCAGCCTGTCTCCCCATTCCGCCATTCCTCAATCCTTCCCCCCACCTCATCTTGTCCCCCCTTTCCGCCGCCCCTCGTCCCCTCTCACCTCCTTCAGCTGCTCCTTGCGGATCTTGTACTGCCGCTTCTGACTCTCCAGCAGGTTGGTCAGCTCCTTCTTCTGCTGGCCGAGGATGTGCTGCTGGAACTTCTTCTCTTCCGTCATGGCGGACTTTGCCTGAGAAGTAAAATCCGTGTTACAACATCCATCCACCATATATCACCCACAAGGTGCAGGTCCTGCCCCCCAAAACACTATCCAGGGACGCTGTGCACTGTCAGCGGGAGAGAGAGCCCGCACCCACCCACAGGGAACCCCAGGGAGCATAGACTGTGTCGCCGCTCCATTATTAGACCCCCTCTTGCGCATAAACCTTTGGGGTAGAAGAGTTCCCACACTGCGCAGCACCGGGCACGACGCAGCACCGGGCAGCACAACACAGCACCAGGCACGACGCAGCACCGGACAGCACAACGCAGCACCAGGCACGACGCAGCACCGGGCAGCACAACGCAGCACCAGGCACGACGCAGGAACGCTTTGCGAGTTTCCATACATCGCGGTCACAGACATCACCTCCTTCTCGAAGATGGCCTGGTGCTTCTTGGTCAGCTTGTCGGTCTCGGCGGTGAAGTTGCTGCGGTGCGCCTCCAGCTCCTTGTCCAGACGCTGCTGATGCTCGTCCAGCTCTGATTTCAGCTTGTTCTCCAGCGCCATCAGCTGCTTCTGGTGCTGCCGGCGCATGCGCTTGTAGCCAGACATCTGCTCCCGTAGGGCCGAGTCCTGCTCATGCTCCTGGATCTGCCGCGTCACCTAAGAGAGACGAAACGCACGTGAGGGACGCAACGACATCACAGACCCCAGAACCCCATCACGGCGGGACCCTCACCAGTGAGGCCGTGCGGATAGTGGCAAAGTGGTCCCTGTTGCGGCAGTACGCCCGTCTTCGAGCGGCCGAGCTCGACTGCTGCGCCTCCATCTCCGGCTGGTACGGATCGTCGTATATGTTGTCGTGAGTCTGGAAAGAAAGCGAAGAGATGAGAGTGAGCTGGGTGTGAACAAGGGGCTACATGGCGGCCGGGATCTGTGGTCTCACCACCCGGCACATCTGTGCCTAGTCCTCCTTGCCATCTAGCCAGACAGTTACACCCCCCCTCCCCCCCGTCATGGTGGCCGAGGTGTGATATCTACCAGTATGGCGGTGAGTCTGCAGACGGTACGTACCGGCAGGCGGTGGATGACGGAGCTGTTGGAGGTCACGGTGTGCTCGCCCTCCTGCATCATGGCCATCTCTCCGCTGTCGTCAGAAGCGTCTGCCAGGCTGTTCACCGAGCTGCTCTGGCTGCTGGCGCTGATGGACATGCTGGGCACGGACTGGCTGCTCTCCATGCTGGTGATTGTGCCCGTGCAGTGGAGAAACTGCTCTGCCTCCTAGGAGAGAGGGAGGACGATGTGACTGTGCCCTCGCCACCCCCGCGCCCTCGCCACCCCCGCGGCAACCCGGGCCCTTGCCACCCTGTGCCCTCGCCACCCCGCGCCCTCGCCCTTGCCACACCGCGCCCTCGCCATCCCCTCGCCATGTGGGCACCTCCGTGGTGACAGGAGGACGTCGCCCTTTGCGCCCCTCACCTCCTCCTCCTCGGTGGTCTCGGTGTTGGGTCCGTTCTGCGTGTCCTGGAAGAGGATCTTCTTCATCTTGCGGTACTGCAGGTTGTCCAGCTCCCTGACGGCGTCTTTTGTGCGCTGGATCAGCTCCATGATGACGGTCTGTGGCCTCTCCCGCTGCAGGAAGCGGTGCTGTAATGAGGGGGAGACGCGGGAGGGGTTATAATCACCAGATATAAAGCCGCGGCCGCGGTCACCGGCGTCTTCACCGACCTTCAGCAGAATGTCTGAGCTCGGCCGATCCTGAGGAATCTTCTGCAGACAGGAATCCACAAAGTTCCGGAAATATTCAGACCTGCGAGACGGACGAAAACAGGAGACAGTCACTGGTGGGGGCTCGCGGCTGTATACCAGCGACACGCCAAGGATGGGAAGCTCGCGCCTGTATACCAGCGACGCGCCGGGGATGGGAAGCTCGCGGCTGTATACCAGCGGCACGCCGGGGATGGGAAGCTCGCGCCTGTATACCAGCGGCACGCCGGGGATGGGAAGCTCGCGGCTGTATACCAGCGACACGCCAAGGATGGGAAGCTCGCGCCTGTATACCAGCGACACGCCAAGGATGGGAAGCTCGCGCCTGTATACCAGCGACACGCCAAGGATGGGAAGCTCGCGCCTGTATACCAGCGACACGCCGGGGATGGGAAGCTCGCGCCTGTATACCAGCGACACGCCAAGGATGGGAAGCTCGCGCCTGTATACCAGCGACACGCCAAGGATGGGAAGCTCGCGCCTGTATACCAACGACACGCCAAGGATGGGAAGCTCGCGGCTGTATACCAGCGACACGCCAAGGATGGGAAGCTCGCGGCTGTATACCAGCGACACGCCAAGGATGGGAAGCTCGTGCCTGTATACCAGCGACCCGCTGGGGATGGGAAGCTCGCGGCTGTATACCAGCGACCCGCCGGGGATGGGAAGCTCGCGCCTGTATACCAGCGACACGCCAAGGATGGGAAGCTCGCGGCTGTATACCAGCGACACGCCAAGGATGGGAAGCTCGCGGCTGTATACCAGCGACACGCCAAGGATGGGAAGCTCGCGGCTGTATACCAGCGACACGCCAAGGATGGGAAGCTCGCGGCTGTATACCAGCGATACGCCGGGGGGGGGGGCTCGCGGCTGTATACCAGCGACACGCCGGGGGGGGGCTCGCGGCTGTATACCAGCAGCATACGATGGTGCAGAGGTTGTCGGGTCGCACTCACCAGTGATTGGACTGCAGGACGGGAGACTCATTCTGGGCGATGTGATATAAGGCACTCATAGCATTCATGTTGAACAGCGGGGGCTTCCTCTCAGCTACGGGGGAACAGGAAACAGTCATCAATACTAAAATCAGACCGATGAGGAATCCCGACTCTTGCAGGATGACGCGCGGTACACCAGTGACCCGGGACGTATCCGCCTGAGGCTGCGGTGTCGTCGAGCATGCCAGCGCCCTGTAGTACACCGGCGGCGGCAGCAGGGGATGCTCTTCCGGGCCCTATCATGCTGAGCGCCCCGGCTCAGGCCACTTACCTAGCTCAATGCTGGTGATCCCCAGGGACCACACGTCCACCTTCCCGTCATACTGCCCCTCGTCCATGGCCAGAATCACCTCCGGAGCCATCCTGAGGAGCAAGCACAGCGCGGGGGGTGATAGAACCACTACAACTCCCAGCCTCCACAATCAGTGCGGTGAGGACCGGGGAAGAAGCCGCTCCACTCACCAGTACGGGGTCCCAACAAAGGAATTAGCTGGAGCCACTATGGAGGCCGAGCCGAAATCCCCCAACTTCACCAACCCCGGCTCTGTCAGGAGGATATTACCGGCCTTCACATCTCTGCAGGAAGAAAGTGAGAGTCAACGGATACAGAGAACGCAGGGAGGTCCTGACAACAAGCAGAACAGCGAGCGACGCTCTGGGGGTACAGCGTGGGGGACGCTCTGGGGGTACAGCGTGGGGGTACAGCGTAGGGGGACGCTCTGGGGGTACAGCGTAGGGGGACGCTCTGGGGGTACAGCGTAGGGGGACGCTCTGGGGGTACAGCGTAGGGGGACGCTCTGGGGGTACAGCGTAGGGGGACGCTCTGGGGGTACAGCGTAGGGGTACAGCGTAGGGGGACGCTCTGGGGGTACAGCGTAGGGGGACGCTCTGGGGGTACAGCGTAGGGGGACGCTCTGGGGGTACAGTGTGGAGGAAGCAGGTGCTCACCTGTGGATCATGTTGTGGGCGTGCAGGTAGGCCAGGCCCTGGAGGGCACCGTGGGTAATAGCAGCAATCTCCACCTCCTGGAGCGGCTTCTTATGCACTATATGTAGAGAGATGACACCGGGTGATCGGATCGCCTCATTACAACTGGATATGACAAATCGCCCCCCCAGACGGACCCCCCCATAATCTGCAGCTCCACGGGACACTCACCCTCCAGGAGGTCGGAGGCGGATCCCAGGCAGTACTCCATCACCAGCTGCAGCAGGAGAAAAGAAAGTCTAATGAGAGTCCGGTCTGGACGGACGGGTGCGGGGGCAGGGGGCGACCGGGAGAAATAGCAAATTATCTGACGCCACCGTTTTATCTTCAAGTCACTGGTGTCCGATCGTCTTAGCTTCGAGTCTTACACTGAACTTCTCGCAATATGAGCCACAGAGGCCCAGGGAAAGGCGGAGAGGAGAGCGGCCGGAGGAGGTCCAAAGAAAGGCGGAGAGGAGAGCGGCCGGAGGAGGTCCAAAGAAAGGCGGAGAGGAGAGCGGCCGGAGGAGGTCCAAAGAAAGACGGAGAGGAGAGCGGCCTGGGGGGGGGGGGCCCGGGAAAGCGCGGCAGCGAGAGCCGCCAGGGGGCCCGGGAAAGCGCGGCAGCGAGAGCCGCCAGGGGGCCCGGGGAAGCGCGGCAGCGAGAGCCGCCAGGGGGCCCGGGGAAGCGCGGCAGCGAGAGCCGCCAGGAGATGCAGAAGAAGGACAGAGGAATGAAGTTCCTAAACCTCTAAGAGGCCGGTGCGGTTCTCTGGGGCACAGGATGGAGGCGGGGGTGTGCGGCAGTGACGCGGGCGGCCGGCGGGGGGCTATTGTGATGGCTTTTTCTGTACACAGTGGCTGCCTCCCACACACGGCAATCAAGGCTCCGCGGACAAGACGGGATGTGAGCGCACACATGAAATTATATGGAGGCCACTCGGATACACACGTGATACAGCTCTGAGCCCATCACCCCTCCACACCACAGGCCACAATCCGTGCAACTCCCCAGCATCTTACCACTGGGGGGCGCCACACACCGCAGCACAAAGGCGCTAAATAAGAGAAAACCTGCGGAGGACGGACTCATGGAATTTTGTGCATTATGAAATTTACAAAGAAAACAGAAGAAAGATCCGAGAAACACGGAAATCACCGAGCGGCCGCACACACCGGCCACCAGCCATCTGCCAGTACCATGCTCCAGAGCTGCACTCACTATTCTGAAGACCTCAGGAGTGGAACACTCAATATATCCAACGTGATGAGAGTCTGAAAAGCGCTGCAACAAGTTATATAGCTTTGTTTTGGTACATGAGAATGTACAGATAGAGGAAAACTACCGCAGCTCAGACGTCTGAGCACAAACCTGCTGACTGTCTCCAACAGCACTCACAAGAATAGTGAGTGCAGCTCTGGAGTATAATACAGGAGGTAACTCAGGATCAGTAATGTAATGTATGTACACAGAGACTGCACCAGCAGAATAGTGAGTGCAGCTCTGGGGTATAATACAGGAGGTAACTCAGGATCAGTAATGTAATGTATGTACACAGAGACTGCACCAGCAGAATAGTGAGTGCAGCTCTGGGGTATAATACAGGAGGTAACTCAGGATCAGTAATGTAATGTATGTACACAGAGACTGCACCAGCAGAATAGTGAGTGCAGCTCTGGGGTATAATACAGGAGGTAACTCAGGATCAGTAATGTAATGTATGTACACAGACTGCAGCAGCAGAATAGTGAGTGCAGCTCTGGGGTATAATACAGGAGGTAACTCAGGATCAGTAATGTAATGTATGTACACAGACTGCAGCAGCAGAATAGTGAGTGCAGCTCTGGGGTATAATACAGGAGGTAACTCAGGATCAGTAATGTAATGTATGTACACAGTGACTGCACCAGCAGAATAGTGAGTGCAGCTCTGGGGTATAATACAGGAGGTTACTCAGGATCAGTAATGTATGTACACAGTGACTGCACCAGCAGAATAGTGAGTGCAGCTCTGGAGTATAATACAGGAGGTAACTCAGGATCAGTAATGTAATGTATGTACACAGTGACTGCACCAGCAGAATAGTGAGCGCAGCTCTGGAGGATAATACAGGAGGTAACTCAGGATCAGTAATGTAATGTATGTACACAGTGACTGCACCAGCAGAATAGTGAGTGCAGCTCTGGAGTGTAATACAGGAGGTAACTCAGGATTAGTAATGTAATGTACACAGTGACTGCACCAGCAGAATAGTGAGTGCAGCTCTGGAGTATAATACAGGAGGTAACTCAGGATCAGTAATGTATGTACACAGTGACTGCACCAGCAGAATAGTGAGTGCAGCTCTGGAGTATAGTACAGGATGTAACTCAGGATCAGTAATGTAATGTATGTACACAGTGACTGCACCAGCAGAATAGTGAGTGCAGCTCTGGAGTATAATACAGGATGTAACTCAGGATCAGTAATGTATGTACACAGTGACTGCACCAGCAGAATAGTGAGTGCAGCTCTGGAGTATAATACAGGAGGTAACTCAGGATCAGTAATGTAATGTATGTACACAGTGACTGCTCCAGCAGAATAGTGAGTGCAGCTCTGGAGTATAATACAGGAGGTAACTCAGGATCAGTAATGTAATGTACACAGTGACTGCACCAGCAGAATAGTGAGTGCAGCTCTGGAGTATAATACAGGAGGTAACTCAGGATCAGTAATGTATGTACACAGTGACTGCACCAGCAGAATAGTGAGTGCAGCTCTGGAGTATAATACAGGAGGTAACTCAGGATCAGTAATGTATGTACACAGTGACTGCACCAGCAGAATAGTGAGTGCAGCTCTGGAGTATAATACAGGAGGTAACTCAGGATCAGTATCGCCCGTGCAGACCGGAGAGCTGTACTCACCCAGGCCGTGTGCTCCCGCAGGTAACATCCTTTATATTCTATAGTGTTGGGATGTCGCAGCTTTTGGAGGAATTTGACTTCTTTGATGATGTCTTGCCATTTCTGCAGCAGTAAGGAGAGGAGTTCAGCAGTCGTGCGGTCGCGTCCCTCTTACCTGCGGTCCCTGGCGGCAGCACCCACCTCATTAGACTGTTTCCCACTATACGACATCTTCTTAATGGCGACGACCTCATTATTCCGGATGTCTCGGGCCTGGAGGGGCAGAGACTCGTGGTTATGTGGTGGTCGGGGGCGATCCTCGCCGGTCCCAGGAGCTGCAGCGCTACTTACAAAATAGACAGCGCCGAAGCTGCCGTGCCCGATCTCCCGCAGGTCGGCAAAGAGTTTTTCCGGGTCATCTTTGAAGAAAAGCTCGGCCACCTCAGGGTCCTTCAGGCTGCCAGCCCGGGCGTTGGACGGCATGACGAGGGCCAGGGGGTACCCCCCGCGGGAAGCCGCCGCCACCACTCTCAATGGAGGACGGACCCACCGAGGCTGCGGGGAGAAGGAGGATTCACTGTGAAAACAGGAAAGGGGGGAGCGCAACAGAGGAAAGGGGGGAGCGCAACAGAGGAAAGGGGGGAGCGCAACAGAGGAAAGGGGGGAGCGCAACAGAGGAAAGGGGGGAGCGCAACAGAGGAAAGGGGGGAGCGCAACAGAGGAAAGGGGGGAGCGCAACAGAGGAAAGGGGGGAGCGCAACAGAGGAAAGGGGGAGGCGCAACAGAGGAAAGGGGGGGGCGCAACAGAGGAAAGGGGGGGGGCGCAACAGAGGAAAGGGGGGGCGCAACAGAGGAAAGGGGGAGCGCAACAGAGGAAAGGGGGAGCGCAACAGAGGAAAGGGGGAGCGCAACAGAGGAAAGGGGGAGCGCAACAGAGGAAAGGGGGAGCGCAACAGAGGAAAGGGGGAGCGCAACAGAGGAAAGGGGGAGCGCAACAGAGGAAAGGGGGAGCGCAACAGAGGAAAGGGGGAGCGCAACAGAGGAAAGGGGGAGCGCAACAGAGGAAAGGGGGAGCGCAACAGGGGAAAGGGGGCAACGGACGAGTGTGGGGAAGCGCAACAGAGGAAAGGGGGCGACGGACGAGTATGGGGGAGCGCAACAGAGGAAAGGGGGAGCGCAACAGAGGAAAGGGGGAGCGCAACAGAGGAAAGGGGGAGCGCAACAGAGGAAAGGGGGAGCGCAACAGAGGAAAGGGGGAGCGCAACAGAGGAAAGGGGGAGCGCAACAGAGGAAAGGGGGAGCGCAACAGAGGAAAGGGGGAGCGCAACAGAGGAAAGGGGGAGCGCAACAGAGGAAAGGGGGAGCGCAACAGAGGAAAGGGGGAGCGCAACAGAGGAAAGGGGGAGCGCAACAGAGGAAAGGGGGAGCGCAACAGAGGAAAGGGGGAGCGCAACAGAGGAAAGGGGGAGCGCAACAGAGGAAAGGGGGAGCGCAACAGAGGAAAGGGGGAGCGCAACAGAGGAAAGGGGGAGCGCAACAGAAGAAAGGGGGAGCGCAACAGAAGAAAGGGGACGACGGACGAGTGTGGGGGAGCGCAACAGGGGAAAGGGGGCGACGGACGAGTGTGGGGAAGCGCAACAGAGGAAAGGGGGCGACGGACGAGTATGGGGGAGCGCAACAGAGGAAAGGGGGAGCGCAACAGAGGAAAGGGGGAGCGCAACAGAGGAAAGGGGGAGCGCAACAGAGGAAAGGGGGAGCGCAACAGAGGAAAGGGGGAGCGCAACAGAGGAAAGGGGGAGCGCAACAGAGGAAAGGGGGAGCGCAACAGAGGAAAGGGGGAGCGCAACAGAGGAAAGGGGGAGCGCAACAGAGGAAAGGGGGAGCGCAACAGAGGAAAGGGGGAGCGCAACAGAGGAAAGGGGGAGCGCAACAGAGGAAAGGGGGAGCGCAACAGAGGAAAGGGGGAGCGCAACAGAGGAAAGGGGGAGCGCAACAGAGGAAAGGGGGAGCGCAACAGAGGAAAGGGGGAGCGCAACAGAGGAAAGGGGGAGCGCAACAGAGGAAAGGGGGAGCGCAACAGAGGAAAGGAGGCATGTGACGCATCACTGCCCTATAAATACCTTTCACCCAGCGGAAAGCCACGGTTAACCCTTCCCCTGCCGTGCACACCACCATCGCTGCGCTGGCCCCTGTCTCGACAGGTGATGCATTAACCCCCGCACTGCCAGCGAGGCTGCATCCAGTGATGGTTGGGGAAATGACAGAGCAGAGGCCCCGCCTCCTCTGCTGACAGCCTTAGTTACAGGTTTACTATTGGTCGTCCCCCGGAGGGGCAGGCACCGGCAGGCAGAGCAGTCAGGTAGTGCCTCCGTCTGCCGCCCCCAGCTCTGCACGGCTGCGACCCCCCGACAGGACGGCCGAGATATCACTGCACCCACCATCACCGGTAATGGGCAGGATCTACCCCTCACCTGCCCCGGTGCATCACAACTAACCCTACACTCACTACCATCCACGGCCCCGACCACTCTCGGCCCCCCCACCGGCTGTCACTGACCAGCCTCGCTCAGAGAACCCGCCAGCAGCGGCCGACCGCCCTCAGCCCCCCCGTTAACACTGACACACCGCCATCAGTCACCTCTGCCACCGGCCCGCCGCCTCCCCTAAAGGCTGCCACCGGCCCGCCGCCGCCTCCCCTAAAGGCTGCCACTGGTGTTGTGAATTTCATCCGAGTGGGTGCTGGTGTGGAGCTCCCTCTGGTGGCCAGGAATGGTAGTGAAGCGGAGTCTGAATCTGTGACTCAAACAGGTGTTGCAGTTAATTGGGAATTGAGTAAGTCCTATTGCAGATCAGCCTAGTGTATTTAGAAAAGCATTTTCTGTTTGGTGGCCGTTTTCTGCTGCTTCTGAAGATGGCTGGGAGTTTTCCCTTCAGTTACTCCCATTTATTCTGTGCCTGAATCTACTCCAGATAAGTTTACTAGATTCTGTGCTGCTGGATTTGCACTTCAGGGCGTTTCTGCTGATTCCATTTTGTTCTGTGTTTTGGTTTCTTGCATGTGAGGATCTGTCTATTTTTGTGAGCTTGCTCCCTGTTCATGTTTGGATTATTTGCACTTTAGAATATTATTTGTTCTGTGATTTTGTTTCTTTCCATTATTTCTGCAGTTCACTTTAAAGTGTCTAGCACAAGAGTACCTGATATAGCGGGGGAAGACCGTGTGGTCTTAGTATTTTTTTTTCCTATCAGGAGTTTGGTAGTTTTTGCAGGGTTTTTTGCTGGCCGCAATCAGTTATCTTTCCTGTCCTGTTGTATCTAGTAAGTAGGGCCTCACCTTTGCTGATCTATATTTTCTGTGTATTGTGTTTTCTTACTTCACACTTGTTGCATGTTGGGGGCTTGCTATTCCTTTGGGGACGGTTCCGAGGCATGTTAGGGTTCTTCATTCTATCTTTGAGGTGTAGCACGTTTCTCCGGCAGTGACTAGGTGTATTAGGAACATCCCACTGCTACTTCTAGTGTTGTCCGATAGTAGGGGATTGCGGTCAGCTTTGTTTCCAACTACTCTTGTGGTATTGATTTTTGATTAATGAGATTTTTTGTGATTGTCCACGGTTACTAAATTATAACACACTGGCCCGCCGCCTCCGCTAAAGGCTGCCACTGGCCCGTAACCCATCTCCCCCCTTCATCTCAGCTGACACTGGCCCGCCACCCTTGCCACCACCCTCGGGCTGCCATTGGTGTCCCGCTGCTCTCAGCCTCCCCCTGGCTGCCACTGGCCCACCGCCCTCAGGCTCCACCAAGGCTGCCACTCACCCGCCGCCCTGAGCAACCGCCACGGCTGCCACTCACCCGCCGCCCTGAGCAACCGCCACGGCTGCCACTCACCCGCCGCCCTGAGCAACCGCCACGGCTGCCACTCACCCGCCGCCCTGAGCAACCGCTACTCACCCGCCGCCCTGAGCAACCGCCACGGCTGCCACTCACCCGCCGCACTGAGCAACTGCCACGGCTGCCACTCACCCACCGCCCTGAGCAACCGCCACGGCTGCCACTCACCCGCCGCCCTGAGCAACCGCCACGGCTGCCACTCACCCGCCGCCCTGAGCAACCGCTACTCACCCGCCGCCCTCAGCAGCCGCCACTCATCCGCCACTCTCAGCTTCCCACCCCCTCCACCTACAGCTTCCCACCCCCCCGCTGCCACTGAACACTGCTTTCAGACCGCCCCAGCTGCCACTGACCCGTTGCCCTCAGTCTCCCCCTCCTCGGCCTCCACTCACCCACTGCTCTCAGCTTACCCCCCCTTCGGCCACCACTCACCCGCTGGCCTCAGCTCCCCCCCCCCCTCGGTTGCCACTGAGCAGCCGCCCTCAGTTTCCACCCAGACGCCACTGACCCGCCGGCCTCCGCTTACCCCCAGCCGCCACTGACCCGCTGCCCTCAGCTTCCCCCCCCCAGACGCCACTGACCCGCCGGCCTCCGCTTACCCCCAGCCGCCACTGACCCGCTGCACTCAGCTTCCCCCCCAGCTGCCAATCTCAGCCTCCCCCCCGGCCGCCACCCTCAGCCACTGCTCCCTTGGTCGCCTCCCCATGGCTGCTCTACCATCACTCCACGGCTGCCACTGAGCCGACAGCTTCAGCCTCCTCACCCCCAGCCATTGACCCGCCGACCTCAGCCTCCCCCCCCAGCCGCCCTCATCCTCCTCTCTGGCCACCACTGACCTGCCGCTCTCAGCCTCATACCCCTGGCCGCCACTGACCCCGCCACTCTTCCTCCCCAGCTGCCACTGACCCCATCACCCTCAGTCTCCCTCCCCAGCTGCAACTGACCCCCAACATCCATCTTCCGGATTTCACACAGACAGTGCTGCACCCAGCAATCAGAACATTCATGTAGCTGCTCCCTGTTATCAGCCATTTAGTTTATCAGGATCAGTGACAAAATGTTCCACAGACCCCTGAAGACCCCTCCAGTACTAAAATAACCTCCAGACATTACATCATATATGACTGATATCAGCTCCAAACACAAGTCCCAGCTAACCTGTACCCTTTGCTATAATCACCGCTATAAAGTGACAATGGCAGTGAGCTTTCTGTGCCGGCGCTGCCCCGTCCATCCCCCTATGGTCGCCTCCACAGGATCACACGGTGTTCATCAGATGCTAAAATAATCGCACCTCCCGAATCACGCCCGATCACTGACGGGCCGAAGACCCCCGAACGCCATAATACAAGAAGGGACGAGCCGACAACAGCGAATCATTGAGGCAGAAGACGAAAGAGAGCAGCGGCCCCGACTGCCGGACCCAGGAGCGAGCCTGCAGTGTAAAGAATGGAGGCGGGCACGGATCAGCCATCACTCCTGAGCAGCAGCTCCGCGACCCCGACTGCCGGACCCAGGAGCGAGCCTGCAGTGTAAAGAATGGAGGCGGGCACGGATCAGCCATCACTCCTGAGCAGCAGCTCCGCGACCCCGACTGCTGGACCCAGGAGCGAGCCTGCAGTGTAAAGAATGGAGGCGGGCACAGCTCAGCCATCACTCCTGAGCAGCAGCTCTCAATACAGTGCCTTGAAAAAGTATTCATACCCTGTGAACTTTTCCACATTACACCCACAAATAAATGTATTTTATTGTGATTTTATCTGATACGAATAATAAGCAGCATCTGAAGGGCAAGGACATTTATTTTTCTAAATATCCTCCAAATATAAATCTGTACCTTGTGGTTTGCATTAGTATTCAGCCCCCGGAGTCAGCACATTGTAGGACCACCTTCCTCTGTATTTTGGGATCTCTTCTCCAGCTTTGCTCACCTAGAGGTGACATTTTCCTCTTCTCTCGCTCGGTGAGGTTGGACGGAGGCGTCTGCGATCGGTGAGGTTGGACGGAGGCGTCTGCGATCGGTGAGGTTGGACGGAGGCGTCTGCGATCGGTGAGGTTGGACGGAGGCGTCTGCGATCGGTGAGGTTGGACGGAGGCGTCTGCGATCGGTGAGGTTGGACGGAGGCGTCTGCGATCGGTGAGGTTGGACGGAGGCGTCTGCGATCGGTGAGGTTGGACGGAGACGTCTGCGATCGGTGAGGTTGGACGGAGACGTCTGCGATCGGTGAGGTTGGACGGAGACGTCTGCGATCGGTGAGGTTGGACGGAGACGTCTGCGATCGGTGAGGTTGGACGGAGACGTCTGCGATCGGTGAGGTTGGACGGAGACGTCTGCGATCGGTGAGGTTGGACGGAGACGTCTGCGATCGGTGAGGTTGGACGGAGACGTCTGCGATCGGTGAGGTTGGACGGAGACGTCTGCGATCGGTGAGGTTGGACGGAGACGTCTGCGATCGGTGAGGTTGGACGGAGACGTCTGCGATCGGTGAGGTTGGACGGAGACGTCTGCGATCGGTGAGGTTGGACGGAGACGTCTGCGATCGGTGAGGTTGGACGGAGACGTCTGCGATCGGTGAGGTTGGACGGAGACGTCTGCGATCGGTGAGGTTGGACGGAGACGTCTGCGATCGGTGAGGTTGGACGGAGACGTCTGCGATCGGTGAGGTTGGACGGAGACGTCTGCGATCGGTGAGGTTGGACGGAGACGTCTGCGATCGGTGAGGTTGGACGGAGACGTCTGCGATCGGTGAGGTTGGACGGAGACGTCTGCGATCGGTGAGGTTGGACGGAGACGTCTGCGATCGGTGAGGTTGGACGGAGACGTCTGCGATCGGTGAGGTTGGACGGAGACGTCTGCGATCGGTGAGGTTGGATGGAGACGTCTGATCGGTGATCTTCCCGTCTTGTCACAGATTCTCGGTGGATTTGGGTCTGGACTGTGACTCGGCCGCTCTCACACAGGAATATGCTCTGATATGAACCCTCCATTGTAGCTCTGCAGGATGATGAGGGTCATTGTCCTGCTGAAGGGTGACCCCACGCCCCGGTCTCACGTCTTCTGCAGCCTCTAACAGATTTTCCTCCAGGATTTATCTCCATCCATCTTCCTATCACCTCTTACCAGCTTCCCTGCCCCTGCTGAAGAAAAGCCTCCCCACAGCAGGATGCAGCCTCCACCATGTGTGACAGTGGGGAGGGGGTTTTAGGAGTGATGTGCAGAGTTAGTTTTATACTACACTTTGCATTTTGCATTTACTCCAAAAAGTTCTCCTTTGGGCTCATCTCGCCAGAGCCCCTTCTGCTCCCTGTACCCTTAACATTTTTTTATTTTTTTTTGCCGCTCTTCCATTCAGGGCAGCCTTGTGGCGTCTACAACTAATAGTCGTCCTGTGGACAGATTCTCCCCCCTCAGCTGTGATCTCTGTGGCTCCTCCAGTCACCATGGGCCTCTCAGCTGCTCCTCTCATTAGTGTGCTCCTTCTTGGGATGTCAGTTTCAGTGGACGGCCATGTCCTGGTCTTGTAGGTTTGAAGTTGTGCCACACTCCTTCCATTTCTGGATGATGGATTGTACAGAGCTCAGTGAGATATTCAGAGATTGGACTATTTATTTATTTATTTTTTTACAACCTTTCCCTGCTTTCCTCCTCTTCTTTATCCCTGACCTGTCTGGTGGGCTCCTTGGTTTTCATGATGCTGTTTTATCCCTGACCTGTCTGGTGGGCTCCTTGGTTTTCATGATGCTGTTTTAGCCCTGACCTGTCTGGTGGGCTCCTTGGTTTTCTTGATGCTGGTTGATCCCTGACCTGTCTGGTGGGCTCCTTGGTTTTCATGATGCTGTTTTATCCCTGACCTGTCTGGTGGGCTCCTTGGTTTTCATGCTGCTGTTTTATCCCTGACCTGTCTGGTGGGCTCCTTGGTTTTCATGCTGCTGTTTTATCCCTGACCTGTCTGGTGGGCTCCTTGGTTTTCTTGATGCTGGTTGATCCCTGATCTGTCTGGTGGGCTCCTTGGTTTTCTTGATGCTGGTTGATCCCTGATCTGTCTGGTGGGCTCCTTGGTTTTCTTGATGCTGGTTGATCCCTGATGTTCTCTCACAGAGCTCTGAGACTTCACAGATCAGCTGTAGTTATATTGAGAGGAAATTACACACAGGAGGAATCAATCTAATTATGTGACTTCTGGAGGCGACTGTAACTCAGGAATTTATTTAGGGGATCAGACTACAGGGGGACGAATACTAATGCACATCACAATTTACAGATTTATAATTTTAAAACAATTAAAAAAAACAGGTGTCATTTCCTTCACTTCAGACTCTTGTACTTTGTGTTGTATCACAAAATCCCAGTAAAATACATGTACGTTTATTGGTGTAATGTGAAAAAAAATGTGGAAAAGTTCACAGGGTATGAATACTTTTTGAAGGCACCATCAGACATAAGACGTCCATGATGGCGTCACCTTCCAGCTCCGGAGGATCCGACAGTAAATCTGTCCCTAAAGTAAGAGTCTAAAGGAAAGGTGACGCCACCGCGACCGCCCGTCCTGCTGTCAGTGAGGACTGGGAAGCCGGGCCAGGAGCGATGTCACAACTGTGTCCTCTCAGCCAATCAGCTTCCAGCATGAAGTCTCACAGACACCCAGAGCTGCAGCTGCATCTCCCCCCTCTCCCTCAGATTCTGATCGTTTAGTAGCAGGAAGGTGATGACTCTCAGGCTCCATCATAGGACCAGACACTTCAGAAGGTGTTCACCATTTTTAAGATTTTTTACATCCTGAAAACATCCAAGGGTCAAATCAGCAGCAGCCGGTGCCCAACGTCCGTGTGTCACGGTCACCGCCTGCGCTGTGTGTAATAGGAGGTTAGATTGTGAGCTCCGGGGTCGGGGATGATGGGAGTAGTGATACATTGTGTGATAGGGGATTAGATTGTGAGCTCCGGGGTCGGGGATGATGGGAGCAGTGATACATTGTGTGATAGGAGATTAGATTGTGAGCTCCGGGGTCAGGGATGATGGGAGCAGTGATACATTGTGTGATAGGAGATTAGATTGTGAGCTCCGGGGTCGGGGATGATGGGAGCAGTGATACATTGTGTGATAGATTAGATTGTGAGCTCCGGGGTCGGGGATGATGGGAGCAGTGATACATTGTGTGATAGAGATTAGATTGTGAGCTCCGGGGTCGGGGATGATGGGAGCAGTGATACATTGTGTGATAGGGGATTAGATTGTGAGCTCCGGGGTCGGGGATGATGGGAGCAGTGATACATTGTGTGATAGGAGATTAGATTGTGAGCTCCGGGGTCGGGGATGATGGGAGCAGTGATACATTGTGTGATAGGAGATTAGATTGTGAGCTCCGGGGTCGGGGATGATGGGAGCAGTGATACATTGTGTGATAGGAGATTAGATTGTGAGCTCCGGGGTCGGGGATGATGGGAGCAGTGATACATTGTGTGATAGGAGATTAGATTGTGAGCTCCGGGGTCGGGGATGATGGGAGCAGTGATACATTGTGTGATAGGAGATTAGATTGTGAGCTCCGGGGTCGGGGATGATGGGAGCAGTGATACACTGTGTGATAGGAGATTAGATTGTGAGCTCCGGGGTCGGGGATGATGGGAGCAGTGATACATTGTGTGATAGGAGATTAGATTGTGAGCTCCGGGGTCGGGGATGATGGGAGCAGTGATACATTGTGTGATAGGAGATTAGATTGTGAGCTCCGGGGTCGGGGATGATGGGAGCAGTGATACATTGTGTGATAGGGGATTAGATTGTGAGCTCCGGGGTCGGGGATGATGGGAGTAGTGATACATTGTGTGATAGGGGATTAGATTGTGAGCTCCGGGGTCGGGGATGATGGGAGTAGTGATACATTGTGTGATAGGAGATTAGATTGTGAGCTCCGGGGTCGGGGATGATGGGAGCAGTGATACATTGTGTGATAGGAGATTAGATTGTGAGCTCCGGGGTCGGGGATGATGGGAGCAGTGATACATTGTGTGATAGGAGATTAGATTGTGAGCTCCGGGGTCGGGGATGATGGGAGCAGTGATACATTGTGTGATAGGAGATTAGATTGTGAGCTCCGGGGTCGGGGATGATGGGAGCAGTGATACATTGTGTGATAGGGGATTAGATTGTGAGCTCCGGGGTCGGGGATGATGGGAGTAGTGATACATTGTGTGATAGGAGATTAGATTGTGAGCTCCGGGGTCGGGGATGATGGGAGCAGTGATACATTGTGTGATAATAGATTAGATTGTGAGCTCCGGGGTCGGGGATGATGGGAGCAGTGATACATTGTGTGATAGGGGATTAGATTGTGAGCTCCGGGGTCGGGGATGATGGGAGCAGTGATACATTGTGTGATAGGAGATTAGATTGTGAGCTCCGGGGTCGGGGATGATGGGAGCAGTGATACATTGTGTGATAGGAGATTAGATTGTGAGCTCTGGGGTCAGGGATGATGGGAGCAGTGATACATTGTGTGATAGGAGATTAGATTGTGAGCTCCGGGGTCGGGGATGATGGGAGTGATAACGGTGGTTACTGTGAGCGGATGGAGATGATGAGACTGGTGTTATTATTGTGTCCCTCTTTTTGGAGAATGAGTCTACAGTGACAGCCAAGATGGCGACACATGCGCCCCGCACCTCGCCGTACAACATCACCCAATTTAGACATTTTTGGGCCGTGCTGCCGGCTCCGGAGGACAGACCGCAGCGGTCACACCGATCACAGCATCTTCTCCAATGCAGCAATACCGGGAGTATGTAACATCAGCCCCCGACAGGGGAACTACATATCCCAGAAGTGAAGGCAGAGAGTGACTGGGCCTCGCCATATCACCTATTTGGGAGGTAAAAACCCTTCAGAGCAGGAAAAGATCACACAACTGTGCGGCCTTCAGAGCTGAAATCTCCCAGCATTCCCTACTTGTTCTGGTGATTTGCATTCTGGGAAGTGCAATCATCCGATGTAGGAAACAATTTGCCCCCATCGGGAGACACCATGTCTGGGGGGGGAGCGGCAGTCTACAAGCTTGCTGACGGTTTCCAGGGGTGAGAGGAACCTCAGGAGCCCCCAGGTTTATAGGGAAGGTCTCTGAGGTAACGGCTGACATTACTGAACCCCACGTCTCTAACATATTCCAGAGCGCAGTACGGAAGGTGAACCTCTACTGGTGGAAGCTGTCATCCCCGCGCCGCGCCATCAGCCCCCGCGCCGCGCCATCAGCCCCCGCGCCGCGCCATCAGCCCCCGCGCCGCGCCATCAGCCCCCGCGCCGCGCCATCAGCCCCCGCGCCGCGCCATCAGCCCCCGCGCCGCGCCATCAGCCCCCGCGCCGCGCCATCAGCCCCCGGAGTCCTACACAATTCAAATCCAGCAAACTTTATGTAACGTGACAGCTCATTTCAGGAAGTAAATTGAGGAATCAGCGGAGGCCAGAAGTCTTCACCCACCTCCATCTACCCGCCCCTCTGCAGCTGCTCTCTGTTATCAGCCACGCCAGGCTGGGACTTACTGGACAAAGAAAGGATCAGAAGAATCCAATCCTGCCCGCTGATGACCTCCTGTCTGATCACATGACCTCCTCAACCAATCACTGGCCTCAGTGGTCACATGACAGACATGTAAACGTCACATGACTCCCAGACAGGACGTCTTCGCTTCCGGGGGGACAGGGAGGGTTGGAGTAGGGGATCTAGGAGACAAGTATGAATCGTTACGTTTTCTTACCACATTCCTTGCTCTTGGCAAAATTTTAAAAAGCCCAAAAACCCTTTAAATTTTCTAATATATGCAAAGACGCCCCCGATCCCCTCTGACTCCGCCGGTACGGATGCCGCAGAGGTAACGGGTAGCTTCCTGCCATTATGAGGCAGATTGTTGCCTTTTGGGGCCCCATACGGACGACTCCAGGGGCCAATTAAAGGGACGGCGCCGTCTTATCGGTCGACGTGACCCCCGTATACCCCCACGTTCATCACTTACCGGAAAGTGTCACCGTGCGGCGGGGTCCTGACCGGTCAGGGGGGCTCTCAGTGGGCGCTCAGCCGGTGCCCGTGGTCTTCCATGGTGGCTCCGTGGGCGATGAGCCCACCGGTCCCGGTAACCGTGGCGATCTCTGAGGACATACGTCTAATGTGAGACTATAGAGCGGCCCCCTATAGTGATGCCCCCCATACAGAGACACAATGTGAGCAGACAGCCCCCAATATGGAGCCTGGTCACCGCTCTCCTCCCCGGGGTGCAGCCTACATGGCCGCATACACCGTGTGTAGAGGTGTCCTCGGTGCGGAGCCCCGGCTCGGTGTCAGTCTGTGGGGAGCATCCTGCAGCCCCCTCCTCCCGTCCTCTCTATACAGCTCGCTGCTCCTCTCCTCCCCCTCCTTTTTTTTTTTTTTTTTTTCTCTCTCCTCTCAGCCCATCCAAGATGGCGAACCGGGCGGGAGCTAAACCGGAAGCTGCTAGGAGTCCGTCCTGAGCATGCGCAGAACAGCGGGGCGTCTACAGAGAAAAGTAAAAGCACTGCGCACGCGCGGACATTGCTCGTCCTGCGGTGTACGCATGCGTGTTATTTTTTTTTTTTTTTTTCAACAAAACTTTAATAGATTGTTTTGTTACAGACACCGAAGCTGTGATTAATCTGTAGGTTTTTGTCGGTTTATTTTTTTTCTCTTTATTCCTCTTCTTTTTCCTTATTTTTTTTGCCATTTTCTGGGGGGACAAGTTGTAACTTTTTAGGGGCGTTATGGGAAAAGAAAAATAAACTTCAAATGGGGTGAAATGGTGAAAACCAAAGCTGCAATTCCACCAATGGGTTTAGTTTCTAAATATTTAGTCTTAAGAATGACCAAGAATGTAAATTGCGGCGGTGGGTGATGGCATTTAAGTACTGCGGCGGTGGGTGATGGCGGTGGCATTTAAGTACTGCGGCGGTGGGTGATGGCGGTGGCATTTAAGTACTGCGGCGGTGGGTGATGGCGGTGGCATTTAAGTACTGCGGCGGTGGGTGATGGCGGTGGCATTTAAGTACTGCGGCGGTGGGTGATGGCGGTGGCATTTAAGTACTGCGGCGGTGGGTGATGGCGGCGTCATTTAAGTACTGCGGCGGTGGGTGATGGCGGTGGCATTTAAGTACTGCGGCGGTGGGTGATGGCGGTGGCATTTAAGTGCTTAAACAGAAGTACCGTGAGCAGTAAAGGGTTAAAGGATTGATAGGGGGGGGGTGAGCCGGGACTGCGGATGACGTTACCTGTAAATGGAAAATCCCTCAAAGTGGATGGAATTATCGATACATACACTGGAGATGAAAATTAGGCTACTTTCACACATCCGGTTTGAGCAGTGCGGCTCAATCCGGCTGTGAAGCCTATGCAACGGATGCGGTGAAAACACCGCATCCTTTGCATAAGTTTTTTACATGCGGCCGGTCCGGTTTTTGCCGCTTGCGGCATGCTACTGAGCATGCGCAGTGGCAAAAACAGCATGCGGCGGCCGGATGCGGTTTTTGCCGCATCGCGCCGCATCCGGCATCCATAGGGATGCATTGGGAAAAGCGCCGCATCGGCCGGATGCGGCGCGATGCGGTTTTTTTTGCCGGAGCAAAAAACGTGCCAGGGAACGTTCCATCCGGCCGCCGCATCGGCTAAATCTGCCGCATGCGGCAAAAACCGGACCGAACGCAAGCCCATGCGGCACAATGCGGCACTAATTAAAGTCTATGCAGGAAAAACGCAACCGGCAGCAAAAAAAAACGGTTGCGATTTTCCTGCAAAGTGCCGGATTGTGCCGCATTGCAAAAGCCGGAGGTGTGAAAGCAGCCTAAGAGAACACACAATTCCCTAAATGTTTGCGGTCGTTGTGTCGTCCTCTGTGATTATCGCCTCACATGAGGAAACTCGCAGGATTTTCTGCTTATTCCATAAACTGAATTTATTGTAACGCAAATAATAAAAATGTAAATGAGATAAATGTAAAAGACACGGATCGCAATTAGAGAACACTCATATCTCCGCAAGTTATTGGTGTTATTCTGCACCTGGTGCTAATTTCCTTCATTATCTGACAAGCCCCATGTAACAGGCTCCTAACTTTCCAGTTTGCACTGACTTTGCCGTTCCAAAGTGACTGAAACCCTCCAGCAGCAGGTTGTCCAGATGAAGGCCAAAGCGGTGACCCTATCAGCCATAGCAAAAGAAGTTGGTGGTTCCAAGTCTGTGATTTTGAGAATTTTGCATCTTTACAACTTTTTCAAGTCCCTAAGAAGGCTGGTCGCCCTCGAAACACAAAGGCAAGGGAGGACAGGATAATGCAGAGAATCTCCTTGGGTAATCTTTTCACCACTACAGCTGGAATTGCCACCAGCTCAGCACTGAACAGGGTAAGGATCTGTCTCGTCATACAGGATCACGACATGTAAGAGCATTTGGACTGAAATCCAACTCTGCAGTGACCTCTCATTAGCAGAAAGAATCTCAAAGCTAGACTCACCTTTGGTGAGGAGCATCTTGTGTGGACAGAGTGTGTTAAGAAGTCAGTGAGAGGTGGTGGAGGAAGGGTCATGGTTTGGGGAATGTTTTCTGCAGCAGAAGTTGGACCTCTCATACAGCTACATGGCAGAGTGAATGCAAGTGTGGATCAGAATCTTCTTCACAACACGCGGCTCCTTACTTGTGTCCATCACTCAATCAGCAGCAATTTCCATGCATGACAAAGCCCCCTGTCACACAGCAAAATGGGGAAAGCAGCTCCTGGAAACAATGCAATGGCCACAACCCAGAGTCCTGATCTAAACCCCATAGAAAACCTCCGGAAAATCCTTGGTGACAAAGTTATGGGCAAGAAACCAACAACAGTCAAAGAACTGTGGAAGAGACTGGAAGAAGAGTGGACCAAAATCCCCCCAGAGCAGTGTTATTATTATTATTATTATTATTTATTTATAGAGCACCATTAATTCCATAGTGCTGTACATGAGAAGGGGGTTACATACAAAATACGTATACAAGTTACAGTAGACAGACTAGTACAGAGGGAAGAGGGCCCTACCCTTGCGGGCTTACATTCTATAGGATTATGGGGAGGAGACAATAGGTGGGGTGTAGGTCAGGCGGCGGCTCCGCACGGTGGTCGGGCGGCAGCTCCGCACGGTGGTCGGGCGGCAGCTCCGCACGGTGGTCGGGCGGCAGCTCCGCACGGTGGTCGGGCGGCAGCGAGTTCATTGTAGATTGTAGGCATTTCTGAACAGATGAGTTTTCAGGTTCCGTTTGAAGTTTGCAAGGGTAGGGGATAGTCTGACGTGTTGAGGCAGCGAGTTCCAGGAGACTGGGGATGCTCGGGAGAAGTCTTGGAGTCGGTTGCGTGAGGAGCGAATGAGAGAGGAGGAGAGGAGGAGATCTTGGGAGGACCGGAGGTGACGTGTTGGAGTGTAGTGGGAGAGTAGTTCGGAGATGTACGGAGGGGAAAGATTATGCACAGCTTTGTAGGTCAGTGTTAGTAGTTTGAATTGGATACGGTGGAAGATTGGAAGCCAGTGGAGGGACATGCAGAGGGGAGAAGCGGGGTGGTATTGAGGAGAGAGGTGGATAAGTCGGGCAGCAGAGTTAAGGATGGACTGGAGAGGGGCGAGCGTGTTGGCAGGGAGGCCACAGAGGAGGATGTTACAGTAGTCGAGGCGGGAGATTATGAGGGCATGCACTAGCATTTTAGTAGATTGCAAATTGAGGAAAGGGCGGATTCTGGAAATATTTTTGAGTTGAAGACGGCAGGAGGTGGTGAGGGATTGGATGTGTGGTATGAAGGATAAGGCAGAGTCAAAGGTCACTCCGAGGCAGCGAACTTTGGGTACTGGCGAGAGCGTGGTGTTATTTATTGTAATAGATAGATCAGGTGGAGAGTGTAGGTGAGACGGAGGAAAGATGATTAGTTCAGTTTTGGCCACATTGAGCTTTAGGAGTGTGAGAGACTAGTGATGTCCTGTGGAAGAGGCTGGAAGAAGAGTGGGCCAAAATCCCCCCAGAGCAGTGTGAGAGACTAGTGATGTCCTGTGGAAGAGACTGGAAGAAGAGTGGGCCAAAATCCCCCCAGAGCAGTGTGAGAGGCCAGTGATGTCCTGTGGAAGAGACTGGAAGAAGAGTGGACCAAAATCCCCCCAGAGCAGTGTGAGAGACTAGTGCTGTCCTGTGGAAGAGACTGGAAGAAGAGTGGGCCAAAATCCCCCCAGAGCAGTGGAGAGACTAGTGATGTCCTGTGGAAGAGAATGGAAGAAGAGTGGGCCAAAATCCCCCCAGAGCAGTGGAGAGACTAGTGATGTCCTGTGGAAGAGAATGGAAGAAGAGTGGGCCAAAATCCCCCCAGAGCAGTGTGAGAGATTAGTGATGTCCTGTGGAAGAGAATGGAAGAAAAGTGGCCAAAATCCCCCCAGAGCAGTGTGAGAGCCTAGTGATGTCCTGTGGAAGAGACTGGAAGAAGAGTGGGCCAAAATCCCCCCAGAGCAGTGTGAGGGACTAGTGATGTCCTGTGGAAGAGACTGGAAGAAGAGTGGGCCAAAATCCCCCCAGAGCAGTGTGAGAGGCTAGTGATGTCCTGTGGAAGAGACTGGAAGAAGAGTGGGCCAAAATCCCCCCAGAGCAGTGTGAGAGGCTAGTGATGTCCTGTGGAAGAGACTGGAAGAAGAGTGGGCCAAAATCCTCCCAGAGCAGTGTGAGAGGCTAGTGATGTCCTGTGGAAGAGACTGGAAGAAGAGTGGACCAACATCCCCCCAGAGCAGTGTGAGAGACTAGTGATGTCCTGTGGAAGAGACTGGAAGAAGAGTGGGCCAAAATCCCCCCAGAGCAGTGTGAGAGGCTAGTGATGTCCTGTGGAAGAGACTGGAAGAAGAGTGGGCCAAAATCCTCCCAGAGCAGTGTGAGAGGCTAGTGATGTCCTGTGGAAGAGACTGGAAGAAGAGTGGACCAACATCCCCCCAGAGCAGTGTGAGAGGCTAGTGATGTCCTGTGGAAGAGACTGGAAGAAGAGTGGACCAACATCCCCCCAGAGCAGTGTGAGGGACTAGTGATGTCCTGTGGAAGAGACTGGAAGAAGAGTGGGCCAAAATCCCCCCAGAGCAGTGTGAGAGGCTAGTGATGTCCTGTGGAAGAGACTGGAAGAAGAGTGGGCCAAAATCCCCCCAGAGCAGTGTGAGAGCCTAGTGATGTCCTGTGGAAGAGACTGGAAGAAGAGTGGGCCAAAATCCCCCCAGAGCAATGTGAGAGACTAGTGATGTCCTGTGGAAGAGACTGGAAGAAGAGTGGGCCAAAATCCTCCCAGAGCAGTGTGAGAGGCTAGTGATGTCCTGTGGAAGAGACTGGAAGAAGAGTGGACCAAAATCCCCCCAGAGCAGTGTGAGAGACTAGTGATGTCCTGTGGAAGAGACTGGAAGAAGAGTGGGCCAAAATCCTCCCAGAGCAGTGTGAGAGACTAGTGATGTCCTGTGGAAGAGACTGGAAGAAGAGTGGGCCAAAATCCCCCAGAGCAGTGTGAGAGACTAGTGATGTCCTGTGGAAGAGACTGGAAGAAGAGTGGGCCAAAATCCCCCCAGAGCAGTGTGAGGGACTAGTGACGTCCTGTGGAAGAGACTGGAAGAAGAGTGGGCCAAAATCCCCCCAGAGCAGTGTGAGGGACTAGTGATGTCCTGTGGAAGAGACTGGAAGAAGAGTGGGCCAAAATCCCCCCAGAGCAGTGTGAGAGGCTAGTGATGTCCTGTGGAAGAGACTGGAAGAAGAGTGGCCAAAATCCCCCCAGAGCAGTGTGAGAGACGAGTGATGTCCTGTGGAAGAGACTGGAAGAAGAGTGGCCAAAATCCCCCCAGAGCAGTGTGAGAGACCAGTGATGTCCTGTGGAAGAGACTGGAAGAAGAGTGGGCCAAAATCCCCCCAGAGCAGTGTGAGGGACTAGTGATGTCCTGTGGAAGAGACTGGAAGAAGAGTGGGCCAAAATCCCCCCAGAGCAGTGTGAGAGGCTAGTGATGTCCTGTGGAAGAGACTGGAAGAAGAGTGGCCAAAATCCCCCCAGAGCAGTGTGAGAGACGAGTGATGTCCTGTGGAAGAGACTGGAAGAAGAGTGGACCAAAATCCCCCCAGAGCAGTGTGAGAGACTAGTGATGTCCTGTGGAAGAGACTGGAAGAAGAGTGGACCAAAATCCCCCCAGAGCAGTGTGAGAGACTAGTGATGTCCTGTGGAAGAGACTGGAAGAAGAGTGGGCCAAAATCCCCCCAGAGCAGTGTGAGAGACTAGTGATGTCCTGTGGAAGAGACTGGAAGAAGAGTGGGCCAAAATCCCCCCAGAGCAGTGTGAGAGGCTAGTGATGTCCTGTGGACGCAGATGTGCTGAAGTCATTCCCAGCGACGGCCGGTGCACGTCCTACTGATTGTGACTGTTGTTACCTGTAGAACATTTACTGATCTCCTATCTCTGTGCTAGTCATTATATACAGGAATATACCGTCATTGCTGGTCTCCAATTATCATGATTACGTTTTGGGCAAAATAAAAGGTTTTATGTTGATAAACTTTGGATATTTTGTGAAACCCTGTTCTAGTTGCATGGTGCGCCCCTTGCAGAAAACAGACTGGTTGTTGTTCCGGAGATCGTCGATACTGCGCACAACCTCATATTGGAGATTCCACGAATTTCAGCTAAAGCAATAGCAGACATCAGGGGGATTTCCCGTGTTTGTGTCATTATCCATGAACATTTGGACATGAGGGACGCGATCTGCAAAGTGGGTCCACAAATGTCTGACAACAGATCAGGGAAGCAGCGAGTGACAACTTTCCGGTCCATTTGTCAGCGTTTTCGGACTGATAAGAACTTCCTGGATTGACCGGTCACTATGGATGAGACCTGGATTTATTTGTACGACCCTGAAAACAAGGAGCAGTCAGAAGAGTGGAGGCACAGTGGTTCTCCTCATCCAAAAAAGTTCAGGGTGCAAAAATCAGCCACTAAGGTGATGGCTTCTGTGTTCTGGGATAAGGAGGGTGTGCTGTTAGTGGACTACCTTCAAAAGGGTTCCACCATCAATGCAAGGTATTATATTGAACTTTTGGACCAATTGAAGGCCAAAAGGTGCGGCAAGCTGTCCAAAGGAATCTTGTTCCTGCAAGACAATGCCTCCGCTCACACTGCACAAGCGACCACAGCAAAACTGGCAGAGCCGGGCTTCCAGCTGGTGACCACCCACCTTATTCACCAGATCTAGCTCCCTCCGACTATCATCTGTGTCCAAACCTGAAGAAACACCTCAAGGTACCACATTTCACACCATTTCTGATGCCATGGCTGCTGTGGCTGGTGTGAGACACAACCGAAATCTTCCTTACTGCTCGGCTTACAGAACGTGGAATACTGATGTAAGAAGTGTGTGACATCAGTGGAGTGTGTGTGGAAGAAATGGAAAGTTTAATCATCCTATCTCGCTTCTTTCTGGGTAAAGCCAAAGACTTATCAGCAGCCCCTCATATACGCAGGCGTCAGGCGATTTCACACTATGTTGCAGTGGCTGTAAGGTTGGCATCCTGTAGGCATGGATAAATAAGACTGTACAAAGTATAATAAAACAAAAAAAAGGGCGTTTAAAATCTTAAAGGCTGAGAATACAGAAATAGCATTGCAGGAGTATAAAGATATCAATAGGCAATGCAAAAAAGAAATCAAACAAGCAAAACTAGCTACTGAAACAAAAATCGCCAATGACATTAAAATAAATCCCAAAATCTTTTATAAATACATTAATGGCAAAAGGAAAACAAAGGATAGTATCGGACCCTTAAAATATAATAACAAGTTAGTTATAGAGGACAAACAAAAGACTGAGATATTAAATAGGCATTTCTCATCTGTATTCACCAAGGAACTGACTGTACCAGGGATCATTCAACAAGTGAAAAATCAAAGTCCACCACCCGATATAATTAATTTAACACAAGATGAAGTACGCCTACGTCTGAGTAAATTAAACATTGACAAATCCCCAGGGCCAGATGGCATTCATCCACGAATATTGAGGGAATTGAGCTCCGTAATCGACAGACCGCTGTATCTCATCTTTTTAGACTCACTTGTAACAGGGTTGGTGCCTCAGGATTGGAGGATTGCTGATGTGGTACCGATATTTAAGAAAGGTTTGAGGGTAGATCCAGGCAGCTACCGTCCAGTAAGCCTGACATCAGTAGTATGCAAAGTTTTTGAGGGCATTTTAAGGGATGACATGCAAAAATATATTGCAGAAAATAATATGATAACTGACAAACAGCATGGATTCATGAAAGATAAGTCGTGTCTAACCAACCTGTTGGGGTTCTATGAGGAGGTAAGTTCAAACCTGGATATTGGTAATGCAGCTGATGTGATTTATTTGGACTTTGCAAAGGCATTTGATACTGTACCACATAATAGCCTTATACTAAAGCTCCAGAAGCAAGGACTAGGGGACACTATATGCAACTGGGTAAGGAATTGGCTAAAAGATAGGAAACAAAGAGTAGTCATAAATGGAACATTCTCTAAATGGGCTATAGTCAGCAGTGGGGGCCGCAGGAATCTGTACTGGGAGCAGTGGGGGCCGCAGGGATCTGTACTGGGAGCAGTGGGGACCGCAGGGATCTGTGCTTGGACTGATTCTTTTTACTCTCTTTATTAATGACCTTGTGGATGGGATTGATAGTACAGTGTCCCTTTGCTGATGACACCAAACTATGTAGGATATTAAAAACTGACCTGGATAGTACAATATTACAAAAAGATCTGGATAAGATGTCAGAATGGGCAGATACTTGGCAAATGAGATTTAATGTTGATAAATGTAAAGTAATGCACCTAGGACGGAGTAATCCTATAGCTGCGTATACATTAAATGGAAGTAAACCCGGGACTACAGAACAGGAGAAGGACTTGGGTATTCTCATTACAAATAAGCTGAGCAGCAGCGCTCAATGTCAGGCAGCAGCTGCTAAAGCAAACAAGATTCTAGGGTGTATAAAAAGAGAGATTAGATCCCGGGATCCCAACGCATTGTTACCCCTCTATAAATCACTTGTAAGGCCACATCTGGAATACGGGATCCAGTTTTGGGCTCCACATTTTAAAAAGGACATTCAGAAGTTAGAGTCAGTTCAAAGGCGGGCAACTAGACTACTACAAGGAATGGAGGCCGCCCGTATGATGAGTAATGGAGGCCGCCCGTATGATGAGTAATGGAGGCCGCCCGTATGATGAGTAATGGAGGCCGCCCGTATGATGAGGAATGGAGGCCGCCCGTATGATGAGGAATGGAGGCCGCCCGTATGATGAGGAATGGAGGCCGCCCGTATGAGGAATGGAGGCCTCCCGTATGATGGCAGATTGAAAAAGTTAGATATGTTTAGCTTAGAAAAAAGACGTCTCAGAGGAGATCTCATTTCTATGTATAAATATATGTGTGGTCAATATAAAGGACTGGCACATGACTTATTTCTTCCGAAGACAGTACTAAGGACCAGGGGGCACTCACTGTGGGGGAAGAAAAGCGATTCCGACAGCTAAACAGGAAAGGGTTCTTTACAGTTAGAGCAGTCAGACTGTGGAATGCGACCACAAGAGGTAGTAATGGCAGATACTATAACAGCTTTATATCACGGCTGGAGGATTTCCTCACTACACAACATTGTTGGTTATAAATGACTTAGTAACTAAATGTAGAACTGGTGGAGGAAGGTGAACTAGATGGACCTAGGGCTTTTTTCAACCTAAGTAACTATGTAACTATGTAACTATGCATGGAGCCCCCCGTACTGTGAGTAGGGTGACATCACCAGCGGGGTCCACGATATCTCAGGACAAGCGTCCATCATCTGTGAGAGAAATCAGTCACCGCTGCTCTGCAGGAAAGATTTTATTTCAACATCCAAAAGGCAATTGAGAACTGAGAAAAGTCACAGTCACAGCGGCCCGGGGGTCCTCATGTCCTTCAGGGGGGAACTCCAGCAGGCACCAACCACCATCAGCAGGAGAGCAAGGAGGAAGCAGATCAGCATCGCAGACAGCAGGCGCCCCGAGACCACCGCACAGTCCTCCTGATGAAGAGCAACACAGCGAGTCACAGCACGTCCCGCAGTGTCAGGGTCATCATCCTGTACCCCCAGTGTCAGGGTCATCATCCTGTACCCCCAGTGTCAATGTCATTATCCTGTACCCCCAGTGTCAGTGTCATCATCCTGTACCCCAAGTGCCACTGTCCTGTCCTGCACCCCGAGTGTCACTGTCCTGTCCTGTCCCCCAAGTGTAACTGTCCTTATACTGCACCCCGAGTGACACTGTCCTGTCCCCCAAGTGTAACTGTCCTGTCCTGTACCCTGAGTGTCACTGTCCTGTCCTGTCCCCCAAGTGTCACTGTCCTTATACTGTACCTCAAGTGTCACTGTCCTGTCCTGTCCCCCAAGTGTCACTGTCCTGTCCCCCAAGTGTAACTGTCCTGTCCTGTACCCCGAGTGTCACTGTCCTGTCCCCCAAGTGTCACTCTCCTTATACTGTACCCAAAGTGTCACTGTCCTGTCCTGTACCCCAAGTGTCACTGTCCTGTCCTGTACCCCGAGTGTCACTGTCCTGTCCCCCAAGTGTCACTGTCCTTATACTGTACCCAAAGTGTCACTGTCCTGTCCTGTACCCAAAGTGTCACTGTCCTGTCCTGTACCCCGAGTGTCACTGTCCTGTCTTGTACCCTGTGTGTGTCCTGTACCCCCAGTGTCACCGTCCTGTCCTGTACCCCAAATTTGTGTCAGTGTCCTGTACCCCGAGTGTCTGTGTCATGTACTCCAAGTATCACTGTCCTGTCCTCCGAATGTCACTGTCCTGTCCCCCGAGTGTGTGTGTCAATGTCCTATCCCCAGAGTGTCACTGTCCTGTCCTGTACCCTCAGTTTCAGTGTCCTGTACCCCAAGTGTGTGTCAGTGTCCTGTACCCCATGTGTCAGTGTCAATATCCTGTCCCCTAAGTGTCAGTGTCCTGTACCCCCAGTGTCATTGTCCTATCCTGTACCCCAAGTGTGTGTCAGTGTCCTGTACCCCATGTGTCAGTGTCATTATCCTGTCCCCTATGTGTCAGTGTCCTGTACCCCGAGTGTGTGTGCAGCGCCTCACCTTGGACATCATGGCTTTCAGCCCCGGGTCTCCTCTGTACTTCAGACTATAACACTCTGAGGGGACGTGGGTTTCGGTCTCCACCACATACAGCTCTGGGGGCAGCCGGTGTCCGCTGGGGGTCACTGCAGAACACTGGAGGGGCGACCTGCAGAGACACGCACTGCGGTGAATGTGCCGTATACCAGTGCACAGTCTGATTGTGCACCTTCATCTTCACACCGGACATACCGGGTATTTCTGTATCGCAGAGGAGAGGCGGCTGCAGAGACTTCGGCTCCACTTATCTCGGCCAGGATGAGGACATCCCATAATCCTACCCTACAGACACCTCCACGAGGCAGCGCGGCGGAGGTCACTCACCACTTCTGCGGTAATACGGACGGAGGACCGGTCACTGTCACACAGAACTTTCCGGAGCACTCGGCGTCACTGTCATTACACTGTGCGGACCACCAGCTGGGGGTCACTGTGATCAGCAGGGGGGAGTCTGTGCCCGGCCCTGCCGAAAAACAAGACGGGGGGACGGAGGCTGTGACTGGGAACCGCGGACACCAGGACACCACAAAATCACAGCCCGGGGCAAAGACAGGTGGATGGTGGCGATGGGGAGGATAGTAGTGGTATTAATGGTTGTGGTGAGAATAGTCGTGGTAGTGATGATGGTGGTGGTGTGGATAGTCGTGGTAGTGATGATGGTGGTGGTGTGGATAGTCGTGGTAGTGATGATGGTGGTGGTGTGGATAGTCGTGGTAGTGATGATGGTGGTGGTGAGGATAGTCGTGGTAGTGATGATGGTGGTGGTGAGGATAGTCGTGGTAGTGATGGTGGTAGTGATGATGATGGTGGTGGTGAGGATAGTCGTGGTAGTGATGGTGGTAGTGATGATGGTGGTGGTGGTGAGGATAGTCGTGGTAGTGATGATGGTGGTGGTGAGGATAGTCGTGGTAGTGATGGTGGTAGTGATGATGATGGTGGTGGTGAGGATAGTCGTGGTAGTGATGGTGGTAGTGATGATGGTGGTGGTGGTGAGGATAGTCGTCGTAGTGATGGTGGTGGTGGTGTGGATAGTCGTGGTAGTGATGGTGGTGGTGGTGAGGATAGTCGTGGTAGTGATGATGATGGTGGTGGTGAGGATAGTCGTGGTAGTGATGATGGTAGTGATGATGATGGTGGTGGTGAGGATAGTCGTGGTAGTGATGATGGTAGTGATGATGATGGTGGTGGTGAGGATAGTCGTGGTAGTGATGATGGTAGTGATGATGATGGTGGTGGTGAGGATAGTCGTGGTAGTGATGGTGGTAGTGATGATGGTGGTGGTGGTGAGGATAGTCGTGGTAGTGATGGTGGTAGTGATGATGGTGGGGGTGGTGAGGATAGTCGTGGTAGTGATGATGGTAGTGATGATGATGGTGGTGGTGAGGATAGTCGTGGTAGTTATGATGGTAGTGATGATGATGGTGGTGGTGAGGATAGTCGTGGTAGTGATGGTGGTAGTGATGATGGTGGTGGTGGTGAGGATAGTCATCGTAGTGATGGTGGTGGTGTGGATAGTCGTGGTAGTGATGGTGGTGGTGGTGAGGATAGTCGTGGTAGTGATGATGATGGTGGTGGTGAGGATAGTCGTGGTAGTGACGGTGGTAGTGATGATGGTGGTGGTGGTGAGGATAGTCGTGGTAGTGATGGTGGTAGTGATGATGATGGTGGTGGTGATGATAGTCGTGGTAGTGATGGTGGTAGTGATGATGGTGGTGGTGGTGAGGATAGTCGTGGTAGTGATGGTGGTAGTGATGATGATGGTGGTGGTGAGGATAGTCATGGTAATGATGATGGTAGTGATGATGATGGTGGTGGTGAGGATAGTCGTGGTAGTGATGGTGGTAGTGATGATGGTGGTGGTGAGGATAGTCGTGGTAGTGATGGTGGTAGTGATGATGGTGGTGGTGAGGATAGTCGTGGTAGTGATGGTGGTAGTGATGATGGTGGTGGTGGTGAGGATAGTCGTGGTAGTGATGGTGGTAGTGATGATGGTGGGGGTGGTGAGCATAGTCGTGGTAGTGATGGTGGTGTTGAGGAGAGCCATAAGATGAAATACTTAATTAACTTCTTGACAAGGGATTGTGGGAAATATGTCGATTTGCCTTACGTAATTCAGGTTTCAGCTCATACACATGATACAGATATAAAGATGGCTGCCATTGCCTGTTTCTCCACACCTTGCCTGGAATGTCCAGATGTAAGAAGATACCATATAAGGGAAGACCCCTGGTCAAGCTAGAAAACATCACAGACCAAACCATCAGCATGGATCCACCAGATGACGTCCCTCTGACGTCCCTCCCATCACCATGGATCCATCCAATGATGTCATAGACCCGCCTACAATGACGCCCACCAATCAGCTCATGGACTAACACATTGTTCGACCCACTGACCAATGAACACATCCGGACATGCCCCTTTGCAAGGTTATATCAGAGCAAGCTCAGTTGTAATAAAGCAGAGCATGGGCTGACTTCTGTCGAGGAAAGATGAAAATCCGACTGTGTCTGATCTCATTTTTCAAGCATGCACTCGACCCACACCAATTAGGCCAGGCAGTAGGCAACTAGTGATCTCTGGTTAAGAGTTCACATTAACAATAATGGCGCCCAACGTGGGGCTCGAACCCAGGACCCTGAGATTAAGAGTCTCATGCTCTACCGACTTAATAGTGGTAATGATGATGGTGGTGGTGAGGATAGTCGTGGTAGTGGTGATGGTGAGGATAGTTGTGGTAGTGGCGGTGGTAGTGATGATGATGGTGGTGGTGAGGATAGTCGTGGTAGTGGTGATGGTGAGGATAGTTGTGGTAGTGGTGGTGGTAGTGATGATGATGGTGGTGGTGAGGATAGTCGTGGTAGTGATGATGGTGGTGGTGAGGATAGTCGTGGTAGTGATGGTGGTGGTGGTGAGGATAGTCGTGGTAGTGATGATGGTGGTAGTGAGGATAGTCGTGGTAGTGATGATGGTGGTGGTGAGGATAGTCGTGGTAGTGATGATGGTGGTAGTGATGATGGTGGTGGTGAGGATAGTCATGGTAGTAATGGTGGTGAGGATAGTCGTGGTAGTGATGATGATGATGGTGGTGAGGATAGTCGTGGTAGTAATGGTGGTGAGGATAGTCATGGTAGTAATAGTGGTGAGGATAGTGACCTTTCATCCTGAGCTGTTCGGCTGTCGCCTGTATCCGGAGGCCGCTGTAGTTCACTGGTGGAGTCAGAGTAACGCCGGCCAGCACAGACACGCTGTCCCGCTCTCCGTCCTCCGGGGCTGATGCAGGTGAGGAGGGGCGGCCGGTCACATTCCTCTGCGGACAGATCGGACTCGCGCTCAGCGCCTGAAGAATTGTATCGAAATCCTGAGAAATACAGAGGAGGAGGTCAGTGTCCGCAGTGTAGGATCACTGCTGCCTGTCAGTGCGCGGACGGTGGCGGCGGTGCAGGATCACTGCTGCCTGTCAGTGCGCGGACGGTGGCGGCGGTGTAGGATCACTGCTGCCTGTCAGTGCGTGGACGGTGGCGGCGTAGGACCACTGCTGCCTGACAGTGAGTGGACGGCGGCGGCGGTGTAGGATCACTGCTGCCTAACAGTGAGTGGACGGCGGCGGCATAGGATCACTGCTGCCTGTCAGTGAGCGGACGGCGGCGGTGTAGGATCACTGCTGCCTGTCAGTGAGCGGACGGCGGCGGTGTAGGATCACTGCTGCCTGTCAGTGAGCGGATGGCGGCTGTGTAGGATCACTGCTGCCTGTCAGTGAGCGGACGGCGGCGGTGTAGGATCACTGCTGCCTGTCAGTGAGCGGATGGCGGCTGTGTAGGATCACTGCTGCCTGTCAGTGAGCGGATGGCGGCTGTGTAGGATCACTGCTGCCTGTCAGTGAGTGGATGGCGGCTGTGTAGGATCACTGCTGCCTGTCAGTGAGTGGATGGCGGCTGTGTAGGATCACTGCTGCCTGTCAGTGAGTGGATGGCGGCTGTGTAGGATCACTGCTGCCTGTCAGTGAGTGGATGGCGGCTGTGTAGGATCACTGCTGCCTGTCAGTGAGCGGATGGCGGCGGGGTGTGGCCTCGGCCGCGTCTCCTCCTTTACCTGAGTAAAATCCGCGTCCTTCACCGGATACGAGCGCAGGTAGATCCCAAAACACAGGAAGGTGATGGCGAGCGTCACCAGGCACAGGAGGAACGTCACTAATGGCGGGTGATGGCGCACGCACAGGCGGAGCCCCGCGCAGCACAGACACGGCATGGCAACATCAACCTGAAGGGTGACAAACAGAGCAAGGAGGTCACGGCTCAGGAATGGACACCGTATCCATGACGATTACTCAAATATATGACCCCACTGCAAATGTGACTGACAGCAGGGAGGGTCAGCAATCACACCGCTGAAGAACTGCAACTCCCAGCATGCCCTGCGGGCACACGTCTTCTCATTACGTTTACACTATTTATAATTCACTTTTGCTGGCTGGGACTTGTAGTCCATCATGACACATATAAACAAGAGTGTGTGGGGCGGGGCTTGTCGCTAAGCATTGTGGGACTTGTGATCTCAGGTGCTGGGTCTCCCATGATGCTCCAGGTCTGGGCCCTGCCCGGAATTCTACCCGCAGCTCTCCCTCCCCGTACCCCCGTGTACGACCACCCTCCGCTGCAGCGCCCCCTCAGGTACCCGGGCTGGCTCCTGCTGTCGGCGCTCTCATGCTCCGCCCGTACAAAGGGTGTGAGCTACAACAAAATGGCGTCCGATAACCAACTGCTACAGAAATCCACGTGTCCAAGGGTTACCATGGAAACTACCAACCGGCCGGCACTCCTAACCCCGGTGTCGCCGTCACTGGGGAGCGCGGCCATATTTATGGTTCCTATGTTTAAAGCTAAAACTCATGGAAGGCAGCAGGAATCAGTGCAGTGTGCGGAGGTCACTACAGCAACCAATCACATCACTGTTTACAGTCACATGCTGATCAAATTGTGAAAGCAACAACGTCATTGGTTGCTAAGAAAACTACATCTGTATCTAATCCTCTCCTGTGTGATACTGTCTGCTGAGCTGTGTATCTAATCCTCTCCTGTGTGATACTGTCTGCTGAGCTGTGTATCTAATCCTCTCCTGTGTGATACTGTCTGCTGAGCCGTGTATCTAATCCTCTCCTGTGTGATACTGTCTGCTGAGCTGTGTATCTAATCCTCTCCTGTGTGATACTGTCTGCTGAGCCGTGTATCTAATCCTCTCCTGTGTGATACTGACTGCTGAGCTGTGTATCTAATCCTCTCCTGTGTGATACTCTCTGCTGAGCTGTGTATCTAATCCTCTCCTGTGTGATACTGTCTGCTGAGCCCTGTATCTAATCCTCTCCTGTGTGATACTGGCTGCTGAGCTGTGTATCTAATCCTCTCCTGTGTGATACTCTCTGCTGAGCTGTGTATCTAATCCTCTCCTGTGTGATACTGACTGCTGAGCTGTGTATCTAATCCTCTCCTGTGTGATACTCTCTGCTGAGCTGTGTATCTAATCCTCTCCTGTGTGATACTCTCTGCTGAGCTGTGTATCTAATCCTCTCCTGTGTGATACTGACTGCTGAGCTGTGTATCTAATCCTCTCCTGTGTGATACTCTCTGCTGAGCTGTGTATCTAATCCTCTCCTGTGTGATACTGTCTGCTGAGCCCTGTATCTAATCCTCTCCTGTGTGATACTGGCTGCTGAGCTGTGTATCTAATCCTCTCCTGTGTGATACTGTCTGCTGAGCCGTGTATCTAATCCTCTCCTGTGTGATACTGGCTGCTGAGCTGTGTATCTAATCCTCTCCTGTGTGATACTGTCTGCTGAGCCGTGTATCTAATCCTCTCCTGTGTGATACTGTCTGTTGAGCCGTGTATCTAATCCTCTCCTGTGTGATACTGTCTGCTGAGCCGTGTATCTAATCCTCTCCTGTGTGATACTGTCTGCTGAGCTGTATCTAATCCCCTCCTGTGTGATACTGTCTGCTGAGCCATGTATCTAATACTCTCCTGTGTGATACTGTCTGCTGAGCCGTGTATCTAATCCTCTCCTGTGTGATACTGGCTGCTGAGCTGTGTATCTAATCCTCTCCTGTGTGATACTGTCTGCTGAGCCGTGTATCTAATCCTCTCCTGTGTGATACTGGCTGCTGAGCTGTGTATCTAATCCTCTCCTGTGTGATACTGTCTGCTGAGCTGTGTATCTAATCCTCTCCTGTGTGATACTGTCTGCTGAGCTGTGTATCTAATCCTCTCCTGTGTGATACTGTCTGCTGAGCCGTGTATCTAATCCTCTCCTGTGTGATACTGTCTGTTGAGCCGTGTATCTAATCCTCTCCTGTGTGATACTGTCTGCTGAGCCGTGTATCTAATCCTCTCCTGTGTGATACTGTCTGCTGAGCTGTATCTAATCCCCTCCTGTGTGATACTGTCTGCTGAGCCGTGTATCTAATCCTCTCCTGTGTGATACTGGCTGCTGAGCTGTGTATCTAATCCTCTCCTGTGTGATACTGTCTGCTGAGCTGTGTATCTAATCCTCTCCTGTGTGATACTGTCTGCTGAGCTGTGTATCTAATCCTCTCCTGTGTGATACTGTCTGCTGAGCCGTGTATCTAATCCTCTCCTGTGTGATACTGTCTGCTGAGCCGTGTATCTAATCCTCTCCTGTGTGATACTGTCTGCTGAGCCGTGTATCTAATCCTCTCCTGTGTGATACTGTCTGCTGAGCCGTGTATCTAATCCTCTCCTGTGTGATACTGTCTGTTGAGCCGTGTATCTAATCCTCTCCTGTGTGATACTGTCTGCTGAGCCGTGTATCTAATCCTCTCCTGTGTGATACTGTCTGCTGAGCTGTATCTAATCCCCTCCTGTGTGATACTGTCTGCTGAGCCGTGTATCTAATCCTCTCCTGTGTGATACTGTCTGCTGAGCTGTGTATCTAATCCTCTCCTGTGTGATACTGGCTGCTGAGCCGTGTATCTAATCCCCTCCTGTGTGATACTGTCTGCTGAGCCGTGTATCTAATCCTCTCCTGTGTGATACTGTCTGCTGAGCTGTGTATCTAATCCTCTCCTGTGTGATACTGTCTGCTGAGCTGTGTATCTAATCCTCTCCTGTGTGATACTGTCTGCTGAGCTGTGTATCTAATCCTCTCCTGTGTGATACTGGCTGCTGAGCTGTGTATCTAATCCTCTCCTGTGTGATACTGTCTGCTGAGCCGTGTATCTAATCCTCTCCTGTGTGATACTGTCTGCTGAGCTGTGTATCTAATCCTCTCCTGTGTGATACTGTCTGCTGAGCCGTGTATCTAATCCTCTCCTGTGTGATACTGTCTGCTGAGCCGTGTATCTAATCCTCTCCTGTGTGATACTGTCTGCTGAGCCGTGTATCTAATCCTATCCTGTGTGATACTGTCTGCTGAGCCGTGTATCTAATCCTCTCCTGTGTGATACTGTCTGCTGAGCTGTGTATCTAATCCCATGGTGTTCCGTCTGCTCTCAGTGGGTTCTGTGAGGACAATGGCGGCCGTTCTGTATTAACCCTTCACCTCTCGGCCCGGTGGTTGCTGTTACCATAGTAACAGAGAGCTGTAATTTTCCCCATAAAGCGCAGACGAGCGGTGCGCGCTGAGACGCTGATTGCTGTTAGTGCTTTTCTATAATGGTGCGTGGGACCGGATGATGGGAGACGCGGGCGAGCAATTCATCCCCGGCCACCGCCGCCGCCGCGCTGCCCCCACTGCTGCCTATTCCCAGTGCAGCCATTTATATCCCCTGTACGGGCGGCAGGAAGCCGTAACCAGGAAGCGATGAGCGCCGAGCGCATCCTGCAGGAACGGGGACACGTGACCGCACCACGGGTGTCACATCCCCGCCGCAACTACTGCATCCTGCCCCCTATAGACGGGAACGGGGTAATGCTCTACACGGACCAGTGTTATAGTAGTTATATTCTTGTATATAGGGGGGCAGTATTATAGTAGTTATATTCTTGTACATAGGGGCAGTATTATAGTAGTTATATTCTTGTACATAGGGGCAGTATTATAGTAGTTATATTCTTGTACATAGGGGCAGTATTATAGTAGTTATATTCTTGTACATAGGGGCAGTATTATAGTAGTTATATTCTTGTACATAGGGGCAGTATTATAGTAGTTCTATTCTTGTACATAGGGGGCAGTATTATAGTAGTTATATTCTTGTACATAGGGGGCAGTATTATAGTAGTTATATTCTTGTATATAGGGGGCAGTATTATAGTAGTTATATTCTTGTACATAGGGGGCAGTATTATAGTAGTTATATTCTTGTATATAGGAGCAGTATTATAGTAGTTATATTCTTGTACATAGGAGCAGTATTATAGCAGTTATATTCTTGTACATAGGAGCAGTATTATAGTAGTTATATTCTTGTACATAGGGGCAGTATTATAGTAGTTATATTCTTGTATATAGGGGCAGTATTATAGTAGTTATATTCTTGTACATAGGAGCAGTATTATAGCAGTTATATTCTTGTACATAGGGCAGTATTATAGTAGTTATATTCTTGTACATAGGGGGCAGTATTATAGTAGTTATATTCTTGTACATAGGGGGCAGTATTATAGTAGTTATATTCTTGTACATAGGGGGCAGTATTATAGTAGTTATATTCTTGTACATAGGGGGCAGTATTATAGTAGTTATATTCTTGTACATAGGGGGCAGTATTATAGTAGTTTTATTCTTGTATATAGGGGGCAGTATTATAGTAGTTATATTCTTGTACATGGGGCAGTATTATAGCAGTTATATTCTTGTACATAGGGGCAGTATTATAGTAGTTATATTCTTGTATATAGGGGCAGTATTATAGTAGTTATATTCTTGTATATAGGGGGCAGTATTATAGTAGTTATATTCTTGTATATAGGGGCAGTATTATAGTAGTTATATTCTTGTACATAGGAGCAGTATTATAGTAGTTATATTCTTGTATATAGGGGGGCAGTATTATAGTAGTTATATTCTTGTACATAGGGGCAGTATTATAGTAGTTATATTCTTGTACATAGGAGCAGTATTATAGTAGTTATATTCTTGTATATAGGGGCAGTATTATAGTAGTTATATTCTTGTACATAGGGGCAGTATTATAGTAGTTATATTCTTGTATATAGGGGCAGTATTATAGTAGTTATATTCTTGTACATAGAGGGCAGTATTATAGTAGTTATATTCTTGTACATAGGGGCAGTATTATAGTAGTTATATTCTTGTACATAGGGGGCAGTATTATAGTAGTTATATTCTTGTACATAGGGGCAGTATTATAGTAGTTATATTCTTGTACATAGGAGCAGTATTATAGTAGTTATATTCTTGTATATAGGGGCAGTATTATAGTAGTTATATTCTTGTACATAGGGGCAGTATTATAGTAGTTATATTCTTGTATATAGGGGCAGTATTATAGTAGTTATATTCTTGTACATAGGGGGCAGTATTATAGTAGTTATATTCTTGTACATAGGAGCAGTATTATAGCAGTTATATTCTTGTACATAGGGGCAGTATTATAGTAGTTATATTCTTGTACATAGGGGCAGTATTATAGTAGTTATATTCCTGTACATAGGGGCAGTATTATAGTAGTTATATTCTTGTACATAGGGGCAGTATTATAGTAGTTATATTCTTGTACATAGGGGCAGTATTATAGTAGTTATATTCTTGTACATAGGGGGCAGTATTATAGTAGCTATATTCTTGTACATAGGAGCAGTATTATAGTAGTTATATTCTTGTACATAGGGGCAGTATTATAGTAGTTATATTCTTGTATATAGGGGGCAGTATTATAGTAGTTATATTCTTGTACATAGGGGGCAGTATTATAGTAGCTATATTCTTGTACATAGGGGCAGTATTATAGTAGTTATATTCTTGTATATAGGAGCAGTATTATAGTAGTTATATTCTTGTACATAGGGGCAGTATTATAGTAGTTATATTCTTGTATATAGGGGCAGTATTATAGTAGTTATATTCTTGTACATAGGGAGCAGTATTATAGTAGTTATATTCTTGTACATAGGGGGCAGTATTATAGTAGTTATATTCTTGTACATAGGGGCAGTATTATAGTAGTTATATTCTTGTATATAGGGGGCAGTATTATAGTAGTTATATTCTTGTACATAGAGGGCAGTATTATAGTAGCTATATTCTTGTACATAGGGGCAGTATTATAGTAGTTATATTCTTGTACATAGGGGCAGTATTATAGTAGTTATATTCTTGTACATAGGGGCAGTATTATAGTAGTTATATTCTTGTACATAGGGGCAGTATTATAGTAGTTATATTCTTGTACATAGGGGCAGTATTATAGTAGTTATATTCTTGTATATAGGGGGCAGTATTATAGTAGTTATATTCTTGTACATAGGGGGCAGTATTATAGTAGCTATATTCTTGTACATAGGGGCAGTATTATAGTAGTTATATTCTTGTCCATAGGGGGCAGTATTATAGTAGTTATATTCTTGTACATAGGGGCAGTATTATAGTAGTTATATTCTTGTACATAGGGGGCAGTATTATAGTAGTTATATTCTTGTACATAGGGGCAGTATTATAGTAGTTATATTCTTGTATATAGGGGGCAGTATTATAGTAGTTATATTCTTGTACATAGGGGCAGTATTATAGTAGTTATATTCTTGTACATAGGGGCAGTATTATAGCAGTTATATTCTTGTATATAGGGGGCAGTATTATAGTAGTTATACTCTTGTACATAGGGGCAGTATTATAGTAGTTATATTCCTGTACATAGGGGCAGTATTATAGTAGTTATATTCTTGTAAAATAGGGGCAGTATTATAGTAGTTATATTCTTGTATATAGGGGGCAGTATTATAGTAGTTATATTCTTGTACATAGGGGGCAGTATTATAGTAGCTATATTCTTCTCCATAGGAGCAGTATTATAGTAGTTATATTCTTGTACATAGGGGCAGTATTATAGTAGTTATATTCTTGTATATAGGGGGCAGTATTATAGTAGTTATATTCTTGTACATAGGGGGCAGTATTATAGTAGCTATATTCTTGTACATAGGGGCAGTATTATAGTAGTTATATTCTTGTATATAGGAGCAGTATTATAGTAGTTATATTCTTGTACATAGGGGCAGTATTATAGCAGTTATATTCTTGTGCATAGGAGCAGTATTATAGTAGTTATATTCTTGTACATAGGGGCAGTATTATAGCAGTTATATTCTTGTATATAGGGGGCAGTATTATAGTAGTTATATTCTTGTATATAGGGGGCAGTATTATAGTAGTTATATTCCTGTACATAGGGGCAGTATTATAGTAGTTATATTCTTGTACATAGGAGCAGTATTATAGTAGTTATATTCTTGTACATAGGGGCAGTATTATAGTAGTTATATTCTTGTACATAGGAGCAGTATTATAGTAGTTATATTCTTGTACATAGGGGCAGTATTATAGCAGTTATATTCTTGTATATAGGGGGCAGTATTATAGTAGTTATATTCTTGTATATAGGGGGCAGTATTATAGTAGTTATATTCTTGTATATAGGGGGCAGTATTATAGTAGTTATATTCTTGTACATAGGAGCAGTATCATAGTAGTTATATTCTTGTACATAGGGGCAGTGTTATAGTAGTTATATTCCTGTACATAGGGGCAGTGTTATAGTAGTTATATTCTTGTACATAGGGGGCAGTATTATAGTAGTTATATTCCTGTACATAGGGGCAGTATTATAGTAGTTATATTCTTGTACATAGGGGGAAGTATTATAGTAGTTATATTCCTGTACATAGGGGCAGTATTATAGTAGTTATATTCTTGTATATAGGGGCAGTATTATAGTAGTTATATTCTTGTACATAGGGGCAGTATTATAGTAGTTATATTCTTGTATATAGGGGCAGTATTATAGTAGTTATATTCTTGTATATAGGGGCAGTATTATAGTAGTTATATTCTTGTATATAGGGGCAGTATTATAGTAGTTATATTCTTGTACATAGGGACAGTATTATAGTAGTTATATTCTTGTATATAGGGGCAGTATTATAGTAGTTATATTCTTGTATATAGGGGGCAGTATTATAGTAGTTATATTCTTGTATATAGGGGCAGTATTATAGTAGTTATATTCTTGTATATAGGGGCAGTATTATAGTAGTTATATTCTTGTACATAGGGGACAGTATTATAGTAGTTATATTCTTGTACATAGGGGGCAGTATTATAGTAGTTATATTCTTGTATATAGGGGCAGTATTATAGTAGTTATATTCTTGTATATAGGGGCAGTATTATAGTAGTTATATTCTTGTACATAGGGGGCAGTATTATAGTAGTTATATTCTTGTACATAGGGGGCAGTATTATAGTAGTTATTCTTGTATATAGGGGCAGTATTATAGTAGTTATATTCTTGTATATAGGGGGCAGTGTTATAGTAGTTATATTCTTGTATATAGGGGCAGTATTATAGTAGTTATATTCTTGTATATAGGGGCAGTATTATAGTAGTTATATTCTTGTATATAGGGGCAGTATTATAGTAGTTATATTCTTGTACATAGGGGGCAGTATTATAGTAGTTATATTCTTGTACATAGGGGCAGTGTTATAGTAGTTATATTCTTGTACATAGGGGCAGTGTTATAGTAGTTATATTCTTGTACATAGGGGGCAGTATTATAGTAGTTATATTCTTGTACATAGGGGCAGTATTATAGTAGTTATATTCTTGTACATAGGGGGCAGTATTATAGTAGTTATATTCTTGTACATAGGGGCAGTATTATAGTAGTTATATTCTTGTACATAGGGGGCAGTATTATAGTAGTTATATTCCTGTACATAGGGGCAGTATTATTGTAGTTATATTCTTGTACATAGGGGGCAGTATTATAGTAGTTATATTCCTGTACATAGGGGCAGTATTATAGTAGTTATATTCTTGTACATAGGGGCAGTATTATAGTAGTTATATTCTTGTACATAGGGGCAGTATTATAGTAGTTATATTCTTGTACATAGGGGCAGTATTATAGTAGTTATATTCTTGTACATAAGGGCAGTATTATAGTAGTTATATTCTTGTATATAGGGGCTGTATTATAGTAGTTATATTCTTGTATATAGGGGCAGTATTATAGTAGTTATATTCTTGTATATAGGGGCAGTATTATAGTAGTTATATTCTTGGACAAAGGGGGCAGTATAATAGTAGTTATATTCTTGGACAAAGGGGGCAGTATTCTAGCAGTTATATTCTTGTATATAGGGGCAGTATTATAGTAGTTATATTCTTGTATATAGGGAGCAGTATTATAGTAGTTATATTCTTGTACATAGGGGGCAGTATTATAGTAGTTATATTCTTGTACATGGGGGCAGTATTATAGTAGTTATATTCTTGTACATAGGAGCAGTATTATAGTAGTTATATTCTTGTACATAGGGGGCAGTATTATAGTAGTTATATTCTTGTACATAGGGGGCAGTATTATAGTAGTTATATTCTTGTACATAGGGGGCAGTATTATAGTAGTTATTCTTGTATATAGGGGCAGTATTATAGTAGTTATATTCTTGTATATAGGGGCAGTATTATAGTAGTTATATTCTTGTATATAGGGGGCAGTATTCTAGTAGTTATATTCTTGTATATAGGGGCAGTATTATAGTAGTTATATTCTTGTATATAGGGGCAGTATTATAGTAGTTATATTCTTGTATATAGGGGCAGTATTATAGTAGTTATATTCTTGTACATAGGGGGCAGTATTATAGTAGTTATATTCTTGTATATAGGGGCAGTATTATAGTAGTTATATTCTTGTATATAGGGGGCAGTATTATAGTAGTTATATTCTTGTATATAGGGGGCAGTATAATAGTAGTTATATTCTTGTACATAGGGGCAGTATTATAGCAGTTATATTCCTGTACATAGGGGCAGTATTATAGTAGTTATATTCTTGTACATAGGGACGGTACTATTAGCAGTAGTATAGTAGTTTGTGGTATCCACAATAGTCGGAGGTTTTGGCTAAAAATCTACGTATTTTTGATTACTAGAGCAGGTAACTCAGCAGGTGGGGCTGATATCGGGCTGGAAAGGTTCATGGTTATTTGTCTCATTAGATGGTCAATTCTTGTGCTATACTCTGTTCTTTTTGATTACCCAGGTGCGGCGGCAGTCAGGGTAATACTTGTGCGGTTGATGACAGCTGTGTAATGACAGCTGGCATCAAGCCCTAAGGTTAGTAACGGAGAGAGATCTCTCAGACATTCCCATTACTAACCCAGCAAGTGTGGAGTTAAAAAAAACATGAAACACTCCTCCATTCACCAATGTATAACTTAAAAATAAATCTTCAAAGTGTCAATGTAATCTAAAGAGATATGTCCCACGACGCCCATCGACTCCTATGGAACTGTGTACCGAGAATGAGTCTCCATAGGATTCGATGGGTGTCATGGGACATTACTCAGATTACGTCAGAGTTTCAAGGATTTCTTTATAATAAATTGGTAATCAAGGGAGTGGGGGGGGGAGGCTTTATTTAAATAAACATTTTCCTGTGGTTTTTTTTTTTTTTAAATTAGGCAAGTAATGGGGGTGTCTGATGCACGCCTCTCCAATACTAACCCCTGGGCTTGATGCCATCGGACATCAACCCCAAAAGTATTAAATCCCGATTGCCACTGCACACGCGTCTGTTATCTGTACTTAAGTCTAAGGACCGAGACGTCTATTTTTTGGACTGAAAGCACTTTATTAAACATTGTTCTGTTTCACTGAGACTGAGCGCAAAGTTTTGATTTAGTTCAGGACAGGATCTGACATGAGCACCACGATCCTGTCTGCAGCCACCACTAGGGGGAGCGCCCTGTATACAGAGATACATGATAAGATTCTGTCTGCAGCCACCACTAGCGGGAGCGCCCTGTATACAGAGATACATGATAAGATCTTGTCTGCAGCCTCCACTAGGGGGAGCTCCCTGTATACAGAGATACATGATAAGATCCTGTCTGCAGCCACCACTAGGGGGAGCTCCCTGTATACAGAGATACATGATAAGATCCTGTCTGCAGTCACCACTAGGGGGAGCTCCCTGTATACAGAGATGCATGATAAGATTCTGTCTGCAGCCACCACTAGGGGGAGCTCCCTGTATACAGAGATACATGATAACATCCTGTCTGCAGCCACCACTAGGGGGAGCTCCCTGTATACAGATACATGATAAGATCCTGTCTGCAGCCACCACTAGGGGGAGCTCCCTGTATACAGAGACACATGATAAGCTCCTGTCTGCAGCCACCACTAGAGGGAGCTCCCTGTATACAGAGATACATGATAAGCTCCTGTCTGCAGCCACCACTAGGGGGAGCTCCCTGTATACAGAGATACATGATAAGACCCTGTCTGCAGCCACCACTAGAGGGAGCTCCCTGTATACAGAGATACATGATAAGATCCTGTCTGCAGCCACCACTAGAGGGAGCTCCCTGTATACAGAGATACATGATAAGATCCTGTCTGCAGTCACCACTAGGGGGAGCTCCCTGTATACAGAGATACATGATAAGATCCTGTCTGCAGCCACCACTAGGGGGAGCTCCCTGTATACAGAGATACATGATAAGATCCTGTCTGCAGCCACCACTAGGGGGAGCTCCCTGTATACAGAGATACATGATAAGATCCTGTCTGCAGCCACCACTAGGGGGAGCTCCCTGTATACAGAGATACATGATAAGATCCTGTCTGCAGTCACCACTAGGGGGAGCTCCCTGTATACAGAGATACATGATAAGAACCTGTCTGCAGCCACCACTAGGGGGAGCTCCCTGTATGCAGAGATACATGATAAGATCCTGTCTGCAGCCACCACTAGGGGGAGCTCCCTGTATACAGAGATACAGGATAAGATCCTGTCTGCAGTCACCACTAGGGGGAGCTCCCTGTATACAGAGATACATGATAAGATCCTGTCTGCAGCCACCACTAGAGGGAGCTCCCTGTATACAGAGATACATGATAAGATCCTGTCTGCAGCCACCACTAGGGGGAGCTCCCTGTATACAGAGATACATGATAAGATCCTGTCTGCAGCCACCACTAGGGGGAGCTCCCTGTATACAGAGATACATGATAAGATCCTGTCTGCAGCCACCACTAGGGGGAGCTCCCTGTATACAGAGATACATGATAAGATCCTGTCTGCAGCCACCACTAGGGGGAGCTTCCTGTATACAGAGATACATGATAAGATCCTGTCTGCAGCCACCACTAGGGAGAGCTCCCTGTATACAGAGATACATGATAAGATCCTGTCTGCAGCCACCACTAGGGGGAGCTCCCTGTATACAGAGACACATGATAAGATCCTGTCTGCAGCCACCACTAGGAGGAGCTCCCTGTATACAGAGATACATGATAAGATTCTGTCTGCAGCCACCACTAGGGGGAGCTCCCTGTATACAGAGATACATGATAAGATCCTGTCTGCAGCCACCACTAGGGAGAGCTCCCTGTATACAGAGATACATGATAAGATCCTGTCTGCAGCCACCACTAGGGAGAGCTCCCTGTATACAGAGATACATGATAAGATCCTGTCTGCAGCCACCACTAGAGGGAGCTCCCTGTATACAGAGATACATGATAAGATCCTGTCTGCAGCCACCACTAGGAGGAGCTCCCTGTATACAGAGATACATGATAAGATTCTGTCTGCAGCCACCACTAGGAGGAGCTCCCTGTGTACAGAGATACATGATAAGATTCTGTCTGCAGCCACCACTAGGGGGAGCTCCCTGTATACAGAGATACATGATAAGATCCTGTCTGCAGCCACCACTAGGGGGAGCTCCCTGTATACAGAGATACATGATAAGATCCTGTCTGCAGCCACCACTAGGGAGAGCTCCCTGTATACAGAGATACATGATAAGATCCTGTCTGCAGCCACCACTAGGGAGAGCTCCCTGTATACAGAGATACATGATAAGATCCTGTCTGCAGCCACCACTAGGGGGAGCTCCCTGTATACAGAGATACATGATAAGATCCTGTCTGCAGCCACCACTAGGGGGAGCTCCCTGTATACAGAGATACATGATAAGATCCTGTCTGCAGCCACCACTAGGGGGAGCTCCCTGTATACAGAGATACATGATAAGATCCTGTCTGCAGCCACCACTAGGGGGAGCTCCCTGTATACAGAGATACATGATTAGATCCTGTCTGCAGCCACCACTAGGGGGAGCTCCCTGTATACAGAGATACATGATAAGATCCTGTCTGCAGCCACCACTAGGGGGAGCTCCCTGTATAGAGATACATGATAAGATCCTGTCTGCAGCCACCACTAGGGGGAGCTCCCTGTATACAGAGATACATGATAAGATCCTGTCTGCAGCCACCACTAGGGGGAGCTCCCTGTATACAGTATAAGGATTCTGGGATAGCTCAGTGCATGTAATACATCCAGTGACCCCAATAATGATATGCATTGAAGACTATGTGCAGTTTGTCCATGTAGGGGATGTGCGGCGCATCCTGATCCCATCTGGGGGAATAACACAGGGTCCAGCGGCAGGAGGGTAATAAAACAGATTTTAATGACAATATCCCCCAGATCTGGCTTTTAACTAATGGCCAGTTTGGGTTTTAGTGCCTCAGCCACAACTTAGCGTGAAAAGGGTTAAAATAAGATGCAGAAAACTGTTTAAAAGAAAGAAGATTAAGATGATGAAGATGAAGGTGCTTAGCGAGTCAGGGGAAAAAAAAAAAGTCAATCTAGTGAGCGTCTTTCTTGGTGGAGAGTCGGTGCCTCGGACCCTCGCCTCGGTGCCTCGGAGCTGCAGGAGGAGGCGCTCGACCTTCATTTGTGGGAGGGAAGGTAATAAAGCATAAAAAGGATCTAAAAGATAAAAATGTCGAAGCGGAGTCTGGAGAGGAAGCGGGATTCTGAGCGAGCGCGCCGCCTGCGCCCACAGCAGAGCGTGGCTGAGGCCAGAGAACGCAGGAGGCAACCGGGCCCCCCCTCTGCGGGAACATCCAGGACTCTCCATCTGACTGGACACTAAGGTGGGGGGGGGCAACAAAAAAATACAAACTAAAAAGATTCTCCAGGAAGTGCCACCTTAACCCCTTCCAGCCCGGAGGTCACAGAGGTGGGTATAAAGCAGTCTCTCGTGGGGCGCGGTATCCTTGGCGCGTCTGGGATGCCGCTCTGCGGACTGAGTGTTGCGTGGGGAAGGTGTTTTTTTTTTGGGGGGGGGGGGGGGGGGGGCTGGAGGGACGGGCCATCGCTCCGGATACAGGGGCTGGGGGGGCTCCGCTCTGTGCATTAACCTTTGCCGTCCATGGTTTCTGCATATACAACTACACGGGAGGGATCTGAAAGAGAAGAGGAACAGTCAGTGACCGAAAAAAGCCCCCGGTCCGTCAACATCACCCTCCTCCACCAATCATACATTGTGTCACTAAATCATTATTAATGCCCAATGTTGTGCACGGAGGAATCCTCCGCCCGATATAAAGCTGTTATAGTGTCGGTCATTACTGCCTCTTGTGGTCGCATTCCACAGTCTGACTGCTCTAACTGTAAAGAACCCTTCCTATGTAGCTGCCGGAATCGCTTTTCTTCCCCCGCAGTGACTGCCCCTGGTCCTTAGTATTGTCTGTGGAAGAAATAAGTCCTGCGCCGTCCTTTATATGGACCACACATGTATTTATACATATGAGATCTCCTCTGAGATGGCTTATTCCTCCTCACCACACGGGCGGGCCTCCACCACCCCCCACCCCACGGGCGGGCCTCCACCACCCCCCACCCCACGGGCGGGCCTCCACCACCCCCCACCCCACGGGCGGGCTTCCACCACCCCCCACCCCACGGGCGGGCCTCCACCACCCCCCACCCCACGGGCGGGCCTCCACCACCCCCCACCCCACGGGCGGGCCTCCACCACCCCCCACCCCACGGGCGGGCCTCCACCACCCCCCACCCCACGGGCGGGCCTCCACCACCCCCCACCCCACGGGCGGGCCTCCACCACCCCCCACCCCACGGGCGGGCCTCCACCACCCCCCACCACACGGGCGGGCCTCCACCACCCCCCACCACACGGGCGGGCCTCCACCACCCCCCACCACACGGGCGGGCCTCCACCACTCCCCACCACACGGGCGGGCCTCCACCACTCCCCACCACACGGGCGGGCCTCCACCACTCCCCACCACACGGGCGGGCCTCCACCACTCCCACCACACGGGCGGGCCTCCACCACCCCCCACCACACGGGCGGGCCTCCACCACCCCCCATCACACGGGCGGGCCTCCACCACTCCCCACCACACGGGCGGGCCTCCACCACTCCCCACCACACGGGCGGGCCTCCACCACTCCCCACCACACGGGCGGGCCTCCACTCCTTGTAATATTTTAGTTGCTGACTTTGAACTGACTAACTCAAAACTGGATCCCATATTCCAGATGTGGCCTTACAAGTGATTTATAGAGGGGGAACAATACGCTGGGATCCCGGGATCTAATCTCTCTTTTTATACACCCTAGAATCTTGTTTGCTTTAGCAGCTGCTGCCTGACATTGATGCTGCTGCTCGGCTGCTTGTACCCAGAATCCCCCGCTCTTTGTGTTCTGTAGTCCGGAGGTTACTTCCATGTAATGTATACACAGTTATAGGATGACTCCGTCCTCGGGGCATTACTCCACATTTATCACATTACATCTCCTGTGTCCAGTGTCTGCCCATTCTGACCTCTTATCCAGATCCTTCTGTAATATTGTATCAAGGTCAGTTTTTAATATCCTACATAGTTTGGTGTCATCAGCAAAGACTGACACTTTCCTATCATTCCCATCCACAAGGTTATTAATAAAGAGATTAAACAGAATCGGTCCTAGCACAGATCCCTGCGGCCCCCACTGCTCCCAGCACAGATCCCTGCGGCCCCCACTGCTCCCAGCACAGATCCCTGCGGCCCCCACTGCTACCAGCACAGATCCCTGCGGCCCCCACTGCTACCAGCACAGATCCCTGCGGCCCCCACTGCTACCAGCACAGATCCCTGCGGCCCCCACTGCTACCAGCACAGATCCCTGCGGCCCCCACTGCTACCAGCACAGATCCCTGCGGCCCCCACTGCTACCAGCACAGATCCCTGCGGCCCCCACTGCTACCAGCACAGATCCCTGCGGCCCCCACTGCTACCAGTACAGATCCCTGCGGCCCCCACTGCTCCTAGCACAGATCCCTGCGGCCCCCACTGCTCCCAGTACAGATCCCTGTGTTCCTCACTGCTCCCAGTACAGATCCCTGCGGTCCCCACTGCTCCCAGTACAGATCCCTGCGGTCCCCACTGCTCCCAGCACAGATCCCCGCGGTCCCCACTGCTCCCAGTACAGATCCCTGCGGTCCCCACTGCTCCCAGTACAGATCCCTGCGGTCCCCACTGCTCCCAGTACAGATCCCTGTGTTCCTCACTGCTCCCAGTACAGATCCCTGCGGTCCCCACTGCTCCCAGTACAGATCCCTGCGGTCCCCACTGCTCCCAGTACAGATCCCTGCGGTCCCCACTGCTCCCAGTACAGATCCCTGCGGTCCCCACTGCTCCCAGTACAGATCCCTGCGGTCCCCACTGCTCCCAGTACAGATCCCTGTGTTCCTCACTGCTCCCAGTACAGATCCCTGCGGTCCCCACTGCTCCCAGTACAGATCCCTGCGGTCCCACTGCTCCCAGTACAGATCCCTGCGGTCCCCCACTGCTCCCAGTACAGATCCCCGCGGCCCCCACTGCTCCCAGTACAGATCCCCGCGGCCCCCACTGCTCCCAGCACAGATCCCTGTGTTCCCCACTGCTCCCAGTACAGATCCCTGCGGTCCCCACTGCTCCCAGCACAGATCCCTGTGTTCCCCACTGCTCCCAGTACAGATCCCTGCGGTCCCCACTGCTCCCAGCACAGACCCTTGCAGTCCCAGTCGCTCCCAGTACAGACCCCTGCGGTGCCCACTGCTGACTATAGCCCATTTAGAGAATGGACCATTTATGACTTTCTTATCTTTTAGCCAATCCCTCACCCATCTGCTTATAGTTTCGCCCGGTCGCGTCTTCTGGAGCTTCATTATACGGCTATTATGTGGCACAGGATCAAATGCCTTTGTAAAGTCCAAATAAATGAAGGTTTGTTACAATGTATCAGCACTGGTTACATAGAAGAATGTATGGGCTGGATACATTGCAACAAACCCTCAGCTCCGAGTATCGCTGAAAGCCGAGCAGAGATCCTAACACAAGGCAGACCCCATACACCGAGGCGGCCATCACTGGCGGACCCGAAGGAGCGACGTGGACGACTCTCAGCACTACCACCCCCATCCTCTTACCTTTCTTGTGTAAGGTCCAGACACGAGTCCATTCTGGGGAGGAAACAAAAAAAATGGAAAAAAACGTGAAAACCTGAACAGAAAGCGATAAAGTCACAGCACAATGTAAGGAGCTGCACTGACACACTGTAACAGAACAGCAGCGGTGCAGACAGGACTGTACAGGAACAATGGCTGCCACCACATCAGGGGTAGATGCCCCCGAACTAGGGGTGTGGGAATGGTGGCTGACAACTTCGAGAGCACAATGCAGCCATACTGGTTGTCAGGATGAATATATCCGCAGCTGGCCTGGAGCGGAGACTCTCGGTGGTCTGAAGCCCGCGCGCCCCCCACACGCAGCGTCCGGTCCCCCTCGCACTAGTTTGCAGCGCTCACCTTGCAGGCTGTAGGTGACCATGGCTTCCCAGTCTTTCGGATTCTCCATGGTGGTCACCTCGGGGTCGGCTCCTTCTATATAGAAGCCATGGGACAGACGCACCAGAGCCGTCACCGGAGGGGCTTTGTCCGGGTCACCGCCGCCGCCTTCCACCCCTCCGGGGGTCCCCTCTTGCAGCTCCCTCGCCTCGGGCGGCACCGCCTGACCGGCTCCGGGTTCATTAATAAAGGATAACCCCCACTCGTTCTGGAAAATGGCCCCCAGGTTCTCCTGGCTGACGGGGGACGGTGGGGAGGAGGAGAGGGAGGAGCAGGAGGAGGAGGACAGGGAGCCGGCGTGCAGCGCGGCGGCGTCGCCCTGTGCAGCGTTCAGCAGGCAGTTGGGGAGGGTAGTTGAGGTGCGGAGGGCAGAGCTGGGCACCAGTCCTTTGCCGTCCAGGTTCTCCTTCACCTTGCTGGCGTAGCTGATTTTTGGCAGCGTCCTGGCGCTGCTGCTGTCGACAGGAAAGACGGGCAGCGGCTTGAAGAGCAGCCAGCTGTCTGCGGCCGCCTCCTTCTCCGCCGGGGGAGAGGGCTGGCGAGACACGCTTTTGCTTTTGTCCCCGGCCGTCTGCTCAGGCCTCATATCCGCACAGGGGGTCTCTGTGGAGTTTAAGGCTTCGCGGTTCCTGGGGCGTTGGGTGTGGGGCCCCCCTCCGGGCCGGGGCACCCACGCTTTACGTTTTCCATCCCGGTATTGGCTCTCATAGTCCCAGTAGCCTTTGCGGTGTCCGGAATAAGAAGTGCGGTGGTGGTGATGGTGGTGTGTGGGGTAGTAATTGGGGTGGTACTGGGACGGGGGTGGTGGTCTCTGGAGCCCTCGGCCGGAGGAGTCTTTCTCGCAGCCTCGCAGGTGACGGAGGTTCAGGGAGTTGGAGGGGCTGAGGGGGACGCTCTCCTCGGTGCGGCCGGCCAAAGCCTCGATCTCCGGACCAAAGCCGTTCGAGTCCCAGGAGCCTGAAACGGAAGAGAAGAAAATTAATAGAGACCCCTGAATACAGGACAGCGGGGGGCATTATACACAGCTGACCCCCAGTCACTATTAAGTGTTCACTAGAGTGGGGGGCCCTGAATGAAGACCACCGAACAAGACTCATCACAGCCGCGGGATTGATACAACGTATCCATGTTATGTCACCTAACTCCAGACTGACACAGTGTAACAAAGCTGCAGCACAGGCTTGTTCTGGGGGGACTCCCTGGGGTGCAGGGGTACTGCCTCAGACGGGTGGTATTCCTCGGGGGTGGGGGGGGGGGGGGGGGGGGAGATTCCCTGGGGTGGGGGAAGATTCCCTGGGGTGGGGGAAGATTCCCTGGGGTGGGGGAAGATTCCCTGGGGTGGGGGAAGATTCCCTGGGGTGGGGGAAGATTCCCTGGGGTGGGGGAAGATTCCCTGGGGTGGGGGAAGATTCCCTGGGGTGCAGGGGTACTTCCATAGATGGGTGGGAGTCCCTGGGGTGCAGGGGTATTGCCTCAGACGGGTGGGATTCCCTGGGGTGTAGGCGTGGGAGGGGGGGGGGGGGGGGAGATTCCCTGGGGTGCAGGGGTACTTCCTCAGATGGGTGGGATTCCCTGGGGTGGGGGGAGATTCCCTGGGGTGCAGGGGTACTTCCTCAGACTGGTGGGATTCCCTGGGGTGGGGGAGATTCCCTGGGGTGCAGGGTACTTCCTCAGACTGGTGGGATTCCCTGGGGTGGGGGAGATTCCCTGGGGTGGGGGGGTACTTCCTCAGACGGGTGGGATTCCCTGGGGTGGGGGAGATTCCCTGGGGTGCGGGGGGTACTTCCTCAGACTGGTGGGATTCCCTGGGGTGGGGGAGATTCCCTGGGGTGGGGGGGTACTTCCTCAGACGGGTGGGATTCCCTGGGGTGGGGGGAGATTCCCTGGGGTGGGGGGGTACTTCCTCAGACGGGTGGGATTCCCTGGGGTGGGGGAGATTCCCTGGGGTGCGGGGGTACTTCCTCAGACGGGTGGGATTCCCTGGGATGGGGGAGATTCCCTGGGGTGCAGGGGTACTTCCTCAGACAGGTGGGATTCCCTGGGGTGGGGGAGATTCCCTGGGGTGCGGGGGTACTTCCTCAGACGGGTGGGATTCCCTGGGGTGGGGGAGATTCCCTGGGGTGCGGGGGTACTTCCTCAGACAGGTGGGATTCCCTGGGGTGGGGGAGATTCCCTGGGGTGCAGGGGTACTTCCTCAGACTGGTGGGATTCCCTGGGGTGCAGGGGTACTTCCTCAGACTGGTGGGATTCCCTGGGGTGCAGGGGTACTTCCTCAGACAGGTGGGATTCCCTGGGGTGGGGGAGATTCCCTGGGGTGCAGGGGTACTTCCTCAGACTGGTGGGATTCCCTGGGGTGCAGGGGTACTTCCTCAGACAGGTGGGATTCCCTGGGGTGGGGGAGATTCCCTGGGGTGCAGGGGTACTTCCTCAGACGGGTGGGATTCCCTGGGGTGGGAGGAGATTCCCTGGGGTGCAGGGGTACTTCCTCAGACGGGTGGGATTCCCTGGGGTCCCCCCTCCGGTTGGGGGCTGTACTCCCGCACAGTACGTTGTGTAACCCCACGCTGTGCAGACTCCGCCGGCTGCGCTCAGCTCCACCCCGGAAGCTGCAGAACCATACGTTACCCAAGAGCACAGGGGGCAGCTGATGCCCAAAATACGGAGTGGGGGGAGGAAACATCACCGCACCAAGATATAGGATATAAGGAGCAGCACCTATCCCCCCCCCCTTCAATATAGGGAGCAGCACCTATCCCCCCCCTTCAATATAGGGAGCAGCAACTATCCCCCCCCTTCAATATAGGGAGCAGCAACTATCCCCCCCCCCTTCAATATAGGGAGCAGCAACTATCCCCCCCCTTCAATATAGGGAGCAGCAACTATCCCCCCCCCTTCAATATAGGGAGCAGCAACTACCCCCCCCCTTCAATATAGGGAGCAGCACCTATCCCCCCCCCTTCAATATAGGGAGCAGCACCTATCCCCCCCCCCTTCAATAAATGGAGCAGCACCTATCCCCCCCCCCCCTTCAATATAGGGAGCAGCACCTATCCCCCCCCCCCCCTTCAATATAGGGAGCAGCACCTATCCCCCCCCCCTTCAATATAGGGAGCAGCACCTATCCCCCCCCCCTTCAATATAGGGAGCAGCACCTATCCCCCCCCTCAATATAGGGAGCAGCACCTATCCCCCCCCCCCCTTCAATATAGGGGGCAGCACCTATCCCCCCCCTCAATATAGGGAGCAGCACCTATCCCCCCCCCTTCAATATAGGGGGCAGCACCTATCCCCCCCCCCCCTTCGGTATATGGGGCAGCGTCTACCCCCCCCCCCCTCGGTATATGGGGCAGCGTCTACCCCCCCCTCTCCCCTGTGTACAGGGGCAGTGTATCCCCCCCCTCTCCCCTGTGTACAGGGGCAGTGTATCCCCCCCCTCTCCCCTGTGTACAGGGGCAGTGTATCCCCCCCCCCTCTCCCCTGTGTACAGGGGCAGTGTATCCCCCCCCCCTCTCCCCTGTGTACAGGGGCAGTGTATCCCCCCCCCCTCTCCCCTGTGTACAGGGGCAGTGTATCCCCCCCCCCTCTCCCCTGTGTACAGGGGCAGTGTATCCCCCCCCCCTCTCCCCTGTGTACAGGGGCAGTGTATCCCCCCCCCCTCTCCCCTGTGTACAGGGGCAGTGTATCCCCCCCCCCTCTCCCCTGTGTACAGGGGCAGTGTATCCCCCCCCCCTCTCCCCTGTGTACAGGGGCAGTGTATCCCCCCCCCCTCTCCCCTGTGTACAGGGGCAGTGTATCCCCCCCCCCTCTCCCCTGTGTACAGGGGCAGTGTATCCCCCCCCCCTCTCCCCTGTGTACAGGGGCAGTGTATCCCCCCCCCCTCTCCCCTGTGTACAGGGGCAGTGTATCCCCCCCCCCTCTCCCCTGTGTACAGGGGCAGTGTATCCCCCCCCCCTCTCCCCTGTGTACAGGGGCAGTGTATCCCCCCCCCCTCTCCCCTGTGTACAGGGGCAGTGTATCCCCCCCCCCTCTCCCCTGTGTACAGGGGCAGTGTATCCCCCCCCCCTCTCCCCTGTGTACAGGGGCAGTGTATCCCCCCCCCCTCTCCCCTGTGTACAGGGGCAGTGTATCCCCCCCCCCTCTCCCCTGTGTACAGGGGCAGTGTATCCCCCCCCCCTCTCCCCTGTGTACAGGGGCAGTGTATCCCCCCCCCCTCTCCCCTGTGTACAGGGGCAGTGTATCCCCCCCCCCTCTCCCCTGTGTACAGGGGCAGTGTATCCCCCCCCCCCTCTCCCCTGTGTACAGGGGCAGTGTATCCCCCCCCCCTCTCCCCTGTGTACAGGGGCAGTGTATCCCCCCCCCCTCTCCCCTGTGTACAGGGGCAGTGTATCCCCCCCCCCTCTCCCCTGTGTACAGGGGCAGTGTATCCCCCCCCCCCTCTCCCCTGTGTACAGGGGCAGTGTATCCCCCCCCCCTCTCCCCTGTGTACAGGGGCAGTGTATCCCCCCCCCCTCTCCCCTGTGTACAGGGGCAGTGTATCCCCCCCCCCCTCTCCCCTGTGTACAGGGGCAGTGTATCCCCCCCCCCCTCTCCCCTGTGTACAGGGGCAGTGTATCCCCCCCCCCTCTCCCCTGTGTACAGGGGCAGTGTATCCCCCCCCCCTCTCCCCTGTGTACAGGGGCAGTGTATCCCCCCCCCCTCTCCCCTGTGTACAGGGGCAGTGTATCCCCCCCCCCTCTCCCCTGTGTACAGGGGCAGTGTATCCCCCCCCCCTCTCCCCTGTGTACAGGGGCAGTGTATCCCCCCCCCCTCTCCCCTGTGTACAGGGGCAGTGTATCCCCCCCCCCTCTCCCCTGTGTACAGGGGCAGTGTATCCCCCCCCCCTCTCCCCTGTGTACAGGGGCAGTGTATCCCCCCCCCCTCTCCCCTGTGTACAGGGGCAGTGTATCCCCCCCCCCTCTCCCCTGTGTACAGGGGCAGTGTATCCCCCCCCCCTCTCCCCTGTGTACAGGGGCAGTGTATCCCCCCCCCCTCTCCCCTGTGTACAGGGGCAGTGTATCCCCCCCCCCTCTCCCCTGTGTACAGGGGCAGTGTATCCCCCCCCCTCTCCCCTGTGTACAGGGGCAGTGTATCCCCCCCCCCTCTCCCCTGTGTACAGGGGCAGTGTATCCCCCCCCCCTCTCCCCTGTGTACAGGGGCAGTGTATCCCCCCCCCCTCTCCCCTGTGTACAGGGGCAGTGTATCCCCCCCCCCCTCTCCCCTGTGTACAGGGGCAGTGTATCCCCCCCCCCTCTCCCCTGTGTACAGGGGCAGTGTATCCCCCCCCCCTCTCCCCTGTGTACAGGGGCAGTGTATCCCCCCCCCCTCTCCCCTGTGTACAGGGGCAGTGTATCCCCCCCCCCTCTCCCCTGTGTACAGGGGCAGTGTATCCCCCCCCCCTCTCCCCTGTGTACAGGGGCAGTGTATCCCCCCCCCCTCTCCCCTGTGTACAGGGGCAGTGTATCCCCCCCCCCTCTCCCTGTGTACAGGGGCAGTGTATCCCCCCCCCTCTCCCCTGTGTACAGGGGCAGTGTATCCCCCCCCCTCTCCCCTGTGTACAGGGGCAGTGTATCCCCCCCCCTCTCCCCTGTGTACAGGGGCAGTGTATCCCCCCCCCTCTCCCCTGTGTACAGGGGCAGTGTATCCCCCCCCCTCTCCCCTGTGTACAGGGGCAGTGTATCCCCCCCCCTCTCCCCTGTGTACAGGGGCAGTGTATCCCCCCCCCTCTCCCCTGTGTACAGGGGCAGTGTATCCCCCCCCCTCTCCCCTGTGTACAGGGGCAGTGTATCCCCCCCCCTCTCCCCTGTGTACAGGGGCAGTGTATCCCCCCCCCTCTCCCCTGTGTACAGGGGCAGTGTATCCCCCCCCCCTCTCCCCTGTGTACAGGGGCAGTGTATCCCCCCCCCTCTCCCCTGTGTACAGGGGCAGTGTATCCCCCCCCCTCTCCCCTGTGTACAGGGGCAGTGTATCCCCCCCCCTCTCCCCTGTGTACAGGGGCAGTGTATCCCCCCCCCTCTCCCCTGTGTACAGGGGCAGTGTATCCCCCCCCCTCTCCCCTGTGTACAGGGGCAGTGTATCCCCCCCCCCTCTCCCCTGTGTACAGGGGCAGTGTATCCCCCCCCCTCTCCCCTGTGTACAGGGGCAGTGTATCCCCCCCCCTCTCCCCTGTGTACAGGGGCAGTGTATCCCCCCCCCTCTCCCCTGTGTACAGGGGCAGTGTATCCCCCCCCCTCTCCCCTGTGTACAGGGGCAGAGTATCCCCCCCCCTCTCCCCTGTGTACAGGGGCAGTGTATCCCCCCCCTCTCCCCTGTGTACAGGGGCAGAGTATCCCCCCCCCCTCTCCCCTGTGTACAGGGGCAGTGTATCCCCCCCCCCTCTCCCCTGTGTACAGGGGCAGTGTATCCCCCCCCCTCTCCCCTGTGTACAGGGGCAGTGTATCCCCCCCCCCTCTCCCCTGTGTACAGGGGCAGTGTATCCCCCCCCCTCTCCCCTGTGTACAGGGGCAGTGTATCCCCCCCCCCTCTCCCCTGTGTACAGGGGCAGTGTATCCCCCCCCCCTCTCCCCTGTGTACAGGGGCAGTGTATCCCCCCCCCCTCTCCCCTGTGTACAGGGGCAGTGTATCCCCCCCCCCTCTCCCCTGTGTACAGGGGCAGTGTATCCCCCCCCCCTCTCCCCTGTGTACAGGGGCAGTGTATCCCCCCCCCCCTCTCCCCTGTGTACAGGGGCAGTGTATCCCCCCCCCCTCTCCCCTGTGTACAGGGGCAGTGTGTCCCCCCCCCCTCTCCCCTGTGTACAGGGGCAGTGTATCCCCCCCCCCCTCTCCCCTGTGTACAGGGGCAGTGTATCCCCCCCCCCTCTCCCCTGTGTACAGGGGCAGTGTATCCCCCCCCCTCTCCCCTGTGTACAGGGGCAGTGTATCCCCCCCCCTCTCCCCTGTGTACAGGGGCAGTGTATCCCCCCCCCTCTCCCCTGTGTACAGGGGCAGTGTACCCCCCCCCTCCCCTGTGTACAGGAGCAGTGTACCCCCCCCCGTGTGCACGCCTCCCCTCTTCCCGCGTCTCCCCCCGCTCACCTGTCTTGGGGCGGCTGCGGTTCAGCTGGTTCATGTCGTGCTCGCTGGGGCTCAGGCGCTCCTTCCTCCGGCTCACTGGGCCCTCCCGCGGGTTACTGTTCTCATCCTGGGCCAGGTGCTCCTTGTGCATAATAATCACGGCGCGGGGCTCGGGAGGAAGAAGACTCCGGGAAAATGGAGGCGAAGGCGGCGATAACGGACGAGGAGAACGAGGAAGAGCGAAGCCCCGGACAGCGAGAACCTCACCCACACAGCGGCAGCAGGAAGAGACAGAGCCGCCCGCTCCGGCCCGGAGGAGGAGCTTGTCCGGGCGGGGTTACGTCGTGCAGGAGGCCTGGGCGCGTCATACGTGACGGTGCGTGCGTCGCCAGCAGGAGCCGGCGCCATATTGTTGGTGGGAAAATATCTGTCGCATTATGTGGCAGGGCTCATTCAGACCGTTCAGTTCCGCCCGTCCCGTTCAGTTCCGCCCGTCCCGTTCAGTTCCTCCCGTCCCGTTCAGTTCCTCCCGTCCCGTTCAGTTCCGCCTCCGCCTGTCCCAATCAGTTCCTCCTGTCCCCGGTCAGTTCCGCCTGTCCCATTCAGTACCACCTGTCCCATTCAGTACCACCTGTCCCGTTCAGTACCACCCGTCCCGTTCAGTTCCTCCTGTCCCGTTCAGTTCCTCCTGTCCCGTTCAGTACCACCCGTCCCGTTCAGTTCCTCCCGTCCCGTTCAGTTCCACCCGTCCCGTTCAGTTCCACCCGTCCCGTTCAGTACCACCCGTCCCGTTCAGTTCCTCCCGTCCCGTTCAGTTCCGCCCGTCCCGTTCAGTTCCGCCCGTCCCGTTCAGTTCCGCCCGTCCCGTTCAGTTCCTCCCGTCCCGTTCAGTTCCTCCCGTCCCGTTCAGTTCCTCCCGTCCCGTTCAGTTCCGCCCGTCCCGTTCAGTTCCGCCCGTCCCGTTCAGTTCCTCCCGTCCCGTTCAGTTCCTCCCGTCCCGTTCAGTTCCTCCCGTCCCGTTCAGTTCCTCCCGTCCCGTTCAGTTCCTCCCGTCCTGTTCAGTTCCGCCTCCGCCTGTCCCAATCAGTTCCTCCTGTCCCCGGTCAGTTCCACCCGTCCCGTTCAGTACCACCTGTCCCATTCAGTTCCACCCGTCCCGTTCAGTACCACCTGTCCCATTCAGTACCACCTGTCCCATTCAGTTCCACCCGTCCCGTTCAGTACCACCTGTCCCATTCAGTACCACCTGTCCCATTCAGTTCCTCCCGTCCCGTTCAGTTCCACCAGTCCCGTTCAGTTCCTCCTGTCCCATTCAGTTCCACCCGTCCCGTTCAGTACCACCTGTCCCATTCAGTTCCACCCGTCCCGTTCAGTACCACCTGTCCCATTCAGTACCACCTGTCCCATTCAGTTCCTCCCGTCCCGTTCAGTTCCACCAGTCCCGTTCAGTTCCGCCTCCGCCTGTCCTGTTCAGTTCCGCCTGTCCCCGGTCAGTTCCGCCTGTTCCCATTCAGTTTCGCCTCCGCCTGTCCCGTTTAGTTCCTCCTGTCCCGATCAGTTACGCCTGTTCTGTTCAGTTCCTCCTGTCCCGTTCAGTTCCACCTGTCCTGTTCATTTTTTCCTCCGCTTGTCCCATTCAGTCCCGCCTGTTCCGTTCAGTTCCTCCCGTCCCGTTCAGTTCCTCCTGTCTCGTTCAGTTCCTCCTGTCCCGTTCAGTTCCTTCTGTCCCGTTCAGTTCCTCCTGTCCCGTTCAGTTCCTCCTGTCTCGTTCAGTTCCTCCTGTCCCGTTCAGTTCCTTCTGTCCCGTTCAGTTCCTCCTGTCCCGTTCAGTTCCTCCTGTCCCGTTCAGTTCCTCCTGTCCCGTTCAGTTCCTCCTGTCTCGTTCAGTTCCTCCTGTCCCGTTCAGTTCCTCCTGTCCCGTTCAGTTCCTCCTGTCTCGTTCAGTTCCTCCTGTCCCGTTCAGTTCCTCCTGTCCCGTTCAGTTCCTCCCGTCCCGTTCAGTTCCTTCTGTCCCGTTCAGTTCCTCCTGTCCCGTTCAGTCCCTCCTGTCCCGTTCAGTTCCTCCTGTCCCGTTCAGTTCCTCCTGTCCCGTTCAGTTCCTCCCGTCCCGTTCAGTTCCTCCCGTCCAGTTCCGCCCGTCCCGTTCAGCTCTGCCCGTCCCGTTCAGTTGTGCCTCCGCCTATCCCGTTCAGTTCCTCCTGTCCCGTTCAGTTCCTCCTGTCCCGTTCAGTTCCTCCTGTCCCGTTCAGTTCCTCCTGTCTCGTTCAGTTCCTCCTGTCCCGTTCAGTCCCGCCTGTCCCGTTCAGTTCCTCCTGTCCCGTTCAGTTCCTCCTGTCCCGTTCAGTTCCTCCTGTCCCGTTCAGTTCCTCCTGTCCCGTTCAGTTCCGCCCGTCCCGTTCAGCTCTGCCCGTCCCGTTCAGTTGTGCCTCCGCCTATCCCGTTCAGTTCCGCCTATCCCGTTCAGTTCCTCCCGTCCCGTTCAATTCCGCTCGTCCCGTTCAGTTCCGCCCATCCTGTTCAGTTCCGCCTGTCTCGGCAAGACTGGGCCAAAAAGTATCTTAAAAGCTCTGTTACACGCAACAACATCGCTAACCAGATATCGCGGGGGTCACGGAATTCGTGACTCACATCCGGCGTCGTTAGCGACGTCGTTGCATGTGACGCCTACGAGTGACCGCTAACTGTCAGAAAAACGGCAAAAATCGTTGATTGCTGACACGCCGTTCCTTTCCCAAATATTGTTGCTGATTTTTTTTATTATAGTACAGTTGGAATAAATCTGTGAATTTGCGCTTTTTATATGATGCATGCCATTTTCAGATGGTGCTGGCTCCCCTCTCTCTCTGTTATGACTGGAGTTATGCTACATTTTTCTGGTGGCAGGTCACCACCATGCTATGCACTCCTGATCTTGGTTTGTCTCGTGGCTGGTCACCACCGTGCTATGCACGCCTGATCTTGGTTTGTCTGGTGGCTGGTCACCACCGTGCTATGCACGCCTGATCTTGGTTTGTCTGGTGGCTGGTCACCACCGTGCTATGCACGCCTGATCTTGGTTTGTCTGGTGGCTGGTCACCACCATGCTATGCACCCCTGATCTTGGATTGTCTGGTGGCTGGTCACCACCATGCTATGCACGCCTGATCTTGGTTTGTCTGGTGGCAGGTCACCACCGTGCTATGCACCCCTGATCTTGGATTGTCTGGTGGCTGGTCACCACCATGCTATGCACGCCTGATCTTGGTTTGTCTGGTGGCTGGTCACCACCATGCTATGCACGCCTGATCTTGGTTTGTCTGGTGGCAGGTCACCACCGTGCTATGCACCCCTGATCTTGGATTGTCTGGTGGCTGGTCACCACCATGCTATGCACCCCTGATCTTGGATTGTCTGGTGGCTGGTCACCACCGTGCTATGCACCCCTGATCTTGGATTGTCTGGTGGCTGGTCACCACCATGCTATGCACCCCTGATCTTGGTTTGTCTGGTGGCTGGTCACCACCGTGCTATGCACCCCTGATCTTGGTTTGTCTGGTGGCTGGTCACCACCATGCTATGCACGCCTGATCTTGGTTTACAATGTATTCCTCCTGTTGGTAGCTGTTCACATTCAGTTGCCTCATCCTTTCCACAGGCAATGCTAATTAAGCACCATTCTTGGATCTGGTCCGCCTTTATCAATGGTTGCTGTCTGGCACTGGGAGGGTCAGTTCTGATATAGTCCTGGTATGTGCAGAGCTTGCTCCACATGCTGGGACCTGGGCTGGCCTCTATCCATAATTGCCTCTATTGCAACATAGAAGCGGCTATATACAGGTTACAGGTATGTGTGCTCCATTATGGTTCTGCTTTTAATTTTATCTAGGAGGCCGCATGGCACATGAAATACAGAATATAGAGTAGGACCCCCCTATTGAGATTTGCCGTGACGTTGGCAGGGGTGGCTCAAAGAATTGATCAATTATTTGCTAAAAATCTCATTTTTTTATTATAGTACAGTTGGAATAATCTGTGAATTTGCACTTTTTATATGATGCATGCCATTTTCAAATCGTGCTGGCTCCTTTTTCTCATTTTGGACGCAGGTTGTTTGTCGTTCCTGAGGCAGCACACATCGCTACGTGTGACACCCCGGAAACGGCGAACACAGCTTACCTGCGTCCTGCGGCAACGAGGTGGGAGTGACGTTAATGCGGCTCCTCTCCGCCCCTCCGCTTCTATTGGTGGCCTGCTGTGTGATGTGCGCATGACAGGGGCGGGTCCGATCACTAGCAATGTTGCAGCATGTAAAGCGGCCTTAAGACTGATTTTTCACAGGTTTTATGGACTGATGAAATGAGAGTGACTCTTGATGGGCAGATGGATGGGCCAGAGGCTGGATCAGTAAAGAGAGCTCCACTCCGACTCAGACGCCAGCAAGGTGGAGGTGGGCACTGGTATGGGCTGGGATCAGCAAAGATCAACTTGTGGGACCTTTTCGGGTTGAGGATGGAGTGAAGCTCAACTCCCAGACCTACTGCCAGTTTCTGGAAGACAACTTCTTCAAGCAGTGGTACACGAAGAAGTCGCTATCGTTCAAGAAAAACATGATTTTCATGCAGGACAATGCTCCATCACATGCATCCGACTACTCCACAGCGTGGCTGGCCAGTAAAGGTCTAAAAGATGAAAAAATAATGACATGGCCCCCTTGTTCCCCTGATCTGAACCCCATAGAGAACCTGTGGTCCCTCATAAAATGTGAGATCTACAGGGAGGGAAAACAGTCACCTCTGGGAGCAGTGTCTGGAGGCTGTCGTGTCTGGAGGCTGTGGTGTCTGGAGGCTGTGGTGTCTGGAGGCTGTGGTGTCTGGAGGCTGGGGTGTCTGGAGGCTGTGGTGGCTGGAGGCTGCGGTGTCTGGAGGCTGTGGTGGCTGGAGGCTGTGGTGTCTGGAGGCTGTGGTGTCTGGAGGCTGTGGTGTCTGGAGGCTGTGGTGTCTGGAGGCTGTGGTGGCTGGAGGCTGTGGTGGCTGGAGGCTGTGGTGTCTGGAGGCTGTGGTGGCTGCTGCATGCAATGTTGATCGTAAACAGATCAAGCAATGACAGAATCTATGGATGGTGGCTGCTGAGGGTCATCAGAAAGAAAGGGGGCGATATTGGGCACTTTTTTGGGGTTTGTTTTTGCATGTCAGAAATGTTTATTTCTAAATTTTGTGCAGTTATATTGGTTTACCTGGTGGCAATAAACAAGTGAGATGGGAATAAAAAAATCCTCTAAAATACAACTTGTCTAATCATTCTGCACACGGTGTATACGGAATGGTTGTCACACGGATGAATCCTTGAAAAAACAGGACCATTTTTAGCAGACCACAAAAACGGAACAGTCATGCGAATGTAGCCTAAGAAGAACAGCAGCTATGTGACCACAACACAGGACGATAATGTACAAAATATGTGCATATATATATATATATATATATTTCAAATAAGAAGGAATGGCGGCAACTCACTGGTGAAGATTATTGGCATGTTTATTGCATAATCTGCGGCAAGATTACAGCATACACGGGGAGGGGGGAGTGCAGGGACGACGGCTGTTTCGCACCGTAGCAGCAATATTTGAAATTTATACCTGCATCCTGGCAGAGCACCACAGAGACCGGCTGGAGGTCCGTGACCCACGTGAAAACCACAAACCCGTCAGTACACACCTGGGTTCGCAGTGCCTAGCTCCCTTCTTTTATGGTTGTATATATATATATACAGCAAGGCTTGGATTTTTCAGCCTTTTCCCACATTTCAGGCTTCAAACATAAAGTGTTAATGTTCTGGTAAAGAATCAACAACAAGTGACACAATTGTGAAGGTGAACGAAATGTATTGCTTATTGTAAACTTTTTTTTTTTTTTTTTAAATAATAAACTGAAAATTGAGACTGGGCCGGAGATTTGTCTTCCAACAAGACAGTGATCCCAAACATAAAGCACAATCTACAGTGGAATGGTTCACAAATAACCGTATCCAGGTGTTAGAATGGCCAAGTCACAGCCCAGACCTGAACCCAATAGAGAATCTGTGGAAAGAGCTGAAAACTGCTGTTCACAAACGCCTCCATCCAACCTCACTCAGCTCCAGCTGTTTACAAAGGAAGAATGGGCGAGAATTTCACCTCTCCATGTGCAAAACTGATAGACCCATACCCCAAGAGACCGCAGCTGTAATCACAGCAAAAGGGGGCGCTACAAAGTATTCACTTACAGGGGATGAATAATATTGCACGCCACAATTTTCAGTTATTTTTTTTTTTTAAAGTTAAAATAAGCAATAAATTTCGTTCAACTTCACAATTGTGTCCACTTGTTGTTGATTCTTCACCAGAACATTAACATTTTTATCTTTATGTTTGACGCCTGAAATGTGGGAAAAGGTTGAAAAAAATCAAGGGGGCGAATACTTTCGCAAGGCACTGTGTGCAGAATATACAGAATATACCGACTATATATACAGAATATACCGAGTATACAGTGTGTCCACCCATATCCTGTCCACCGCCATTATCTTGAGAACGGCGGTAGCTATATGCATAGAAGTGGTGTCTAGGGATAGTAAAGTAGCCATGCAATGAAACCCCCTATAGTGCCACCTGGTGGAAAACAATGGAGTTAGCATTTTTATCTCGAAAACAGAACGAGATAGAAAAAAAAAAGTGAATTACAAAGTTTTGGGCATCATCAATTCAATACGAAGCGACACCTTGCACAGAAATGCTATGATTAAAAGGTGTAACACTCACAAGGCTGCGGACGTGAAGCGAAACCTCATGGAGACCTCCTACAAGTCATTGGGTATGGGGCTGTGTGGCCTCCGCTCACCTGACCTGACCCCATTGGACTTCTTTCTGTGAGGTCACATCAAACAGCAGGTGTATGCGACCCCTCCACTAACATTGCAGGACCTACGACCACGTATCACAGATGCTTGTGCAAACGTGTCACCTACCATATTGGACAACGTGCAGCAAGATACAGTATGCTGTGCAGAGGCCAGATGTGCATTGCAGCCAGATACAGTATGCTGTGCAGAGGCCAGATGTGCATTGCAACTGACGGGGGCCACTAATGAGCGCCATTTGCGTGACCAGCATTCAATGTTTTGGGGGGTCATGGGTTTCATGTCATAGCATTTCTGTGCAAGGTGTGGATTCGTATTGAATTGATGAGGCCCAAAACTTTGTAATTCACTTTTTTTCTCTATCTTGTTCCATTTTCGAGATAAAAATGACAACTCCGTTGTTTTCCACCAGGTGGCGCTATAGGTGGTTTCATTGCGTAGCGCATGGCTACTTTACTATACCTAGACACCACTTCTATGCCTTTAGCTGCCGCCGTTCTCAAGTTACTGGCGGTCGACAGGATATGGGTGGCCACACTGTATATAGGTGCTGTGTATACAGGATATGGGTGGACACACTGTATATAGGTGCGGTGTATACAGGATATGGGTGGACACACTGTATATAGGTGCGGTGTATACAGGATATGGGTGGACACACTGTATATAGGTGCGGTGTATACAGGATATGGGTGGACACACTGTATATAGGTGCTGTGTATACAGGATATGGGTGGACACACTGTATATAGGTGCGGTGTATACAGGATATGGGTGGACACACTGTATATAGGTGCGGTGTATACAGGATATGGGTGGACACACTGTATATAGGTGCGGTGTATTCAGGATATGGGTGGACACACTGTATATAGGTGCGGTGTATACAGGATATGGGTGGACACGCTGTATATAGGTGCGGTGTATACAGGATATGGGTGGACACACTGTATATAGGTGCGGTGTATTCAGGATATGGGTGGACACACTGTATATAGGTGTGGTGTATACAGGACACGGGTGGACACACTGTATATAGGTGCGGTGTATTCAGGATATGGGTGGACACGCTGTATATAGATGCGGTGTATTCAGGATATGGGTGGACACACTGTATATAGGTGCGGTGTATTCAGGATATGGGTGGACACACTGTATATAGGTGCGGTGTATTCAGGATATGGGTGGACACACTGTATATAGGTGCGGTGTATACAGGATATGGGTGGACACACTGTATATAGGTGCGGTGTATTCAGGATATGGGTGGACACGCTGTATATAGGTGCGGTGTATTCAGGATATGGGTGGACACACTGTATATAGGTGCGGTGTATACAGGATATGGGTGGACACACTGTATATAGGTGCGGTGTATACAGGATATGGGTGGACACACTGTATATAGGTGCGGTGTATACAGGATATGGGTGGACACACTGTATATAGGTGCGGTGTATACAGGATATGGGTGGACACACTATATAGGTGCAGTGTATACAGGATATGGGTGTACACGCTGTATATAGGTGCGGTGTATACAGGATATGGGGGGACACGCTGTATATAGGTGCGGTGTATACAGGATATGGGTGGACACGCTGTATATAGGTGCGGTGTATTCAGGATATGGGTGGACACGCTGTATATGGGTGCGGTGTATACAGGATATGGGTGGACACACTGTATTTAGGTGCGGTATATTCAGGATATGGGTGGACACGCTGTATATGGGTGCGGTGTATACAGGATATGGGTGGACACACTGTATTTAGGTGCGGTGTATTCAGGATATGGGTGGACACACTGTATATAGGTGCGGTGTATACAGGATATGGGTGGACACGCTGTATGTAGGTGCGGTGTATACAGGATATGGGTGGACACACTGTATATAGGTGCGGTGTATACAGGATATGGGTGGACACACTGTATATAGGTGCGGTGTATTCAGGATATGGGTGGACACACTGTATATAGGTGCGGTGTATACAGGATATGGGTGGACACACTGTATATAGGTGCGGTGTATTCAGGATATGGGTGGACACGCTGTATATGGGTGCGGTGTATACAGGATATGGGTGGACACGCTGTATATAGGTGCGGTGTATTCAGGATATGGGTGGACACGCTGTATATAGGTGCGGTGTATTCAGGATATGGGTGGACACATTGTATATAGGTGCGGTGTATACAGGATATGGGTGGACACACTGTATATAGGTGCGGTGTATACAGGATATGGGTGGACACGCTGTATATAGGTGCGGTGTATACAGGATATGGGTGGACACGCTGTATATAGGTGCGGTGTATTCAGGATATGGGTGGACACACTGTATATAGGTGCGGTGTATACAGGATATGGGTGGACACGCTGTATATAGGTGCGGTGCATACAGGATATGGGTGGACACGCTGTATATAGGTGCGGTGTATACAGGATATGGGTGGACACGCTGTATATGGGTGCGGTGTATACAGGATATGGGTGGACACGCTGTATATAGGTGCGGTGCATACAGGATATGGGTGGACACGCTGTATATAGGTGCGGTGTATTCAGGATATGGGTGGACACGCTGTATATGGGTGCGGTGTATACAGGATATGGGTGGACACGCTGTATATAGGTGCGGTGTATTCAGGATATGGGTGGACACACTGTATATAGGTGCGGTGTATTCAGGATATGGGTGGACACATTGTATATAGGTGCGGTGTATACAGGATATGGGTGGACACACTGTATATAGGTGCGGTGTATACAGGATATGGGTGGACACGCTGTATATAGGTGCGGTGTATTCAGGATATGGGTGGACACACTGTATATAGGTGCGGCGTATACAGGATATGGGTGGACACACTGTATATAGGTGCGGTGTATACAGGATATGGGTGGACACACTGTATATAGGTGCGGCGTATACAGGATATGGGTGGACACACTGTATATAGGTGCGGCGTATACAGGATATGGGTGGACACACTGTATATAGGTGCGGTGTATTCAGGATATGGGTGGACACGCTGTATATGGGTGCGGTGTATACAGGATATGGGTGGACATACTGTATCTACAGTGGGGAAAAAAGTCATTAGTCAGCCACCAATTGTACAAGTTCTCCCACGCATAAAAATACTTATTTTCCACCATAATTTGCAAAAAAATCTTCCAAATCAGATGCAGGGATTTTCTGGATTTTTCTCATTTTGTCTCATAGTTGTGGTCACCTATGATGTCAATTACAGGCAAATCTCATCTTTATAATGCGAGAACTTGCACAATTGGGGACTGAATAATTACCTTTTTCCCCACTGTATACAGAATATACCAACTATATATATATATAGAATACACAGAATATATATATATATATATATATATATATATATATATATATATATATATATATATATATATATATAAAGCTGAGTGTGTATATGTATGTGTGTGTGTCCGCTAAAGGAATCCGCACCATCGCATTTACAATCACAAAATTTTGCAAACATGCTCCATGTCACTCAAGGAACGTCATAGACTATGTTTTGACGGGAAAATTTAACCCTGCGCTTTACAGTCACTCTCCAAAACACCGGTCTCCTTTTAAAGTCAATGGAGATAGAAGCTACTGCTTATTAATACGAGCTGTGAGTGGTTGCTATAGGAACAAAATAAATTGTTAGTATAAGAAGCTTATTTGTGAGGTAGTAAGATGTCAGTGGGGAGACAGATTGAGACAGACATAAGCACAAACTGAGGCAAACAGGGAAAGAGACAGAGAGAGACAGTCAAAGAGACAGAAGAAGGCAGATAAGGGAAAGAGATAGACAAAGGGGGAAAGAGACAGAGGGGAAAAGAGACAGATAAAGGGGTAAAGAGACAGATAAAGGGGAAAAGAGACAGAGAGGGAAAAGAGACAGAGGGGGAAAAAGACAGAGAGGGAAAAGAGACAGAGATAAAGGGGAAAAGAGACAGAGGGGGAAAAGAGACAGAGGGGGAAAAGAGATAGAGATAAAGGGGAAAAGAGACAGAGGGGGGAAAGACACAGAGATAAAGGGGAAAAGAGACACAGGGGGAAAAGAGATAGAGATAAAGGGGAAAAGAGACAGAGGGGGGAAAGACACAGAGATAAAGGGGAAAAGAGACACAGGGGGAAAAGAGATAGAGATAAAGGGGAAAAGAGACAGAGATAAAGGGGAAAAGAGACACAGGGGGAAAAGAGATAGAGATAAAGGGGGAAAGACACAGAGATAAAGGGGAAAAGAGACAGAGATAAAGGGGAAAAGAGACAGAAGGGCAAAGAGACAAAGGGGAAAAGAAACAGAGGGGGAAAAGAGAGAGAGGGGGAAAGATAGGGGGAAAAGAGACAGAGGGGGGAAAAAGAGACAGAGGGGGGAAAGAGACAGGGACAGAGGGGGGGGGAGAGACAGAGGGGGAAAAAGAGACAGAAACAGAGGGGGGGAAAAGACAGAGCGGAAAAGAGACAGAGGGGGAAGAGAGAATCTGGGAAAGAGACAGACAGAGGAGGAAAGACAAATTCTTTTCCCTGAAGAAGGAGGCAGTTGTGGTCTCCGAAACGCGTAGGAATGAAATGAAATAAAAGAATTGTGTGTTCAACACTGATGTCCGTGGTCTTCAAGCGCGGTGTTAAACCTGTTTTCCTCCAGTTCCGAAGAGGAGGAAAGAGACAGAGGGGAAAAAGAGGGAGAAAAGAGACAGAGGGGGAAGAGACAGTCTGGGAAAGAGACAGACAGAGGGGGAAAGAGACAGAGGGGAAAAAGAGAAAGAGGGGGAAAAGAGACAGAGGGGGAAGAGACAGTCTGGGAAAGAGACAGACAGAGGGGGAAAGAGACAGAGGGGAAAAAGAGAAAGAGGGGGAAAAGAGACAGAGGGGGAAGAGACAGTCTGGGAAAGAGACAGAGGGGAAAAGAGACAGGGGAAAAAGAGACAGAGGGGAAAAAGAGATAGAGGGGAAAAAGAGATAGAGGTGAAAAAGAGACAGAGGGGGAAAAGAGACAGAGGGGAAAAAGAGACAGAGGGGGACAGAGACAGAGGGGGGAAAGAGACAGACCTGGAACGAGACAGACAGATACAGAGATAGAGAGACAGACAGAGAGATACACACAAACAGACAGACAGGGAATGAGACAGACACACAGACAGAGCCAAACACACAGACACACACACACACAGACAGACACACAGACAAAAAGAGATAGACAGACACAGACAGACAGACTAGGAGAGAGACAAAGAGACAGTTACTATCCCGGGCAACGCCCGGGTACTACAGCTAGTATATTATATAGAGTCATTACACACAGAGGCATCTATTCCTATATATATATATATATATATATATATATATATATATATATATATACATACAGTGCCTACAAGTAGTCTTCAACCCCCTGCAGATTTAGCAGGTTTGATAAGATGCAAATAAGTTAGCGCCTGCAAACTTCAAACAAGAGCAGGATTTATTAACAGATGCATAAATCTTACAAACCAACAAGTTTTGTTGCTCAGTTAAATTTTAATAAATTTTCAACATAAAAGTGTGGGTCAATTATTATTCAACCCCTCGGTTTAATATTTTGTGGAATAACCCTTGTTTGCAATTACAGCTAATAATCGTCTTTTATAAGACCTGATCAGGCCGGCACAGGTCTCCGGAGTTGTCTTGGCCCACTCCTCCATGCAGATCTTCTCCAAGTTATCTAGGTTCTTTGGGTGTCTCATGTGGACTTTAATCTTGAGCTCCTTCCACAAGTTTTGTATTGGGTTAAGGTCAGGAGACTGACTAGGCCACTGCAACACCTTGATTTTTTCCCTCTTGAACCATGCCTTGGTTTTCTTGGCTGTGTGCTTTGGGTCGTTGTCTTGTTGGAAGATGAAATGACGACCCATCTTAAGATCCTTGATGGAGGAGCGGAGGTTCTTGGCCAAAATCTCCAGGTAGGCCGTGCTATCCATCTTCCCATGGATGCGGACCAGATGGCCAGGCCCCTTGGCTGAGAAACAGCCCCACAGCATGATGCTGCCACCACCATGCTTGACTGTAGGGATGGTATTCTTGGGGTCGTATGCAGTGCCATCCAGTCTCCAAACGTCACGTGTGTGGTTGGCACCAAAGATCTCGATCTTGGTCTCATCAGACCAGAGAACCTTGAACCAGTCTGTCTCAGAGTCCTCCAAGTGATCATGAGCAAACTGTAGATGAGCCTTGACATGACGCTTTGAAAGTAAAGGTACCTTACGGGCTCGTCTGGAACGGAGACCATTTCGGTGGAGTACGTTACTTATGGTATTGACTGAAACCAATGTCCCCACTGCCATGAAATCTTCCCGGAGCTCCTTCCTTGTTGTCCTTGGGTTAGCCTTGACTCTTCGGACAAGCCTGGCCTCGGCACGGGTGGAAACTTTCAAAGGCTGTCCAGGCCGTGGAAGGCTAACAGTTGTTCCATAAGCCTTCCACTTCCGGATGATGCTCCCAACAGTGGAGACAGGTAGGCCCAACTCCTTGGAAAGGGTTTTGTACCCCTTGCCAGCCTTGTGACCCTCCACGATCTTGTCTCTGATGGCCTTGGAATGCTCCTTTGTCTTTCCCATGTTGACCAAGTATGAGTGCTGTTCACAAGTTTGGGGAGGGTCTTAATTAGTCAGAAAAGGCTGGAAAAAGAGATAATTAATCCAAACATGTGAAGCTCATTGTTCTTTGTGCCTTAAATACTTCTTAATACTTTAGGGGAACCAAACAGAATTCTGGTGGTTTGAGGGGTTGAATAATAAATGACCTCTGAATAAACTTTTCACAATTTAAAAAAAAAATAAATAAATAACATTCTTTTTTGCTGCATTTCACACTTCCAGGCTGATCTACAGTCCAAATGTCACAATGCCAAGTTACTTCCGAATGTGTAAACCTGCTAAATCTGCAGGGGGTTGAAGACTACTTGTAGGCACTGTATACACACACAGAATATATACGTAGAATATACAGTGGGGATGGAAAGTATTCAGACCCCTTTATATTTCTCACTCTTTGTTTCATTGCAGCCATTTGGTATTTTTTTTTCTCAGTAATGTACTCTCTGCACCCCATCCCCCATCTTCCCATCCCCCATCTTCCCATCCCCCATCTTCACATCCCCCATCTTCCCATCCCCCATCTTCACATCCCCCATCTTCCCATCCCCCATCTTCCCATCCCCCATCTTCACATCCCCCATCTTCCCATCCCCCATCTTCCCATCCCCCATCTTCCCATCCCCCATATTACCATCCCCATCTTCTCATCCCCATCTTCTCATCCCCCATCTTCCCATCCCCCATCTTCCCATCCCCGATCTTCTCATCCCCCATCTTCCCATCCCCCATCTTCCCATCCCCGATCTTCCCATCCCCCATCTTCCCATCCCCCATCTTCCCATCCCCCATCTTCCCATCCCCCATCTTCACATCCCCCATCTTCCCATCCCCATCTTCCCATCCCCCATCTTCCCATCCCCCATCTTCCCATCCCCCATATTACCATCCCCATCTTCTCATCCCCATCTTCTCATCCCCCATCTTCCCATCCCCCATCTTCCCATCCCCGATCTTCCCATCCCCCATATTCCCATCCCCATCTTCCCATCCCCCATCTTCCCATCCCCCATCTTCCCATCCCCATCTTTCCATCCCCCATCTTCCCATCCCCATCTTCCCATCCCCCATCTTTCCATCCCCCATCTTCCCATCCCTCATCTTCCCATCCCCATCTTCTCATCCCCATCTTCTCATCCCCCATCTTCCCATCCCCCATCTTCCCATCCCCGATCTTCCCATCCCCCATCTTCCCATCCCCCATCCCCCATCCTCCTATCCTCTATCTTCCCATCCCCATCTTCCCATCCCCCATCTTCCCATCCCCCATCTTCCCATCCCCCATCTTCCCATCCCCCATCCCCCATCCTCCTATCCTCTATCTTCCCATCCCCATCTTCCCATCCCCATCTTCCCATCCCCCATCTTCCCATCCCCCATCTTCTCATCCCCATTTTCTCATCCCCCATCTTCCCATCCCCCATCTTCCCATCCCCGATCTTCCCATCCCCCATCTTCCCATCCCCCATCCTCCATCTTCCCATCCTCCATCTTCCCATCCCCCATCTTCCCATCCTTCATCTTCCCATCCCTCATCTTCCCATCCCCATCTTCCCATCCCCCATCTTCCCATCCCCCACCTTCCCATCCCCCATCTTCCCATCCCCCATCTTCCCATCCCCCATCTTGACAGAAAAAAAAACAAATGTAGATTTTTTTGCAAATGTATTAAACAAGAAGAACTGAAATATCACATGGTCATAAGTATTCAGCCCCTTTGCTTAGTAGTGAGTAGACGCCTCCCTTTTGAGCTAGTACAGTCATGAGTCTTCTTGGGATCCTGGATTTGGGGACTCTCGGCCATTCTTCCTTGCAGATCCTCTCTAGTTCCGTCAGGTTGGACGGTGAACAATGGTGGATGCCATTTTCAGGTCTCTCCAGAGATGCTCAGTTGGGTTTAGGTCAGGGCTCTGGCTGGGCCAATCAAGAATGGTCACAGAGTTGTTCTGAATCCGCTCCTTTGTTATTTTAGCTGTGTGCTTAAGGTCATTGTCTTGTTGGAAGGTGAACCTTTGGCCAAGTCTGAGGTCCAGAGAAGAAGAAGAAGGTTTTCTTCCAGGATATCTCTGTACTTGTCCGCATTCATCTTTCCTTCAGTTGTAACCAGTCGTCCTGTCCCTGCCCAATAGCATGATGCTAACACCACCATGCTTCACTGTGGGGATTGTATTGGGCAGGTGATGAGCAGTGCCTGGTTTTCTCCACACATACCGCTTAGAATTATCACCAAACAGTTCTATCTTCGTCTCATCAGAGCAGAGAATCTTATTTCTCATAGTCTGGGATCCCTCATGTGTTTTTTTGCAAACTCTATGCGGCTTTCATATGTCTTGCTCTGAGGAGAGGCTTCCGTCGGGCCACTCTGCCATAAAGGCCCGACTGGTGGAGGCTGCAGTGATAGGTGACTTTGTGGACTTTTCTCCCATCTCCCTACTGCATCTCTGGAGCTCGGCCGCAGTGATCTTGGGGTTCTTCTTTACCTCTCACCAAGGCTCTTCTCCCACGATTGCTCAGTTTGGCTGGACGGCCAGGTCCAGGAACAGTTCTGCTGGTCCCAAACTTCTTCCATTTCAGGATTATGGAGGCCACTGTGCTCTTGGGAACCTTGAGTACTGCAGATTTTTTTTTTTTTAACCATATATATGAATATATATAATATATATTGATATATTACTATCAATCGACCGCTTACTATCATGGTTTCCTTCTAGATATTCCTATCCTCGATAAAGACCGCAAATATATGGTCGAAACGCTGGATTTGAATCTTTTTTTGACTTATCCACGAATAAATATCTTTAAGCATCCCAAAACATTTTTTTTCTTGTTCGTCATTTAAGTGTGCCGGAGCTATTGTTTTATTATAGCATCAGCCTCAGTGTCATCATCAGCCTCATAAGCATCAGGGTCATCATCAGCCTCATAAGCATCAGGGTCATCATCAGCATCATAAGCATCAGGGTCATCATCAGCATCATAAGCATCAGGGTCATCATCAGCCTCAGAGTCAGCATTAGCCTCAGCGTCATCAGCATCATAAGCATCAGGGTCATCATCAGCCTCAGAGTCAGCATCATCATCAACGTCATCATCAGCATCATCATCAACGTCATCATCAGCCTCATAAGCATCAGGGTCATCATCAGCCTCATAAGCATCAGGGTCATCATCAGCCTCATAAGCATCAGGGTCATCATCAGCCTCATAAGCATCAGGGTCATCATCAGCCTCATAAGCATCAGGGTCATCATCAGCCTCATAAGCATCAGGGTCATCATCAGCCTCATAAGCATCAGGGTCATCATCAGCCTCAGAGTCAGCATTAGCCTCAGCGTCATCAGCATCAGTGTCAGCCTCCGTGTCAGAGTTAGTATCAGCATCAGTGTCAGCCGCAGAATCAACATCAGCCTCAGTATCAGCGTCATCAGTGTTAGAGTCAGCCTCAGCATCACTCTGTACAGCACAAATCACAATCTCCTGTGAATGGCGGCCATAGGCCGGCGCTCACATAATGATTGTGATCACAGTCATGGTGGTCTTTAGCTGACGCCCAGCTGCCATGACAACCCATCGACTCCCCGCAATCACGTGATGTGCACGCCGATGGGTGGGATAGTGGCGCGCTTCCTGTCTGCCTATATCAGTTATTGGCAGCTGCATTTCGCTGGTTAACAGCCACAGAGAGATCCTGGATCCACCTGCAGTTGTTAGAGGCACTTGATCGCTTGTTAAAAGACGCGGGCTCAGTGTGTAAGCATCAGACAGCCAATGACGTAAATAGACATCATCGGTCATGAAGGAGTTATAGGGTTAGTAACAGTTAAATGTTGGGACTAGCCCACCATGGGAGGGGTCAAGTGTAAGGAAAAAGGAAGGTTCCTTCTGGAGGAGTCAGTGAAGGCCTAGTGAGCGGTCATTATCAGGGGGGTACATATAGTCTACGGTCATTATCAGGGTAGCTACATATAGTCTACAGTCATTATCGGGGGGGCTACATATAGTCTACGGTCATTATCAGGGTGACTACTTATAGTCTACGGTCATTATCGGGGGGGTACATATAGTCTACGGTCATTATCGGGGGGCTACATATAGTCTACGGTCATTATCGGGGGGCTACATATAGTCTACGGTCATTATCAGGGGGGTACATATAGTCTACAGTCATTATCAGGGTAACTACATATAGTCTACAGTCATTATCGGGGGGCTACATATAGTCTACGGTCATTATCGGGGGGCTACATATAGTCTACGGTCATTATCAGGGTAACTACATATAGTCTACGGTCATTATCGGGGGGCTACATATAGTCTACGGTCATTATCGGGGGGCTACATATAGTCTACGGTCATTATCGGGGGGCTACATATAGTCTACGGTCATTATCAGGGTAACTACATATAGTCTACGGTCATTATCGGGGGGGCTACATATAGTCTACGGTCATTATCGGGGGGCTACATATAGTCTACGGTCATTATTGGGGGGCTACATATAGTCTACGGTCATTATCGGGGGGCTACATATAGTCTACGGTCATTATCAGGGGGGTACATATAGTCTACGGTCATTATCGGGGGGCTACATATAGTCTACGGTCATTATTAGGGTAACTACATATAGTCTACGGTCATTATCAGGGGGAAACATATAGTCTACGGTCATTATCAGGGGGAAACATATAGTCTATGGTCATTATCGGGGGGCTACATATAGTCTACGGTCATTATCGGGGGGCTACATATAGTCTACAGTCATTATCAGGGTAACTACATATAGTCTACGGTCATTATCGGGGGGCTACATATAGTCTACGGTCATTATCAGGGTAACTACATATAGTCTACGGTCATTATCGGGGGGGCTATATATAGTCTACGGTCATTATCAGGGGGCTACATATAGTCTACGGTCATTATCAGGGGGCTACATATAGTCTACAGTCATTATCAGGGTAACTACATATAGTCTACTGTCATTATCGGGGGGCTACATATAGTCTACGGTCATTATCGGGGGGGCTACATATAGTCTACGGTCATTATCGGGGGGCTACATATAGTCTACGGTCATTATCGGGGGGCTACATATAGTCTACGGTCATTATCAGGGTAACTACATATAGTCTACGGTCATTATCGGGGGGGCTACATATAGTCTACGGTCATTATCGGGGGCTACATATAGTCTACGGTCATTATTGGGGGGCTACATATAGTCTACGGTCATTATTGGGGGGCTACATATAGTCTACGGTCATTATCAGGGGGGTACATATAGTCTACGGTCATTATCGGGGGGCTACATATAGTCTACGGTCATTATTAGGGTAACTACATATAGTCTACGGTCATTATCAGGGGGAAACATATAGTCTACGGTCATTATCAGGGGGAAACATATAGTCTATGGTCATTATCGGGGGGCTACATATAGTCTACGGTCATTATCGGGGGGCTACATATAGTCTACAGTCATTATCAGGGTAACTACATATAGTCTACGGTCATTATCGGGGGGCTACATATAGTCTACGGTCATTATCAGGGTAACTACATATAATCTACGGTCATTATCGGGGGGGCTATATATAGTCTACGGTCATTATCAGGGGGCTACATATAGTCTACGGTCATTATCAGGGGGCTACATATAGTCTACAGTCATTATCAGGGTAACTACATATAGTCTACTGTCATTATCGGGGGGCTACATATAGTCTACGGTCATTATCGGGGGGCTACATATAGTCTATGGTCATTATCAGGGTGACTACTTATAGTCTACGGTCATTATCGGGGGGCTACATATAGTCTATGGTCATTATCGGGTGGGCTACATATAGTCTACGGTATTTTATGTAATATATATTCATAGTAAATACTTTAAAAGGTAAAAAAAAGTTTTAAAAAAGTATAAAAAAATGCAAAAGTTCAAATCATCCCCCTTTTTCCTTATTAAAAAAAACAAGTAAAAAATTTTAAAAATGCACTTTCAGAAATGTCCAATCTATCAAAATATAAAATCAAGTAATCGGTAAATGGTGCGACAAGGAAAAACCGCACAGAACGTTTTTTTGGCTGCCACAAAATTGTAATAAAATGTAATAAGAGGCGATCAAAATGTTGCATCTACAAACAAATGATATCACCAAAAACCTCAGCTCTAGGCGCAGAAAATAAGCTGATCCCAAAAAATGAGAACAGTAAGAGGTTGGTGTTGGTGGAACGTTAGTGACAGTCATTTGCCCCATGTTGGTGGAACGTTAGTGACAGTCATTTGCCCCATGTTGGTGGAACGTTAGTGACAGTCATTTGCCCCATGTTGGTGGATTGTTACTGACAGTCATTTACCCCATGTTGGTGGATTGTTACTGACAGTCATTTGCCCCATGTTCGTGGAACGTTAGTGACAGTCATTTGCCCCATGTTGGTGGATTGTTACTGACAGTCATTTGCCCCATGTTGGTGGATTGTTACTGACAGTCATTTGCCCCATGTTGGTGGATTGTTACTGACAGTCATTTGCCCCATGTTCGTGGAACGTTAGTGACAGTCATTTGCCCCATGTTGGTGGAATGTTACTGACAGTCATTTGCCCCATGTTGGTGGATTGTTACTGACAGTCATTTGCCCCATGTTGGTGGATTGTTACTGACAGTCATTTGCCCCATGTTGGGGGAATGTTAGTGACAGTCATTTGCCCCATGTTGGGGGAATGTTAGTGACAGTCATTTGCCCCATGTTGGTGGATTGTTACTGACAGTCATTTGTCCCATGTTGGTGGAACGTTAGTGACAGTCATTTGCCCCATGTTGGTGGAACGTTACTGACAGTCATTTGCCCCATGTTGGTGGATTGTTACTGACAGTCATTTGCCTCATGTTGGTGGATTGTTACTGACAGTCATTTGCCCCATGTTGGGGGAATGTTAGTGACAGTCATTTGCCCCATGTTGGTGGAATGTTAGTGACAGTCATTTGCCTCATGTTGGGGGAATGTTACTGACAGTCATTTACCCCATGTTGGTGGAACGTTAGTGACAGTCATTTGCCCCATGTTGGTGGAATGTTACTGACAGTCATTTGCCCCATGTTGAGGGAATGTTAGTGACAGTCATTTGCCCCATGTTGGGGAAATGTTAGTGACAGTTATTTGCCCCATGTTGGGGGAATGTTAGTGACAGTCAATTGCCCCATGTTGGTGGATTGTTACTGACAGTCATTTGCCCCATGTTGAGGGAATGTTAGTGACAGTCATTTGCCCCATGTTGGTGGAGTGTTACTGACAGTCATTTGCCTCATGTTGGGGGAATGATAGTGACAGTCATTTGCCCCATGTTGGGGGAATGTTAGTGACAGTCATTTGCCCCATGTTGGGGGAATGTTACTGACAGTCATTTGCCTCATGTTGGGGGAATGTTAGTGACAGTCATTTGCCCCATGTTGGTGGAACGTTAGTGACAGTCATTTGCCCCATGTTGGTGGATTGTTACTGACAGTCATTTGCCCCATGTTGAGGGAATGTTAGTGACAGTAATTTGCCCCATGTTGGGGGAATGTTAGTGACAGTCATTTGCCCCATGTTGGGGGAATGTTAGTGACAGTCATTTGCCCCATGTTGGTGGATTGTTACTGACAGTCATTTGCCCCATGTTGGTGGATTGTTACTGACAGTCATTTGCCTCATGTTGGGGGAATGTTACTGACAGTCATTTGCCCCATGTTGGTGGAACGTTAGTGACAGTTATTTGCCCCATGTTGGGGGATTGTTACTGACAGTCATTTGCCCCATGTTGAGGGAACGTTAGTGACAGTCATTTGCCCCACGTTGGTGGAATGTTAGTGACAGTCATTTGCCCCATGTTGGTGGATTGGTACTGACAGTCATTTGCCCCATGTTGGGGGAATGTTATTGACAGTCATTTGCCCCATGTTGGGGGAATGTTACTGACAGTCATTTGCCTCATGTTGGGGGAATGTTAGTGACAGTCATTTGCCCCATGTTGGTGGAATGTTAGTGACAGTCATTTGCCCCATGTTGGTGGATTGTTACTGACAGTCATTTGCCCCATGTTGGTGGAACGTTAGTGACAGTCATTTGCCCCACGTTGGTGGAATGTTAGTGACAGTCATTTGCCCCACGTTCGTGGAATGTTACTGACAGTCATTTGCCTCATGTTGGGGGAATGTTACTGACAGTCATTTGCCCCGTGTTGGTGGAACGTTAGTGACAGTCATTTGCCCCATGTTGGGGGATTGTTACTGACAGTCATTTGCCCCATGTTGAGGGAATGTTACTGACAGTTATTTGCCCCATGTTGGTGGAATGTTAGTGACAGTCATTTGCCCCATGTTGGGGGAATGTTAGTGACAGTCATTTGCCCCATGTTGGGGGAATGTTACTGACAGTCATTTGTCCCATGTTGGGGGAATGTTAGTGACAGTCATTTGCCCCATGTTGGTGCATTGTTACTGACAGTCATTTGCCCCATGTTGGGGGAATGTTAGTGACAGTCATTTGCCCTATGTTGGTGGAATGTTAGTGACAGTCATTTGCCCCATGTTGGTGGATTGTTACTGACAGTCATTTGCCCCATGTTGGTGGATTGTTAGTGACAGTCATTTGCCCCATGTTGGTGGAATGTTAGTGACAGTCATTTGCCCCATGTTGGTGGATTGTTACTGACAGTCATTTGCCCCATGTTGGTGGAATGTTAGTGACAGTCATTTGCCTCATGTTGGGGGAATGTTAGTGACAGTCATTTGCCCCATGTTGGTGGATTGTTACTGACAGTCATTTGCCCCATGTTGGTGGATTGTTAGTGACAGTCATTTGCCCCATGTTGGTGGAACGTTAGTGACAGTCATTTGCCCCATGTTGGTGGAACGTTAGTGACAGTCATTTGCCCCATGTTGGGGGAATGTTAGTGACAGTCATTTTCCCCATGTTGGTGGATTGTTACTGACAGTCATTTGCCCCATGTTGGTGGATTGTTAGTGACGGTCATTTGCCCCATGTTGGTGGAACGTTAGTGACAGTCATTTGCCCCATGTTGGTGGAACGTTAGTGACAGTCATTTGCCCCACGTTCGTGGAATGTTACTGACAGTCATTTGCCTCATGTTGGGGGAATGTTACTGACAGTCATTTGCCCCATGTTGGTGGAACGTTAGTGACAGTCATTTGCCCCATGTTGGGGGATTGTTACTGACAGTCATTTGCCCCATGTTGAGGGAATGTTACTGACAGTTATTTGCCCCATGTTGGTGGAATGTTAGTGACAGTCATTTGCCCCATGTTGGGGGAATGTTAGTGACAGTCATTTGCCCCATGTTGGGGGAATGTTACTGACAGTCATTTGTCCCATGTTGGGGGAATGTTAGTGACAGTCATTTGCCCCATGTTGGTGCATTGTTACTGACAGTCATTTGCCCCATGTTGGGGGAATGTTAGTGACAGTCATTTGCCCTATGTTGGTGGAATGTTAGTGACAGTCATTTGCCCCATGTTGGTGGATTGTTACTGACAGTCATTTGCCCCATGTTGGTGGATTGTTAGTGACAGTCATTTGCCCCATGTTGGTGGAATGTTAGTGACAGTCATTTGCCCCATGTTGGTGGATTGTTACTGACAGTCATTTGCCCCATGTTGGTGGAATGTTAGTGACAGTCATTTGCCTCATGTTGGGGGAATGTTAGTGACAGTCATTTGCCCCATGTTGGTGGATTGTTACTGACAGTCATTTGCCCCATGTTGGTGGATTGTTAGTGACAGTCATTTGCCCCATGTTGGTGGAACGTTAGTGACAGTCATTTGCCCCATGTTGGGGGATTGTTACTGACAGTCATTTGCCCCATGTTGAGGGAACGTTACTGACAGTTATTTGCCCCATGTTGGGGGAATGTTACTGACAGTCATTTGCCCCATGTTGGGGGAATGTTAGTGACAGTCATTTGCCCCATGTTGGGGGAATGTTAGTGACAGTCATTTGCCCCATGTTGAGAGAATGTTAGTGACAGTCATTTGCCCCATGTTGGGGGAATGTTAGTGACAGTCATTTGCCCCATGTTGGGGGAATGCTAGTGACAGTCATTTGCCCATGTTGAGAGAATGTTAGTGAAAGTCATTTGCCCCATGTTGGGGGAATGTTAGTGACAGTCATTTGCCCCATGTTGGGGAAATGTTAGTGACAGTCATTTGCCCCATGTTGGGGGAATGTTAGTGACAGTCATTTGCCCCATGTTGGGGAAATGTTAGTGACAGTCTGTGAAGATGTAATTTACCCTCTCACTGTATATGCTGTACAGATTCCTATTTCAAGCTGGGTTCATTGTCTTATTTGAACTACTTCTGTGTACATTTCTATTGTTGTAGGTAATCACCCCCTAAAATGCAAGGTTATATCCTCTTGAGGCACTTCCATCCCTGGGAGTAGGGGGAGGTGGGCCTAGAGTCCAACTAGTGTAAACTCTGCTTACCTGGGAGATTCAGTCAGAGTGAGCTGAAACTTGAAGGGAGCAGGAGCTCCAGCCTGTGTGGCTGTGGACACGGACGGAGCTAGGCCTGTGTGGCGGCCCGTGGGATTGTGTGGAACTCTTTGGACTACTGTAAGGACGATTGCTTTGTAATCCGGTCCGAGGATTGTCGGGAAGGGCCCCCGAATCTGTTTTACGTGGACTTATCGTGTGCTGTTCCAGTGTTCTTGTGAATAAACCTGTTGGATCGTTCCTCGGCCTGTTGTCTCTCCTTGCTCTGCTGTACACCCCGTGACAAACTGGTGGCAGCGGCGGGATCAGAGCAGAAGAAATGGAGGACAACAGCCAATCGACGTCTGAAACCAGAACCTCAGGATACAGGAACTGGACTGTGGCGAGTCTACAAACAAAGGCCCGTGAATTAGGTGTCGGCTACAAAGGACTCTCTAAGGAGCAATTAATTGAGGCATTGGAACACGCTTGCCTGCAAGATGGCACCGAGGAACAATTTCCACAGCAAGGGGAGCAAAGACGGGAGCCGGAGGTGAATACCCAAAAAAGTCAATGGGTTGTGTGGTACAAGGAAAAGATGGCACTGCTTGGAGATGAGGCCACCATAGAAGATAAGAGGGAGGCCATGCGTGGAGCTGAAGAGAAGGAGCGCAGGATGGAGGAGATGGCATTGCTGGATAAGCAGCTCGCTGTGGAAGCCGCGAGAGGTTCCAGACAGACTGTAACCCCAGCACCCATCATGAGGGAACTTCCCAGAGTGTCCCGCAAAGACTTCAAGCAGTTTAATGAGGCTGCTGGTGACATTGAGGGCTTCTTCCAGGACTTTGAGCATCAGTGTCGATTAATGGAAGTCCCAGAAAGAGAGCGAGTCAGACACCTGGTGGGCCTCTTGGAGGGTGGAGCTGCCGACGCCTATAGAGCTATGGACCCTCAGTGGAATTGTGAGTATGGGGAGATAAAACAGACCATTCTGGAACATTATGCCGTGACCCCAGATACTTATAGGACTAAGTTCCGTACATTAGCCTGTGATGGAGAAGTGTCTTTCAAGATGTTTGCCCACAGACTGAAACAAGTGTGCCATCGCTGGCTGGAGGGAGAGGGAGCCTTAACTTGGCAGACCTTCCTCCAGGTCATCCTAAAAGAACAATTCTTTGCCCAGTGCCCCGCTGAGATCCGGGAATGGGTGCGTGAGAGAAAACCAGCGACAGTGGAGGAAGCTGCTGCTCTAGCTGATGAGTTGCTCACTATCAAGCCTCAGTGGAGGGTTTTGTTGGAGGATGGAGAGACGCCTAACAGCTCCACAACACCGGATGCCCCCAGTTATTCTGCCCCCATTGTTCCCCGTTCCTCTAAGCCACCACATGTTGATACCCGTGTTAATGTGCCTCCAGTTGCTTCTACTGCACTTTCTGGAATACGCCGGGGAGAGGAAGTAACAGAGCGCAGGTGTTATGTTTGTAGGCATCCCGGGCATTTGCAGGCCTCATGCCCAGCCAGCCCATGGAGGAATCATCCTCAAACCCCTACAGCACCTTCAGGTGGGAGTCGGCCTCCAAGTTCCCCTACCCCTTACCCAAGAGGACGCCTTGGATGGAGGGAGACCCAGCTCAGATGCTATCAATGTGGACAGCCAGGGCATCGGCAAGTCTCCTGCCCAGCTGTTCAAATGAGGACTGATCCTGCGCCCAATCGGATTGTTAATTATTTACAGCCCAGCGCCATGGAGGAAGATGTGGCACCGCTATGTGAGGACTGGCCTAGTGACTCAGCCCCCCATGTTGCACCACCAGGAGTTTACGGGGTGCGACCTGCAGTTATGACGACTTCTGCTCATCGAGGTAAGCACTTGCAGGAGGTTGTGCTGGATGGACAGAGACTTGTTGGATTTTGTGACTCGGGTGCTTTCCTCACACTGGCTGATCCCCGAGTGGTTCGGCCTGAGGCAATCCATAGAGGACCTGGGATTGTCATTGAACTGGCTGGTGGACAATGGAGGACTATTCCCACAGCCACTGTGGATCTGAGCTTTGGTTTTGGGGTCAGGCGATGTGTGGTTGGGGTGATGGGTGGTCTGCCTGCAGCTGTTCTCCTGGGCAATGATGTGGGAGAGCTACGATGCCAATTTGTGGCTGCATGAATCCACATGTAAGTAACGCTCTGCCTGTGTGTACTTAACCAGTGACCTGTAGAGGTCCCTAGTACGTACACAAGTTGGGAGGGGGAGGGATTGTGAAGATGTAATTTACCCTCTCAGTGTATATGCTGTACAGATTCCTATTTCAAGCTGGGTTCATTGTCTTATTTGAACTACTTCTGTGTACATTTCTATTGTTGTAGGTAATCACCCCCTAAAATGCAAGGTTATATCCTCTTGAGGCACTTCCATCCCTGGGAGTAGGGGGAGGTGGGCCTAGAGTCCAACTAGTGTAAACTCTGCTTACCTGGGAGATTCAGGCAGAGTGAGCTGAAACTTGAAGGGAGCAGGAGCTCCAGCCTGTGTGGCTGTGGACACGGACGGAGCTAGGCCTGTGTGGCGGCCCGTGGGATTGTGTGGAACTCTTTGGACTACTGTAAGGACGATTGCTTTGTAATCCGGTCCGAGGATTGTCGGGAAGGGCCCCCGAATCTGTTTTACGTGGACTTATCGTGTGCTGTTCCAGTGTTCTTGTGAATAAACCTGTTGGATCGTTCCTCGGCCTGTTGTCTCTCCTTGCTCTGCTGTACACCCCGTCACACAGTCATTTGCCCCATGTTGGGGAAATGTTAGTGACAGTCATTTGCCCCATGTTGGGGGAATGTTAGTGACAGTCATTTGCCCCATGTTGGGGGAATGTTAGTGACAGTCATTTGCCCGATGTTGGGGGAATGTTAGTGACAGTCATTTGCCCCATGTTGGGGAAATGTTAGTGACAGTCATTTGCCCCATGTTGGGGGAATGTTAGTGACAGTCATTTGCCCCATGTTGGGGGAATGTTAGTGACAGTCATTTGCCCCATGTTGGGGAAATGTTAGTGACAGTCATTTGCCCCATGTTGGGGGAATGTTAGTGACAGTCATTTGCCCCATGTTGGGGAAATGTTAGTGACAGTCATTTGCCCCATGTTGGGGAAATGTTAGTGACAGTCATTTGCCCCATGTTGAGGGAATGTTAGTGACAGTCATTTGCCCCATGTTGGGGGAATGTTAGTGACAGTCATTTGCCCCATGTTGGGGAAATGTTAGTGACAGTCATTTGCCCCATGTTGGGGGAATGTTAGTGACAGTCATTTGCCCCATGTTGGGGAAATGTTAGTGACAGTCATTTGCCCCATGTTGGGGAAATGTTAGTGACAGTCATTTGCCCCATGTTGGGGGAATGTTAGTGACAGTCATTTGCCCCATGTTCCGGAATGTTAGTGACAGTCATTTGCCCCATGTTGGGGGAATGTTAGTGACAGTCATTTGCCCCATGTTGGGGGAATGTTAGTGACAGTCATTTGCCCCATGTTGGGGAATGTTAGTGACAGTCATTTGCCCCATGTTGGGGGAATGTTAGTGACAGTCATTTGCCCCATGTTGGGGGAATGTTAGTGACAGTCATTTGCCCCATCTTGGGGGAATGTTAGTGACAGTCATTTGCCCCATGTTGGGGGAATGTTAGTGACAGTCATTTGCCCCATGTTGGAGGAATGTTAGTGACAGTCATTTGCCCCATGTTGGGGAAATGTTAGTGACAGTCATTTGCCCATTGTTGGGTGAATGTTAGTGACAGTCATTTGCCCCATGTTGGGGAAATGTTAGTGACAGTCATTTGCCCATTGTTGGGTGAATGTTAGTGACAGTCATTTGCCCATTGTTGGGTGAATGTTAGTGACAGTCATTTGCCCATTGTTGGGTGAATGTTAGTGACAGTCATTTGCCTCATGTTGGGGAAATGTTAGTGACAGTCATTTGCCCCATGTTGGAGGAATGTTAGTGACAGTCATTTGCCTCATGTTGGAGGAATGTTAGTGACAGTCATTTGCCTCATGTTGGAGGAATGTTAGTGACAGTCATTTGCCCCATGTTGGGGGAATGTTAGTGACAGTCATTTGCCCCATGTTGGGGGAATGTTAGTGACAGTCATTTGCCCCATGTTGGGGAATGTTAGTGACAGTCATTTGCCCCATGTTGGGGGAATGTTAGTGACAGTCATTTGCCCCATGTTGGGGGAATGTTAGTGACGGTCATTTGCCCCATGTTGGGGGAATGTTAGTGACGGTCATTTGCCTCATGTTGGGGAAATGTTAGTGACAGTCATTTGCCCCATGTTCCGGAATGTTAGTGACAGTCATTTGCCCCATGTTGGGGGAATGTTAGTGACAGTCATTTGCCCCATGTTGGGGGAATGTTAGTGACAGTCATTTGCCCCATGTTGGGGGAATGTTAGTGACGGTCATTTGCCTCATGTTGGGGAAATGTTAGTGACAGTCATTTGCCCCATGTTGGGGGAATGTTAGTGACAGTCATTTGCCCCATGTTGGAGGAATGTTAGTGACAGTCATTTGCCCCATGTTGGAGGAATGTTAGTGACAGTCATTTGCCTCATGTTGGAGGAATGTTAGTGACAGTCATTTGCCTCATGTTGGGGGAATGTTACTGACAGTCATTTGTCCCATGTTGGAGGAATGTTAGTGACAGTCATTTGCCCCATGTTGGGGGAATGTTAGTGACAGTCATTTGCCCCATGTTGGAGGAATGTTAGTGACAGTCATTTGCCCCATGTTGGAGGAATGTTAGTGACAGTCACTTGCCCCATGTTGGAGGAATGTTAGTGACAGTCATTTGCCCCATGTTGGGGGAATGTTAGTGACAGTCATTTGCCCCATGTTGGGGGAATGTTAGTGACGGTCATTTGCCTCATGTTGGGGAAATGTTAGTGACAGTCATTTGCCCCATGTTGGGGGAATGTTAGTGACAGTCATTTGCCCCATGTTGGAGGAATGTTAGTGACAGTCATTTGCCCCATGTTGGAGGAATGTTAGTGACAGTCATTTGCCTCATGTTGGAGGAATGTTAGTGACAGTCATTTGCCCCATGTTGGAGGAATGTTAGTGACAGTCATTTGCCCCATGTTGGAGGAATGTTAGTGACAGTCATTTGCCCCATGTTGGAGGAATGTTAGTGACAGTCATTTGCCCCATGTTGGAGGAATGTTAGTGACAGTCATTTGCCCCATGTTGGGGAAATGTTAGTGACAGTCATTTGCCCCATGTTGGAGGAATGTTAGTGACAGTCATTTGCCCCATGTTGGGGGAATGTTAGTGACAGTCATTTGCCCCATGTTGGAGGAATGTTAGTGACAGTCATTTGCCTCATGTTGGGGAAATGTTAGTGACAGTCATTTGCCCCATGTTGGAGGAATGTTAGTGACAGTCATTTGCCTCATGTTGGAGGAATGTTAGTGACAGTCATTTGCCTCATGTTGGAGGAATGTTAGTGACAGTCATTTGCCCCATGTTGGGGGAATGTTAGTGACAGTCATTTGCCCCATGTTGGAGGAATGTTAGTGACAGTCATTTGCCCCATGTTGGGGAAATGTTAGTGACAGTCATTTGCCTCATGTTGGAGGAATGTTAGTGACAGTCATTTGCCCCATGTTGGGGGAATGTTAGTGACAGTCATTTGCCCCATGTTGGGGGAATGTTAGTGACAGTCATTTGCCCCATGTTGGGGGAATGTTAGTGACAGTCATTTGCCCCATGTTGGAGGAATGTTAGTGACAGTCATTTGTCCCATGTTGGGGGAATGTTAGTGACAGTCATTTGCCCCATGTTGGTGCATTGTTACTGACAGTCATTTGCCCCATGTTGGGGGAATGTTAGTGACAGTCATTTGCCCTATGTTGGTGGAATGTTAGTGACAGTCATTTGCCCCATGTTGGTGGATTGTTACTGACAGTCATTTGCCCCATGTTGGTGGATTGTTAGTGACAGTCATTTGCCCCATGTTGGTGGAATGTTAGTGACAGTCATTTGCCCCATGTTGGTGGATTGTTACTGACAGTCATTTGCCCCATGTTGGTGGAATGTTAGTGACAGTCATTTGCCTCATGTTGGGGGAATGTTAGTGACAGTCATTTGCCCCATGTTGGTGGATTGTTACTGACAGTCATTTGCCCCATGTTGGTGGATTGTTAGTGACAGTCATTTGCCCCATGTTGGTGGAACGTTAGTGACAGTCATTTGACCCATGTTGGTGGAACGTTAGTGACAGTCATTTGCCCCATGTTGGGGGAATGTTAGTGACAGTCATTTGCCCCATGTTGGTGGATTGTTACTGACAGTCATTTGCCCCATGTTGGTGGATTGTTAGTGACGGTCATTTGCCCCATGTTGGTGGAACGTTAGTGACAGTCATTTGCCCCATGTTGGTGGAACGTTAGTGACAGTCATTTGCCCCACGTTCGTGGAATGTTACTGACAGTCATTTGCCTCATGTTGGGGGAATGTTACTGACAGTCATTTGCCCCATGTTGGTGGAACGTTAGTGACAGTCATTTGCCCCATGTTGGGGGATTGTTACTGACAGTCATTTGCCCCATGTTGAGGGAATGTTACTGACAGTTATTTGCCCCATGTTGGTGGAATGTTAGTGACAGTCATTTGCCCCATGTTGGGGGAATGTTAGTGACAGTCATTTGCCCCATGTTGGGGGAATGTTACTGACAGTCATTTGTCCCATGTTGGGGGAATGTTAGTGACAGTCATTTGCCCCATGTTGGTGCATTGTTACTGACAGTCATTTGCCCCATGTTGGGGGAATGTTAGTGACAGTCATTTGCCCTATGTTGGTGGAATGTTAGTGACAGTCATTTGCCCCATGTTGGTGGATTGTTACTGACAGTCATTTGCCCCATGTTGGTGGATTGTAAGTGACAGTCATTTGCCCCATGTTGGTGGAATGTTAGTGACAGTCATTTGCCCCATGTTGGTGGATTGTTACTGACAGTCATTTGCCCCATGTTGGTGGAATGTTAGTGACAGTCATTTGCCTCATGTTGGGGGAATGTTAGTGACAGTCATTTGCCCCATGTTGGTGGATTGTTACTGACAGTCATTTGCCCCATGTTGGTGGATTGTTAGTGACAGTCATTTGCCCCATGTTGGTGGAACGTTAGTGACAGTCATTTGCCCCATGTTGGTGGAACGTTAGTGACAGTCATTTGCCCCATGTTGGGGGAATGTTAGTGACAGTCATTTGCCCCATGTTGGTGGATTGTTACTGACAGTCATTTGCCCCATGTTGGTGGATTGTTAGTGACGGTCATTTGCCCCATGTTGGTGGCACGTTAGTGACAGTCATTTGCCCCATGTTGGTGGAACGTTAGTGACAGTCATTTGCCCCACGTTCGTGGAATGTTAGTGACAGTCATTTGCCTCATGTTGGGGGAATGTTACTGACAGTCATTTGCCCCATGTTGGTGGAACGTTAGTGACAGTCATTTGCCCCATGTTGGGGGATTGTTACTGACAGTCATTTGCCCCATGTTGAGGGAACGTTACTGACAGTTATTTGCCCCATGTTGGGGGAATGTTACTGACAGTCATTTGCCCCATGTTGGGGGAATGTTAGTGACAGTCATTTGCCCCATGTTGGGGGAATGTTAGTGACAGTCATTTGCCCCATGTTGAGAGAATGTTAGTGACAGTCATTTGCCCCATGTTGGGGGAATGTTAGTGACAGTCATTTGCCCCATGTTGGGGGAATGCTAGTGACAGTCATTTGCCCATGTTGAGAGAATGTTAGTGAAAGTCATTTGCCCCATGTTGGGGGAATGTTAGTGACAGTCATTTGCCCCATGTTGGGGAAATGTTAGTGACAGTCATTTGCCCCATGTTGGGGGAATGTTAGTGACAGTCATTTGCCCCATGTTGGGGAAATGTTAGTGACAGTCATTTGCCCCATGTTGGGGAAATGTTAGTGACAGTCATTTGTCCCATGTTGGGGGAATGTTAGTGACAGTCATTTGCCCCATGTTGGGGGAATGTTAGTGACAGTCATTTGCCCGATGTTGGGGGAATGTTAGTGACAGTCATTTGCCCCATGTTGGGGGAATGTTAGTGACAGTCATTTGCCCCATGTTGGGGAAATGTTAGTGACAGTCATTTGCCCCATGTTGGGGGAATGTTAGTGACAGTCATTTGCCCCATGTTGGGGAAATGTTAGTGACAGTCATTTGCCCCATGTTGGGGAAATGTTAGTGACAGTCATTTGCCCCATGTTGGGGGAATGTTAGTGACAGTCATTTGCCCCATGTTGGGGAATGTTAGTGACAGTCATTTGCCCCATGTTGGGGAAATGTTAGTGACAGTCATTTGCCCCATGTTGGGGGAATGTTAGTGACAGTCATTTGCCCCATGTTGGGGAAATGTTAGTGACAGTCATTTGCCCCATGTTGGGGAAATGTTAGTGACAGTCATTTGCCCCATGTTGGGGGAATGTTAGTGACAGTCATTTGCCCCATGTTCCGGAATGTTAGTGACAGTCATTTGCCCCATGTTGGGGGAATGTTAGTGACAGTCACTTGCCCCATGTTGGGGGAATGTTAGTGACAGTCATTTGCCCCATGTTGGGGAATGTTAGTGACAGTCATTTGCCCCATGTTGGGGGAATGTTAGTGACAGTCATTTGCCCCATGTTGGGGGAATGTTAGTGACGGTCATTTGCCCCATGTTGGGGGAATGTTAGTGACGGTCATTTGCCTCATGTTGGGGAAATGTTAGTGACAGTCATTTGCCCCATGTTCCGGAATGTTAGTGACAGTCATTTGCCCCATGTTGGGGGAATGTTAGTGACAGTCATTTGCCCCATGTTGGGGGAATGTTAGTGACAGTCATTTGCCCCATGTTGGGGAAATGTTAGTGATAGTCATTTGCCCCATGTTGGGGGAATGTTAGTGACAGTCATTTGCCCCATGTTGGGGAAATGTTAGTGACAGTCATTTGCCCCATGTTGGGGAAATGTTAGTGACAGTCATTTGCCCCATGTTGGGGGAATGTTAGTGACAGTCATTTGCCCCATGTTCCGGAATGTTAGTGACAGTCATTTGCCCCATGTTGGGGGAATGTTAGTGACAGTCATTTGCCCCATGTTGGGGGAATGTTAGTGACAGTCATTTGCCCCATGTTGGGGAATGTTAGTGACAGTCATTTGCCCCATGTTGGGGGAATGTTAGTGACAGTCATTTGCCCCATGTTGGGGGAATGTTAGTGACAGTCATTTGCCCCATGTTGGGGGAATGTTAGTGACAGTCATTTGCCCCATGTTGGGGGAATGTTAGTGACAGTCATTTGCCCCATGTTGGAGGAATGTTAGTGACAGTCATTTGCCCCATGTTGGGGAAATGTTAGTGACAGTCATTTGCCCATTGTTGGGTGAATGTTAGTGACAGTCATTTGCCCCATGTTGGGGAAATGTTAGTGACAGTCATTTGCCCATTGTTGGGTGAATGTTAGTGACAGTCATTTGCCCATTGTTGGGTGAATGTTAGTGACAGTCATTTGCCCATTGTTGGGTGAATGTTAGTGACAGTCATTTGCCTCATGTTGGGGAAATGTTAGTGACAGTCATTTGCCCCATGTTGGAGGAATGTTAGTGACAGTCATTTGCCTCATGTTGGAGGAATGTTAGTGACAGTCATTTGCCTCATGTTGGAGGAATGTTAGTGACAGTCATTTGCCCCATGTTGGGGGAATGTTAGTGACAGTCATTTGCCCCATGTTGGGGGAATGTTAGTGACAGTCATTTGCCCCATGTTGGGGAATGTTAGTGACAGTCATTTGCCCCATGTTGGGGGAATGTTAGTGACAGTCATTTGCCCCATGTTGGGGGAATGTTAGTGACGGTCATTTGCCCCATGTTGGGGGAATGTTAGTGACGGTCATTTGCCTCATGTTGGGGAAATGTTAGTGACAGTCATTTGCCCCATGTTGGGGAATGTTAGTGACAGTCATTTGCCCCATGTTGGAGGAATGTTAGTGACAGTCATTTGCCTCATGTTGGAGGAATGTTAGTGACAGTCATTTGCCCCATGTTGGGGGAATGTTAGTGACAGTCATTTGCCCCATGTTGGGGGAATGTTAGTGACAGTCATTTGCCCCATGTTGGGGAATGTTAGTGACAGTCATTTGCCCCATGTTGGGGGAATGTTAGTGACAGTCATTTGCCCCATGTTGGGGGAATGTTAGTGACGGTCATTTGCCCCATGTTGGGGGAATGTTAGTGACGGTCATTTGCCTCATGTTGGGGAAATGTTAGTGACAGTCATTTGCCCCATGTTCCGGAATGTTAGTGACAGTCATTTGCCCCATGTTGGGGGAATGTTAGTGACAGTCATTTGCCCCATGTTGGGGGAATGTTAGTGACAGTCATTTGCCCCATGTTGGGGGAATGTTAGTGACAGTCATTTGCCCCATGTTGGGGAAATGTTAGTGACAGTCATTTGCCTCATGTTGGAGGAATGTTAGTGACAGTCATTTGCCCCATGTTGGGGGAATGTTAGTGACAGTCATTTGCCCCATGTTGGGGGAATGTTAGTGACAGTCATTTGCCCCATGTTGGGGGAATGTTAGTGACAGTCATTTGCCCCATGTTGGGGAATGTTAGTGACAGTCATTTGCCCCATGTTGGGGGAATGTTAGTGACAGTCATTTGCCCCATGTTGGGGGAATGTTAGTGACGGTCATTTGCCCCATGTTGGGGGAATGTTAGTGACGGTCATTTGCCTCATGTTGGGGAAATGTTAGTGACAGTCATTTGCCCCATGTTGGGGGAATGTTAGTGACAGTCATTTGCCCCATGTTGGGGGAATGTTAGTGACGGTCATTTGCCTCATGTTGGGGAAATGTTAGTGACAGTCATTTGCCCCATGTTGGGGGAATGTTAGTGACAGTCATTTGCCCCATGTTGGAGGAATGTTAGTGACAGTCATTTGCCCCATGTTGGAGGAATGTTAGTGACAGTCATTTGCCTCATGTTGGAGGAATGTTAGTGACAGTCATTTGCCCCATGTTGGAGGAATGTTAGTGACAGTCATTTGCCCCATGTTGGAGGAATGTTAGTGACAGTCATTTGCCCCATGTTGGAGGAATGTTAGTGACAGTCATTTGCCCCATGTTGGAGGAATGTTAGTGACAGTCATTTGCCCCATGTTGGGGAAATGTTAGTGACAGTCATTTGCCCCATGTTGGAGGAATGTTAGTGACAGTCATTTGCCCCATGTTGGGGGAATGTTAGTGACAGTCATTTGCCCCATGTTGGAGGAATGTTAGTGACAGTCATTTGCCTCATGTTGGGGAAATGTTAGTGACAGTCATTTGCCCCATGTTGGAGGAATGTTAGTGACAGTCATTTGCCTCATGTTGGAGGAATGTTAGTGACAGTCATTTGCCTCATGTTGGAGGAATGTTAGTGACAGTCATTTGCCCCATGTTGGGGGAATGTTAGTGACAGTCATTTGCCCCATGTTGGAGGAATGTTAGTGACAGTCATTTGCCCCATGTTGGGGAAATGTTAGTGACAGTCATTTGCCTCATGTTGGAGGAATGTTAGTGACAGTCATTTGCCCCATGTTGGGGGAATGTTAGTGACAGTCATTTGCCCCATGTTGGGGGAATGTTAGTGACAGTCATTTGCCCCATGTTGGGGGAATGTTAGTGACAGTCATTTGCCCCATGTTGGAGGAATGTTAGTGACAGTCATTTGTCCCATGTTGGGGGAATGTTAGTGACAGTCATTTGCCCCATGTTGGTGCATTGTTACTGACAGTCATTTGCCCCATGTTGGGGGAATGTTAGTGACAGTCATTTGCCCTATGTTGGTGGAATGTTAGTGACAGTCATTTGCCCCATGTTGGTGGATTGTTACTGACAGTCATTTGCCCCATGTTGGTGGATTGTTAGTGACAGTCATTTGCCCCATGTTGGTGGATTGTTACTGACAGTCATTTGCCCCATGTTGGTGGAATGTTAGTGACAGTCATTTGCCTCATGTTGGGGGAATGTTAGTGACAGTCATTTGCCCCATGTTGGTGGATTGTTACTGACAGTCATTTGCCCCATGTTGGTGGATTGTTAGTGACAGTCATTTGCCCCATGTTGGTGGAACGTTAGTGACAGTCATTTGACCCATGTTGGTGGAAAGTTAGTGACAGTTATTTGCCCCATGCTGGTGGATTGTTACTGACAGTCATTTGCCCCATGTTGGTGGAATGTTAGTGACAGTCATTTGCCTCATGTTGGGGGAATGTTAGTGACAGTCATTTGCCCCATGTTGGTGGATTGTTACTGACAGTCATTTGCCCCATGTTGGTGGATTGTTAGTGACAGTCATTTGCCCCATGTTGGTGGAACGTTAGTGACAGTCATTTGACCCATGTTGGTGGAACGTTAGTGACAGTCATTTGCCCCATGTTGGGGGAATGTTAGTGACAGTCATTTGCCCCATGTTGGTGGATTGTTACTGACAGTCATTTGCCCCATGTTGGTGGATTGTTAGTGACGGTCATTTGCCCCATGTTGGTGGAACGTTAGTGACAGTCATTTGCCCCATGTTGGTGGAACGTTAGTGACAGTCATTTGCCCCACGTTCGTGGAATGTTACTGACAGTCATTTGCCTCATGTTGGGGGAATGTTACTGACAGTCATTTGCCCCATGTTGGTGGAACGTTAGTGACAGTCATTTGCCCCATGTTGGGGGATTGTTACTGACAGTCATTTGCCCCATGTTGAGGGAATGTTACTGACAGTTATTTGCCCCATGTTGGTGGAATGTTAGTGACAGTCATTTGCCCCATGTTGGGGGAATGTTAGTGACAGTCATTTGCCCCATGTTGGGGGAATGTTACTGACAGTCATTTGTCCCATGTTGGGGGAATGTTAGTGACAGTCATTTGCCCCATGTTGGTGCATTGTTACTGACAGTCATTTGCCCCATGTTGGGGGAATGTTAGTGACAGTCATTTGCCCTATGTTGGTGGAATGTTAGTGACAGTCATTTGCCCCATGTTGGTGGATTGTTACTGACAGTCATTTGCCCCATGTTGGTGGATTGTAAGTGACAGTCATTTGCCCCATGTTGATGGAATGTTAGTGACAGTCATTTGCCCCATGTTGGTGGATTGTTACTGACAGTCATTTGCCCCATGTTGGTGGAATGTTAGTGACAGTCATTTGCCTCATGTTGGGGGAATGTTAGTGACAGTCATTTGCCCCATGTTGGTGGATTGTTACTGACAGTCATTTGCCCCATGTTGGTGGATTGTTAGTGACAGTCATTTGCCCCATGTTGGTGGAACGTTAGTGACAGTCATTTGCCCCATGTTGGTGGAACGTTAGTGACAGTCATTTGCCCCATGTTGGGGGAATGTTAGTGACAGTCATTTGCCCCATGTTGGTGGATTGTTACTGACAGTCATTTGCCCCATGTTGGTGGATTGTTAGTGACGGTCATTTGCCCCATGTTGGTGGCACGTTAGTGACAGTCATTTGCCCCATGTTGGTGGAACGTTAGTGACAGTCATTTGCCCCACGTTCGTGGAATGTTAGTGACAGTCATTTGCCTCATGTTGGGGGAATGTTACTGACAGTCATTTGCCCCATGTTGGTGGAACGTTAGTGACAGTCATTTGCCCCATGTTGGGGGATTGTTACTGACAGTCATTTGCCCCATGTTGAGGGAACGTTACTGACAGTTATTTGCCCCATGTTGGGGGAATGTTACTGACAGTCATTTGCCCCATGTTGGGGGAATGTTAGTGACAGTCATTTGCCCCATGTTGGGGGAATGTTAGTGACAGTCATTTGCCCCATGTTGAGAGAATGTTAGTGACAGTCATTTGCCCCATGTTGGGGGAATGTTAGTGACAGTCATTTGCCCCATGTTGGGGGAATGCTAGTGACAGTCATTTGCCCATGTTGAGAGAATGTTAGTGAAAGTCATTTGCCCCATGTTGGGGGAATGTTAGTGACAGTCATTTGCCCCATGTTGGGGAAATGTTAGTGACAGTCATTTGCCCCATGTTGGGGGAATGTTAGTGACAGTCATTTGCCCCATGTTGGGGAAATGTTAGTGACAGTCATTTGCCCCATGTTGGGGAAATGTTAGTGACAGTCATTTGCCCCATGTTGGGGGAATGTTAGTGACAGTCATTTGCCCCATGTTGGGGGAATGTTAGTGACAGTCATTTGCCCGATGTTGGGGGAATGTTAGTGACAGTCATTTGCCCCATGTTGGGGGAATGTTAGTGACAGTCATTTGCCCCATGTTGGGGAAATGTTAGTGACAGTCATTTGCCCCATGTTGGGGGAATGTTAGTGACAGTCATTTGCCCCATGTTGGGGAAATGTTAGTGACAGTCATTTGCCCCATGTTGGGGAAATGTTAGTGACAGTCATTTGCCCCATGTTGGGGGAATGTTAGTGACAGTCATTTGCCCCATGTTGGGGAATGTTAGTGACAGTCATTTGCCCCATGTTGGGGAAATGTTAGTGACAGTCATTTGCCCCATGTTGGGGGAATGTTAGTGACAGTCATTTGCCCCATGTTGGGGAAATGTTAGTGACAGTCATTTGCCCCATGTTGGGGAAATGTTAGTGACAGTCATTTGCCCCATGTTGGGGGAATGTTAGTGACAGTCATTTGCCCCATGTTCCGGAATGTTAGTGACAGTCATTTGCCCCATGTTGGGGGAATGTTAGTGACAGTCATTTGCCCCATGTTGGGGGAATGTTAGTGACAGTCATTTGCCCCATGTTGGGGAATGTTAGTGACAGTCATTTGCCCCATGTTGGGGGAATGTTAGTGACAGTCATTTGCCCCATGTTGGGGGAATGTTAGTGACGGTCATTTGCCCCATGTTGGGGGAATGTTAGTGACGGTCATTTGCCTCATGTTGGGGAAATGTTAGTGACAGTCATTTGCCCCATGTTCCGGAATGTTAGTGACAGTCATTTGCCCCATGTTGGGGGAATGTTAGTGACAGTCATTTGCCCCATGTTGGGGGAATGTTAGTGACAGTCATTTGCCCCATGTTGGGGGAATGTTAGTGACAGTCATTTGCCCCATGTTGGGGGAATGTTAGTGACGGTCATTTGCCTCATGTTGGGGAAATGTTAGTGACAGTCATTTGCCCCATGTTGGGGGAATGTTAGTGACAGTCATTTGCCCCATGTTGGAGGAATGTTAGTGACAGTCATTTGCCCCATGTTGGAGGAATGTTAGTGACAGTCATTTGCCCCTTGTTGGAGGAATGTTAGTGACAGTCATTTGCCCCATGTTGGAGGAATGTTAGTGACAGTCATTTGCCTCATGTTGGAGGAATGTTAGTGACAGTCATTTGCCTCATGTTGGGGGAATGTTACTGACAGTCATTTGTCCCATGTTGGAGGAATGTTAGTGACAGTCATTTGCCCCATGTTGGGGGAATGTTAGTGACAGTCATTTGCCCCATGTTGGAGGAATGTTAGTGACAGTCATTTGCCCCATGTTGGAGGAATGTTAGTGACAGTCACTTGCCCCATGTTGGAGGAATGTTAGTGACAGTCATTTGCCCCATGTTGGGGGAATGTTAGTGACAGTCATTTGCCCCATGTTGGGGGAATGTTAGTGACAGTCATTTGCCCCATGTTGGGGGAATGTTAGTGACAGTCATTTGCCCCATGTTGGAGGAATGTTAGTGACAGTCATTTGCCTCATGTTGGGGAAATGTTAGTGACAGTCATTTGCCTCATGTTGGGGGAATGTTAGTGACAGTCATTTGCCCCATGTTGGAGGAATGTTAGTGACAGTCATTTGCCTCATGTTGGAGGAATGTTAGTGACAGTCATTTGCCTCATGTTGGAGGAATGTTAGTGACAGTCATTTGCCCCATGTTGGGGGAATGTTAGTGACAGTCATTTGCCCCATGTTGGAGGAATGTTAGTGACAGTCATTTGCCCCATGTTGGGGAAATGTTAGTGACAGTCATTTGCCTCATGTTGGAGGAATGTTAGTGACAGTCATTTGCCCCATGTTGGGGGAATGTTAGTGACAGTCATTTGCCCCATGTTGGGGGAATGTTAGTGACAGTCATTTGCCCCATGTTGGGGGAATGTTAGTGACAGTCATTTGCCCCATGTTGGAGGAATGTTAGTGACAGTCATTTGCCCCATGTTGGGGAAATGTTAGTGACAGTCATTTGCCCATTGTTGGGTGAATGTTAGTGACAGTCATTTGCCCCATGTTGGGGAAATGTTAGTGACAGTCATTTGCCCATTGTTGGGTGAATGTTAGTGACAGTCATTTGCCCATTGTTGGGTGAATGTTAGTGACAGTCATTTGCCCATTGTTGGGTGAATGTTAGTGACAGTCATTTGCCTCATGTTGGGGAAATGTTAGTGACAGTCATTTGCCCCATGTTGGAGGAATGTTAGTGACAGTCATTTGCCTCATGTTGGAGGAATGTTAGTGACAGTCATTTGCCCCATGTTGGGGGAATGTTAGTGACAGTCATTTGCCCCATGTTGGGGAATGTTAGTGACAGTCATTTGCCCCATGTTGGGGGAATGTTAGTGACAGTCATTTGCCCCATGTTGGGGGAATGTTAGTGACGGTCATTTGCCCCATGTTGGGGGAATGTTAGTGATGGTCATTTGCCTCATGTTGGGGAAATGTTAGTGACAGTCATTTGCCCCATGTTCCGGAATGTTAGTGACAAGCATTTGCCCCATGTTGGGGGAATGTTAGTGACAGTCATTTGCCCCATGTTGGGGGAATGTTAGTGACAGTCATTTGCCCCATGTTGGGGGAATGTTAGTGACAGTCATTTGCCCCATGTTGGGGGAATGTTAGTGACGGTCATTTGCCTCATGTTGGGGAAATGTTAGTGACAGTCATTTGCCCCATGTTGGGGGAATGTTAGTGACAGTCATTTGCCCCATGTTGGAGGAATGTTAGTGACAGTCATTTGCCCCATGTTGGAGGAATGTTAGTGACAGTCATTTGCCCCATGTTGGAGGAATGTTAGTGACAGTCATTTGCCCCATGTTGGAGGAATGTTAGTGACAGTCATTTGCCTCATGTTGGGGGAATGTTACTGACAGTCATTTGCCCCATGTTGGAGGAATGTTAGTGACAGTCACTTGCCCCATGTTGGGGGAATGTTAGTGACAGTCATTTGTCCCATGTTGGAGGAATGTTAGTGACAGTCATTTGCCCCATGTTGGAGGAATGTTAGTGACAGTCATTTGCCTCATGTTGGGGGAATGTTACTGACAGTCATTTGCCCCATGTTGGAGGAATGTTAGTGACAGTCACTTGCCCCATGTTGGGGGAATGTTAGTGACAGTCATTTGTCCCATGTTGGAGGAATGTTAGTGACAGTCATTTGCCCCATGTTGGGGGAATGTTAGTGACAGTCATTTGCCCCATGTTGGAGGAATGTTAGTGACAGTCATTTGCCCCATGTTGGAGGAATGTTAGTGACAGTCATTTGCCCCATGTTGGAGGAATGTTAGTGACAGTCATTTGCCCCATGTTGGGGAAATGTTAGTGACAGTCATTTGCCCCATGTTGGAGGAATGTTAGTGACAGTCATTTGCCCCATGTTGGGGGAATGTTAGTGACAGTCATTTGCCCCATGTTGGAGGAATGTTAGTGACAGTCATTTGCCTCATGTTGGGGAAATGTTAGTGACAGTCATTTGCCCCATGTTGGAGGAATGTTAGTGACAGTCACTTGCCCCATGTTGGAGGAATGTTAGTGACAGTCATTTGCCCCATGTTGGGGGAATGTTAGTGACAGTCATTTGCCCCATGTTGGGGGAATGTTAGTGACAGTCATTTGCCTCATGTTGGGGGAATGTTAGTGACAGTCATTTGCCCCATGTTGGGGAAATGTTAGTGACAGTCATTTGCCCCATGTTGGAGGAATGTTAGTGACAGTCATTTGCCCCATGTTGGAGGAATGTTAGTGACAGTCATTTGCCCCATGTTGGAGGAATGTTAGTGACAGTCATTTGCCCCATGTTGGAGGAATGTTAGTGACAGTCATTTGCCCCATGTTGGAGGAATGTTAGTGACAGTCATTTGCCCCATGTTGGGGAAATGTTAGTGACAGTCATTTGCCCCATGTTGGAGGAATGTTAGTGACAGTCATTTGCCCCATGTTGGGGGAATGTTAGTGACAGTCATTTGCCCCATGTTGGAGGAATGTTAGTGACAGTCATTTGCCTCATGTTGGGGAAATGTTAGTGACAGTCATTTGCCCCATGTTGGAGGAATGTTAGTGACAGTCATTTGCCTCATGTTGGAGGAATGTTAGTGACAGTCATTTGCCTCATGTTGGAGGAATGTTAGTGACAGTCATTTGCCCCATGTTGGGGGAATGTTAGTGACAGTCATTTGCCCCATGTTGGGGGAATGTTAGTGACAGTCATTTGCCCCATGTTGGGGAATGTTAGTGACAGTCATTTGCCCCATGTTGGGGGAATGTTAGTGACAGTCATTTGCCCCATGTTGGGGGAATGTTAGTGACGGTCATTTGCCCCATGTTGGGGGAATGTTAGTGACGGTCATTTGCCTCATGTTGGGGAAATGTTAGTGACAGTCATTTGCCCCATGTTCCGGAATGTTAGTGACAGTCATTTGCCCCATGTTGGGGGAATGTTAGTGACAGTCATTTGCCCCATGTTGGGGGAATGTTAGTGACAGTCATTTGCCCCATGTTGGGGGAATGTTAGTGACGGTCATTTGCCTCATGTTGGGGAAATGTTAGTGACAGTCATTTGCCCCATGTTGGGGGAATGTTAGTGACAGTCATTTGCCCCATGTTGGAGGAATGTTAGTGACAGTCATTTGCCCCATGTTGGAGGAATGTTAGTGACAGTCATTTGCCCCATGTTGGAGGAATGTTAGTGACAGTCATTTGCCCCATGTTGGAGGAATGTTAGTGACAGTCATTTGCCTCATGTTGGAGGAATGTTAGTGACAGTCATTTGCCTCATGTTGGGGGAATGTTACTGACAGTCATTTGTCCCATGTTGGAGGAATGTTAGTGACAGTCATTTGCCCCATGTTGGGGGAATGTTAGTGACAGTCATTTGCCCCATGTTGGAGGAATGTTAGTGACAGTCATTTGCCCCATGTTGGAGGAATGTTAGTGACAGTCACTTGCCCCATGTTGGAGGAATGTTAGTGACAGTCATTTGCCCCATGTTGGGGGAATGTTAGTGACAGTCATTTGCCCCATGTTGGGGGAATGTTAGTGACAGTCATTTGCCTCATGTTGGGGGAATGTTAGTGACAGTCATTTGCCCCATGTTGGGGAAATGTTAGTGACAGTCATTTGCCCCATGTTGGAGGAATGTTAGTGACAGTCATTTGCCCCATGTTGGAGGAATGTTAGTGACAGTCATTTGCCCCATGTTGGAGGAATGTTAGTGACAGTCATTTGCCCCATGTTGGAGGAATGTTAGTGACAGTCATTTGCCCCATGTTGGGGAAATGTTAATGACAGTCATTTGCCCCATGTTGGAGGAATGTTAGTGACAGTCATTTGCCCCATGTTGGAGGAATGTTAGTGACAGTCATTTGCCCCATGTTGGGGGAATGTTAGTGACAGTCATTTGCCCCATGTTGGAGGAATGTTAGTGACAGTCATTTGCCCCATGTTGGAGGAATGTTAGTGACAGTCATTTGTCCCATGTTGGGGAAATGTTAGTGACAGTCATTTGCCCCATGTTGGGGGAATGTTACTGACAGTCATTTGTCCCATGTTGGGGGAATGTTAGTGACAGTCATTTGTCCCATGTTGGGGGAATGTTAGTGACAGTCATTTGTCCCATGTTGGGGGAATGTTAGTGACAGTCATTTGCCCCATGTTGGGGGAATGTTAGTGACAGTCATTTGTCTCATGTTGGGGGAATGTTAGTGACAGTCATTTGCCCCATGTTGGAGGAATGTTAGTGACAGTCATTTGCCTCATGTTGGAGGAATGTTAGTGACAGTCATTTGCCCCATGTTGGGGGAATGTTAGTGACAGTCATTTGCCCCATGTTGGAGGAATGTTAGTGACAGTCATTTGCCCCATGTTGGGGAAATGTTAGTGACAGTCATTTGCCTCATGTTGGAGGAATGTTAGTGACAGTCATTTGCCCCATGTTGGGGGAATGTTAGTGACAGTCATTTGCCCCATGTTGGGGGAATGTTACTGACAGTCATTTGCCCCATGTTGGGGGAATGTTAGTGACGGTCATTTGCCTCATGTTGGAGGAATGTTAGTGACAGTCATTTGCCTCATGTTGGGGGAATGTTAGTGACAGTCATTTGTCCCATGTTGGAGGAATGTTAGTGACAGTCATTTGCCCCATGTTGGGGGAATGTTAGTGACAGTCATTTGCCCCATGTTGGGGGAATGTTAGTGACAGTCATTTGCCCCATGTTGGTGGAATGTTAGTGACAGTCATTTGTCCCATGTTGGGGGAATGTTAGTGACAGTCATTTGCCCCATGTTGGGGGAATGTTAGTGACAGTCATTTGCTCCATGTTGGGGGAATGTTAGTGACAGTCATTTGCCCCATGTTGGGGAAATGTTAGTGACAGTCATTTGCCCCATGTTGGGGAAATGTTAGTGACAGTCATTTGCCCATTGTTGGGTGAATGTTAGTGACAGTCATTTGCCCCATGTTGGGGAAATGTTAGTGACAGTCATTTGCCCATTGTTGCGTGAATGTTAGTGACAGTCATTTGCCCCATGTTGGGGGAATGTTAGTGACAGTCATTTGCTCCATGTTGGGGGAATGTTAGTGACAGTCATTTGCCCCATGTTGGGGAAATGTTAGTGACAGTCATTTGCCCATTGTTGGGTGAATGTTAGTGACAGTCATTTGCTCCATGTTGGGGGAATGTTAGTGACAGTCATTTGCTCCATGTTGGGGGAATGTTAGTGACAGTCATTTGCCCCATGTTGGAGGAATGTTAGTGACAGTCATTTGCCTCATGTTGGGTGAATGTTAGTGACAGTCATTTGCCCATTGTTGGGTGAATGTTAGTGACAGTCATTTGCCCCATGTTGGGTGAATGTTAGTGACAGTCATTTGCCCCATGTTGGGGAAATGTTAGTGACAGTCATTTGCCCATTGTTGGGTGAATGTTAGTGACAGTCATTTGCTCCATGTTGGGGGAATGTTAGTGACAGTCATTTGCTCCATGTTGGGGGAATGTTAGTGACAGTCATTTGCCCCATGTTGGAGGAATGTTAGTGACAGTCATTTGCCTCATGTTGGGTGAATGTTAGTGACAGTCATTTGCCCATTGTTGGGTGAATGTTAGTGACAGTCATTTGCCCCATGTTGGGTGAATGTTAGTGACAGTCATTTGCCTCATGTTGGGTGAATGTTAGTGACAGTCATTTGCCCCATGTTGGGTGAATGTTAGTGACAGTCATTTGCCCCATGTTGGGTGAATGTTAGTGACAGTCATTTGCCCCATGTTGGTGGAATGTTAGTGACAGTCATTTGTCCCATGTTGGGGGAATGTTAGTGACAGTCATTTGTCCCATGTTGGGGGAATGTTAGTGACAGTCATTTGCCCCATGTTGGTGGAATGTTAGTGACAGTCATTTGTCCCATGTTGGGGGAATGTTAGTGACAGTCATTTGCCCCATGTTGGTGGAATGTTAGTGACAGTCATTTGCCCCATGTTGGGGGAATGTTAGTGACAGTCATTTGTCCCATGTTGGGGGAATGTTAGTGACAGTCATTTGCCCCATGTTGGTGGAATGTTACTGACAGTCATTTGCCCCATGTTGGGGGAATGTTAGTGACAGTCATTTGCCCCATGTTGGGGGAATGTTAGTGACAGTCATTTGCCCCATGTTGGGTGAATGTTAGTGACAGTCATTTGCCCCATGTTGGGGGAATGTTAGTGACGGTCATTTGCCTCATGTTGGGTGAATGTTAGTGACAGTCATTTGCCTCATGTTGGGTGAATGTTAGTGACAGTCATTTGCCCCATGTTGGGTGAATGTTAGTGACAGTCATTTGCCTCATGTTGGGTGAATGTTAGTGACAGTCATTTGCCCCATGTTGGGGAAATGTTAGTGACAGTCATTTGCCTCATGTTGGGTGAATGTTAGTGACAGTCATTTGCCTCATGTTGGGGGAATGTTAGTGACAGTCATTTGCCCATTGTTGGGTGAATGTTAGTGACAGTCATTTGCCCCATGTTGGGTGAATGTTAGTGACAGTCATTTGCCCCATGTTGGGGGAATGTTAGTGACAGTCATTTGCCCATTGTTGGGTGAATGTTAGTGACAGTCATTTGCCCCATGTTGGGTGAATGTTAGTGACAGTCATTTGCCCCATGTTGGGGAAATGTTAGTGACAGTCATTTGCCCCATGTTGGGGAAATGTTAGTGACAGTCATTTGCCTCATGTTGGGGGAATGTTAGTGACAGTCATTTGCCCCATGTTGGGGGAATGTTAGTGACAGTCATTTGCCCCATGTTGGGGGAATGTTAGTGACAGTCATTTGCCCCATGTTGGGGGAATGTTAGTGACAGTCATTTGCCCCATGTTGGGGAAATGTTAGTGACAGTCATTTGCCCCATGTTGGGGGAATGTTAGTGACAGTCATTTGCCCCATGTTGGGGGAATGTTAGTGACAGTCATTTGCCCCATGTTGGGGAAATGTTAGTGACAGTCATTTGCCCCATGTTGGGGAAATGTTAGTGACAGTCATTTGCCCCATGTTGGGTGAATGTTAGTGACAGTCATTTGCTCCATGTTGGGGGAATGTTAGTGACAGTCATTTGCCCCATGTTGGGGGAATGTTAGTGACAGTCATTTGCCCCATGTTGGGGGAATGTTAGTGACAGTCATTTGCCCCATGTTGGGGGAATGTTAGTGACAGTCATTTGCCCCATGTTGGGGGAATGTTAGTGACAGTCATTTGCCCCATGTTGGGGGAATGTTAGTGACAGTCATTTGCCCCATGTTGGGGGAATGTTAGTGACAGTCATTTGCCCCATGTTCCGGAATGTTAGTGACAGTCATTTGCCTCATGTTGGGGGCCACTTCCGCCCTCTGGTTACTATGGACGGAATTTACTCAGGACCAGCATGCACCGCGCTCTGCATAACTATTGAAAAAGCACGGCCAATAGTAGTGACCCTTCTATTTGACCAATCGGATTCCTCGTCACACGCGCCCGGCTCGTCCCGTCATCGTGGCCAATGAGAAGCTGCTGACGTCAGCTGTGGTATAAATACAGCCAGAACGGGTTTTCTTTCTTCTTTCGTCTCCAGTCTCCCCTAGTGAAAGTGAGTGCTGCGCTCCGGGAGGCGGGAGCGCGGTGTGCCGGCGGGGTGTAGTAGTCTCGGGAGCGCGGTGTGCCGGCGGGGTGTAGTAGTCTCGGGAGCGCGGTGTGCCGGCGGGGTGTGCTAGTCTCGGGAGCGCGGTGTGCCGGCGGGGTGTGCTAGTCTCGGGAGCGCGGTGTGCCGGCGGGGTGTGCCGGTCTCGGGAGCGCGGTGTGCTGGCAGGATGTGGTGGTCCCGGGAGCGCGGTGTGCTGGCAGGATGTGGTGGTCTCGGGAGCGCGGTGTGCTGGCAGGATGTGGTGGTCTCGGGAGCGCGGTGTGCCGGCGGGGTGTGCTAGTCCCGGGAGCGCGGTGTGCCGGCGGGGTGTGCTGGTCCCGGGAGCGCGGTGTGCCGGCGGGGTGTGCTGGTCCCGGGAGCGCGGTGTGCCGGCGGGGTGTGCTAGTCCCGGGAGCGCGGTGTGCCGGCGGGGTGTGCTAGTCCCGGGAGCGCGGTGTGCCGGCGGGGTGTGCTGGTCCCGGGAGCGCGGTGTGCCGGCGGGGTGTGCTGGTCCCGGGAGCGCGGTGTGCCGGCGGGGTGTGCTGGTCCCGGGAGCGCGGTGTGCCGGCGGGGTGTGCTGGTCCCGGGAGCGCGGTGTGCCGGCGGGGTGTGCTGGTCCCGGGAGCGCGGTGTGCCGGCGGGGTGTGCTAGTCCCGGGAGCGCGGTGTGCCGGCGGGGTGTGCTAGTCTCGGGAGCGCGGTGTGCCGGCGGGGTGTGCTGGTCCCGGGAGCGCGGTGTGCCGGCGGGGTGTGCTATTCCCGGGAGCGCGGTGTGCCGGCGGGGTGTGCTATTCCCGGGAGCGCGGTGTGCCGGCGGGGTGTGCTAGTCTCGGGAGCGCGGTGTGCCGGCGGGGTGTGCTGGTCCCGGGAGCGCGGTGTGCCGGCGGGGTGTGCTAGTCCCGGGAGCGCGGTGTGCCGGCGGGGTGTGCTATTCCCGGGAGCGCGGTGTGCCGGCGGGGTGTGCTATTCCCGGGAGCGCGGTGTGCCGGCGGGGTGTGCTAGTCTCGGGAGCGCGGTGTGCCGGCGGGGTGTGCTGGTCCCGGGAGCGCGGTGTGCCGGCGGGGTGTGCTAGTCTCGGGAGCGCGGTGTGCCGGCGGGGTGTGCTAGTCCCGGGAGCGGGGTGTGCTAGTCTCGGGAGCGCGGTGTGCCGGCGGGGTGTGCTGGTCCCGGGAGCGCGGTGTGCCGGCGGGGTGTGCTGGTCCCGGGAGCGCGGTGTGCCGGCGGGGTGTGGTGGTCCCGGGAGCGCGGTGTGCCGGCGGGGTGTGCTGGTCCCGGGAGCGCGGTGTGCCGGCGGGGTGTGCTGGTCCCGGGAGCGCGGTGTGCTGGCGGGGTGTGGTGGTCCCGGGAGCGCGGTGTGCCGGCGGGGTGTGCTAGTCTCGGGAGCGCGGTGTGCCGGTCTCGGGCCTGGCCCCTTCTTTTGTGCTATCTCCCTTCAGTATATTGTGCTCTGTGGCTGCCCCCACCTCTGGGCTGTGCTGCTGGGACTTGTAGTGCGCCAGCTGGCTGTCAGAGGCTGTCCTTAGACTTTATAGTTGTCATCTGGGTTACATCTGTCATTGCTGGTATTGTTCTCTGTTGTCAGCCACCTTTCTCTGACTTTGTCCTGGTCTGACTTTCCCTCTCAGGATGGCCGCCAACAAGGAGCAGACTTTCATCGCAGTCAAGCCCGATGGCGTCCAGCGAGGCCTTGTCGGCGACATCATCAAGCGTTTCGAGAAGAAAGGCTTCCAGCTGGTGGCCCTGAAGATGCAGAACGTGAGCGCCGCTCCTGGGTGGACAGCGGGAAGGGTCCCCCCCCCCTCCCCTATCCCTCCATCCTGGGCTTGAGGCTGCTGGGCTGCCCCCCCCCCCTCCCCTTATCCTGGATCTGAGCTGCCCCCCCCCCCTTCCTGCATCTGAGGCTGCTGGGGCCCCCCACCCTTGATATGAGGCTGCTGGGGTCCCCCACTTTGGATCTGAGGCCACTGCCCCCCCCTCCCATCCTGCATCTGAGGCTGCTGGGGTGTCCGTCCCTCCCCATCCTGGATCTGGGGCTGCTTGGGCTCCCTGTCCCATCTGTCCTTGGCTTGTGCCTCCTGGGGTGTGCCAATTCCCCTACCTTCCCCCCCCCCCCCCCTTTATCCCTGACCTGAGACTGCCAGGACCTGATCTGACTTCTGACCTCTGACCTTGGTGCTAATCTTCCTTATTCCTAATCCCGTGTGTCCGGAGCGCCGGCTCTGGTCTAATCTGCTGTGCGGAGCCTCCGTGACCTTTTGCGGTGCTGGCGAGCGCTCCGGGGCTTCCGGGTTTGCAGAAGGAACTCTTCCTTTTCTCCTCGTCACATTAACCCTTTGTGTAGTAGACGCCCGTTCCCGGGGCTGAATTTCCTGCCGTGATCCTGCTGCAGTCTTACATGTGCGCTATTTCTCTTCTTTAGGCTTCCAAAGAGCTTCTGCAGCAGCACTACATCGACCTGAAGGACCGGCCCTTCTACAGCGGACTGGTGGACTACATGCACTCCGGGCCCGTGGTCGCCATGGTCAGTGCTGGGAGGGATTCTCCAAGGTCATCTGTGACCTCTAAACCTTCCTGGAGTCTTGTGATGGTGTATTTCTGTCTACCGGGGTGATCATCTAACAATGCACCACCCCCTTGTCAAACTGCAGATGGTTGCACCAACCCTCATGTGCATATTGCAGGCTGTAAGGGTTGAGGTCGGGGTTTTTGCTGTCACTGACCCATCACTGGTGGATTAAGGAGGGAGATCCACAGATCTGTGCAGAGGTTTCCAGTAATCCTCCCGTGTTTTGCAGGTCTGGGAAGGGTTAAATGTGGTGAAGACCGGCCGCGTCATGCTGGGAGAGACCAACCCCGCCGACTCCAAGCCCGGCACCATCAGGGGAGACCTCTGTATCCAGGTTGGCAGGTGAGTCGCCCACGAGCCGGACCCCTGCTGCCGTCACTCGACAGTGAACTGTAATGTGCTTGCTCTGTAGTGTCGGCCGCGGGCGGCTCCGCTTGCTCTGTAGTGTCGGCCGCGGGCGGCTCCGCTTGCTCTGTAGTGTCGGCCGCGGGCGGCTCCGCTTGCTCTGTAGTGTCGGCCGCGGGCGGCTCCGCTTGCTCTGTAGTGTCGGCCGCGGGCGGCTCCGCTTGCTCTGTAGTGTCGGCCGCGGGCGGCTCCGCTTGCTCTGTAGTGTCGGCCGCGGGTGGCTCCGCTTGCTCTGTAGTGTCGGCCGGGCGGCTCCGCTTGCTCTGTAGTGTGGGGCAGCCGCGGGCGGCTCCGCTTGCTCTGTAGTGTGGGGCAGCCGCGGGCGGCTCCGCTTGCTCTGTAGTGTCGGCCGCGGGCGGCTCCGCTTGCTCTGTAGTGTCGGCCGCGGGCGGCTCCGCTTGCTCTGTAGTGTCGGCCGCGGGCGGCTCCGCTTGCTCTGTAGTGTCGGCCGCGGGCGGCTCCGCTTGCTCTGTAGTGTCGGCCGCGGGCGGCTCCGCTTGCTCTGTAGTGTCGGCCGCGGGCGGCTCCGCTTGCTCTGTAGTGTCGGCCGCGGGCGGCTCCGCTTGCTCTGTAGTGTGGGTCGGCCGCGGGCGGCTCCGCTTGCTCTGTAGTGTGGGTCGGCCGCGGGCGGCTCCGCTTGCTCTGTAGTGTGGGGCGGCCGCGGCGGCTCCGCTTGCTCTGTAGTGTGGGGTAGCCGCGGCGGCTCCGCTTGCTCTGTAGTGTGGGGCGGCTCCGCTTGCTCTGTAGTGTGGGGCGGCTCCGCTTGCTCTGTAGTGTGGGGCGGCTCCGCTTGCTCTGTAGTGTGGGGCGCCCGCGGCGGCTCCGCTTGCTCTGTAGTGTGGGGCGCGGCGGCTCCGCTTGCTCTGTAGTGTGGGGCGGCTGCGGCGGCTCCGCTTGCTCTGTAGTGGCAGCTGTGTGCAGATCTGCTCGTAGGAGCGGGGGGTGTCTCTGCACTTTTTAGCGGTTTCCAGCATATTGGTGGCTTTTTTTTTCGTTGCAATATTTATTTTCCCTTTTTGAGAGCACAATGGCTGCACAATTCAACCTGCTAAAATGTCACAAAAAAAACCAAAACTGCTGATAGAGGAAAGACAATCGCTTGCAGGGCAATTCCTTCACAGGGAGAGCATCTCCTATAATCTGGCCTGATATGGCAGTGACTTATTTTCTGGGTTCCTTATAATCCCGGAGGTCACGGAGCTGGATGACTGATAATCCAGGGTGCAGTGTGATCTCTGCTCTGCAGCCGCAGATTAACATGTGTCATTCCTGCCAGACAGCTGCTAACGGCGGAGATTACAGTAATGCCGGGCCGTGGAGCGAGGCCAGTGTTACTGCTTTGATGTGACAGGTCCAGTCACACCCAGAGCTGCAATCACAATGCTGCTGGTGATACAGTATGGGCTGAGGTACAGTGATTGTTGCACCCTGCTGACTGTTTCCCTTTTTCTGCAGGAACATCATCCACGGCAGTGACTCTGTGGAGAGTGCCAAGAAGGAGATTGCCTTGTGGTTTAAGCCAGAGGAGGTGGTGGAGTACCAGAGCAGTGCCCACCAGTGGGTGTACGAGAACTGAGCGCCCCTCCCCCACTCACCACCGCATCGTATTCCGTTACTTCTCCGCAATACAAGTATTACAACCCGAAGGCCTCGTCCTGTGAGAACCGCTGCCGCGCGCCGCCCGGGACCAATCTGATCACTCAATAAACCCTCAACCTGGTTTGCACAATATGATCTGTGGTTTATGTTGTGGGGGGTTCAAGGGGTGTGCACAACCGTGCCTGGGGGCTGGAGCCGGAAATGAGGCATGGCAGATACTAAAGGAGCACAACTGATTCTTCTGTTATACTCCAGAGCTGCACTCACTATTCTGCTGGTGCAGTCACTGTGTACATACATTACTGATCCTGAGTTACCTCCTGTATTATACTCCAGAGCTGCACTCACTATTCTGCTGGTGCAGTCACTGTGTACATACATTACTGATCCTGAGTTACCTCCTGTATTATACTCCAGAGCTGCACTCACTATTCTGCTGGTGCAGTCACTGTGTACATACATTACTGATCCTGAGTTACCACCTGTATTATACTCCAGAGCTGCACTCACTATTCTGCTGGTGCAGTCACTGTGTACATACATTACTGATCCTGAGTTACCTCCTGTATTATACTCCAGAGCTGCACTCACTATTCTGCTGGTGCAGTCACTGTGTACATACATTACTGATCCTGAGTTACCTCCTGTATTATTCTCCAGAGCTACACTCACTATTCTGCTGGTGCAGTCACTGTGTACATACATTACTGATCCTGAGTTACCTCCTGTATTATAATCCAGAGCTGCACTCACTATTCTGCTGCTGCAGTCACTGTGTACATACATTACTGATCCTGAGTTACCTCCTGTATTATACTCCAGAGCTGCACTCACTATTCTGCTGATGGAGTCATAATTTCCAGGATGCTAAACACCAGTGAGCTTTGTAGAGGAGAACAGTCGGGGCTTGTTGTCTGGCATGTGGCGGTGTGTTCGGGCACTGTGCCGCCATCTTGTGCACCATGCAGCTGTCGGAGCAGATGCTGCGGTCGGGCGGTGTCAGCACATTCCTCCTGGGTGGAGGTCTCGGCCGCTCTGGGTCTCGGTATTTGCAGACAGGTGCAGGGTGTCACTCTTGTCCGGCCTGTTGCACCGCAGTGCGGTCTAGTATACATGGAGCTGGCTGGGGCAATGTGGTCTGTGGGGGGTACAATCAGTGTTTCCATTCACTTCTTGCTTTCCCATGAGCCTTTGCTCTGTTAAGCCTGAGTCTCCTGATTCATGAATAGAAAGAGAAATAAGTGGTGCAGACTCCAAAACAAATCACACATTGGATAGTGGCTCAGCGCTGCCCCTGCTGGCTGTGAAGGGGTATGCCACAAGCGTGCCGCAGTGACACTTTACAGTCTGCAACTACGGTATGAAGTCACTTAGTTTTGCACAGAAGCAAAAAACACGTGGGTGGAATTTTTTTTTTTCCTGATCACCTTTTTAATTTTGATATTCATCCCACTGAACAGCACGCTCTGGAGACGAAGCGGGTCATCTCTGCAATCATCAGATGTGGAAAAACCAATGCCCGACATTACTGGAGCCCCGCAGTGGGGTGACTGCGTCAGGGGAAGAAATGTATGTACACAGTGAGTGCAGCTCTGGAGTATAATACAGGAGGTAACTCTGGATCTGTAATGTATATACACAGTGACTGCACCAGCAGAATAGTGAGTGCAGCTCTGGAGTATAATACAGGAGGTAACTCAGGATCAGTAATGTATGTACACAGTGACTGCACCAGCAGAATAGTGAGTGCAGCTCTGGAGTATAATACAGGAGGTAACTCTGGATCTGTAATGTATATACACAGTGACTGCACCAGCAGAATAGTGAGTGCAGCTCTGCAGTATAATACAGGAGGTAACTCAGGATCAGTAATGTAAGTGCACAGTAACTGCACCAGCAGAATAGTGAGTGCAGCACTGGAGTATAATACAGGAGGTTTCTCAGGATCAGTAATGTAATGTACACAGTGACTGCACCAGCAGAATAGTGAGTGCAGCTCTGGAGTATAATACAGGAAGTAACTCCGGATCAGTAATGTATGTACACAGTGACTGCAGCAGCAGAATAGTGAGTGCAGCTCTGGAGTATAATACAGGAAGTAACTCCGGATCAGTAATGTATGTACACAGTGACTGCAGCAGCAGAATAGTGAGTGCAGCTCTGGAGTATAATACAGGAGGTTTCTCAGGATCGGTAATATAGAAAAAATACTAAGCTATAAGGATCTCATAGTAAATGCTGTAGCTCATTAACTAGATATAAACAATGAAGAAAGTAATAACACAGCGTGCCATGTAGTCTTTTAAGCTGCTCTTATTATAAAGTGCACATAAGTAGATCCAGACAACGATGGCTGGTGGATTACAAATACATAAAAATGAAGAGATACCAAAAACCAGAATAGGAGGATAGGGAGAAACAGAATCCCATATAGGAGCGGTATACCCTCATATACACCGTGTGCAGAATTATTAGGCAGATGAGTATTGTGATCACATGATACTTGTTATACATGTCGCCCTACTCCAAGCTGTATAGGCCAACTACCAATGAAGTAAATCAGGTGATGTTCCTCTCTGTAATGAGGAGGGGTGCGGTGTAATGACACAACACCCTATATAAGGGGGTGCTTAATTATTAGGCAGATGAGTATTGTGATCACATGATACTTGTTATACATGTCGTCCTACTCCGAGCTGTATAGGCTGAGAGCCAACTACCAATGAAGTAAATCAGGTGATGTTCCTCTCTGTAATGAGGAGGGGTGCGGTGTAATGACACAACACCCTATATAAGGGGGTGCTTAATTATTAGGCAACTTCCTTTCCTTTGGCAAAATGGGTCAGAAGAGAGATTGGACGGGCTCTGAAAAGTCCATATTGTGCGATGTCTTGCAGAGGGATGCAGCAGTCTTGAAACTGCCAAACTTTTGAAGCGTGATCACCGAACAATCAAGCGTTTCATGGTAAATAGCCAACAGGGTCACAAGAAGCGTGTTGGGCAAAAAAGGCGCAAAATAACTGCCCATGAATTGAGGAAAATCAAGCGTGAAGCTGCCAAGATGCCATGTGCCACCAGTTTGGCCATATTTCAGAGCTGCAACGTTACTGGAGTATCAAAAAGCACAAGGTGTGCCATACTCAGGGACAGGCCAAGGTAAGGAAGGCCGAAAACCACCACCTCTGACCAAG